>NC_140932.1:50065480-50665480 GCF_014529385.1 Adiantum capillus-veneris
AGACCCTACCCTTGTGGTGTAGTCTCCCATTAAATGCTTCCCCCCATAAAGTGGCACTATTCATTGCCATAGAAGGATTTTTTAGCACCCTCGACTCTGGCCTCCCACAAGCAAAGCACACGAACTCTATTAGCGACGCAAAGCAGATGTGAAACACCCATCTATGCGAAACACCTCTTACATCATACTATTATACCATCTTTTGAGAAGCCAAATCCCTTCAAATTAGTCCACGGCGACGCGGATTGATTTGGGGACTTTTTAGATCTCACAATTGTAAGCAAAGCAATTAGGTGCCCAAAACGACTTTTTTGAGTGAAGCCATTAATTAGTTTACGGGGGGGAAAGAAAGGAAAAGGAAGGGTGTGTGTTGGGGGGGGGGGGAGTATTGTTTTTTTTTCAGTGCTTAAGGGAACCCCTAAGGGCAGTGTTACCTCACATTGTGAATTGTTTACCTCTCTTGAGTCTGTCCCTCATGGGAATTCAGTCACTTGTGCCAACAATGCCTCTTATCCAGTCCAGGGAGTTGGAAAGATTGTGCTCACTGCTGCTAATGGCAGTTCCTTCACACTTGTTGATGCACTTTATGTACCAGGGATCAAGAAGAATCTCTTGTCTGTATCCGCACTTGCTAGACTTGGACTTGTAGTCAAATTTGTGGATGACAGATGTACATTTCATGATCTCAGATTTGGTGATGAAATTGTTGCATCTGGGATTTTGTGTCGTCGGCTGTATAAGCTCACTTTGTATGACAAGTGTGGACAAAATTTTGCAAATGCTATTGCAAATTCAAGGGCTATTTCAGATGCAAAACTTTGGCATGCACGTTTTGGTCATTTGAATTTTGCCAGTTTGCTGCGTTTGTAGAAATCTGATATGGTTGATTCTTTGCCGCCTCCTGAAGCACCTGTCAAACATGTTTTTGAAGGTTGTATTTTGGGTAAGATGCAGCGTTCTAAGTTTCCAAAGGATGGTTCAGTTCGGGCCACATCCAGGTTGCAGCTTGTGCATAGTGATGTTTGTGGGCCCATGCAAACTCCGTCCTTGGGCAATTACCTATACTTTGTGACTTTCATTAATGATTACTCCAGGCATGCATGGGTATTTCCGCTTAATGCGAAGTCTGAAGTTATTATGTGCTTCAAACAATTTCTGGCTATGGCTGAAAATGTCTCGAAATGTACTGTGGGCACCCTCCGTTCCGATCGAGGGGGGGAGTATATGTCTCATGAATTTAATGCATTACTGGCTAGTCGTGGGATAAAATACCAAAGTACAGTGCCTTATACACCTCAGCAAAATGGTGTTGCTGAGAGGAAAAATAGGTCACTTACGGAAATGGCACGATGTATTGTCAAAAGTCAAGCTTTGCCGCGTTCTTTTTGGCTTGAGGCCATCATGTGTGCCACTTATGTACTTAACAGGTGTCCTACGAAATCTTTTCAATCTATTACTCCATATGAAGCATGGCATGATAGAAAGCCTTCTATTGAGCACATGCGTGTTTTTGGTTGTTTGGCATATGCTTTGGTGCCACAAGTGCAGCGCAAAAAATTGGATGATAAGGCTGTCAAATGTACTTTTGTTGGTTATAGTGCTGAAAGAAAAGGTTACAGATTGTATCATCCGCAAACAAAACGTATTTTGGTTTCATGGGATGTAGTGTTTGTGGAAGATTCTGTTCAGCCCTTGCTGTCATGTACTAGAGACAGTAATGTAAGCTCACAGGACATTTATGACACTTTGTTGCCTCTTTTCAGTGGTGGAAATACGAATGTAAGTTCCAATGAGGCAAATGTAAAGCCTATGGGGGTTTTTGAAAATGTTACAGATGCCTATTACTGATGTAGATGTACATGATGTACTTAATGAGGAAAGGGCTGAAAATGAGCAGGCTAGAGGTATGCCAAAATGGCTGGTGCACACTTTGCGTGACAGTAAATTGGATGCACCTTTGTCTAGTTGTACTCGTTTAGGCTCTCTCCATGCATCTTATGCATCAGATTGTTATGCTTTGGCTGTGTCTAGTTTACATGATGTTGAGTATCCTCTGTCTTTTGATGAAGCATAGAATTCAGACAATTGATGGCTGCCATGCAATCAGAATATGATGCACTAAGGCTCGAGTTAAAACGCAAGCCGGATGGTGAGATGGATCGCCATAAGGCTCGACTTGTTGCAAAGGGTTATGCACAACAAAAAGGCATTGATTATGAAGAGACTTTTGCTCCCACTTGTCGTATGACTACTGTGCAGTTTCTATGTGCATTGGCAGCTCATTTTGGTTGGGATGTACATCAATCAGACATTGTTACTGCTTTCTTGACATTTTTGAGGAAGTTTATGTAACACAACCGGCTTTGTATGGGTTGAAGCAATGTCCTCGTGCTTGGTATGAGAAAGAGGACACTCATTTGGTCAAACAAGGCTTTCGTAATAGTCCAACAGAAAGCACACTGTATGTAAAGCGTGAGGGTGATGTACTTCTCATTGTGGTTCTTTATGTTGATGATTTGCTGATTACTGGACCAAATGAGAGACATATTGCTGAATTTAAGGCTGATTTGAATGCTAGTTTTAAGATGAAAGATTTGGGGCTGTTGCATCATTACTTGGGTATACAGTTTAAGCAGTGTGATGGTGGTATTGCCTTGTGTCAGAAAAGTTACATAGAGACATTTCTATGTAAGTTTGGACTTGAGCATTGCAAACCTATTGCCACTCCCATGGAAACAGGTTTGAAGTTGAGTCTACATGATGCTAGCAATCCTACTGATGTCACTCTTTATGAAACTGCTATTGGTTGCCTCATTTATGTATGCAACACTAGGCCGAATATTCAGTTTGCAGTCTCACAGGTCAGCAGATTCATGCATAGCCCAGGGTCTAAGCATTGGCAGGCTGTCAAGAGAATTTTCCGCTACCTTAGTGGCACTTTACATCTTGGCTTGTTTTATCCCAAGGGGGGATCATTGCCGCCAGACTTACATGCTTTTTCGGACTTAGATTGGGCTGGTTGTTTTGACACGCGAGTGTCCACAAGTGGTTTTTGTTTCATGCTTGGCAGTTCATGTATATCGTGGTTGAGCAAGAATCAACTTACTCTGGCCACTTCGAGTTGTGAGGCTGAGTACAGGGCAGTCTTCACAGCTACGGTTGAGTGTGTATGGCTCAGACGCCTTATGATTGATTTGGGTGTTAGATAGGACACTGCCAACACTATCTACACTGACAGTCAGAGCGCATTGGCAGTTGTGAGGAACCCAGGTTTTCATGCTCGCACAAAGCACATTGAGGTGCATTACCACTTTGTCAGGGAGAGGCTCTCAACAAGAGAGATCAGCTTGGCTTATGTGCCAACACAGGACAACCTTGCAGATCTTTTCACAAAGGCATTGTCTCATGAGATGCTTGAAGCTTTTTGAAAAGCTTTGGGCTTACTCCCCTTTGTGGACTGATCATTTCCTCAAGACATGGCACTTCCCTTTACTGATCTGCCAGCTCTCGTTCACCGCATCACTCCACAGGGGTAGTGATGTGTGTGAACACACTAGGACCGCCGGGGCATTTTTTCCCTCTTTAGGAGGTTTTTTCCCCCGATCATTGTATATACGCCCATCACTCTAGGGCTATCTATCTTTTCCATTGCACACTAAGTTATACACTCTCTATTGTGTGCCTTGAGCATCCTTTGTCTTCTCCAAGCTGTGTGTGTTTCTCTGCAACCCTAATTCCAACAGTTTCCCCTTTCCCCTTTCCATCAGTGGTGCCCCCACTATTGAGGAGTATATCTATGGTCCTTGGTAGAAGCTGAAAGCAGAGTTTGAAGCTGCCAAATGGTCAAAGTAAAGAGTGCAATTGCAAATTGATCGAGATGATGAAGCCAAGCATTGGCCCCATTTTCATAGATATTAAAGATCCAGAGGATTGGGCAACAAATTTTGAATTGTGGATGATGTCGATGCATAGATTGACAGATGCGGAGAAGCTACAGATGGTACCATTATTGCTGCAAGGACAAGCAAAGACATGGCTCAATGGTCTAGTTGATAGTGATTGAAGTTCATGGCGAGAGCTACAAACACAGTTTTTGAAGTGATTTTGGCAAATGGTATCTCTTGAAGAAGTCGGTGCTAAGTTGAAGGCGGTACGCCATTATGTAAGTAAAGACTTTTCCATTTTTCTTGAGAAATTTGAAGCCTGTTGGAAAAATTTGGAGGTTGCTACTAGGGTCAAGGAAACATGTACCTAAAGTTGTCGAAGTTTCTTGAGTTCTTGCATCCAAAGATCAAGGACAAGGTGTAGTGCGATGCAGATACCTATGAAGATAGGGTCTATTTGGTCAAAGTGAAGAGAAAAAAAGTGAAGCGGAAGCTAGAGTTGGGCTTGTTGAAGCCTGTTGATTACATGCATGTTGCAACAATAACAGAGTGTTCTATGGTTCAATAGAAGGAGGTGCCAATTGTTCAAAGTGCATAGCCTATTGAGGTAAGGCCTATGATTGGTTATGTTCCTTTGAGGTTTCCAGTTTATGATGTGCATATGCTAGTGGTGGACGCACTTGTCAATAAGGATAATCCCCTTGCCAAAGAGATTAGGTGTGTTAAAGAGCTAGCAGATATCAAGTTTCTAGAGCAACATAAAGAGGTAAAGGAGCATGTTCTTATTGAGATTGTGCATGAAAAGGTAGTAGATTGCAGTCAAGTTACAGATACCAAAACTCTTGGAAGTGAGCAAACAGTGTGTGCAAAGCCAAGGCAGTGGCCAATTTTTCATGGAGCAGCAAGAGGATGAAGATGAAGACTTGGAGTCAACCTATGGCGAGGATGATGATAATACAAGCTCTGAGTTTTGGGAGACTAGCAAAGAGGAGAGCCTATACAAAGAATTCATGTCCTATGGCAAGCAAACTAATTCCGATGAGGTCAAGCCGATAAGGGTAAAGATTCCTGACTTTGTGTATGAAGGCATGTTGATTGGCAATGTAAATGAAGAGCAAATTGAAGAGCCAAAGTCTATGAAAGAGGATATGCAAATAAAAGTGGTGTACGGTTCCCTGTTCGTGGTTGTGCTCATGAAGGTATCCATAGAGTATGCTACAATGGTGCAGCAAGTATGAGGGTTTTCCAAGAAGAGTGTTGTTGAGGTGACCAGTCTACCTTGTGATGAAGATGAAGTGGATACATGTTCAAGCTTGGCAGAGAGAGATGGTGATGAAGTTGAACAAACTGCGTATGCCTACTCCTACAAGGAGGAGGATCTGTTGATGCTATGCTCCATGATGAAATGGTATGGGGTGAGGTTCCTTCTTTCTTATCTAAAAATATGGAAATAGAGCATGTATTAGAACAATTGGTTCATAAAGATGACATGCAAGAGGAGTTAGTGGAGCCATATGGCTCTACTGTCTTGGATGGTCCTGAAGAGGAGGTGCTTGAGGCTGCTACAAGTATGGAAGAGAAGATGAAGCTGATGCTGGTAGAGAAGCCTTTGATTGAAGAGCAGGTGTTGTCGATTATGCCAACTGAAGAGCCACATGCTATGGATATGAAAAAGCTTATAAAAGAGGTATGTGCTTCACAGGTGATGAGTATGCTTGTGGATACAACTATGCAGTGGGCTATTCAGCATGTACAAGAGTTCTTGGAGGAAATTTCCATATTCTATGATTGGGAAGGTATGCTAGATAGGTTCAAGGCTGGTGATGATATGGATGATTCATCTATTGAACGGGATGGTGAGAAAGATCATGTTTTAAGTGGAATGGATTCTTGTGGATGCATGGAGTGTGGTGAAGGAGTGATGGGTTCATTCTATATGCACCATTGGTTATGTGCATGGGTGTAGTTCTATAGGAGGCTACTCCAAATGAATGGTTGCACTCATGGTTATGTATTTGATCTAGGTGGAGGCTTTGCTATAATGGAGGGGGCTGGGCAACCCAATTGAGGGTTGAGGACAATAAGCAGAAATAAGACTATATATATGGTTTTTTGTGTGTTCTCACCATGTTTTTGAATGTTTACAGTTTGTAGATAAATAAAGATTTATTTTGGTTGAACATAAATGTTCAACGAGGGGTTGGGCAATGATGGTACAGTCAAAGTGTGTCGATCCTATCAGAGGGTGCAGGAAGTAATTTGTATGCTTATAGATGTAGGCATGGGTGATAAATAAAATACAAAGGCCCATTACAAGCAAGGAGATCCAGGAAGTGTATGATTTATGTGGTTATGAAGGCCTAACTGTAGAAATTCCATGCTTGAAGAAAATACTTTTACATGTGAAAAGGCTCTTAGGACATGCAAGGCAACTTTGGTAGAGGAAGACATGTGGTCAATGATAAAAAGGATAGCGTGTGAGAGACTTCACACCTCTGCATGGTTGGAGGGGGGGGGGGGGGGGGGGGGGGGGGGCTGAAATTTCTTATTTTGTAAATTTTTTGTAAAATTGGTTTTTTGGAAAACGGCCATGATGTGTGAGGTAGATGGATCATGCTAGCTTAGGAGTATATCATGACATGAACACATGAAATATTTGTAAAATCCCAAGTTTAGCTCAAGGGTCCATTGTTGGGGTAAGCCCATCTTGTGGCTCACATGGGAAATCCCTCTAGCCACCTAGGAAATGATCGATTATGAGATGGTCCAATAGCAAGAGAATGCAACCTCTCTAGCCAATGATTATAAAGAAGTAATCCTTCTTAAGAGGCTATTCTCTAATGAATCAATTTCATTGTGATTTTTATTCATTGTATATACTCTCTCTCTTTATGCTCTTACCCTTGGCGTAGCCCTTACCCTAATTTCCATTCCTCTAATCGTAACCCTAGCATCATGGTGAGCTTAAGTCTTCAACCACCATAGCCTATCTCACTAATTATGCTTAGGGTTGATCACATGCTTCCCAACATGCAATACATCCTTCTTTGGATTCCTCTACCCCTTCCCCTTCCCCAGCCTCAACCTCAACCCCTTCCTTCTTCTTTGTGTCCTCAGCCGCTTCCCCATTCATTGCATTCTCTACCCCTTTAGCAATTTTTGTCTTTGTCTTATTGAACCTTTTGGCCTCTACCCCTTCTACCCTTTTGTCATCTCCCACTTTCCCACTGCCAGCTATTGTATCCCTTCCCCATTTGTAGCCTTCACAGTAAATGTATCCTACATCCCTTCCCAATTTATAGCCTTCACACTAAATGCATCAGCTATGTCCCGCACTTAGCTGCCAAATATGTTAGAGGCCTTTTCCAAGGGGGTGGAGTGTGTTGCAACCCTCACACACACAAGTCCTTCCCCTTATCCCTGAATCATCAAACAATTCATCCAAGACATCCTTTACCTTCCTAGAACTTTCTTTATTATTAAACACACAGCTCGCATCCCATTCTTTTTCTTCTTTGATCCTTTACCATTGGTGCTTGCATCAATAGCATCCTCCTCATCTACAAAGGAAAAAAAACATCTTACAAATAGAGTGGAAATCAACATAGAGAAAGTTTTACAATGCAAAGCATTAACATACTTACTCTTCATAGTGTATATTCGATTGCCTCAAGATCTAGACACCTCAAAAATTAGCATGTGAAAATTGGGAAAAGGAGAGTAGCAACAATAGATTGCCAAAAGGAGAGTGTTGGAGGTTCCATCGTTGCATAGCTCCAATGACCAACAAAATTATCAATCTAGAGGGATGAGCTACCCGGCTAGGGCATGGAAATACTCACGCGATTAGTGAGCTAATCATGGAAACACAAATGGTGACTCTACGAGGTGAGCTTTTTGGCCTATGGAGGAGCTAAGCCACAATCAAGGGCAATCTCCACATCCACTTCCCTTCACCTCCAATCAACCCAATCACACACACTAACAATTGCAAGATACACACAACACTAATCCTATCATGCAACACAGTAATCGCAAGCACACACACATAAATCTATCGAGCACCACACTCCAATCAAACTTACATGCACACACAAGTAAAAGAGGGAAATCACACAAGATTAGAGAGGGATTAACCACTAAATAGTCAAGATCTAGCTAATCTAAGCAGCATAGGCAATCACAAGAAGCATGAGAGAGGCATAGTGAAAGAGAATTAAGCATTGATTAGTGTTATCCAGGTCACATAAGCGAGGAGAAGATCATGGACTCCATAGCCACACACCTCAAGAGCTCTCACAAAAGAATGCTCACAACAAATGATCTTGAGAACCCTAATTTTTTTAACACACTTTATTATATACCTAGGGTAAAAATATACAATGTCCAAGCACCCAAGGCCTTTAGAGATCCACCACTTACTGAATCTAATACCTATGCATACTAACTGACCTGTTCTTTACAACTTGAAACTCCCATTGAGCCCGTAACTCATTAAAATATTACAATGGCTTGAAATAAATTGAGGAATTTACAATACATGACCATTTTGGAAAAATGTGGAAAATGTGTAACTCTAATATTTACAACTTCTTCCTATTGATCCTCAATGTGCATTCGTATGTCTTCAGCCTTTAGCATCTCCTGTTAAGTGACGTTGACTCCGTTAACATTCCCCCCTTCCGATTTTAGTGCCCGTCCTTGGGCACTGTTGAAAAGTGTCCTACAGGCAAGGGAAGGTTTTGGATTGGTTGTTGATGGGCTGATCGTCTTCATTTGTCGTTGAATTTGTTGATGAGGTCCAATTTGCTGCAGCATCTTCATTGGTCCGAACTGCTACAGACTGGAGCGTAGAGAGCCCTGCAAAATACTCAAAATAGCGCATAGCAAGACATAAACGAATAAATCTACGTACCTGTCCACTCGCACAAATCCATAATCGAGCACAATACGAGCAGAGAGATAAAGAGAGCGTGATAGAATGAGAGAGCACGTGCAGGCGAACCTCCTAGAGTGGAGTGCTACACCAGCACGGCGAGAGAGAAGAGGGGAGAGAAGAGAAGAAGTACACAGGCACTGGGTGCAATCTCTCCCCGTGCAAGAGTGACCATTTCCCTCTTGCACATTGTCGAGAAATTTGCAGTCTTGTCGGCAAAGCACCGGGCTTATGGCTGTGAGAGTTTGTGAGAGAACTCCACAAAACTATATGAAGGAGTTAAACCATAGATGCCATGAAGACTAGG
This sequence comes from Adiantum capillus-veneris, assembly GCF_014529385.1. Taxonomy (NCBI): domain Eukaryota; kingdom Viridiplantae; phylum Streptophyta; class Polypodiopsida; order Polypodiales; family Pteridaceae; genus Adiantum; species Adiantum capillus-veneris. The sequence goes on from NC_140932.1 coordinate 50,074,608, forward strand.
GTTTGGACGGAAGTGCAATCAAAGAAGTTCCACTCTTTCTCTCTTGCACTCACACACACAAAGAAAGAACACAAAAGAGAGTGTCAAAACAACACAAAGATGAAAACATCAAGGCTATGGTCATATCGTATCATGGGTAATATGAAAGGGTTAATAGATGAGTTAATGGCATTCAATCTTGGCTGACCGAATATGCTACGAATCGTTCTTTGGAATTGTACTTTTGTGCTTACCATAATATATATATTTTGTCTAGTGATTGGGATTAATTGTGTGTATAAAGCCTCTTGGTTCATAGCAACATAACTACGCTTACATCAAAAGAAAAGTTATAGTCTATGAGAGGTAGTATGATGGGATCCGGTGATAGAAGTATTTCATTGAGCCTTTCTGGGCCAAAGAGAAACACTATACGTTGTTGAAAGTGTATTTTACGGCTAATCCATACGTTAATTCTAATAGATCGTACAGAGTGAAAGCGATAGAAATGATCATCATGTAGGTTATTCATTTAGGATAGTATGTGAGAAATATAGATATGAGAGAAGTGAAGAGATGAGAAGTTTCCCTCCCAAGCCCTATTCTTGCCAGTAGGCAATAAGGATACTGCGGAGAGAGATGTACCTGTAGCAAAGAGAACCTAGAATTTGTAGAGAGGATGAATTACTAAGAATAATAGAGATATGTTTGGTTAAGAAGATGAGATTAGATACATATATATATATATGTTGGATTAGAGATGAAAAAGAAAACAACAAGAAATCAAGAAAACATCAATGTAGAACACATCTTACTTGACAAACCCTTCGGCACCATTATTGATGGAGAGAGAAGAAGAGTGGATAATTACACTTTGATTGATACATCAAGTGCATAGATTTGATCTTCCAAGGTTAGCTTGTTGCAAGAATGTGTAGTCTTCTTCTAGGAGAAAGTGTAGGCTTAGGCGTATGTTAATGGCTAAGTATAATTAAGCATTACTACACACTCCCTCATGAATTACTCTCATCAATGGATTGAATGCTTGAGTTCTTTTCAAGGAAGAAGAGGTCCCCTTTTATAGGTGAAGGGAACCCCCAAGGGTTTACACAAGAAGAGAAGAGCCAATCTGAATAGAAACTAGAAAAGTTGGAAATGAGCTGTCCCTGCATGATGTGGGCAGAATGGGGTCCAGTATTTTGATCATATCTCCTCAACCGTGGCTCCAAATAAAAACATAAAAATATGGGCAGAAAATTCAGCTCATTAGCTACGATTTTCATTTTAAAATCGTTTTCCAATTCGGATTGGAACCTTGTGTTAAAAAATCATCAAAATAGGGTTCATTTCTGGCAACAAAAGTCTTCTTGTGGTCCCCTTAGCTTAGACTTTCATTTGATTCCAAAGGACACCTCATGCCATATGAAAGCATGACATTGATCCTTGACAAAGATTTGTAATCATGATTACAATAATGCATTAAAATAAGTGTATCTTTGAAATCATGCCACCTAGTGTCCCACTAGGATTTGATTTCCCCCTAGTAGCTATTTAAAAAGAAATATAAGAAAAATACATAGAATATATATATATTGGAGTTTACCCTAGATATAGGATCTAGCTAGGGTGTGAGATGATAATGAGATAGTAGAAATAAAGAATCAATGCTTTTTTCCCAAGTTAAAGAGGCGGAGCTATTGACGCTTTTCCCATAGTATTTTCTGATGGTAAAGTAAGAATAGGTTACCCTTGAGAAAAATAATAGGATGAGATAGAAGGAGTATTATTATACTTAAATATGCATATGTACATTATAGAAAATATAACTATGTATCTAAAAAGTTACAAGATAAATCTTGTAGCATGCATTCCCACTATGTCACAGCACGACATCCACCCCCTCTAAACCTGCAGATCCTTCGGCATGTGCCAGCCTTATGGTAACTTGTGAAAGCAATTGTATCTCCTGTCATCCCATGACCTCCTCCAGGATCATATGGGTAACTCAAAAACTTGTATTGTACTAAGCATTGAGATTGTCCGCATCTTTTAATTCCTCTCGGATCAGAAGGAATTGTTATATACATCTGTCTCCAAAACATCTGTAACAAATCTCCATTATGCGCAAAATCTTCATGACGAAGAGACATAAGTTCCTCATCCTCCTCTTCAAAAAATACTTCCAAGATTCTTGTAATATACTTGAAAGATTTTTGAAACTGCACTTCAACCTTCTCACCAACCTCTAAATCCATATGTACCTCTTTCGCATAGAAGTCTGAATCTGCATCTTCATTCTCAAAAGAATCCTCTAGATAGTCTTTCTCAACATCAAGAGAAACCTCAGAAATATGCATGGTAAACCTCTCATCAATTCTCTCACCTTTTACCAAATACCTCTCCAGCTTTACATCATAAAACTTTGCATACCTCTCAAATATGGTGTATAATTCCCTTTCCAAATCATCCTGGTAGGTATGCTCCCGGTCACTTGTAACCTACTGCTCAAAAACCTCTTGGAGTTAGTCTCTAACACAATATCTTCACCCCTTCTTCCTTTTTGACCCATCCCTAAATTATTTTCAACTGAATCATGTCTCCACTCATCTAGGGAGAACCCTTCTTCATTACATGACTCTGGTGTCATCATAGAGCTAGCATCCTCGTCTTTCTTCAAGGCATCACCATGTATACTCTTCATATCCATAGCAGATAGATGCTCACAAACCTGCTTGCAATTTATACCCTGTGACACAAGACCTAAATCCCTTTTATGCCTCAGATATTGTTTGCATACCTACAGGCAACCGAAATTCTTAAAACCATGTATATTAGGCACTTTATGGCAAGCATCTTTATTTGCATCTTCACACAGATTAGAAATATCACCCCAATCACAGACCATATCCAAAGAGGTTTCTTGCTCTTCTACTCTATGCTCTGATGTCACTTCAACCTGTATAGCATTCCCACACACTTCTCTATCTTTGATTTGTGAATCTTGAAGATTCATAGCTTCATCCGCAGAACCCCAATCCTCATGCAGAGAATCTGTATCTGTCATTCCTGTAAACATGACTTCAAAAACGTCATCATCACGAATAGGCAACCCAAAATCAGCGCTGAAGACTCCAAACTTTGCATAACACCTTCCTCTACCATGGAATTGTGAAAGCTTGCTGCATCTAGCTCTAAATAAGGCACAATTTCATGAGTCATCTGCATCACATCTGCTACCCCATATATACAAGACATACATATTACTCTGTCAATGCACTCCTCTTCTTCCACCTCATCTAGCTGAGGTAATTCACAATCCGCAATGCTACTAGCATAGCTATACTCACAAAGGAAGAGATTTTCAGTCACCCCCTCTAAATTAGCACTTTTGCAGCTAGGAATATCCATTTGGATAGTACCACATGCATCAAACTCGCATAGGAAAGCATTGATAAGGACTTCTTCATCCTGGTATATGTCTTCAGCATAGGCATCCGGCTCTTCTAAACTTGGTAAAAGTTCATGGATCTGCTCAAAAGTAGATAGTAGCACATCACTAATATAGCCATATTCCACCTGTTTTCCCTTCACATCCTCTGTCAAAACCATAGCATCCTCATCCTTGTATATACACTCATGTGCATCTTCAAATGAATCAAAAGGAGCATCCAAATCATCTATCATAGCTAACGAGTTTGCATCATCCTCTAAGTCGCTTTGAGCCGTTTCAGGCGCTTGGATAGCATCATGAGAGTCATTATCTTGAGATACGAAGGCTACAAGACCCAAACGTGCATAAATATCTTCCACTATGTTTGCTTCATCTGCATACAATAAATTTTCATCTTGCAAAAGATATGCATCTATTACTGCTTCTAAATTAGCCTATATGGATGTGTTGACACTTGCATGGCTTACAGATACACCAACTCTAGCTGGTCACATCCACTTCCACTCTGCTCCATCTCTTGGTCTTGATGTTCCAAGCATACCTGTGTTATAGTTGTAGAAAACTCACCCCAGTTGCTTGCATATACACTTGCATAGTCTTGAACTTCGTGCTTGAAATCATCACTCACAAGTTCAACAAATGCTGCAATCATCCGAGATTCTCAAATTGCTTGAAGCCTCATCTCTGTCACATAGCACTCAAGATAGCCTTCTGGATCATAGCCTTCAAATATATTAAGCTCATTATATACGGATTACCTAGCGCTTTGAATCGATTTTTGAATCCGGTCTTCTTCTTCAAGCCATTTGCCTCTGTCTGCTAGCTCTTTCATTTCATCATATAGCTGCTCCACTTTGCTAGCCATCTTTACGTACTCTCACCCCGGCTTGTTCACGTCGGGTTCACCAAAAATATATCGAGAAATTTGCGGTCTTGCCGGGAAAGCACCGGGCTTATGGCTGTGAGAGTTTGTGAGATAAATCCAAAAAACTATATGAAGGAGTTAAACCATAGACGCCATGAAGACTAGGGTTTGGACGGAAGTACAATCAAAGAATTTCCACTCTTTCTCTCTTGCACTCACACACACAAAGAAAGAACACAAAAGAGAGTGTCAAAATAACACAAAGATGAAAACATCAAGGCTATGGTCATATCGTATCATGGGTAATATGAAAGGGTTAATAGATGAGTTAATGGCATTCAATCTTGGCTGACCGAATAGGCTACGAATTGTTCTTTGGAATTGTAGTTTTGTGCTTACCATAATATATATATTTTGTCTAGTGATTGGGATTAATTGTGTGTATAAAGCCTCTTGGTTCATAGCAAAATAACTAAGATTACATCAAAAGAAAAGTTATAGTCTATGAATTTGAGCCTTTCTCGGCCAAAGAAAAACACTATACGTTGTTGAAAGTGTATTTTATAGCTAATCCATACGTTAATTCTAATAGATCGTACACAGTGAAAGCGATAGAAATGATCATCATGTGGGTTATTCATCTAAGATAGTATGTGAGAAATATAGATATGAGAGAAGTGAAGAGATGACAAGTTTCCCTCCCAAGCCCTATTCTTGCCCGTAGGCAATAAGGATACTGCGGAGAGAGATGTACCTGTAGCAAAGAGAACCTAGAATTTGTAGAGAGGATGAATTACTAAGAATGAGAGAGATAGGTTTGGTTAAGGACATGAGATTAGATACATATATATATATATATATATATATATATATATATATATATATATATATATATATATATATATATATATATATATATATATATATATATATATATATATATATATATATATATATATATATATATATATATATATATATATATGCTGGATTAGAGATGAAAAAGAAAAGAACAAGAAATCAAGAAAACATCAATGTAGAACACATCTTACTTGACAAACCCTTCAGCACCATTATTGATGGAGAGAGAAGAAGAGTGGATAATTCCACTTTGATTGATACACCAAGTGCAAGACCTTCTTTGATTAGATTTGATCTTCCAAGGTTATCTTGTTGTAAGAATGGCTAGTCTTCTTCTAGGAGAAAGTGTAGCCTTAGGCGTATATTAATGGCTAAGTATAATTAAGCATTACTACACACTCCCTCATGAACTCCTCTCATCAATGGATTGAATGCTTGAGTTCTTTTCAAGGAAGAAGAGGTCCCCTTTTATAGGTGAAGGGAACCCCCAAGGGTTTACACAAGAAGAGAAGAGCCAATCTGAACAGAAACTGGAAAAGTTGGAAATGAGCTGTCCCTGCATGATGTGGGCAGACTGGGGTCCAATATTTTGATCATATGTCCTCAGCTCATTAGCTACGATTTTGATTTTAAAATCGTTTTCCAATTATGATTGGAACCTTGTGTAAAAAAATCATCAAAATAGGGTCTATTTCTGGCAGCAAAAGTCTTCTTGTGGTCCCCTTAGCTTAGACTTTCATTTGATTCCAAAGGACACCTCATGCCATATGAAAGCATGACATTGCTCCTTGACAAAGCTTTGTAATCATGCTTACAATAATGCATTAAAATAAGTGTATCTTTGAAATCATGCCACCTAGTGTCCCACTAGGATTTGATTCCCCCCTAGTAGCTATTTAAAAAGAAATATAAGAAAAATATGAAAATTACATAGAATATATATATATTGGAGTTTACCCTAGATATAGGATCTAGCTAGGGTGTGAAATGATAATGAAATAGTAGAAATAAAGAATCAATGCTTTTTGCCCCAAGTTAAAGAGGTGGAGCTATTGACACTTTTCCCATAGTATTTTCTGATGGTAAAGTAAGAATAGGTTACCCTTGAGAAAAATAATAGGATGAGATAGAAGGAGTATTATTATACTTAAATATGCATATGTACATTATAGAAAATATACCTATGTATCTAAAAAGTTACAAGATAAATCTTGTAGCATGCGTTCCCACTATGTACGTGTCACAACACGACAACGTATTTGTTATATAGATTTCTTGAATGGTCAAATTGGTTACAAACTGGCCGGCCAATCATAAATGGCGAAAGCTCATAAAAGAGCACTTGAATAATAAAATGTACATGATATACATATACATTTGCATAGGCCAAGTTGGGTCTAGTCTTTTCCACCTGTCAGCTGCAATAAAATGTCAATTCTATAACATACCTCTCCGTTGGAAAGAAACTGTCCTCACTTGCGAAGATAAAAATCTGCAAACACTACTTGTCAAAAACAATGATTAGAAATATGTATCAAATAGTAAAGAAAATCCATAAAATTAGACAACATTGCTTATGCCTGCCGTTATCCACATACTATCTATTCTAGTGTCCCATACCACTAGAATAAGCAGTATATGTCATACCCTGATGAATCAGGATATCATTGGTCACACTCATCATCAATCTCATAATGTCAAATCTCATCACATAAACACTGCCATAATAATCACCAGATACCAAAACCCAATCAAATTCCAATTCCACAGTATAAGTCCAAATCCAAATCACTTTCATTATGTACCCGGGTAACAAAATCATACCAGTTACAGTGGTGGCCAGCCACTGCAGCATGATTTTGTGATTGGTGTTGCCTAAATCGACAAATCTACACCAATAGGACGTGCTGCCTAAAATCAGCAAATCTGCACTAATGCTCCCTAAATCGGCAAATCTACATTTGTATTGCAAAAATAATGAATCTGTAGTTTGTTGATGTGCTGCCTAAATCGGCGAATTTGCACCAGATGAGCATTGACACACTGCCTAAATCGGCGGATCTGTGTGCATGTGACCAATGGACTAGACAAGACATAAAAAGATAAAACAGGTACTACCCATGTGACATCACATTGGAGTGTAGTTGAGTAGCAGAGTACTTACAAATTTTTATTCACTAACTCAAAACACCGCAACTCATATGAGTAGCTGCATAGCTTAATGCCGAATCCTCTCAATAGAAATTACATGCAGTGTAAGCACAAGCCAGAACTTTATGGATTCAAGGAGTGATAGAGGGAGACCGAGGGTGGTTGGCAATTTTGATGCTAGGGAGCGAGAGTCTTGGTGTAATGTGGGCGCCACTGCTGCATGCAGCTTATACGCCATGCAAGAACGAGAGAGGGAGATTCTTTTTTTTTTAATAGTGGTTGGCAGCAAGAGGCGAGAGAAACACGGGTATGCCGCCATTTGGTCAGAGAGAGAGAGAGAGAGAGAGAGAGAGAGAGAGAGAGAGAGAGAGAGTTGAGTGGCTGATCTGAATGGCCGCCAAAAGGTTCAGTATGTGCATGCAGATGTGGTGAGTGGATGCGCTAGTGGAGTGCAACGCCACTGGTGGACGAAGGGTTGGGTGACGGCACTGCAGGATGAAGTGGGTGAGGGTTGGCGCCCTGGTGGTTGGGCTGCAGTTTGATTAGAGAGGGAGAGAAAAGAGAGGTCACGCAGCTGTAGAGAACTACATGGAGATTGGCGGTTGAGAGCAATACTGGTTGAGTGGCTGGCAAAAGTGAACAAGGGAGAGGGTGATAAGCGAGTTTCTGGCTGGTGCTGAAATTAAAAAAAAAGTGAGAGGGTGAGAATCTACGCCATGCCATGTGTGTGCGTGTTATTAGTTGGCAAAAACTGCATGGTGGCTAGCAAGAGAGAGAGCTCGAGTGTAGTTCTGAATGGTCGAGAGGGAATGGCAAGCACCAATTCAGTGACAAGATGACCGGGATTGCAAAGGAGTGGGGCCACTTACCACGGTGGGTTGCGCCATAAACGGCCATGCAAAATAGGGTGTTTCATGATAGCTCGATCTTCAGAGAGAGTTGATTGGGCGTAGAGAGCCCTGCAAAATACTCAAAATAGTGCATAGCAAGACATAAACGAATAAATCTACGTACCTGTAGACTCGCACAAATCCTTAATCAAGCACAATACGAGCAGAGAGATAAAGAGAGAGTGATAGAACGAGAGAGCACGTGCAGGCGCACCTCCTAGAGCAGAGTGCTACGCCGGCATGGCGAGAGAAAAGAGGGGAGAGAAGAGAAGAAGTACACAGGCACTGTGTGCAATCTTCCCCCATGCAAGAGTGACCATTTTCCTCTTGCACGTATTTGTTATATAGATTTCTTGAATGGTCAAATTGGTTACAAACTGGCCGGCCGGTCATAAATGGCCAAAGCTCATAAAAGAGCACTTGAATAATAAAATGTACATGATATACATATACATTTGCATAGGCCAAGTTGGGTCTAGTCTTTTCCACCTATCAGCTGCAATAAAATGTCAATTCTATAACACGAACATGTCTGATGTGAGAGATGATGTTACATTTGTCCATTGTAATAGCATAATGATGACGCTATTGTTTATTTATGAAAAGTGTGTATATGGTAAGTAGAATGAGAGGTTCTAAATTAGGGTCTAATACACCTGGATTACCAAAGGAAAAAAACCCTATGGAAAAAAGTGCCTTTGGGATACGCGCATTATTGGAGTACTTATTAGCATGGGAAGTATTAATAAAGTACTCAAGGAATTATTTGTTGATTTAGATATGGAATGAAAAAAGGCAAAAAATATGAGAGGGTAGCATGATGGAACATTGGTTTTCTTGTTGTACTCCACTCAAGGTGCATAGGTGGAAGCAAAAAAGAGTGTCAAATGCATATGTCCAATGATGGGACTATTTATGCATACACAAAAATGCATGGAAAATAATATGTTGTGCAAGAAGGATTTTGAGGGGTTCTTCAGAAAGATGGTGTAGCTATAAAAGCATATGACATGCCTTTGCAAGCTGGCACCCCTTTAAGAATGGTTTTCTTTGTCGAGGATATTTGCTCTCATCTTATTGTGCACTGTGCATGAGTGTTGGACTCTACGACACTCCATCAATTGTAAGTTGATAGACTTTGACTCTTATGCTCATCTCATGTTGCATGAGCAACAGGACTTAGATATTCTCAACTCATCCAACATGAGCAACACGACTTAAATATGCTCAACTCTTCCAGCTTGAGTGTAAGCCTAGTAACTACGACTCTTAGCACAGAGTTTAATATGACTTGAAGCTTTGGGACTAATGCTTTGCTCATTTTATGGCTCAGCAGCCCGACTCTGACTATGCCAAAGAGTGTTTTTTGTACCCTAGCAGCTTGACTTTTTACATTCTTGTGCTTACTACAAACATTTATTCAGGTAAAAGTAAGCTTGAATCCTCAAAACGAGGATTAGTAAAGGACCAAGTTTGCATTGAAGGTTTCTTTAGCCATACCTGTTTCTTCATCTTTGAATCTGCATTCACGTAGGTTGGGTTGTCCTTTTTTGACTGTGAAGACTCCATTATCTATTCGATTCTCCAAATAGGCCTATTGTAAGAATTCTTTGATGTTGTTGTAGGCCTTTGTTGGCTGTCGGTATCTGGCTTTCCACTAGGAGCATTAGAAGAATTAGCAATCCAAATCTCGTTATGAACTTTGTATCTTCATTGTTGACTTTGTTTTGCTCTAGGTCTTGATGAGCTATTGACATATTCATGCAAGTCTGGTGTAGTTGCAGTTGGCTTATGGCTGACTGGTAGCCAAATCTTTGTATAACCTATGTAGAATCCTTGTCCAAGAGGAACATTTTTTGAGATCCGTCCTTGTTCTGTATCCTCTTGAAAGTTTTGGTTGACTTTAGCATCTTTCAATGTTGTTCTTTTTTATACTTGCTTCTTAGGTATCCTAGGATATGGTCGAGGTTGATACCTAATGGGCCTTATTTGTTAAGAGAGACTCGATGTTACTTCATATGCTCTAACCTGCAGCTTTGGCACCCATATCTGTCTGTTACCTCTATAGTAATCTTGTTTGTTTAAGGTCCATTGTGATGCTATCCATCCCATGTGTTTGTCTTTCTATGTTGATTTCTTGTCTTTAATCCAAACTGGATCATTGAATTTGACAAAAATGCTTGGAACAAACACTTGCTTGACTTTCCTTTACTTTCTTAAGTACTTTGGCTGAAATATCTTTACTTTTCTTGGTGTCTCCTTAGAGGTTTTAGTTGAGTCAGCAATTGACTTGAAGTTTTGAAAGCCTGATGTGCTTGAAGAGACTGATCCATGATGGTTCTTTGATGTAGAGGCATATGATGTCACACCTTCTTTGCTAATCGGTGGAGGGTCCCCTTTAGCTTCACCTTTGTCTGCAAGGTTTTTCTTTGATCCCTATGACTTCTACAACTTTGAATCAGGAATTAATGGTACCTGTAACTGTTGTTGGCTACCTCTTGGAAAAGAAAGCATTGTGTACGCCTTGTGTTGATCTAACCCACTGATGTCCAAGGATTACATCTACAAGTATTTCCTTTGAAGGCTTCACCTGAAACTTTACATGCTCTTCATGATTTTGGATGCTAAGGGTAGAAACCATTACTTTTTTACTTGTAGACTTACCTATGATTTCTCTATTATCTGGCTTGCCCTGAGTAATCTCTAGAATACTCTGGATGTTGTTTGCAACCATATTGTACTTTTCTTCATTATCCAGTAGAGCATTGCATCTGACACTTGCTCCATTTACACTAATGAGGACTAAAGCTATTCTCATTGTTGTTTTTATTGAATATTTTTGTCCTGATTTTGCCATGGTCTCATCTTGATCTAACTGTGTCTCTTGGAGGGTGACTTGAGACTCTGTCTTCCAATCTGACTTACATTAGCTGATTTAGCTGGCAATGTTTGGATCTTTGGACTTCTTATTGCTTCCTGGGTGTCTGAAATTTTGATCTTCTTTACTTCCTGTCTCGGTGGCATTCTTTGCTCAATAGCTTTCGTGGTTGCTTTCTGCTCTGTTTGATTTGCACTTGCTATTGTCTGATTTTCTTTAATCTCTTCTGAAGTTCTATTCAATGGAGATGGATCCTCTTCAATAAGATCTGCTTTGATATAAGTCTCCATTTTAATTGTGCTTGAGAACTTTGTGCTGTTGTCTACGGGTGACCAGTCTTGGTCTTCATTCTTTGTTGTCTCTGAAGACTGCATCTTCATTGAAGTCTATATCTCTAGGACCTTTTGGGCCATTGGCATTCCCATTATGATGTCTTTTGGCATATCTTTTGTTGTGATCACGTGGAATTGATCTATGATGATCTATGAACTTACTTTAATGGTGGTGGAGATGATTCCCCAGCATTCTATTCGTTTGTCTCTTGATATGCTCACAAATTAAGGAGCATCTTCCAGCTGTGGTTGGCCACACCTTTCCAAATGAGAAAAGACATGAGGTTCTTATCTAGATGAAAATTTAGCTTTACTTCTCTTGACAGCTTTTCTTTGTTTTCACTAACAATGTTGCACTTGATTGTCTCGAGATTCGTGTCTGAATTGATTGCTTTTGCTGTAGCAGCGTCCTTGAATTGAACTTTATCTGCATTTTCTTTGCTTTGACCACCTACTATAATCAATGTTGTCTCCGTTTGCTGTAATATTTTACTTTTTGCTTGCAATTGATGAGCATTATCCGCTTGCATATGAGTAACTCTTGATCTTAATAGATCCACTGTACTTTCTGGCAGAATTTGTCTCTTTGAAGGAGAGTTTGGTGGTGACCTTTGTGTAGATTTTTGGACTTTAGATTTCATTGATTTTGACTTTTCTATCACATGTTCTGGCATCTTGAGGATTTGCATCATCTTCAGATAGTCTTTGACTTTAGTTGGGTCCTCCATAGGGGTTTGTACAAGGTTTGATCTTGCTGATATTTGTTACCATGTGCATCTACATATGCATAAGTAAGTTTGGTCACATGTGAGTGTTTGAACACTATTAAATATGTCGGCTTTTGACTTTGACTTGTGGAGATCAACTGAAACTTCTGTCCTTGATGATCTTCATAGAAGCATTCATTTGTAGAATCTAATGGAATCTCGGTCAATTGGAAACTTCCAACAACCATATGATCTTTCAATGGTTTCTGTCTTGAAGAGGTCTGTTGATTAGAGGCTCTAAGGCTTCTAAATGGTGTAGAATTTCTTGGTACAAAGCTGAGCTTTCCTAGGGTGATCACTATAGCCTGCTTCATTGTAAGAGTTCAGAATTTTTTGGCTCTAGTTTTGTCTCACCTTTTGAGACTATGAAGGCACACTTTGGGTAGCATTGTTGACATTTGGAATCTGTAAACCTTCGGCATAGTTTCCTATGCATCTCCATGAAACATGACAAATTATTCCCCAAGTCAAGCTATAGATAGCATTATCTTTGCCTTGATTTTGTCTATCCCATGGGTCTCCTATGATATGAGTTTTTGTGGTTTCAAGACTCCTAAATGCATCCTAGATGCTAGACTCTCGTCTATATGTATGACTGTTTTGATCAAAGTATGTGCTCATTTGGTCACGACGTCGAAGCTTGATTTTAGATGGAGGAGAGTTTGGCTCTGAATATATTTTTGGGTTCACTTGGGTGATATCCTTTAGCTCTAGAGAAGATGAGCTATAATAGACTCTTTCCTCTGAAATGAACCATCCTTTATGATATATAATTGGACCACTTCTATGAGCTGGTATGTGGGCCGTTCAAACACTGGTTGATCCTTTTTTTACAGTTGCCCTTTTTGGTCTACATAGTGTGCATATGAATTATGTGTACCATACAAAGCTAACATCATTCTGTTTGACGTGTCCCTTAAACTCGTAAATGATTGCACACTTGTGGAAGTGGATGCAAAATCATTTGCAAACCTAACAGTCTTTTCAACATTCGGTGATATCTGGACATCTTGACCAAATTCATGCAGGAATTTGTTGTTCAAAGAATCAATTTTAATCTTTTCAGGTGCTTGTGCATCTTTATGTTGATTTTGAACTTGCAGTGCTTTTACTGGTGCTTCTAATGGTAATGCAAAATCATCTGATTGCATTATAAGTGACGAGCTAAATGCACTTACATTGAGATTTCCATTTTCAATTTGCTATGTGCCTTGCTTGGCAGTTGATATGTCCCTGTTGTTAGTATTTCTTGGACAATCTTCAGAAAAATGTCCACCTTTTCTTCCACAATTTGAGCAATATGCCATGATTGGTGATATTTCAGCTGGTTTCGTCATGTCAAGCTCATGCTGAGGAGTTTCTGCTTCTATGCTTGCCAAGTTGTCGGCTTCTTCTTTCAGAACACTAAGCATCAAGTTGTAGAATGCTCCATATTGACCTTTGTACCGTCTTTGTCTTTGTTCTCCAGTTATATTGGCTTCTATTAGTTGATCTATTGGATCTTCTATTTCTGGTTCTTGACTATAGATTTGACCACTGTAATCCATGTACAATGACCCTGATTTCATATGCACCATTTGTATGTTTTGTTGGCTTGTGCAAATTTTTGGATGACCACTTCAATTGACTTTCTGAACTTTTATCTGCACTTTATCTTTCAGCTTGCAATACCTAGCTCCACTGAAGTCTGTGAACATCCAAGAGTTCTCTGAATCTGGCTTTAGTCTGATCAATAAAATCCTGGCTCCTGTGCTGCTTTTGCTGCTCATCAAGTATCTATGGCCTTTTGAATCTATTTACAAGACTTTATCTCCATTGTAACCATAAAGCTGTAAAATTTTCTCTGTTGCAGTTGTGCATGTGTTGCCACTGCTACTAGCTTGCTCTGTTGTACTTGAATTTCCAGCTCGAGTTGAGTCCATTTCGGTGGGTTCTGTAAAAACTGTCTTCTAGCAGATTTTGGTTTCGATTAGCAGAAATTCTACTGCTTGTACTAGCCTAATCTACAATCACATGTGAGTTGTGCCACTGTTCGTCTGATTAGAAGCTCAATTTGCAATCAAATTTCTTGCACTTGCCAAGTTTGGCTTGCACAATGACTTCTAGTCCCTGGTGTTCTTTGTCTAAACTGTGGGAACACTGTCCAGAACTGTGCTAGAACTGTGATGACCTCGGCTCGAACGATCAGCAAAACTGTTTTCGCACTTCCCATTTTTCTCTTCTAGTGATTTTCTGTTGTTTCTGGCTTTTTCATTGTTTGCTTGGTGTGTGACTCTTTCGGCTTTGCTTTTTTGCTTTTCTACCTCTTTCGACGACTTTCTTTTTATTTTTATTAATTTTTTTGTGAAATTTTATATTTTCTAATTATTTTTATTATTTGGAAAAGTTTTGATTTTTTACAAATTTTTAGTGAATTTTTTAATTTTTCTGGAGTTTTTGGAAGGTTTTATGAATTTTGTGATTTATTGTGATTTTTTTTAATGAGTTTTTCAATTTTTATGAGTTTTTTATAATTTTAAGGGATTTATCTGTGAATTTTTTTAATTTTTTAATGAATCTCTATTTTGATTTTTTAATTGGATTTTTTATTTAAAAGTTTTCTTTGGTGATTTTTTGATTTTTTTGACTAATATACAAATAAATGAAATGAAAAAGAGAGAAAAATAAAATAAATTGAAATTGAATTGAAATGAAATGAAATTTAAAAGGAATGAAAACGAAATGAAGTGAAATTAAAATGAGATCGAAAAGAAACAAAATGAAATGAATACAATAAAAAGTCAATGACACAAAAAAATGAAAAAGACCCTTTATAAAAGAGAGAAAGAAGACAAGATAAAAAGAGAGGTTCTCCCTTTTTTGGCCTGCCAAAGGCAAAGGCTATAGAGATGGGTTTCCTTTTTGCTGTTGAAAAATATAGAAAAATTCAAATGAATTTCTGTTTTGCCACCACTATGTATAATGATAGGATGAAAGTGGAATCCTAAGTGGTAAGCCTAGTGGAGATTAAAGAAAGGAGAGAGTTGGGCCACGTGGTTGGGTCTTGGTTTTATTTCCAAGCTCTGCTTTTTAGGGTCTATGAATCCCTTCATTTCCTTTGAAGGTTCCACGAGTGGTGTGTCTTTTCTCCTCTCCATTCTGCTCTTGTAGGCACTCCTACTTGCCAGAGAGAAGGTTTGGCTGAGCATATGATAAAGTAGCCTCCATCAACGTTACCTGCTGAGAGGATGGGGTTGTTGGACCTCTGCTTGCACCGCTCAAGGTGTCCTCTCTTCGAAGGCATTTATTTTCTTGTCACCGCAGCCAAGATCTGCTGTCCGTGATGGGTTTGGTCTGTGCGAAGCTTTCGACCGTGTGTGCCTGAGAGAGCGAGCAAGAGAAAGCGTTTATTTTCTTGTTGCCACAGCTAGCAAATGCGAAGCTTGGGTCTGTGTGTGCTCAAGAGAGCGAGAGCGTTTATTTTGTTGCCATTGAAGCGAGGATCCGCTGTCCGTGATGGGTTTTCTTCAGAGTCCAACAAGCTTTGGTCTGCGCCTGCCAGATGGAGAGAGAGATTTTTGTTTTTCTGCTACCTGTGATGGATATTTTGTGTGTCATGGATGTAGTGCGATTGTACAAGAGTGAATATTTATGTGTGCTTTAAGATCGCAATGGTGTCATGATTTTTTGAGAGCCCAAGGGAGAGGGAGCGTTCTGCGCGTACACACACACAGCGAGCGTTGTGCTTGGTGAAGCTGTCCAAATGCTTGCATAGGCAAACACATTGAGCCGTTGAGCACTCTCTCTCTCTCTCTCTCTCACACACACACACACACACACACACACACACACACACATACACACACACACACACACACACAGGCCTACAGGTGCTCGAGATGGAGACACAAAGTTGCACACACATTGAGCCGCTAAGCATTCTCTCTCTCTCTCTCTCTCTCTCTCTCTCTCTCTCTCTCACACACACACACACACACACACACACACAAAGGCCTGCAGGTAATCGAGATCACAATGGTGTCATGATTTTCTAAGATCCCGGGAGAGGGAGCGTTTTGCGCGTACACACACACACAACGAGTATTGTGCTTGGTGAAGCTGCCCGAATACTCCCACAGGCACACACATTGAGCCGCTGAGTACTCTCTCTCTCTCTCTCTCTCTCTCTCTCTCTCTCACACACACACACATACACACAGGCCTGCACATGCTCGAGATGGAGACACAAAGTGGCTCTTTCTCTCTCTCTCTCTCTCTCTCTCTCTCTCTCTCTCTCTCTCTCTCTCTCTCTCGGCCTTCAATTGAGGAAGGCCTGCAGGTGCTCGAGATGGAGACACAAAGTGGCTCTTTCTCTCTCTCTCTCTCTCTCTCTCTCTCTCTCTCTCTCTCTCTCGGCCTTTAAGTATATCTATCCGCTGCTAAGAGGAGGATAGTGTTGATGGCGGTGCTCCTGTTTACTGGCTGCAGCTGCATCAAGGGTTGCAAAATCCCCTTCCGCATCATCGTCTTCTTCTACCTGAGGCCTGAGTCCTGCTGACGCAAGAGCTGCCTAGCATTTCCCTGGCCAAGCAGTGAGCACGCATCATTTTGGGGTGGGTAGTAACGACAACATCATCCATGTGTTGAGGCCCCTAAGACCTTGAAAGAAGTAACGGACTGGATGCGGTAGGAATTTGCAAGGCAGAAAAGTATTTCAAGTCTGCCAGAAATGACTCCTGCCTTGACTTCTTGATTATGCATTAAGATGGAGTTTGACATCTTGGCAGAAATCACTCCGGCCTTGAGTCTGCTGATTATTCATTGTGCTTGAAAGATTCATTGTGATTATAATGATTAAAGGAAACTGCGTTCTTAATCATTAAATATTTTGAGTGAATTAAGGACCGGCTAGACTTCATTGTCGATCATTTAATGTGCTAAATGAGTCATAATTACATATAGCTTGATTAAGAGTAGCTATTTAGTTGTTCTCATTTAATAGAGAAGGTGGTATAGTGGAGTCATTTCAATGAAAGGGGTCTTAACATTTTGGGTGTTGGAAATGGAGTGGTTTGGATATGTTCATAAAAGTGAGATTTATTTGGTTGGAAATCATGATAGGCAAGACAGACTTTGTTTAATTTTTGTAAATTCTGTTTTGATTTTTATCTCTCCTCCTCTCCCATAGTGCACTTTTCCTCTCTCTATAGTTGTTGTCTCTCTTTGATTCACACTTTTCTCTCTAAAAGATACTTTTCTCTCTCTATCTCTCTGCTCTCTTTGATTCACGCTTTTCTCTCTACCTCCCTCTCACTCACTCTCTCTCTCTCTCTCTCTCTCTCTCTCTCTCTCTCTCTCTCTTCTCCATCTTGGTACTTATCTATATAAATCCTTCTTGTGAGGTTAAACCTGCTTTACCTCTAGTTGATGCTTTTTCTTGCTGCATATTTGACCTTGTTTCCTCTCTTGCTGCTAAGTCAAGGCCTAGGGTGTTAACTTTCAGTCGCTCCATTATCGCTTCGCAACCATGGATCACAACATGGCCGGTTTGTCTTTCTCAGCTTATCTTGTTTTTGTCGAGTATGAGATTATTTGATACCTTGAGTGTTTACTGAATGCAGCTGTTGTCATCTTTGATTTTGAGGAAGATGCATCTAATCTCCATGGCAAGAATGTTCACCATGCTTGCTCTAAGCTGAGTGATGATTGTGTGTCACCTCATATTGAAACATATCCAGTCACTGCGCATCAAAAGAAGTTGTCTCCCAGTCCCAAGTTACGTAAAACTCCTACATCTTCTTTGAAGAAATCGTTGAGACTTGTTCGAGGTAATTGTGACTTACCAATCTTTCTGCGTTGCATTAAGGTGGCATGCAAATAATTGGTGTGACTTGTCCTTTCTTGGATAGTTAAAGCAAAGAGAGATTTGCATGAAGATAATGCTTTCTCTACCATAGCGAACGTAGATTTTGTTGTTGAAGATTGTCCTAATATTGAGAGTTTTAACTCCCAATTAGCTTTGGTGCCTTCTTTAAAACCATTGCTTATATCTGAATTGTCAGAGAATACCATTTCTCAGTTTTCTATAGAGGGGAAGGTGTTGTCCAAGTATGGCACTTACAAGATTCAAAAGGGTGCCTATGGTCACTTCCTTAGGGCAGATTTGCTAGATAAAGAATCTAAACACACTATAACTTTTGTGGTTTCTGAAATTTACATTTTAGATTTTGTGGATCTCTTTGAATTGGATGATTATGTTCGTTTAGAAGGAGCTAGTTTGAAGAAAAAGGTTGGGAGGGATGGAGGGACTAGCTCATGGAGCTTGCATGCAAATGCTACAACATTATTGGTGAAGACAACCCATTTTGATTGTTCTTTGGTTCTTTATCCTAAGAATAGGATTAGAGAGCTATTGGCTGCACCCACATCAGTCTTGGCTCAATTTATCCCGACAGTAGCGTTCACAGTGGTGAAAGTAGAGACTACCACTAAAAGTGATGGGACTTCTAGTTGTCACCTTACAATAGTTGACGGGCCTGTAATTATTGATAGAGAAATTGAGTTTGCACCACATCAACTTCACTATCTTTTTGGCTTTCACTCATTGCTAATGGCTCCTATTGTACCTCTTGCAACTGTTGTTTGTGCCTTCTAGGCGTACAGATTACTAGAACATTGTGAATGTGATCAACGACCTTGGGTACTACTCGTGTGTGGCACACAATATCAACGTGTTCAAGCAATAAACAAACACTATGTCCATTGTAGATGCTACTATCTTATTGCCATTGCCTCCTAGCTTAGAATTGCTCTTTCGACAGCATCTATTTCAACAAGTATCCAATTCAGGATTTGGCAAGAAGGTAGTAGACTATTCCTTGTTATTTGTTGTTAATGTCTTGTTTATGCTAAGTGATGTTAATGTTTTTGTAGATCTTTGGCACATTAGAAATTTTCAACCTCAATAGCCTTGAAATTCAATATGCATGTGAGACTTGCAAACAAACTAATGTGAGTCGTGAAGTCTTGAATCCATTTTTCTACACATGTGGAAGGCTTTCCACAATATTGAAGACCCCTGCATTGCAAGCAAAGTTGATTGCTCAACGAGGAGATCTTGTCACTGTCAATCTGCAAGGCGGAATTGTGGATGTTGTGCTTGGTCTTGCAAAACCATTCATGCACCTGTATGAACACAATCTTCTGGATTTAAAAGCTTCTTTGGCAGGTTTAAGAAAGTTGGCATTTTTGAGATAGACAAGCAAGGATTCTTGAGTGACTTCAAAAGCGCGTGATCTTGGTGCCCTTTCATCACTTGAGAATCTCCAAGGATTCAAACTCTTCGTTGCTACTGTATCTTAGTAATCTAGCAACCGAAAGCTTCTTCCTGGTACTCTTCCTTTATCCATTTCCCTAACTAAATCAAAGTTTCAGAGGATAAAATACATATTTTTTAGGTGATGGGTTTTGTCCCTAGCATATTGAGTGCAAATAGGCGAAAGATTTCCCTTGACATGGATTTTTTGTCTCGTCTTCCTGACAATGATGATGTTGTGGAAGCATTATTGTATCTTTTTGGGTTAAGTTTGTGTAAGGATGCAATGGAAGATAGAATTTTGGAGTTGATTATGCAAAATATTTTGGCTAATAATATTGATACCATTTCTGTTTGGGTTTCTCCGTGGCATATTAACACAAATGTAAGTGTTGTTTTACTCAAAAAAATTATGCATTCTCTCTTGCAAACACGATCCACTTCAAAGATCTTATCCGTGCACTTGGTTGGATTGGTATGTCAATTAACCAACAAATCTTGTAATGTTATCTTGTTCAATGTAGATCGATTTCAAATTGTTGTGCAATATTGTGATGTGGGTGTTCATTCCTCTTCACAAATGCATGAAATTGTTATGTTGCAGACAATAGGAAAATGTCTTTGGGTTCCTCTCTCTTTGAAACGTCTGAAATATGTGCGATGCGTGTGGACAGAACAAGTAGCAGTGTTTTGCTAACTCTAATTCGAGAGAGTCCGTGTGCAAATGGACCTGAAATTACTGTGAGCTTCCAAGCCTTGCACGGGGCTTCCCATACAAAGAAACAAATTCAATCAAAAATATATAGTATTTGGAAAAAACAAAACATTACTCACACTTCCCACACTTCTTATTCGCACTCTTCACGATTTGCAAAAGCTATACAAGACACACCTTCTTTCTCTTGTGGTTGTTGTGGTTCTTTGGTTTTTCGCTCGAGCATGCAATCTCTTTCATCTAATGAGTTGACATGTCTGGCAAGGTTTAAAAACTTGTCAAATATTGGCTCGCTTGTTGATCTTCAAGTCTACAAGACTTGCAAACCAGCGTTAAAGAAGAACATCAAGCAGCTCTTTTGCATCCATGGATTAATGACGTTCAACTCAAAAATTCAAAGTGTGCGCCAACTAAATCTCGTAGAGCGTCGGCTTGTGTCTCTATGAGTAACCTTTGCTCAAATAAGAGAGCTTGCATTTGAAGGCCAAATTGGGTTGCCAGGAAGTGTAGTAAATGTCATGTACGGTTTGTCTAGAGTCCAAAATATGTTGCCACGCTTTGCAGACGACCAAGCTACAATGCTCGTAGAGATTAAGCGGAAGCTTGAGCATGATCATGCTTACCTCAATGGTGTTGTGCGTCCCGCATGTGTTATGAAAGCATTTAATGACCTTGTGAAAACACCCTTATATATTGAACATGGGACAACAATCAATGACTCATGGGTTGATGCATTTGTACTTAAGGTAGACCTTATAACATGTGTTGGTGAAAATGATGTGGATGACTCGATGGATCCTTGTGACACTTTGTTGCACAATGTTTACACATCCAATCAAGTGTTGGACCATAATGCACATGTGACTAGTGTGCCCCCTTGTGAAGGATTTCGTCCTTTAATCATTTCTGATGACGAGAATTGCGAAGAGTTGTCATTCCCAACACTATTTTTTGGCCACATAAGGAAATATTTTTCGTTGGCAAAACAAACTTATCAAAAATTGGTGCAATGGAAATTGAAAAATGAAGATAGGCGCTTTGCTTTTGATATTGAAAACATTTTCTTTAAAACAATGAAAATTGTAATCGCCAAAGTCTTGGGCTCTATATGGGTTCGACTTCAAAAAGGGAAACTTCAAGGTCGTGAACTTCAAGCAAAAGATGTGCAATTTACAACTAATATAGAGCAATTGCTTTTATCTCAGCTTGGCTATCATGACTTTGAGACGGTGATAACATCTATTGACTATAAGGCAAAACTTAAACGTAATGTTTTTGCAATGATTCGACAATTGGGTCAACCCGCGTTTTTCCTTACTTTTTCATGTGTTGAACAAAGATGGCAACCCCTCAAAAATTGCTTGTCTTCCTTAAATCCCCAAATCGTGGAGGTTGAGTACTCAAATTCAAGTAGTTATGTTCGATCATTGGTTCGGTCAGACCCTCTTTCAACTGCAAGATACTATATAGGTGCATAGATTCAAAGAAATGACAAAAGAGCTAAAGCACAACAAACACTTGCTTGGTGAAGTGGTGAACTATTTTTTTGTCACTGAACTTCAACATAGCGGTAGTCAACATGATCATGGATTGGTTTGGATCAAGGACGCACCTCAATTTTGTAGTGCACCCACGAAATAATAAAGTTTGTTGACTTGTATATCAGCACGAGCAAAGATGAACTAGAAGAAACGCTTATGTCTGTTCAAATGCATTCCCATTGCAAAACATGCAAAAAAACGCAAAACTTTGTGTAGATATGGCTTCCCGCGGCCACCATCAAGAAAAAAAATCATTTTGCTTCCTCTTGCTGTGATTGAATCCAAGCAAAAGTTCCTTATTGAAAACAAGAACCGCATTGATGAGCAATTGCTTGCCTTGCCTCGAGACACTGATATTTTGTTCGATGCTTGGCTAGCTATGGTTGGCATGGATGAGAATCTTTACATGGACTCAATTTCTGTAACAATTACTGAACCCACTTTGATCTTAAAGAGAGAACCAAAGGATATCTATACAAACAATTTTAATAAGAAATTATGTGCTTTGTGGGATGGAAATATTGACATTCAATTCATTTTCAATGGTCATGGTGATGCTGCATATTGCACTTCATATATGACAAAAAATGATACTTCATCAAGAAAAGCAATCAAGAAAATCTTGAACAATTGTAAAAAGACCAACCTTCCAACCCTTGAACGCTTGAGAAAAATTGGGAGTGCCTTAATCAGCACGCAAGAAATGACATCACAACAAGCTACATACATAGCTTTGTCCTTGCCTTTGCATAGTGCGAGTAGACAAATTTTTTTCATCAATGTAGACTTTAGTGCTCAAAGGACATTGTTATTGAAGCGTAGAGCGATTCTAGACAATTTTCATCCCGAGGACACAAACATTTTCTTCGATGACCTTGTCACAAAATACACAAAGCGTCCACCAAATTTGGCAAATTTATCTTTGGCTGAGTATGCTAGTGACTTCCAAACTATTTGTGGATGCTTGCAAAAATCCAAAAAACCACAAATCATTAGGTATGCCAACTTTAGTCTTGAAAGAGATGCAGAACGCCACTACCATGAGCTTTGCCTCTTGTTTCTTCCATTCGTTGGTGATGAGAGCACGTTCGAAACAAATTGCAACTCGTGGTGTGACAGATTTAACACCAACAATACTACCATAGCTCAAAACCAACAAAAATTTATGAATCTAAAACTACATGCCCCAAGCACATCAAAGATAAGTTCAAATACGTCCTCCTCCTCCCACCACAGAGAGGTTTTTAAATATGAATTGGGTCTTGATTTTTGGCCTACAAAAAATGCAATAAGATCTTTGCCATTCTTTAAAAACCTGGAAATGCCAAATGATGAATACTACTCACTTGTTACAAGCTTGAACATAGAACAATGAGCCCTCTATGATGACATAATGACTCAAAAACGTCTGCAGCCAGCCCAACGCATTCACCTCTTCCTCACTGGAGGTGCAGGGAGGACAGGAAAAACCTTTACACTGAGAGTTGTGGTTCAGGGTTTGACACGCCACTACAACCTATCTATCGAGGGTGATGTTGAGTTGCCAACCACATTACTGATGGCATACATAGGGAAAGCATTGCGATTGCCTCTTATGACAAAAATGGGCACAAATATATCCTCAGAAAGCTTGGCTGATCTCTCACAGTTGTACAAGAACTTGAAGCTTGTTGTCTTCGATGAGGCCTCCTTAATTGGAAATAGACTTCTAAACGTTATAGACACAAGACTCCGTGCAATCAAGCATAACCACATAGAACCGTTTGGTGGTTTAGATGTTATCTTCTGTGGAGATCTTTGTCAAGCAAGCCCAATTCGAGACCAATGGATATTTAGCAACACACAAAATGCACTTGACTTACTCGTACCATCCTTTTGGCACACTCATGTAAAATGCTACGAGCTAAAGAAAACAATGCGCCAAGAAAACGAATAATTCATTGCAATCCTCAACAGAATAAGGAAGGCAAAACACACAAATACAGATGTGGACCTCATTAACACCAACCATAGCAACAAAAATTTTGACAAGTTCACAACACCGCATTTGTTTTTTACCAACAACTTAAAAAATCAACATAACCATCTTGTTTTTGAGAGCCTCGAGAAACAAGCATATATCATACATGCAAAAGACACTCGCCACAAAGCATGCTCGAAGACCCTCATGTTTCCAAACGGCCGGCCTGCAGTCAACTGCAGGATTGTCCTCAATTCTTGGACTGAAAGTAGGAATGATCGTGGAAGTTTGCAATGGTAACATCAACACTAGTGACGGTCTTGTAAATGGTGTAGATCGAACTCTTAGACATGTGCAAAGCATAGGAAGCTCCCATATTTCATGGATTGAGTTCTTTGATTCAAACATAAGAATAAAACAACGGGAAGAAAATTCACAATTTTTTGACGACTTCATTGACCCCCTATGGACACCAATTTTCCAGACATCAAAAGAATTCTAGGTCGGGAAAAATGCTTTGAATACCATAATATGAACACAACTCCCCATCTAAGCTACGAATGCAAGAACCATCCACATATCACAAGGCCTAACAATGCTTGCTATTGCATTTGATCCAAGGGCTATCAATACCCATGGATTAATATACAAAGCTCTCTCTAGTGTCAACAAAGATCCTACAAATCTATACATTCTTAATCCAATAGCTCCAACACAAAGAAGAATCGATGCTACCATGCTTGCAGAACTTCAAAGAATTGAAACAGAGGCCAAATGGGAATACTTAAGACCTTTTTCATTTTCCTTCACCGAAACACATTATATTGACCCATCACTCAACATTGTTTCCATTCAGAAATACATTGACCAAATCAAAAGGGATCCCAATTTTACAACATCTGACATTCTTTGCTTTCAAGAAACAAAACAAAAACTTGCCTCCAATCTTCTTGCTCCTGAATTCAACCACATTCACCACTACAATACATTTGGAACGTCAATCTACTATAAAACACACATTGTGTTACAATCCATAAAGACAACTTCGTCCTCTTGCATCCAAACCATAGAAACCGTCCTATCCTTCAAAAACAACCATGCATTGCATATACTTTGTGTCTACAAAATCACCAAAAGCTTCCACAACTTCATTGATAGTCCTTCTCAATAGTTTGATTGCCTCCTCCACAAGCACAAAAACGAGCATCATTATTGGAGACTTCAACATCCACATCGACCCAACAAATGGACAATATTAGAAAATAGAGAAGCAATTGCACAAGCATCACTATGAACAACAAATCCACAACATTACGACCGTGTACAACTCAAAACTTAATCACATTTGGCTTAACAACCCTCCCCTATCTTCAGCCGCTGCAGGCACAAGATTTTTCTTTTGGTCAGACCATTCCTCAATACATCCTCTACTCCCAAAATGAATTTTCCCTCCCTCCTCGATCCCCCCTCCCCCCACCCCTCAAAATTAGTTGGACCTCCCTCAAAAACCGTTCTTTGCATTTCTTTTCCTACTTCATACAATACAAAGCATTTCCATCCTTCTCTTCTCATAAGACAAACCCTCTTTCGCAACACATGCTCACTCTACTCCCAACATGCATAACTATCGACTACACTTGCGGATTACTCAAATTTGTAATACACATTCTTCTTCCCTCTTTCTTTTATTTTAAAGTGGCAGGCCTCGTGATTTTGTCACTTGTTTTTTTGTATCTTCTTGTAGCTTAATGAATTGTGTGTAGGGGTGCATTCACGTATGTGTGTGTGTGTGTGGTGGTTGACGGCATTCACGCGTACATAGGAGGGCGACGAGAGAGAGAAAGTTAGAGAGAGATGGAGCGTCCACGCAGTTGTAGAGAGAGAGAGTGAGAGAGAGAAGAGAGAGAAGGGGAGGGGAGAGAGAGAGAGAGAGAGAGAGAGAGAGAGAGAGAGAGAGAGAGAGAGAGAGAGAGAGAGACAAAGAGTTAATTATCGCAATTCGAAAGAGAGAAAGAGGGAGTTAGAGAGAGAGTGAGGGGGTGGAAGTGTGTGTGGGTTGTGTTCACGCGGAGCGAGACAAAGAGAGAAAATTTGTCGACCAGTGGGAGAGAAAAGAAGAAGAAGAGTATTTTAATGTCGAAGGGAACTATCCCAAAATACCATAAAGATCTATCCGACATGAAGACTTCATGCGCCAAAAGGCACGCTGGGGAACCAAAAAAAAGCCAAATTTAGTCTGAAAATTATCCGAAACGCTAAAAATCACGCGAAAATCCAAAAAATTGCCAGAAAAATCCTAAAATTCCCGAGAGATTCTAGAAACCCGTAGAAAATCATTGGCAATCACAATCAAAAACTTTCGACACACATAAGTACACCAAAATTAGCAATTTTTATCAAGAACGCGATTTACAACAAAATCAACAACCCGATCCCCAAAAATAGTAAAACGCTCAAAATTTGGCAAACAAAAGCCCAAATGTGCTTGAAATAAAGCCATAAACACACATTCAAAATAGCTTGTAAAGATCACAAGATATCAATTTTTAATGGAATTACACAAAAATTAATGCAAAAATTTGCAAAACTTATCCAAAAAATATCCAAAAATTTTCTAAACATTCTCCACGCATAGGGGATTAGTGCAGCCAAATAAAATTACAATGAGCACATCAATTAATTGCCAAATAATTTGATCAATAAAAATCCAAACCAGGCAAATAAATTGGCAAAATTAGTGAAAAAATTAGGTCAAAATTTGATGCATTTGGAGTGTGTAAATTCCTGTTTTGAGCTAAAAAATGCAGCAATTAACCATTACACACATCAAATATGCAATCAAAATTTGAATCAATCATGCAAATTTAACACTTTTTAGGCACACACACACTAATAAAATTGGCAGTTTTTGCCAATCTTTAGGTCCGCACACAAAAGGGTAAATTTGGTTAAAATTGCAATGTAATTTCACGAATCATTAGTTGGACATGACCACAACACAAATAAATCATCACAATTAAAAAATCATTAAGCACACATTGAGTTTTAGGTGCACAAACATGGGCAAAATAGTGCACACACACCTAAATTGAAATTGACCATCCAAGCATGCAATTAACTCAATTAGGCAAACAATTAGCAATGTACAATCACCAATCAACAATTGAACTTGTCAAATTCATACGCCACCAAATCCTAAAAAATTTGGCATTACGATGGCATGAAATCGAACAATCCAAAAATTTCATAGCATCATAGCATTAACATTGCATTGCATCAACATAGCATAGCATTACATTGAATCATGGTGGAGTCTCTACACAATTCTACACTCTTTAGATTCTAAGGAGGTTGAGAATACCACCTTGATTACCTTTCCAATGAAGGTTGATTGACGGTTGAATGCTCCAATCCTTCGTAGCAAATTAGTGTGTAAGTTAGAAAAATTAGTCAAATTAGCAAGGGGTTAGTATAAAATTAGAGTATGTAAACACACAATTGGCAAGATACGATGATAAATTAGGAAATTATGAACACATTGCTTCATGCACACACATTCCAAATCCAAAAAACAAACACACAAGTGAAATAAGTGAGGAAACACATCCGATTATGCCACAATTACACTAGCGCAGGCCATCGTCCCCGACAATGGCGTCAAATGTTGGGGGTATTATCGTTGCATAACTCCAATGACCAACAAAATTATCAATCTGGAGGGATGAGCTACCCTGCTAGGGCATGGAAACACTCACATGATTAGTGAGCTAATCATGGCAACAAGAATGGTGACTCTACGAGGTGAGCTTCTTGGCCTATGGAGGAGCTAAGCCACAATAAAGGGCAATCTCCACATCCACTTCCCTTCACCTTCAATCAACCCAATCACGCACACTAATGATTGCAAGACGCACACAACACTAATCCTATCATGCAGCACACTAATTGCAAGCACACACACATAGATCTATCGAGCACCACACTCTAATCAAAACTACATTCACACACAAGCAAAAGAGGGAAATCACACAAGATTAGAGAGGGATTAACCACTAATTAGTTAAGATCTAGCTAATCTAAGCATCATAGGCAATCACAAGAAGCATGAGAGAGGCATAGTGAAAGAGAATTAAGCATTGATTAGTGTTAACCAAGGAGAAGCTCAAGGACTCTATAGCCACACACCTCAAGAGCTCTCACCAAAGAGTGCTCTCAACAAAAGAGCTTGAGAACCCTAATTTCTTTTACACACTTCCTTATATACCTAGGGTAAAAATATGCAATGTCCGGGCGTCCAAGGCCTTTAGGACTCCATTATTAACTGAATCACCTACCTAGGCACACTAATTGACCTGTTCTTTACAACTTGGAACTCCCATTGAGCCCAAAACAATTTAAATATTACAATGGATTGAAATAAATCGAGAATTTACAATACATGACCATTTTTGGAAACTGTGAAAAATGTTTAACTCCAATATTTATTGCTTCTTCCTGTGGATCCTTGATGTGCATTCGTATGTCTTTGGTCTTTAGAAGCTCCTGTTAACTGAGGTTGACTCAGTTAACATAGAGAGGAGCCAAGGTATCAATAGTACCAAATACAACCAAATAACCAAGATCTACTAAGAATTGCTAAACCACCAAAACACCTATCACTAGGATCTACCAACTACCAAAATCCACTAATACCAAGAAGTACCAAGTACCAAAACCCATAAGCCACCAAAGTCTACCTACAACGAAGAACCACCAAACAACCAAAATGTTTCACTATCTACTAAGAGCAGAGTAGGTACCACCAAAAACTACCATACCAAATCATAATGAAACAACTCCAAAGACTACCAAGCAAGAACTACCTACCAATAGAACCAATGAATCACCAAAAGTACCAACCCCCTAATATATCCAAACAGAAGAAATTCTTGAAACTACAAGCCACAGGACCTACCAACCACCTGTTTCTTCAAACCATCAAAAACTCCTACCCACCAAAAATACCATTAAAAAAAAGCACCAACATAAGAACAACAAGACCTAATTGGAACCAATATAAACACTATTCCAAAAGCTAACAAAATAGTACATCAAACAAACCACCAAAACTATAGAAAGTAGATTAGCTACTAGAAATCAAGAGAGTTACCAAAATCAAAAAGTACCAGAACTACCAGAACCTTCAAGAGCTCTGGTAGTGCACCAAAAACTACCAAAAACAATGTAGTTTCAAACCGCAAAGTAGCATAGAATCCCAACCACCAAAAATAGACAATACCAAAACTCCAAAAGCTTTACCAATATATGCTAAAATAGTAAAGCCCAAAACTTCCAAAAACAGTAATATCAAAAAGTACCAAAACTACTAAGAGCTCAAAAAGTGTACCAAAACATGCCAAAAACAATAAACTTACAAACCACAAAACTAGCAGAAGTGCATAGCCATCAAAAGTAGATAATATCAACACCTCAAAAACCACCAAAATACTAGTGACTACACCAAAATATGTTAAAACAATAATATTAAAAAATTATCAAAAATAGCAAAACCAACAAAACAACAATATCAAAACTAACAAATCCATTAAGAGGTTAAATATCGTACCAAAAGGTGCCAAAAATGGCAAAATTACAAAGCACAAACTAGCAAAATCACAACCACCAAAATATAGAAAATAACATAACTAGATCAATCTCCTTTTCAAGCTTATCCATGTCTCCAGCAACTCTAAGTCATTGCAGCATCCATCAAACTACTCCCAAACTGCCTCCACCTCCCTGATCTCATCATCATTGCAAGGATTTTTTGTTTCAATTGGGCTAGTTTCTTCTCAAACACTTCAATATCATCTTTCAAATTCTCTGCTATAGCATCGGAACCCTCGTATCCAAGCACCATCTCATTCTTGAGCTTGAGAGAAGATTGCAGCTCTTTCATTCTATCTAAAATGCTAAAATATATCTGACGCACTTTATTAGTAATACTCTCCAGATCTGCAACACAATCCACTATTTGAACTGTATGTGGCAGAGGGCTAGCTCGTGTACTAATGTTGTTGCTACTATGCATCCAATAGGGCTTCTTAACAAATTAAGGAATTCTTCCATCCGATGCACCATTGTCTTGATGCCAGTTTCGACCTTGCACTCCAATCCTCCTGGCTAGCTTTCACACATAATCAATACGGTCTCTCCAAACCTCACCTAGGACACTATATGAGCTGCCAATTTTTTGATCACCACATGGCATTTCTCAAAGTCATAGCCGCGTGCAAACTTTGTGGTGATTTCCCCACAAGCTAATGGGGCTTGATAGACCTTGTGAAATGGTAGCCTGAAATCTTCAATTAATTGTGGTTGCACATGGTTCAAGGATATCTTGACCCCCTTCTTGTGCAATTGTTTAAACATTGTTAGCCACTAGACATCAGTGAGGTCTTTGTCACTAATGTCCTTTGGAAGGAACCCTTCCATACTAAGGCCATATCCTCATGAAGCTCCTCATCTATATAACAAAACCTAGTAAGTTGAGGTTATTCCTCCATTTTGTTATTTCATGCAATGTGGACTTGGCAAAAGTAATTAGACATCTTACTTTGTGCTTTTTTATGGAAGAAATTTTTTTGGACAATCTCAAAGTTATTGTGGACATTGCACAACTACTTAAATTTAGAGTTTATAATTGGGCAATGCCATTTTTGGTGTTGTATAGTACCAAATTTGGTTCTTTAAAGTACCAAAGTTAAAGTTCTACAGTACCAAATTTTGTGATGTACATATCTATGTTCATAATTTAGGCTTTTATAGGTACCATCTACTCATTTTTCAATAGACAAAAGGGCGTGAACCCATGCACAATAGCTAATGATGCATTGAAAGTTTCAAAGCTCTTTAAATAGAGCACATATATTGCTTGCATGTAATGCAGAATAAAGATACAAGACATACTTTGCATGTATGCAGTACTACATTTTACCGATTTTGGCATCCTTAGTTTGTCGGCTTGAGGAAGTTGGAAAGTGGTAGGATTTGTGCAGCACGGAGCTGACAAAGTGGAGTTTTGGTTGGTCTTTGCAGCTTGGCAATTGGAGCCTCGGATAGAAAATGGCAGCAAGTCAAATAGGGCATCAAAATGGGATTTTTTTGAGGTAATTTTGAAAATCTTTATGATGTTGTGGAGTCTGGAGAGCAAGTTGACCCATGCTTGCCATGAGGTGCCCGTATTAACCCGTATGCAGTCTAAGGCACACAAATGGTGGGTATATAGCTCAAAATCTGAGCCCCATTGGAGTTGTGAGTTGAGAGAGAGCTATCTTTGGGCACCAGCCATGGCGGCTTTCTCGTGGCATTGTTGGTGGCATGCAGTGCTTATTTTTTTCCATAGTGGATGGCGTATGGTACAGACGAGTGCCAGTCCAATAGCGATGGCTGACAGCTACTGACATCGGGTGTAGATGGTGATGTGGAAAGGCCGTAGGTGGCCAGTCTTGCTCCTTGTAAGGGCCATATATTTTTGAAGCTAACCTCCCCCCCCCCCCCTCCG
This sequence comes from Adiantum capillus-veneris, assembly GCF_014529385.1. NCBI lineage: Eukaryota > Viridiplantae > Streptophyta > Polypodiopsida > Polypodiales > Pteridaceae > Adiantum > Adiantum capillus-veneris. The sequence goes on from NC_140932.1 coordinate 50,105,835, forward strand.
CGACCTCGCTAGTGGTGAGGTAATAAGGACCGGGCAAAATGGTCAAGGGAGAAGTTCAAAAGAGCATTGCAAGGCCAAGCTTACCAAGGTGGAAAGGGAGAAAAAATAAATAATTGAAAATGCTTAGGGGCACTAGCGACATCACTAGGCTTTTTTTAATGAGGCTTTTTGCCCAAGAGGTCTTTCGGGAGCCTGCAAAGAGCCATAAAGAGTGTGTGTGTGTGTGTGTGTGTGTGTGTGTGAGTGAGTTCTTGGGTGGGCTTTTTGTGTAGAGGTGGGTGCCTGCAAAGCCCCAAATGTGCATTTTCTTACCCATCGGCCATGTGGGTGAACCATTTGTTGTTGTCAAGATGTATATGGTGTTTTGAGCAGTGATAAAGTTTCCAAGGTGGAAAGGGAGAAAAAATAAATAATTGAAAATGCTTAGGGGCACTAGCGACATCACTAGTGCACCCCCTCTCAAGTCAAGATTAGAGAGAAGATGAAAACAAGACGGCTCCCCCCCTCCAAAGTTACCAAATCAAGATGCAAAGTGGACCAATCAGAGGCCAAATTCCCAAATTGAAAGAGGTCCCCCCCCTGTATAAGCAAAAATTTAAACATTTTTAATGCTTTTGCCTCGTAGGCTTTTTTTAATGAGGCTTTTTGCCCAAGAGGTCTTTTGGTAGCCTGCAAAGATCCATAAAGAGTGTGTGTGTGTGTGTGTGTGAGTTCTTGGGTGGGCTTTTTGTGTAGAGGTGTGTGCCTGCAAAGCCCCGAATGTGCGTTTTCTTACCCAGCGGGCCATGTGGGTGAACCATTTGTTGTTGTCAAGATGTATATGGTGTTTTGAGCAATGATAAAGTTTCCATGGTGAACTTCTCTTGCATTGTTTCCCTTGCCCCCCCTTCTCTACTTCTTTTGCTTTTATGTGCGGTGTTGGTGCGGATGTGTGTTCCCCTTGGGGCCCTCCTTTTGTGAGAAAAATGGAAGGAAGAGAGTGGTTGCGTGTGTGCAGAAATGATTGTGTGGCTTGAAGCGAGCAGTGAAATGCATGGGTAGCTGTGTTGAGTGCGTTTGTGCATCGGTGTGTGCACGGGTGGTAGACTGCTAGCGTGTGTTGAGAGTTTTGAAGGTGAACTCTAGTGGATTGGGGTGAAGTGTATGCCCTCAGCTATAGAGAGATAGTATGATTGTGTGTCAGGTGTGCTCCCCCATTCCCCCTCTTCATGTTCTGGTTCCCCCATTGAGGAGCGTATGATGCTCCATTTGAAAGTTGAAGTGGTATTTTGGTGATGCCAAAGGTGTGCCCTTTGACGAACAGGTGCTACTAGAGATGGCATGGACATGTTTTCCAATTTTGACTGGGGTTGAAGATGGGTACACTTAGCTTCAAGATTATGGATTGTTCATGTTGGAGAGCGGTTTATCAAGAGAAGAAGGTGTGGTCTTGCTCTTGGTGCGTGGTAAAGCGAGACTATGGTATGATGGCCTACAAGAAGAAGAAAAGGAGGATTGCAAAGCCCTAGAGCTGGATTTTTGAATCAGATTCATTGCAAATGCGTAGCTAGACTAGGTGAAGAGAAAGCTTGATGGATTGAAGCAGAGTTTGGAAGCGGATTTTCAAGCGTTCATATGAGAGTTTGAAGCCCTTTGGGGGAAGCTGATCAAGGTAATTGCTACTGATAATGCTAGTTTTTGAAAATTTTGAGTAAATTCATGGATTGCCTGCATGAGGAAGTGCGCAACAAGGTCAAGGTAGATGGCCCAATGTCGTATGAAGAAGGAGTAGCTCTAGCAAAAGGGCGTACCAAAAAGATTTTGAAGAAGTGCAAAGCTAGACGAGGTTTTCCAAGTGCAGTGGTGCCAAGGTAGTGTGATGCAGTGGTAGCTGAGCCATAATGGTGCAAAAGGATGTACCTATGCAAGAAGAACCAAGGGTTCTATGGCTAAAGAGAGATAGGGTGGTTCCTATGCCGAGGATACCAGTTAGAGTGGTTCCAATTGTGGAGGATGTGTAGGTGGTTCCAGATCAAGCAAAAGAGCTGCTGGCAAATCAAAGTATGACTGTTGAAGCTAGATTGAGGTGTGTTGAAGTTCAAAGAGTACGATTTGCAAACAAGATTGAAGCGATGAAGCTAGAGGAGATTCTCAAACTGGAGACAGAGGAAGAGATTGCACCAAGTGATAGTAGCTCTATAGATGCAGACACAAGCTAGGAAAATGAGTCATCTCAATCCAGGTATGATGAGTTTGACCTCTTTCATGTGATTGGAGAGGTAGTGAATGCGTGCAAGGATGAGAATGAAGTGCATGACAAGATGCCTGATGGAGAACAGGTGGAGCAGTCCAGGCCTACAAGTGAATGCAAGTAAATGTGATGTGTGGAGCCATGCTAATGTCCATGTTGGTGAAAGTGGCAGTGGAGTATGCCATGGTGGTGCAAAAGGTGTAGAATCTTTCCAAAAGGGATGAAGCAACCTTGCCTATAGAGGAGCAAGATGATGCAGTAGAGAACAAGTTTCTCTCTTTCCTGGTAGATAGTGATGCAACAAAGGAGCATGTAGTTGAAGAGAAGGTAATTGAAGCTGATAAGCAAGTGGTGCTAATTGACCTTGAAGGGCCAGTAGTAGATGAAGAAGATCTTGATGATGCTGGAATTGAGTGCCTGGCAGGGGAGAAGGAAAGTGTGGAGCCAAGGTTGGACGTGCTTCTAGTGCTGCAGGCAAGCTGTATGGTCGATGGAGATTCCCAAGTTGCAGCGGTGTGCAAGATTTCCAGGAGGTTTGTGAGTGGTGGTTGAAAGAGATGCTAATAGAAGCAGATGTGCAGTGGGTTGTTGAGAAGGTACATGATTTTCTTGAGGAGGAACTCACATTACATGGATGAGAGGGTGGGTGAGGCATGTCAGAAGTGCTTGCTGAGCAAGGTGGTGAGCACAATGGTGCTCTATTTGATGTGCTTGGTGATGCTTGGTTGGAAATGGACAGTACTCTAATGGGTGCATGGAGTGGAAAAGGTATGCTACTGGCAATTTGGGTGTGTGGTTGGCTATATGCATTGGTGTGGCATTATGGAAGGGTCTCATAATGGAGGTGATCAATGTCAAGTGTCTGACCCAAAAGGGAGCTATGCTATGAAGAAGGGGGCTGGGCCCGCACGAGGAGAAGCAACAATAGTGAGGCGGTCCAGGGCGGGCAACAAGAGAGGCGACCTCTAAACACCCCTCAAGGCTCCCGTGCTGCTCAATTGGGGTTGGGGCAACCACAAGCACAACACAACAACAAACCCACAACCAAACCCAAACAAAATAGGGGCACCACCTAGTTATGGTATGCGAACGAGGATGCAAGAGAGATTTTGTCACAACCAAGAAGATACACCACAAAAACAAACACAAGCAACCTCACACCAAGACACACACAAAATGGACTAGAGAGAGAGGAAGAGAGAGTTACTATGCACATATCTTGAGGTGAGGTGCCTTTTATGGTTAGGTCAATGATTATTTTGTGTCAGTATGTTAGTGGTTACTGTTAGTAATCACTAGAAAGTTAATGATGTATTTACAATGGGTAGAATGAGGTGGATGGCTGAAGTAAGATGGTTGAATGAAGTGAGGAAATCCTTGTGATGGTGAAGCTTGAAGAAGGACTTACTTGTGTAGGTTCCCAAAATGACTATTGATCCTCTTCTTCGTCTTCTCTTCTTTACGCCACCGCCGCCAAGGTTGATTATCGCCATGAAAATGGCAATTCCGTTGATGAGATATCTCAATTTGCAGAGGTTAAGCATGGTTACATGCTGAATTTTATGTATATAGAGAAGGGGTAAGATGGAATTGTACTTTGGAAGTAATAGAGAGAAGCATAGAGATGGTGTCTGTACATGTAGAGCTCATATGAGAGCTATGGAAGTAAGAGGGTAGGTTAATGGTGAAGAAGGTGAGAAAGGTGCAGGTTTGAGTGAGGGATTGAGAGGAATGATTGTGTGTGTGTGTGTGTGTGTGTGTGTGTGTAGAAGTGTGGAAAGAGGTCAGAGAAGACTATGGACTACTTGTGAGAAAAGTGGGCAGACTGGGGTCCACTCAAAAACTCCTATCTCACCGGTGGTTGCTCCAAAAATCACCAAAATGTTTGAGGTGATTATTAAGCTCTTGGTCCACATTTTCTCTTTTGACCACCGCTTCAAATTCGGAGTGGAAATAGATATAAAAAATCCCACCAAAATACCTATTGTTTTTCACAAAAAAGTCTTCAGTGGCCCCCCTTTTGTTGAATTTTCATATGGATCCAAAGGTGAGCCCCTCCTTGCATGAGAACATGACCTAATTGATTCTTAGGGATATTAAAATATGCATGGTTGTGGATTATGCATAAATATAATACATGGATATGATGGAAAAAAACATGCTAGTATATAAACTATTCACGGAATCTAGAATAGTGTCAGCTATATATAAATATAAAATGGAAAAAAGAGATATATGAAAATATAAGGAATCAAATGAGGAGACCCTCATTTGCTTTTATTGAAGTATATTTATTTACAAGAGATAAGAAAAAATACCTCTAGGAAATAGGAATTTAGTGAAAGGCAATGACTGATGGTGAAAGGTATTTTTGAGGTTTTTCCTTGGAGTGGATTCTCGCCCAAAAATAAGAGAAGCTTTCATGAAATGATTTTTTATAGAATACATAGGTATGAAAAATTATGGTAATGGTGAGTAAATGTACATAGCATATATAGAAAAATAATGCACACCTAGGTAGAAATATTTTTAAAAATACCAAAATAATTATGAAAATTCCCTAATTTTAGGCCCTATGTACAATGAAATATATACACACAAATGGGCCATAATATATATTTTTTTTTTAATTTTTTTTTTTTAGCTCAACTAGCCCAATGACTAGTTAGCTGAGGGTTTTAAGAAGATATGGGAAAAGCTCCCTAACTCACACACGCCTATGTACAATGAAAAGGTAAGAATAGCCACAGTGTTTAAGTGATTTTGGTAGGGTGGGGTAACTCAATATGGCAATATAGAGAGCCAAAAAATGGCTACTCTATCAGTAGCAAAAGCCAAGCTATATACATATGCTAGATGTTTTGTGATGTATAGAGTGAGTATTTGGGGTTGCAATTGTTTAGTTCAATAAGCTTATGTGTGGTTGAACATAAATGTTCAACTAGGGGGTGAGAAATGATCGTGCAACCAAAGTTGGTATGTGCAGGGAAGTGCTCTATGCCAAGTTGTGGGTGTTAACAGGTAAAAGACCTAGGCAAGCAGGTGTTAGTGGAAATGTATGCATGATGCACATTTTTAGGTCAAGAAGTCTCCAAAAATGGATAGTTGAGATGAAAATTAAATATGCCCAAAGTGCTATGTTTGTGCTCTAGAATGTGGTCTTTGAAATTCTATGCAAGCTAGTCCAGACGGCTCCTCAAACAGAGCCCCAGTGTGAAAGTTATGCAAGTTTGAAGCTAGAAGGTTTTGCAAATCCCCGTCGGATCGGGCAGTTGGGGACAGATGGCCAAAGGCAGTGTGAATCATGGAGACACGTGAAGAGCTCGAGTTGTGGAGCATGTTGGTATTTCAGCTCGTCAATCGGAGTAGGATTGGGAAAGTTATGGTCAATTCAATATTTGTCGGGTGCCAGTTATGTGTCAGGTTAGGCACCTTACTAGATGTTCCATCTGAAGAGTTTTGAGCTTGCCAAGGTTTGAGAAGCTAGTGTGCAACGTGTGAAGTCACTAGAAGGTGATGGCTCTCCATTCCAAGTCTCGAGCACCAAGTTACAACTGGACAAAGTTGGCGATAGTTTCCCGAGGGAAAGTACTAGATGTATTTTGCCGGTTTTGGTGGCCTTAGCTTGTGAGCTCGAGGAAGTTGGAAAGAATTGAGATTTTCCTGACATGGAGCCAAAAAAGTGTGGTTTTGGTTGATCTCTGTAGCTTGACAATTGGAGCCTCAGATAGAAAATGGTAGCAAGCCAAACAAAAGGAGATTTTTTAAAAGGTAATTTTGAAAATCTTTATGAGGTTGTAAAGTTTGGATGGCCAATCGACCCGTGCCCAAGATCAAGTGTACACACTATCCTACTCTTAGAAGATTGTTCTTGAAAGAGTACGTACAAGAGGGAGTGATTTGGGGCGTAGCATCTTAGCTCCAAAAAGCCCAACGGGATGAAAGAGAGTCAGTGAGAGACTTTATTAGCCAGTTGAAGCATTTTAATTCTTGTTGTAATCCAAATGAGCATTTTAACAATAATCAAATGCTCGATAGATTCATTAGGGGACTACGATATGAGGATATCTATAATGGCCTAGTCATTAGAGGTATCACTACTTGGGAAGGAGTCACCATCAATGCAATACAATTGAAAGACAACCTAATGATTAAAGAAGAATGAGCCAAAAGCTACCAGTTCGCAAGAAATTGGGCATGAGCCAATGACCCTAAAGCCAATCGGGAAAGAGCCAAAGATATATGAGATGACTTTGGCGGATCTCACCAAGGCTATCCAAGAAATACTTAGGGATAATCATACTCCACAAAATAATCATATGTATCCAAGAAGGGAGAAACAATGGTGCTTTGTTTTCTTGGGACCACATGCACCAGTAAATTCCCTACCTTTAGAGTGAAGTTTAACGTGACTTCCAATGCATGTGGTAGGTATGACCACCAAGCTAAGGATTACCTAGTGCTTTAACTCATAATGTAAAATAGAACATGTCCATGGAAGAATGTTGAGCTACAAAACATAAGACAAGTCATGAGTATCAAAGGCCAACAAAGATGAATAAACATGAAGTGCAAAGAGAGATCATGCAAAGTGAGTTTTTCTTCCAAAAGATGGCTTAATCATAGTCAAAATCTAAACAACATAAAGCAAAAAAAAACACTTTAAATATTGTGAAGATTAAACCTCTAAAATTTTTAGATTGATGCATGTAACACAAACAATCAATTATGACCACATGCTAGTGCAAATTCATAAACCTACTAGCCTAAAAACCATATGATCAATCTTAATAAAGCATCTAAGTCTATCATGTCTATAGACACAAAGAAGCTCCTAATCTATTAGTACATTGTCACATAGCTTTCTGAAGCTCATGGAAGTTTTTTTTTGGTATTTCATAGAGAAAATCTAAACACATCACGAGGAGACCACCCCAAGGCAAGTCAAGCTATGACTCTTGGCTCCTCGAACCCTCAAGGAGGTGTTCCAAAAATCTACTAGCCTACCAAGGCGATGGGGCTAGCCCATATCAGTCCATAGCATCGGTTTAGGGCCTTAACCATGCGAGCCAAGGTGGTTCCCCTTGACTACCAAAGGCCAATAAGGCTCTAGGACTCACATGGACACAAACATAGCATAGAGATTTCCTTTTCATGTGTCTAGTAGCATTTTTGCTACTCTTTTTGGAAACTTTTTTGCTTCATTGTTTCATTTTTTAGCACTTTTTTACTGCTTCCGTCATGAGATGTTTATGGCAAATGGACTAAGGGACTAAATCTTAATCATAGCCCTAGGTCATATTAGAAATGAGTGGAGTGTTAAGACAATCACTAGGAGTCTAGAACTACCAAGCAATGATCCTACATTAACCTAAGTTCAAGGTCAATTACCCATGATTAGCACACAAAAAGCTAAAGTTTTTATGAGTTTAATATTCACAAAACAAAGTGTTGAAACTTTCATGTATGTCTAGCTGTTGAAAATGAAAGGAACCATAGATTAGAAACAAAATCACTTAATCCAAGCATGCAAGGAGTGAAATCCAAGCATGCAAGGAGTGAAGAGATAAACAAAAGAGCATAGCATGGAAGGATTTCACTTATTTGTGCTCTTTGAACATCCTTGGGCAAAGCATTCATTCTTGTGTAGAGGCCCTTTGATTCCTTTTATTTTCAAGCCAACCTTCTTGAAGCTAAGTGTTAGCAAACACAAGCTCCAAAAGCCATTTATTGTGAAATCCAAGAAAAACACCAAAAAAATTTATTCAAAACCTAGTGCTAGGGTCTCAAATACCCAAATATACCAAAGGGAAAAAACCCTAGGGGGAAAATGTGTCTTTGGTTATGCACATGGTGCTCTTTATTAGCAAATTTATGCATACACGTCAAAAATGAGAGAGAAAATGCTTCTACATATACACATTTTGCAATGTCAAATCTTCTCGTGAATGATTAAAATTTGATTAACAACTATATTAGAGCTAGGAATTATACAACTTTAATCAAACTAAATGGAATGGCTATAAATAGCCAAATATTGCAATATATTAAAATGTTAACTTTCCTTCCTTAATTCAATCACAACTTGACTCCACAACCCTTCAAAAATAACTCGATCTTTTAAACATATGGTCAATCACAAGCACTAAAATCATGCTCAATCACAAACCAAAATGATAGCTTATGGCCAGAAAAGGCTCAATTTTAATGCTATGTAGGGGTTTACAATCAAATCAAACACTAAAATTCATAATCAAGCCAAGTTCAAGCACAAACTTCCTCAATAAAGCACTAAAATTCATAATCAAGCTAAGTTCAATCACAAACCAAAAATGATACCTTATGGCCAGAAAAAGCTCAATCTTAGTGCTATGTAGGAGTTTACAATCAAAGCAAGCACTAAAGTTCATAATCAAGCCAAGTTCAAGCACAATTTGTCTCAATAAAGCAAGAATGCATCATCAAAGTAACTCTCAAACATAGACCCTATGCATGCCCAAAAGAATTTTCCATTTAGTACAATGAGACTTCCATCAAGACAAACACTAAACCATTCACAAATCCACTCAAAACACACATAATGAATCCCCAAATTCTTGCTCTTACATAGCACATGTAGCATACACAGCAAGGGAGAAAAAAAAAATAGGATGGATTTTTGAATTCCAACTCTCTCTTATGTGGTTCAAAAAACAAAATTGAATCCTAAATCAAAATGTCACATTTTTAAATGCAATCCATGCAAAAAAATGTTCTAAACCTCTTAATAAAGGTGCAATGAATTTGAATCCATATGCTCTCAAATCCCCATAAACCGACCTCATTGGAAAATTTCAATCAATTTTAATTGTGATGACAGCATGAAAAAAGGATAAACGCTCAATCAAGCTTAAGCCATGAACAAAAAATCCCACACTGTTCTTCTTCATGTCATTGTTTGCAATTTTCCACAAGTACAAATCCACCCAAGAAAAAAAAATCCCAATAACTCCAAGCGATTATTTTTTTATTTTTACTCTTTAATGGATTCTTTTCAAATTTCAAATCTTCATCAAAATTTGTGGCACAAGGATGGGAACTCACTATTGTTATGAGATTTTTCCTTTTTTTTATGTTCTTGTTTAGCTCCAAACTCTCAACTGAGGGAGGGGAGAGGGGGAAGATAAAGGGGTAGTCTAAGTGTCGGCACCCTTGAAGGCCTCAAAAACGGGCTCATTAGGCTGTAGTAGTACTTGGAACGTAAACTCTGTGGCAAGTCATGCCCCAGGTTTTGTGTGTCACATTGTCAATGTAGATGCAAGAAACACACGATCAAAATGCAGATCATGGTGTTCTAAAGGTGTATGGCATGTAGCATTGTAGCTCCAAAGGTGGCCAGAGACTCAAGACCCTGCCAAATTAGGGCGAAGGCTTTGTGGTGGACCACAACAATTGTGTAGTCCTTTTTGTTTGTTAAATAGTATGTTTTGTCCAGCGAGGGCTGCAGGGAAAGTGGGTTGCGAATGTAAAGAAAAAGTGTGTGTGTGAGTGTGTGTGTGTGTGTGTGTGTGTGTGTGTGTGTGTGTGTGTTCTGGCACGAATCTCAACAGAAGAGTGTGAGTTGAAAGCGAGGCCCACTAGGGATGACGCAAGGTTGCGTGTGGTGAAATTTCAAGGCACCATACTAGCCCTAGCTACAACATACAGGGATGGTCCCTGGGGCAAGTGGGAAAGAGAGGAAAATAGGATCATAGGTTGCATTTGGAGAGTCTAGGAAAAGCGTAATTGTAGTGAAGGTGACGGTGGAGTTGGGCCATCAAGTGGCAACCAAAAATGGCTAGACAATATATGTGTTTTCTTGTGTGTGCACTGTGTGTGCGGAAAAGATTGCGGGTAGGTGTGGGGTGGGGATGGACAAAAGTGATATAATGGGCCATTTCAAGGAGGACACAAGGTGTGTTGCAAGTAACTCTTAACTCTGTAAGGCTATGAGCAAGAGAATCAATTGGTAAGGAATTAACAATGATCACGGGTAACGGGCTTATTATTAGCGCGAGGCAGGGCAATTGATTGCAGGTGATGATGTGGGATTGTGAGACAAAAAAGTCTAGTCAATTGTACTTTGTTTGTGTGTGATTCCCAATATGCTGCCAGAATGGCCATTGGTTGGTGGCTACGAAGTGTAAATTCAAAAGGGCATGTGTGCATATTTTCCTTCTTTTCACTGCCAACACCAAGCCAGGTAGTGCAAGGTGCATGGCTCAAGGTGTGTGTGAAGATTTTGCTTGGTGTTATTCAATCAGCACAAGTTATGTGTGTGAGATATGTGCTATAATGGATTTATGGTGGGGCCTCAAGACTCGGGTAGAGTAAAGAGCACCCTAGACAAGCACAACCAAGTGGGACTAGTGGGGACCTAAGCAAGTGTCTGTCTGTGTTTCTGAAACCGAGTATAAAAGTTATAACATGCAATGCCATGCAATAGTCTAATAGTGTGCCAAGTGTGTGACTCTGTAGCATAATTCTTTGCATGAGTATAAGAGCCGAGTCTGGTAACTCAAGTCGAGTGTGTGCTGAGAAGATTAATGGCAGTGAATGGGCCCCAAGGAGTGCATGAGGGGAAAACATCCAAAATCAGGTAATCAAAAAATTCTTTTTGAAAATTATTACAACCATAAAAAGCTCAGGGCTACTATGGTGAAAATTTGAGTACCTAAATGTAAATGGTGTTCTTCCCTATCACCTACGGGTCCATATGAGTCAAACCTTCTAACTCCAAAGACAAATGAATATTATGGGAAGGGAAAGATCATGGAATACTTCACACCTACTCTGGGGCTAGTTGTATTCCAAAGTGAGAGCAATTTATTCCACCTAGCGCAAGAAAATGGGAGTCAAATGAAACTACTAGCTCCTCATGCAATCATTCATAGAGATAAAAGCTTCTACAAAACCTACACCTACCACTATAAATTAACCAAAAAAAAAAGAATCAATGCCTCCCATTGTAAATTCATCACCTAAAGCAACTTTTCAAGTAAGATCATGGGAGAGTACCTTACCACCCTTGCAACTTGAGAAGCACCTCAGGTGGCGGAAAACTATTGTTCAAAGTCCTCACCCATTACAACGTGGAACAATTGGTTTCAAAGGTTGACAACATCTTACCAAAAAGTATGATCTACCCAAGGAAGGGGGCAGTGCTTTTATTGACATCCATCATTCACTTTCTTCCCTCTTAACCTTCCTCCTTGACATCTTAACTTCCAAATATCAGGGAATATATATATGTATAGCCTTATACTAAAATGAGCCAAACAACAAGATGGAAACCTACAACATCTGATCCACAAACCAAAGCTCACAATGACACATCATGCATAGTGACACAATCCTTATGTTATTTGCAAACTAACCAAAATCTATATGTGTGTACAAATATGTCTGGTTTACCAGCGTCATCCACTCCTACCTTGAATGAAAGGTATCCTCTTTACCTTTATCAAGTGTTTCACATTATCTACCATGTACTTACCTTAGAATGGGACCTAGTAGCTAGTCTAGCATGTATGGAAAATTTTAAAGAGTTAGAATGCCTGATGTGTCTATTGACCACGAGTGATCTCTATGCAATAGGGGATACTGTCCCACTGGCATAGGCTTACCCCTTTGCACAAAATGACTACCTATAGATGACAACATTCTTGACTAGCTTACATGTACAAGACTATGAAGAAAAACCAATAGATGACACTGGGGAAGCCTATGGCCTCACTGACAATGGCTATATTTATCTTGACAATGCGGATAGAGGCCTAGCCTTAACTTTGTCAGTCAATCTATACAATATCCTATTTCCTTGACCCTATAGGGTGGCACAAATAGATAGGTTAGGTTTCTTTATGTTGTTTTGATTTTGTTCAATAAGGGTTGGTGCCTCTTCCCACTGATGTGCCTCCTAAAGGTATTTCCTATTGTTTTCTAGTGTGTACATGAATGTATCGCAGTAGCATTCAAACATCATGCACTCTTTTTCCAATCCACTCAACAAAGAAAGCACAAGGTTTATTAATCACAAATTTTGGCTAATCTAGTCTGACCAAGACAGAACGTTAGATATATTCTCTTAATATCGTAGAGATGCCTTCCTAATTTTCAGTGGTGGTGACTTTAGGCTCTGAATTTGATATTATGAAGCATTTTGTGCAGTATGCCAGTGCTTTCTAGTGGGCTTAATCCCTCTTGACCTTTAGCTTAAGTATAAAAAAGGAATTTTGACTATTGTGATGATCTTGGGGAGGGTGATAGTGTCAAAATGACCCTCCAAAATTACACAATTGAAAATCCTTGAAAGAAAAAGCCACTTTAAAACAAAAAAAAGCCCAAAGATCAATCAAGGCTCTACGTGGCAACAAAGTCTATAACATAAACACTTCAAGGGGTCAAACAAAGAGAACAATTCAAGTGATGATTTTATGTATATTTACTTTATCGTATCTTAACTTGAAGGTCTTCTAGGTATAGCCTCTAGTCAACCTTGGGACATGAAACACTAAGCTCTCACGATTAAACAACTAAATTCACTATGTAAATTTAAGAAGCTTGCTTGTGGGATTAATAGTTGACCTTTAGTACCTATTGTGACTGTTATTTTATTGATGCCAAATTTTTTGATTTGTTGACCTTTACAAGTGCTCATGAGTTTAATTATATTACATTTTAAGGTTATAAACTGTTTAATATTTCTTACCAATCATTCCTTGTGCTCATTCATTGCATATGATTTCTAATTACCTATGTTCTTATGCGAATGCAATTACTATGCTATTTCTTGTTGATTTTGTAGTGCTCAAGAGAAGATAAAGATTGTGCTCTTGCAGAAGACGAGTGCATCCTCTTGTAGTGTTAAACTTCTTGATTGAGGGCACGTCCATGCGCCACTAATCTCATCAAGATGTTTAACTACTATAAGACCCATACGAGTGGATCCATGGAGTTCCTACTTTTCAAACACACATTTCTAAATTCAAGGATGGAATTTACATCATGAAGGGGAGCATGTTAACTTTAAGCGTCATATTGAGTCATCTGTTGGGCTTATGTTGGCAGCGTCCAACATCAGCAGTTACTGTTTACCTCTTCTTCACAAGCATATTTTTCCATTTATATTGTATAGGTTCGGACTCTTTACGAGTTCCAGATTGTATCTATTATTTCACTTTATGTGACTTGGGTGGCCGGCCATTTGTTTCTAAAACCCTAGGCATATAAGTGAATTGTAGGTCATGTGAAAGGGGAGATATCATTTTGAGAGAAAACCTAAAGTAGAGAGGAGAAGGAGGCTATGGAGGTGGAGGCTTGGAGCCGCATGCACTCTCTTCACAAATTGATTAATGCATCCATTGAAGTTGAGTCCTCTTGCTTCTCTCTTGCTTTTCACTAATGTTGTGTATTAGTGTCTTGATGTATGTAGATTAAGAACTAATCACTTTCTAATTCTTCATTGGCTATTGTGTGTTTGATTATATTAATGTCTGCATGATTAATTAGTGTGTAGATTAGGATTTATGCATGAATTTCTCTAATCACAACCCCATGAGCTTGGGTGACCTCGTGGTTAGGATGTGCCTACAAAGATTAGTAGAGAATGCAACGAAGAGCATTGTGTGGTTTGCATAAAGTTTAGCAAGTGTGCAACACTAATCCCTTTCATTAATTCTCTCTTATCTCTAATTTATATGGCCTCTTATGATTTCCCCACTCATTTCTATCTCATTACTCTCACACTCTCACCCATGTGTGATGCTTTCTTGTCCTAGCCGGGTCGCTACCATTCGAGCATTGATAATTTTGTTGATCCGTTGGAGCTGTGCTACAAAGGGTGCCAACATTTTGTATTTTTTCCAGGGACGTTAGGAGATTTTTTTTGAAGATTGAGTGTTTAGGAGTAGGATTAGGTGTCAAATTCCCCAAATTTTCACTAATTAATCACTAATTTGCATTTGTGTATGCCTAATTAGAGGCTTGGTAATCACTCTTTGAAACAAAATTGCAAAAATTTCATGTAGATTTTAGTGTGTAATTAATGGATTTTCACCAATTATGTCCTCTAATTATTCACTAATTGCATGTGCATTTAATGCTATACACTGCTAAATCTTTAATTGGATGTGTGCTCATTAATCTTATGCTCATTAATCTTATGCATTTAATTTTGTTGAAATTGAAGCTACACATAAGATTTTGTGTTGGTGTGTGTAGGTCAAAGTAGTTGTGGAAGTACACACACACACACACACACACACATACACACCGGTGGAGTCATCACTTGGAGTGGAAATTTGATGTGATTCTTATGAGTGTAACCCACTCAATTGCTGATTTAGGTGTAGATTTTAATTGAAAATTAGACACAAAAAAATTGGTTCAATTTTCTATGTAATGGTATGCGTCTATGTGTAGGAAAAGTGCACAAACTTGAGTGCAATTGTGTGGCAGTGTTGATGCCAATTGATTGATTTGAAGCTGTCGGGTGTTTATGGTTATCAAGTTGATTATGGTGAATGGTTTTGAGCATGTAAAATGTGTCGTTATGCTTTTGAAATTGCTCTAAAATTATGTGTGTGTAATCTTGTAAGTGTGTTAATTGTGCATGATTACACACTTTCAAATTAATGTGAATGATTGAATAAATGTGCAAATGAGATGTTGCAAATGTTGATTTGATTATGATTGTTGGACCAAAATGTAATTCGACCACTACTACTTAAATAAATTTTGGGTTCAATTTGGGTCAAAAATGGGAAAATTTCTTTTTGTATATTTTGCTAGTATTTTTTGTTTTTTATTTTTATTTTCATTTGTGCATTATCTAACTTTTTGAATTTTTAGTTGTTTCATTATTAGTTGGAAAAATCACAAAAAAAACTCCTCTCCAAAAAGACATTTCCAAACCAAAAATATAAAATACAAAAAAAACAAAGAAGAAAAGTTTAAAAAGGGAATTACAAAGGGAAAAATAAAAAATAGCAACAAAACAAAACAAAAAAAACATTAAACAAAGAAACAAAAATATTCACACCCACACACAATCACACACGCGCATACGCACCAACCCTTGCACACATAACTTTTATATATTAAAAAAAAGGCACTCTCTCTGACGCCATTTTCACCGAAGACTTTGTTGCTCTCTCTCTCTCTCTCTCTCTCTCTCTCTCTCTCTCTCTCTCTCTCTCTCTCTCTCTCTCTCTCTCTCTCTCTCTCTCTCTCTCTCTCTCTCTCTCCTTGCGGGCCTCTGGGCCCCTACCTCCCTTGATTGACGTTGCATGCACACGCCAGCTTGGAGTTGACTTGCAATTGACTTTTTTGTTAAAAGGCTTGAGTTCATTTTTTCATTTCAGTTCATTTGCATTTCACTTTACTTCCATTCCATTCATTCAGTTTGAGTTTCATTTGTTTTTATTTTCATGTAATATTGATTTTATTTTTGTATTTTTTCAACAAAAACCAAAAAATCATTAATTAATAAATTTTTTTAAAAGAGAGAAAACTGAAATAAAAACCAAAAAAGAAAAAAGTAATTTTTATTTAAAAAATAGGAGTTTAAAGTTCTAGGGAAAAAAGGAAAAAAACATAAATTCACAAAAAAATCAAAAAGAGAAAATTTAAATAAAAAACACAACAAACAGTGAAAAAAACTGAAAAACTTAAGAAAGAATCCAAAAAACATAGGAAAATGCAATAAAATAAAAAACTTTTAAAAAAAAAGAAAATTGAGAAGAATTCAGTTTTTCTTGAAGACACAAACAAAAAGCTCAAAAAAAATTTAAAATTGTTTGCTTTGTTTTTTGTTTTGAGTGTTTATTTCTTTTTCCTTCTTTTTTGTTTTTTTTATCCATCTTATTTTCTTTTACATTTGTTGGTGTTTCTTTGTATTTATATATTTTTTATTAAAAAAACCATAAATCTAGAAACTTAAAAACAAAAAACAAAAATTGCATTTCTTTCTCTTGACTCTTCTCTTTGCTTGACACGTGCATCGCACACACTGTAGATGCCACATTCACGCGCATTTATGTAGGATTAGGCACATTTCAGTGTAGATATGCCACGAGAGTCCGATTTTTGCCAGATTTTGTTCGATTTAGCTGGATTTTGCACGTATAGTCTATATACAAATTATGATTTTGGTCTACATTTGACCAGTTTGCTAGCTTTAGAGCCTATTGACGTGTGTAATTTCATTTTGACTCAATTTAATTCGAGATTCCATGATAGACCGCATTTGCCACGATTTGCTATAGAGTTATGGTTGTGGCCTTCACATTCACCAGATTGTGCTAGTTAGAGCCCATTCACACGTGAGATCTTCACTTGACTTGATTTTAGCCATTGTTCACACGCTTGCACCCGATTAAAGCCCGATTTGACCCATTGATTGATTTTCGACGATGACTTGGGCTGCGAGACGATTTCTAGAGCTTTTTCACACCTAGTGACCCCATCTTAGCGCTTGGCTAGCCCTTGATTTCCAGATTATGCACCATAGCTAGTGCACTTGCATATGGACCTCCTTGACACCAGATTTGACCTAGATTGACATATTTTGGCTATCATGGATCCTAAATCCCTATATGGTAGCAGGTTGTGGATTCATGGCAAGTTAGACGGATTGCCTATATACAAACATTTCGACACCCAGCAGGGGTATATCAAGATTCAGTCCACAAACTATCTGACACATAGTTTCTAGATGCTTAGAGCACGAGCACACCTGACCTTACCAGATCACATTTTTTATGGTTTTTGTACATCTTATAGATGCATGACGGAGGAGATTCCAGAGCATGTCACATTAGCCCTTTGTGAGGATCATCTAGATGCCCTTGAGCTACCGCTAACTGTCTCTTTGGACATATTTAACATTGGACCATTGTATGCTGATGAGGATTAGACGATGTCCATGAGGAAGAAAGTTACATCCAGAGAGTACCCTCACTATGACAGATTGAGTGCTACCCCACCAAGTTCCTTGCAAGGTACCTATGGGATCATTTACAACGAATCTACCTATACATTGTTGTGTGGACTTTGTTATTCCCCTTCTCAAAGTAGTGTTGCTGAGACTATAGCCGACCCGATGACCATCCCCTCTACACAGCCAGCATGACTTAAATCACCACCAAGATTCACATCATCCAAACCATCTACAAGAGAGACCTTTGCAGAGGTGAGGGCAGATATGGAGTGCAAGATCCAGAGACTTACTAGTGGACCGCCACATTTACCATGCACAAATACAGCCACATCACATGCTACTATGACTAGTACACATGCTAGAGAGGCTGTAGAGACCACACCACAGATTGCGAGCACACTAGACACAAAGCTTGCTAGATCACATGCATCACATATGATGGAAAGACATAGATCACCAGCCAGACAAACCATGCAGGTGTCACATGAGGATAGAGTTTGCATGATGAGTAGAGAGCACCAGACTGATCTTGTGCTACATTTCTTAGGCTATAGAGGAGTCATGCCTTGGTTTGTTGACCTTGATGGACATTCCTACTCTAAAGGCACCTTTGCGGATGACACTTACCCTTTCATACAACAGGTAGTTAGAGTTCAAAGACGTCACCTTGGTTTGATTGAGCTCTTCACTTATGAGCTCAAGGCCACATACATTTACCTACCGATTAACCCATACAATGTCGTAGATAGAGCACCCCCCGATGATTGTTTAGACACCTAGGTACATCCTAGGATAGTGTAGTTACATGGATTGGAGCACACACTGAATTATGTTGATGATTTTGGACGTATATATCGATGAGAGAAGACCCCATGACATATTGAGCCAGCCATGAGACTTATGGTATATCTTGTTGGAGATCCTTGAGATAGGATTTATAGTGACATAGATGGTACCAGATGTTTCTTGATGTTGGGACTGCCCTATTCTCCATGGCATGGCCATGATCCTATAGTGATGACCACACATAGTCCACAGACACCTACTAGACAGACTTCCCCTACTAGGTCACCTCCCAAATCTCTATCACATAGACAGAGTTTGCCTCAAAGCATAGTTGACCAATTGAGGTCTAGAGTGATTGAGATGAAGGAGACAAATGCCCAGATTGACGATAGGATGAGTACGCCAAAGGGTAGTACAGCAGAGTCACCTTGAGTGACTACTCCAGAGGTTGTTACTTGTTCTACAGAGGAGGTACAACCTAGTGAGATTGCTCTTATGCTAGAGACGGATATTGGGCTAGTAGAGATAGATAGAGTGTCACATTCTACACTTATGGCTAATACCAATGCACCTAGCATAGAGGTAGATGTACCACTAGAGCCTACACTTGAGGATATTGTTGATACACATTACCACAAGAGTGATGACATTACAATTGAGCCGTTATAGATCGAGATACCTGCACATATGATATAGACAAAGGTTTGCATTGAGATAGATGCTCATGGGCATCCACAACCAGATTCAGTGATGATCGAGAATTTTGATTCCCCATGTGAGATAGGGACAGATGAGGTGCTTATAGACCATGGGTCTCACCACCCCCTAGAGTGGAGGTCGCACCCAAGGATTCTGAGGCCACTTTCTCCTACCATGACACATGAGACACGATTGAGATTGGGCAGAGCCTACCTTAGTTCATGAGAGTAGAACTACCTATGCATGACCTAGGACATATTAGTTCTTTAGCTCACCACAAGGATCTTATAGTAGGGCCACTAGACACATTTACGTGCCTCACTTGATGATAGAGACTAGACCATTAGCTAGTGATGATACACTTGTATGGATTGAGCGCAATAGTACACATGATGGTTTATCCTAGGGTTGGCTCACATCCAGATAGTCACTAGAGGCACAAGGATTTTATAGAGGAATAGACAGATTTGGGTTCCTAGACCCCATACCATAGCATATTTTCATAGAGCTCCTACACTTTCATTGACCACACCCATGCCAGAGAGATCTAAACCACGTTCACGACCTATAGAGAGGCCTACCCCACAACGAGTGCTGACACAAGCTAGTCATTCATGACCACATGTAAGGAGGGATTGACCTAAATTCATCAAGATATTGCGTATATTGAAGATTTGTCTACCAAAGAGACGGTCACCTATCACACAACAAGTTGACACGAGCCATAGCTCACTTGAGATTCCATTGACCATGTTTTTGACTTAGAGCTAGGAAAGAGTCAACTATTGGGGGATCTTGATCCACACAACTCATTGCCAACACAGTCACAAGATGATGTTCATAGTTGTGCTATAGATTCTATCTTCCACATGGAGCTAGGTGCTAGCCAACCGATGACCATTAGACAGAGAGCTAGGAGATTAAAGGTTTTATTGTTTGGAGTGAGTTCTCTTATCCCTCCTAGTTGTACTAGACCCTTGACTTGTGTAGATTGACCATGGTGCACTAGTAGACACATGCACGTATACTAGAGATACTTTTTCCCCATTGGTTTTTTCCCTCTAGGCATCCAGGTATGAGACCTTAGTATAAGATTTATCTTTATTTTCATACAGGTAATAAGATTTTCATTTCTAGGCTGACATACATTTTTAGGTGGTAGTGTTTTGCTTATGATTTTGTAGCATAGATGGACTTGAGCTTTCACGCAGCATGGATAGATCGAGCTCTAGCATTGCATGTTTACTTCCACAACTCTCAAGGAGATACATACCTCCACGTGTACTACTTCATTTGATTCATGTTGATGGACATTTTATTTTTTTATTGTGATTTTTCATGGTTCAATTGAGTGCATTCAGTTATGTTTTGTAGTTAATTAACTTAGAGTTTAATCCTTAGTCGTAGATAACTAATCGAGGGACTCATCCATAAGCCCAAAACTCTAGATTAATTAATTTTAGCAAAGTGTAATTTATTTTTCTGTTGGCGACTGGGTCAACAACACGACATAACTCAACAAAGCCTTATTCTCTGAGAGCTATGGAATGCTGAGGATTATGGTTATAAACATCATTTGTAATAAGAAGGTAGTCTACGTGCAGAAGCTGAGGTGCATTTTCCATATTGTAAATACCAAGCCATTTGACCCCTCAAACTCTATTTTTGGTTAACCTTAGGTATCCTTAGTACATAAGGTACCTAGGTCACTTTTGTAAGGAGAACTTTAATCATAATCATAGTTTTAAGTTGCCGTTGACTGTGTGTGAGAGAGGAAGAGAGAGAGAGCGTGAGATTCATCCTGGCGCTACTCCCCACTCATTCATCACATTGTAGATCTGACTGCACCATCGTGCTCGCCTTGACAAGAGCTATGCAACAACGCAAGCATTCCTTGCTAAATGGAGCATACCCGCTCGTGCATCTACGAGCTACTCCCGGTTGTAAGTATATCAAACGATATATATTTTCTGCGTGCAAGTAGTCATTAGAATCGTGGCGATATAAGCTACACATAGGTACTCATAGATTTTAGTTTCGGGCACTTCTGAAACCTGGCTCTGTCTTTATACACGTTTTTTTGTAGATGGGTCTAGAGCTAGGATTTTGAGTGTAGAGGCTTTGGGACAAGTCTATCCTAGTCAGGGGATGGTGTTTCTTAAGTTTCGTACGATTTTGGCATGATTTGATGGGTTTCCTTCCGTTGTGTGTATGTGGGTAGGTGGTGTAGTTGAGAGCAGTGAGACTCTAGATTTTGGTTTAGTTGGCCTTTCAGAGTGCTGTTTGTGTAGGATGGTCTCAACTTCACAAGCTAAAGAGATCTCCTCTGTGTGCCTATCGTGTCATTTGTGTCCTTGATTGACATTATGTTGATCTAGGTTGTGTTGCATGCACTTTATAGATGGTGTGATTCGCTCACGCAACATTGGCAACATTGCCGAGGATACAAGGACTTAGGTAGGTATTCCTACTAACACTGGTGTGATGGTTGCTTGCTTTAGTTTTGGCTAAAGAAAAAAAAATTCTAAGTGGATCCGCAAGAATTTATTCCGAGACCAAGTGGATAGCCACAAAGCGTGTGTCTTGCCGAGGGTCTGCAACTATGTAGATTTAGTTGGGATTTGTAGATTAGAGTAGTTGTTGTGGTGGTTGAGTGGTTTGTGAGGTGATAAAAGTGTTTGCTAGTCCGTGTGTGGCATTGAAACTTTTTTCTACTCATAAATTCAAAACCCCATATGATTTGTAGGAGTAGCTTTAGGTAAGTGATCTGATTTTGATCTAGAGCTATTCATCATTGATTTATTTCCTATAGTGCTTTTTTGCATTCATGATCTCTAAAAAGTATGCTTTTGAGGAAAGAATGCAATAAAAAGAGTTATGTTCACATTTTTGCATGGCTGAATGGTGTTGAGCATATAAGAGAGCATGTGGAAGAGTTCTATGTACAAAAACTAAAAATCTGTAAACTTGGACATTACATGCATATAATGTCTCAAGGGGCATTTGGAGACCAAATTAAAAAATATTGATTGCACCAGAGTGTTTAGAAGGGGGGTTTTACCCTAAGTATACATTGAAACTAGAGTATTTACCAACTCTTGACACTCAAAAGGCAAAAGACAGAGTGTCTGAACTTAAAAATAGAAAAACTTATGATTTTGAGCACATTTTTGCATGAAAACTGGTAGAAGTGCATGAAAACCAATGCTAGACACTTGGGGATACCTCTGAATGAATTTTGTCCAAAAATTCATCAGCAGACACATCATACGTGTGTGATGTCTGAGGGGTGATTCTGGTAGCAATTTTGAACTTTTGACATTATACCCATCTTCTGCATGTTTGTTGAGCACACCCACCAAATCTTATATCATTTGGACATATAGATTGAGCGTTAAGGAGATTTTACTCTTTTAGAGGATTTTCTTATCAAAACATGGTGATTTTGAGCAATTTTGACATCCAAAATTTGTTGTGAGCACGTATTCCTGTTGTACACACTAAGGGGCGCCTCTGGTAGAAATAGAACTAAAATTTGAACAAAAAGACATTATACACGTATAATGTCTCAAGGCTAGATCTAAGGTCAAAAGTTACATCTGAGTGTACCCTTGTGATCTACAGGATTTAGGAAGAATATAGGCCAAATTTCATCAAATTTGAAGCATTTTTTAGCTTCCAAAGACCATAAGATGCATCTAGGTAGGTGAATACTTGTATTGGCCATAACTTGCTCAAAAAATGTTGAAATTCAACTCTAAAATTTGTTGTGAGTTGTCAGTGTAGTGAGGAACCTCTGGAGTAAAACTCACTTCATTCTGATCAGTTAGACATCATACATGTATGATGTCTAAAGGGCACTTTGAGAGGCCAAAATTTAGATCTGAGCATACCAGCGTGTAAAGCACAAGAAGACAAGCTCACATACCAAATCTTGTCAAAACCTGAGCACATAGACATTATACGCGTATGATGTCTCAAGGCCAGATCTGAAAGTCAAATTTCACTTTTGACCACACAGGGGGTTGGGAAATGATGTTTTAAACCTGTTTGCAAAATTTCATGTCATTCTGAGCCAAAAGACTTTGTACACGTATAATGTCTCATAGGCCATGTCTGGGCCAGAACAGACATTTGAGTATACCATAGTGTCCTAGAGCATAAAAGAAGTCCCTAGCCAAAATTTCATAGAATTTAGAGCTCATTTGGGCTTGCAAAGAGCAAAAGATAGAAAATTGCAGATTCAGGGTTGTATTGGCCATAACTTGCACAAAAAATGTCCAAATTAAATTTTGAGAGTTGCTTGAGTGATAAGGAATCGGTGGAACAAAAGCCACCTCATTCTGCCACAAAAGACATTATACGCATATAATGTCTCAAGTGTCAAAATAAAGGTTAAATTCACAAACTGAAACTTGTAGTGGATATAGGACATCAAGGAGATCTCACACACCACATTTTGTCAAATTTTGAGCACATAGACAATATACGCGTAATATGTCTCAAGTTCCAAATTAGAGGTCAACAGTTGCATATGAGCTCATAGAAGTGTTTTCCAGCATTAAGTAAGCCTAGTGACCAAGTTTCAACAAATTTGGATCCCATTTGGTCAAGATACAAGCAAAAATCCTTGATCCTGAAACTGTTTTGAGTGCTGTTTCAAGTGTAGTTCACCAAAACTGCTCTAACTTTTGATAGACAACTCCAAATTGAGTTAGGTATAGCTAGAAGAAAAGCTTGCAGGCAATAGGACTAGGTTTCCTAAATCCAAAATTTTAGGGTACCCAGAACTAGTTTCCAGAGACCAAAAGAGTCACAAATTCCTGACTTTTGAGAGACCTGATCAAGGGCCAAAGGTGCTTAAGGACTATCTTGAGAGTATTGAGTGGACCTGACATTAAGAAATCTAAGATCATCAGGATGGAGAGCCAATCTACCAATCCTTTTGTAGCTATGACCAGAGGTATGTCAAGCCAAATTAGAAGTGTTGAAATGCCAATCTATCCACATTTTGACACAAACCCACACAATGCACTAGAAAGAGGTGGATATTTGGTCAATGAAGGACCATAGATATCTCCACCAAGCACGAGAATTCCTACAAGAATTCTAGAAAGGGAGCCACCCAGATTCCCTTCTAGAGCGATAACGAGAGATGAATTGATCACAGAGATAACAGACATGCCTCCTCAAGAAAATTTTCCTAATGGACAATGGTTGTACCCAGATGCAACCATAGAACATGAATTTTATAGAGGTGGAATCACGGTCACAACAGGACCATATGTACCATCACCACCCCTATAACTTACTCCTATCCAAATCAAAGCAGAACCATGAGAAGACATGATACTGAGAGTAAGAGTGACACATCTTCTCAGAGAAGTGATTCACCAAGAATCCAACCCACATTAAAGCTAGAGGTATCTAGCAAGCAAATGAAGCTTATAGAAGGATTAGCTCAGAGACTTGCTCCTCTAGTCAAATCTGACCTCCAAGAACCTCTATGGTGCGAAATTAAGAGAAAATGGATAAACCATTCAAGAGAAGAGTGTTACTATGGCATGGATTATGCTAGGGAGAGGTATGTACAACCTGTTCCAGTAGCACCTCCTCCACCTAGATACGTTATGGGGAATGCACCAGAACCAGTAGGAGTTTCAAGGCCACAGCATGTCTTAGGACAACAATCTCTATTGCCAGGTGCTAGAATGCCTATAGACATGAGATACATGCAGATGATGAAAGCATTTAATAAACAAGCACTAGTACCAGCCACAATGTATTATAGCAACCAAAGCGGTTACTGCCCTTCAAAGAGACAGAAGATGAGAGAAACACATGGAGTGATGAGACCGGTACAACCTCCACCTCCTGCGTTTTAACCTTAAGAAAGAAGGTACGAGATGGACAAAAGGACATTGCGGTTCATTGCGAATAGAGGCTTAGCAAGTTCAAAGCCTATTTACAGCCTAGAGGAAGTGGAAGAAGAAGCTCCTCAACCGGAGATAGATTGTCACAAAATCTGTGACAACCACTTGGTCAAACAATGTCCTCGAATGGATATCACACAAGTGAATGCTTATTGTCTTGACTGTGGTGTCATTCACTTGATCTCCAACTATCCAAAAAATACAAACCAAGTCAGAAAGATCACAACAAATGTCTTAGGAATCATTCAGGTACCCAGTAGCTCGGAAAATGAAAATGTCGTACCAGTTCAAGTAGTTACGAGAGTGCAAGCTCAAAAGGAAGCTGCAAAGAATCCAAAGACAAAGAAAACAAAGAATGATGCAAGTCTAGAGACGAGTGAACCAAAGACCTATGCATCTAGTCAAAAAACCAAGAGTAAACGGAACAGCTGGAGAGCTAGAAAGGCTAGGGTGAAATCACGTAGGGAACGGGAGAAGAAATCCCTAGCTGAGAAGCTTACCCAAGCTGAAGAGAAGATGAGACAACATGAGGAAAGGGTTGCACCTTCTCTTATGCATACATCCCAACCTCCAGAAGAACCATCCAAAGATGAGAAAGTGCGAAGTGCTAGTTTAGGAGGATCGATATTAGTAGAAAAGGTTAATGAGCCATTAAACACCCTCTTAAAAGCCTATGAAACACGGCTCAAAAACAACCAAACCCAAGAACATAGGTGGATGACATATCCATATGCAGAATCAAAAAAGGGCAGGCTTGAAATGTGTAAGAAAATGATTCAAAAATCCCAAACTTTATTAGAACCACGAGTTGGAAAACCTGAGGGTGTGATCCTGTACCACCTACACCAGTAATCCCACCAAACCAGGAACTAAAAGAGCTAGATTCCAGTCCCACGAGCATGGATACAAGCTCAAGGACTCCGCATTAGAGCCAAGAATAGTGTTGAATACCACGGATAACTCTTTCGAGGGATTTCACATAACTATACCTGATAGTTGTAAAGAAATAGATGGTCTTGACAAATTGTGGAAACAAGTTAGAGAGTCCAATGAAGCAAGTGAGATAAGCAAACAAGTAAACTAGACAGGTGATGGAAGAGGAGTGTCTCTTCCACCAATAGAGGAATTTTAGGTTGGATCTCAAATGAATCTAGAAGTGGAATCATATTGGGGAGACAAAGGATCTGTACAGTCTATGGACAGTCAACCCCATTTGCTAAGAACACTACCATTCTATACGGGAGCGCACGAGGCCAAGTCTGATGTTCTTCCAAACCCATCATAGAGAATGTGTTAACTGAGTCAACGTCAGTTAACAAAAGCTACTAAAGACCAAAGATGTACGGATGCACATCGAGGATGAATACGAAGAAGCAGTAAATATTGGAGTTACACATTTTCCACATTTTCCCAAAATGGTCACGTATTGTAAATTCCCAAATTATTTTAAGCCATTGTAATATTCTAATGTGTTACGGGCTCAATGGGAGTTCCAAGTCGTAAAGAATAGGTCACTTAGTGTGCCTAGGTTGCAGATTCAGTAAGTGGTGAGCCCTGAAGGCCTTGCGTAGCCGGACATTGCAATTTTTTACTCTAGGTACATAAGGCAGCGTGTAAATGAAATTAGGGTTCTCAAGTCATTTGTTGAGAGCTCTTGAGGTGTGTGGCTATGGAGTCCTTGAGCTTCTCCTTGCTCATGAGATTTGATTAACACCAATCAATGATTTATTCTCTCTCACTATGCCTCTCTCTTACTTCTTATGATTGCCTATGATGCTTAGATTAACTAGATCTTAACTAATTAGTGGTTAATCCCTCTATAATATTGTGTGATTGCCCTCTTTTGCTTGTGTGTGCATGTAGGTTTGATTGGAGTGTGGTGCTCGTAGATCTATGTGTGTGATTAGTGTGTTGCATGATAGGATTAGTGTTGTGTACGTCTTGCAATCGTAGTGTGTGTGATTGGGTTGATTAGAGATGAAGAGAAGTGGATATGGAGATTGCCCTTCATTGCGGCTTAGCTCCTCCATAGGTCAAGAAGCTCACCACGTAGAGTTAACTATTTGTGTTGCCACGATTAGCTCACTAACCGTGTGAGTGTTTCCATGCCCTAGCCGGGTAGCTCATCCCTCCGGATTGATCATTTTGTTGGTCATTAGAGCTATTGCAACAATGGGACCCACAACATTTGGCGCTGTTTCTGGGGACGATGGCCTACGCTAGTGTAATTGTGGCATAATCAAATGCATTCCCTCACTAATTTCACTTGTGTGTTTATGTTTTTGTGGATTTTGAATGTGTGTGCATGAAGTATTGTGCTCATAATTCCCTAATGTGTTACCATATCTTGCCAATTGTGTGTTTACACACTCTAATTTCACACTAACCCCTTGCTATTTTACTAATTTTTGCTAACTTACTAATTTGCTATGAAGGATTGGAGCATTCGACCATTAAGATGGTATTTTCAACCTCCTTAGAATCTAGAGATGTGTAGAATTGTGTAGAGATTCCATCATGATGATGCAATGTAATGCTATGCTATGTTGATGCAATGTGGATTGAAAAGTTTGTGATTTTTCGTTTTCACGCCGTCGTAATGCCGAATTTTTTAAGAATTGGTGGCGCATGAATTTGACAAGTTTCAATTGCTAATTGATGATTGTAGGTTGCTAATTGAGTGAATTGCATGCTTGGATGGTCAATTTCAAGTGTGTGTGCACTAAAATTTAGTGTGTGTGCATTCTAATTGAGTGTGTGTATGCTAATTTTAGGTGTGTGTGTACTATTTTGCCCATGTTTGAGCACCTAGAAATCAATGTGTGCATTATAATTTTTCAATTGTGATGATTGATATGTGTTGTGCCCATGCCCAACTATGGTTTGTGAAGTCAAATTGTAAATCCGACAAATTTAACCCTTTTGTGTGCGCACCTAAACATTGGTAAAAACTGCCAATTTTTTTGTGTGTGTGTGCCTAAAAAGTGTTTAATTTTCATGGTTGATTCATATTTCTATTGTGTGATGATTGATTTTTGCATTTTTGTGCTCAAAACAAGGATTTACACATTTCAATTGCGTCAAATTTTGACCTAAATTTGTCGATAATTTTGCCGGTTTAATTGTCTAGTCTTCATTTTATTGATTAAACTCTTGAGCAATTAAATTGATGATATTTTTGCAATTTCATTTGGCTGCACTATTTCTCAATGTGTGGAGAATTTGTAGAATTTTTTTGGGTATTTTTTTGATAATTTTTGTAATTTTTTGAATTTTTGGGTGATTTTACGCGTTTCGGCTAATCTTCGACCTAAATTCTACTTTTTTCGGTTCACGAGCGTGCCTTTCGGCGCATGGACTTTCCTTGTCGGATAGAGTTTTACGTCTCTTCAGATAGTTTCCTACGATGCTAAAATAATCTTCTTCTTCTTCCTTCTTCCTTCTTCCGCTTTCCGTCGCCGTTCTTGTGCTTTGTGACATGTGAACTCACCCTTACAAACACAATACACAAGCTACAAGAAGACATTATAAATTTTTGGGGGAAAAAAAAGGGACCTACTTGTTTTCGTTCTCTCTTTCCTCAACAGTTGTGGAGCCTTTTGTCTTTTTGCCTTTTTTTGTGTCATTGACTTTTGTATTGATTCGTTGCATTTTTGTTTCAATTTCATCTTAATTTCATTTCATTTCATTTTCTTCCTCTTTACATTTCATTTCGCTTCATTTCAATTTCCTTTTTTTTTCTTCTCACTTTCATTTCAATTATTTGTATATTAGTCCCAAAATATATATATATATATATATATATATATAAAATCAAAACTTTCCCAAAAAAACCATAAAAATATAAAAAAATAAATTAGAAAATTCAAAAATCTACAAACAATTAGAAAAAATAAAAAGGAAGTCGCAAAAAGCGCCAAAAAAAGCCAAAACGAGGCCGAAAATCAAAAAACGACGTCGAGAAAGATAGCAATGTCGAGGAAGCCGGGAAGTAGTGTATTACACAACGAACAAACCGCGAAAAAGCCAGAAGAGCCGTAATCCAAGCAAACTATGCCGAAGAGAATCCAAAAAGCCGAAAAAAGTTAAAAACGGTCAACCCAAAGCCGTGACGGCCAGACGAATTTCTAAATTTGTCAAAATCAAGCTGAAAATCAACAAATCACGGTGGATTGTGGATTAATATTAAAGGCCCATTTTTCATCATTTCAAAAGGTTGCAATTAATTTTGACACAGTCGAGCTAGAGTTAATCAACTCTTGCAAATCTAAAGAGCAGTCGACTGCAAAAGTGCTTTGCCACAAGAAATTTTATCAAAACTGAGCAGGAGAAATGCTGCTAATGAACACTAAAATCTGTTAGGAGATAGTTTTTACAAAACAGTCAACATGGACTCAAATCGAGCCGAGAATTCAACTGCACAAGACCAAATCTTACAGCTATATGGCTACAATGGAGATAAAGTTTTATATGCAGATTCAGAAGGCCATAGATACTTGATGAGCAGCAAAAGCAGCATAGGAGCCAAGATCCTATTGATCCGAGTAAATCCAGATTCGAAGAACTTCCAGATGTTCACTGACTTCAGTGGATCCAAGTATTGCAAGCTCAAAGATGAGGTGCAGATAGAAGTTCACAAAGTTAACCCACGTGTTTATCCAGAGACCTGCACAAGTCTGCAAAACATACATTTAGTGCATATGCAATCAAGGTCATTGTACATGGATTACAATGGTCAGATCTATAGTCGAGAACCAGAAATGGAAGATCCAAAGATCAACCAATAGAAGCCAATTTAATTGGAGAACAAAGCCAAAGAGGGTACAAAGGTCAAGACGGAGCAATCTATAGCTTGATGTTTAGTGTTTTAAAAGAAGATGCCGACAATTTGGCAAGCATAGAAACAGAAGCTCCTCTTCAAGAGCTTGACATGACAGAGCCACTTGAAATACCACCAGTCGTGGCGTATTGCTCAAATTGTGGACGAAAAGGAGGACATTTTTCTGAAGATTGTCCAAGAAATCCTTACAACAGGGATACATCAACTTCCAAGCAAGGTACAAAGAAAATTGGAAATGCGAATTTCGATGTAAGTGCATTTAATTCGTCGCTTTTTATGCAATCGGATAATTCTGCATTATCATTAGAAGCACCAATAAAAACACTGCAAGTTCAAAGTCAGCATAAAGATGCACAAGCACCTGAAAAGCTTAAAATTGATTTTTTAAACAATAAATTCTTGCATGAATTTAGTCAAGGTATTGAGATATCACCGAAAATTGAAAACACTGTTAGGATTGAAAATGATTCCGCATCCACTGTCACAAGTTTGCAATCATTCACGAGTGTAAGAGACACATCAAACATAATGATGATAGCTTTGTATGGTACACATAATTCATATGCACACTATGTAGACCAAAAAGAGAAACTGTACAAAAAGGATCAACCAATGTTTGAACGACTTACATACCAACTCATAGAAGTGCGTTCAGTGATAGATCAGAAAGGATGGTTCATTTTAGAAGAAATAATTTATTATAGCCAATCCTCTCTAGAGCTGAAGGATATTACCCAGGTGAACGCAGAAATTTGTTCAAAGCCAAACTCTTTCCATTGGAAATCAAGCTTCGATGGTGTGACCAAACAAACATATCCTTTGACCAAGACAGTTGTAGATATAGAGAGAGTCTAGCATCTATGATGCATTGGGTCCTGAAACCATAGAATCTCAAATCATAAGAAACCCATGGGATAGACAATATCAGGGCAAAGATAATGCTATTTATAGCTTGAATTGGGGAATAATTTGTCATGTTTCACGGAGAAACATAGGAAACTATGTAGAAGGTTTAGAGATGCCAACTGTCAACAATGTTACCCAAAGTGTACCTTCAAAGTCCCAAAAGGTGAGACTAAATCAGAGCCAAACAGTTTTGAACTCTTACAATGAAGCAGGCTATAGTGATCACCCTAGGAAGGGGGGAGCTGTAAATACATCAAGCTCAGCTCTAATACCAGGAAATGCTACAGCAGTTAGAAGCCCTAGAAATTCTAGCCAACGGACCCCTTCAAGACAAAAACCATTGAAAGATCATATGGTTGTTGGAAGTTTCCAATTGACCGAGGTTCCCTCAAAATCTACAGACAAATGCTTATATGAAGATCATCAGGGACAAAAGTTTTAGTTGATCTCCACAAGTCAGAGTCAAAAGCCGACAAGTCCAATAGAGTTCAAATAGTTACATGTGATCAAGCTCACATATGCATATCAAGGTGCACATGGTAATGAATATCAGCTAGATCATGATCTTGTACAAACCCACACGGATGGCTCGACTGAAGTCAAGGACTATTTGAAGATGATGCAAAGCCTCAAGCTGCCAGAACAGGTGGCACAAAAGTCAAAGTCAATGGGAGCTAAAGTCCAGAAAGCTACACAAAGGTCACCACCAAAATCTCTTCCGAAGAGACAGATTCTTCCAGAAAGTATAGTGGATCTTCTAAGATCAAAGGTTACTCAGATGCAGGAGGACAATGCTCAACAACTGCAAAAACACGCAGTATCACAGTCATACGAGTCAACATTGATTGAAATAGGTGGTTAAAGCAAAGAAAACGCAGATAAAGACAAACCAAAGGATGTTTCCAGAGCAAAAGAAGTCAATACAGAAATAAATCCTGAGACGATCAAGTGCAACATTGTTGGTGGTGAAAATGAAGAAAAGGTGTCAAGTGAAGTAAAGCTACATTTTCAGTTAGACAAGAACCTCATGTCTTTTCGCACTTGGAAAAGATGTGGCCAACCACAATTGGAATATGCTCCTAAATTTGTGAGCATATCACGAAAAAAACGAGCAGAATGCTGGGGAATCATCTCCACCACCATTGAAGTAAGTTCACATATCATCATATGCTCAATTGCATGTGATCACAGCAAAAGATATGCCAAACAACGTCATAATGGGAATGCCAATGGCCCAGAAGATGTTAGAGATACAAAATTCAAACATGACGAAGTCATCAAAGACAACAAAGAATGAAGACCAATTGACTAGATTGCCCTCCTTGCAAACGCCTCTGCAAACTCATCCACAATTGGACCTATACCTACATTTCTAATTGTCACCTTGTTCATTGGTTGCATATCTTGGATGAAGCGTAGAGAACCATTCTTCTTTGGAACTGTGAACCACCTGTTTGAGTATGGAGCACAAGAAGGCTCCAAGATTCCCATTTTAATTTTCTCATTCAGTAGCTCTACTAACTTTGGCAAATGAGCCTTTGGAACCGGAATAGGCCGCAGATTCCAAGGCACATGAGGTATTGTGAAAATTGCCATAGGAGCTACAATAGAAGGGTCAACACATCCTATTACATGTGGCTCAAATGCAAAAGACTTACCATGCTTTGAAAGCATTTCTTTGAAGCACTTTGTCTCCTCCTATGTTAGAAACTCCTCGCGACCAATCTGCAAATCTTGGAAAGACTCCTTTGTGAAGGTATGCCCAATCTTTTTAGGATTCATCAAACTTGGTTGTAAAGAAGCCTGCTCAATCTTTTCCCTATTGTTGGGTGGTAAGAGTGAAGCTATTGGTTTCACCTTCTTTGCTACACTCTTGTATTTAGTTTCAACATGGACTTCTGGGCAAACTGTTTGGTTTTCTTTAAAGGCTTCTATTACTTGATACATTTCCATAGAGCAAACTTCCACAACTTTGTTTTCAAGATGCAAACTATACCCCATTATAGCATCAAGCTCACCCATAGTATCTACAAAAGAAACTTGTTCACACAAACCCAAAACATTTTCAGTAGGCTCTAGCAACCCACTCTTTTTCATGCCTATTTGTACATTATGCACATATTGCCTCTCACATCTCTTCAAATCTTCAAGTTTTGTAAAACATACTGATCCATTCCTTGTTACCAAGGAGCTCGTTGAAAAAGTTTCACCTATTTTTGGATCAGGCGAGACCCTTTTTCTTTCTGTACCACTGCAATCCCGCTTTACAATGGTACTTGACCAAAACCCATCATTTCTCTATGATCATGAAACTCTTTGCTCACCTTTGGTAGAGGATTTTCTCTAAGGTTGTCACGATTTCTTTCATGGTTTACACAAACTGTGAGAAATTGGACAGCTCATTTACCATCTTTGCTACGTATCCTAGAATATGTTGAACCATCATCCATTACCTTTGTTTCCATTCAAAATCCCACAATGTAGGGTTGTCCAAGGATGAGATGATATGAAGATGTATCCTGTACAAAGAAGTTTTTCTCAATCTTTACATCACCTATTGTCACCTTCACACCTGGACATGCTGCATACAATTCACCGGATGAATTGTTTGCCACTTTTACCATCCAGCCATGATCTGTGTCCATTGGCCATTTTCACTTGTTGTAGAGACTCTTTGACATTATGTTTATTTCTGAACCATGGTCAATCAAGGCAACAAATGGCTCTTCAAGATCACCTACCTTGACCAAAGTTTCTGTAGTAGCCCTTGCCCAATGACTTCGTGAATAGTAACTCCTAGGAATATCTTCAACTTCTTCATCATCATTTGAGAAATGCTCTTGCTTCACTCTCCCACTAGATTGGTAGCATCCCACCATAGTTCCATCATCCTCCTCCTTATTCTGCAGTTGTATCCCTTGTGTCTTCGAGGTTTCCCGTTCAATTTTTGGACGAGAAACTTCAGCAAGAGTTTTGCCTCTTCCTCTCGATGATGTCAATGATCTTCTCATGGAATTCACGCTTTGCAATGCCAAGAACTTCTCACAGAGTAAACTCAATCTTGCTATTCAAGATCCTTTCCTCCAAGACTTTCTTTAAATCTATAGCAACCTCAATATCAGATTGTAGTTTATAAGTTGGTCCTTTTGTCTTACCTTTTGTTGGCTCTTTCTTCTTTCCTGTTGTAGACTCCTCCATGAGTACTTCAGGTGGAGATGCTCCTTGTGTTGAGGGTGTTTGAGAAGGCATTGAGTCGCTTCTTCCCCCACTTCTAGAAGCTCTTTTTGATGGTCCTTCATCAGCATTCTCACGTCTGCGCTTCTCTTCTACAATAGCCTCATTTTGTTGGCATTTTGTAATGTAGGCACGCACTGACAATGAGTCCACTAGATCATTCCATCCTGTTTCTAGACGTATGCAATCACCTGCTTCATGTAGAATCTCTTTTGTAAGCTTTCCCTTTTTAGCTAATTGCATGACATTTGGCCAAATCTGACCATGATGGTCATTCGCCTCTCCATCACTAAGATGCTCAATTTTTACTCCATAAGTAGCTGCCTCAACTGAAGAGGTGGCATGGTTAGTTGCCATATCTTCAACTAAGGTTTGCATTCCCCCCTTCCCAAAGTTAGTTCTCAAGGGTAGACCTGTCTCTCTTAAGTGGATTTTACCATCCTTAAAAAAGATAACATCTTTTGACAAAGCATCACTAAAATCATCACAATCCCTTCTTACATGGTATGTACTATCACACCAAATACATCTATTAACAAACCCTTCGTTGGGCTGTTGTATTTGCCTAAGAAGTGGCCCTGATGGTGTGTCTTTTTTTTCAAGCTTTGCAAGCTTCACCTTCAAGTCACGCATTCCCTTCACAAGCTCATCTAGCATAGACGCATCAAACTTAGGAGCTATTTAAGTAGGCTTTACCATTTTGTCAGAAGTTGAGGTTGAAGGACTTGTAGTGTTTACTACCATCTTGTCCCTTCTTCTTTGTCGTTTGGAAAGCAACGAGACAGCACCTTCAACTTCATTCCAGTCGGTCTTTAGTCCTTGCTCAGCATCTTTATCTTCAATAAGAAGCTCCAATTTTTCTTGAAACTCTTTACCTACGGCTTGTAAGCAAAGATATGTCTTCTCTGCATCTAGTGTGGCCCTTTCTGTCCTAGTGAGTTATGCATAGCGTCGCTCAAATTCCCTAAGTAGCTATGTTATTGATAGTCCTTGCTTTGGCTTGACTACCCATTCTAAGAATGTCCTTTTGGTCACTCTCTCAGAGTCCTCCATGAAATATTCCTCCTTTAAAGCTACTTTGAGTTCTTTCCAATTTCTCCCATGCCCATCTTTAATTACCCTAACATGCTCCCTAATTTTTGGAGCAACAACTAGCTCAAAGCTTTGAATCATCTCACCTTCTGACACGCGATGCAGCTCCATCTCTTTCACATATTCGCGTAAGTATTTGGTTACATCTTTTCCATTGAACTGATCCATTCTGTTGATGACCGCTTGTATGGCCTTTGTTGCTGAAATCTCCCTTCTTTTAGTGGCATGTAGTTGTTGCATGAACATTGAAAATGCTTGAAACATTTTCATTGTTGCTGGGTCAAAATGCATACCCTGTTGCTCAACATGATCACCCATGGTTACCCACAAACTCTCACCCTGGCAGATTCGCGTTGGGTTCACCAAAATAACAAGTCGGCGGTCTTGCCAGGAAGGCACCGGGCCTCTTGCCCTAAGAGTTTGTGAGGAAGATCAAGGGTTATGAGAAGGAGCTAAGATGTATATAACATATCTTCTAGAGCTAAAGAAGAAATGTAGCCAAAGCAGCCGCTCACTTTTCCTTACAAACACACACGTGATGGAGACAACTCATGAAAGATAGTCAAAACA
This sequence comes from Adiantum capillus-veneris, assembly GCF_014529385.1. NCBI lineage: Eukaryota > Viridiplantae > Streptophyta > Polypodiopsida > Polypodiales > Pteridaceae > Adiantum > Adiantum capillus-veneris. Next base: position 50,141,084 of record NC_140932.1, read on the forward strand.
AAACAAAAATAAAAACATCGAGATTACGATCATGTCGTATCATGGGTAGGATAAAAGGGTTAATGGATGAGTTAATGATATTTAATTTTTGTTGTCCAAATAAGCTACGGATTGCTCTTCGGAACTGTAGCTTTGTGCTTACTATATGTATATGTTTTGTCTAGCGATTGGGATTAGTTGTGAGTACAAATCCTCTTGATCCATAATAAAATAACCACATTCACATCAAAAGAGAAGTTATAGTCAATAATAGGTAGTATGATGGGATCTGGTGAGAGAAGTATTTCGTTGAGCCTTTCAGGACCAAATAGAAACACTATGTGTTGCTGAAAGTGAATCTTTCGACTAATCCAAATGTTGATCCTAATAGATTGCACATAATGGAAATCAATAAAATCGCCTCTATGTGAATTATGGTTATTCATCAATGATATACTTAGTATGTTCAAAGATAAAGGTGTGAAAGAAGTGAAACGAGAAGAAGAAGAGAGTTTCTCTCCCAAGCCCTATTGTTGCCCTTAGGCAATAAGGATACTGCGGGGACAGAAGTACCTGTAACAAGGAGATTCTAGACTTTGTGGAAGAGAATGAGAACCTTAAGAGAGATAGAGAGGTGCTCGTAAAAGATGAAGGTATGGTTACTAACCTTGTGCACATAATTGTTTCCCGCAAGAAGGTTGTGCCCGTTACATTGAGAAGATTGCTGCTTGAATACCTTCCAATGAAACAATTAGGACACAACAAGAGAGATGAAAGGAGGAGTAAAGATAGAATTAGAGATAGATCTAAGTGTGGTGGTGGTATTAAAGATAGATAATGAGAGATAGAGATAGAGTTAGAGACAAGTATTGGACTAGATATGCAAATGAAAGAAAAACTAGCAACATATATCCTACATGAGAGCAATCGTCACCACCTTAATGGAGAAAGAAGATGAGGCAAGACTTCAACCTTTATTCAAGGGAAAGTATGGCACTAAGATGAGTGTGTCACTATGGAATTGAGCTATTCTCACTCACTCCTAAATTGCCCCCAATGAAAAGAAGGTTGCCCTTTTTATAGATGAGGGAGCCATGTTTTACAGAATCACTTGATTAGGCTAAAGAATTAACCCAAATCAAATGTTCTTTGGATATTTCTTAAGATTGGCAATATTAGGACTCAAAATATCATGAAATTCAGCATTTTTGGTCGTTGAGGCTCCATGTGGGTGCATGATGTATGTGGGCCCCACCTAGTTATCTTCTGTGTGGCTCCAGCAGCAGGGGGTCCCAACTTGTGTGTCTTGTCCTTCAAGGCATCTTTGAGGTGTCACATTCACATGCTTGTGTCTTTATCCTCAAAATATACTATTTTATCAAAAAAGACCAAGATTACCTCTTTTCACTTGATTCACCTGTTTACCATCTCTTCTTGGAGTGTAGGATTTTTCATTGTTTTCCCTGTAACTTTTGACCTGTAACTCGGATTGACATGCTTCAAAAAGAAAAATTGGCCTACTAAAAGAGCTTGACTTGGTTTTGGGCTTTTCTCCACACCCTTCAGTGGGGATTTTCAAATTGGGATGGTCCAAGAAGCTTTGGATCTTCCTTTTCATAAAGTCTTCTAGTAGGCCCTTCCCTCATGTATGTATCCAAGAAGGTATGCATTATTGAGGGGTTGTATTATTAAATAAATGTGAAAAGAAGAAAATAATGTATATATGGTAGGGTATAGCTCAGATATTAGAAGAAATATACAAATGCTTTTCCCCCAGACAAAAAGAGGCACAATCATTGATACTTCTCTTGCAGTACTTTCTAATAGTAATGTACATTTATATTACTTCAAAGGTAATTACTAAGGTATGGTAGAAAGCTTTTATTTATGCATATGAGTATTATATGAAGTATACTTATGCATCAAAAAGTCACAAGATAAATCGTTTAATGCCCGTTCCCACTATATATGTGCCACAGCACGACAACGTTTTTCCAAAATGGTCACGTATTGTAAATTTCCGAATTATTTCAAGCCATTGTAATATTTTAATGTGTTATGGGCTCAATGGGAGTTCCAAGTTGTAAAGAATAGGTCACTTAGTGTGCCTAAGTTGCAGGTTTAGTAAGTGGTGAGCCCTAAAGGCCTTGGGTGGCCGGACATTGCATATTTTTACCCTAGGTACATAAGGCAGTGTGTAAATGAAATTAGGGTTCTCAAGTGGTTTGTTGAGAGCACTCTTTGGTGAGAGCTCTTGAGGTGTGTGGCTATGGAGTCCTTGAGCTTCTCCTTGCTCATGAGACTTGATACACTAATCAATGATTCATTCTCTCTAACTATGCCTCTCTCTTACTTCTTATGATTGCCTATGATGCTCACATTAATTAGAACTTAACTAATTAGTGGTTGATCCCTATCTAATCTTGTGTGATTGCCCTCTTTTTTTTGTGTGCACATGTAGGTTTGATTGAAGTGTGGTGCTCAATAGATCTATGTGTGTGTGCTTGCAATTAGTGTGTTGCATGATAGGATTAGTGTTGTGTGCGTTTTGCAATCTTAGTGTGTGTGATTGGGTTGATTAGAGATGAAAGGAAGTGGATATGGATATTTCCCTTCATTGCGGCTTGCCACGATTAGCTCACTAACCATGTGAGTGTTTCCATGCCCTAGCCGGGTAGATCATCCCTCCGGATTGATAATTTTGTTGGTCATTGGAGCTATTGCAACGATGGGACCCCCAACATTCCCCGGCAACAGAGCCAAATTAGTTCAGCGCTTAAAACGAGAGGGATAAACCACTAATTAGTTAAAATCTAGTTAATCTAAGCATCATAGGCACTCATAAGAAGTAAGAGAGAGGCATAGTGAGAGAGAATGAATCATTGATTAGTGTTAATCAAGTCTCATGAGCAAGGAGAAGCTCAAGGACTCCATAGCCACACACCTCAAGAGCTCTCACCAAAGAGTGCTCTCAACAAATGACTTGAGAACCGTAATTTCATTTACACATTGCCTTATGTACCTAGGGTAAAAATTATGCAATGTCTGGCCACCCAAGGCCTTTAGGGCTCACCACCTATGAATCTGCAACCTAGGCACACTAAGTGACCTATTCTTTACAACTTGGAACTCCCATTGAGCCCATAACACATAGAATATTACAACGTCGTGAAATAATTCAAAAATTTACAATACGTGACCATTTTGGGAAAACGTGGAAAATGTGTAACTCCAATCTTTACTTGTTCTTTGTATTCATCCTCGATGTGCATCCGTACGTCTTTGGTATTTAGCAGCTTTTGTTAACTGGCGTTGACTCAGTTAACAGAATGTCTCCCAACAAGGTCATTGATTCAAAAGGACTGATAGACATTTTTTCGACACCAGTCAACTATATGATAACGTTAGCCGAGTTGATCAGGATAAGACAAACATGTGGGCTACTGTGGAAAAATTCCTAGAGAAATTTGGTGTTAAAAACCAATGACTCAAATCGAGGAAGGGATCAAAGAGCTAGAAATGTCTCAACTAAATACTAGACCAATGCCACTAAACAAGGTAGACGAGTATTATGAGAGAGAAGATGGGAACACCACTCTTCCTGTGGAATTTCAAGGTGTAAAAACCATGGAAATCCTTGACAGTGGAGCTCACGTTTCCATCACAAGAAAAGAGGTCTTGGAAAAATGGGAAAAACCAGCAATGAGGGCTACAAGGATGAAACTACAACTTGCAGATGGACACATGGAACGGCCCATAGGATTTATAGAAAAAGAAGGCGTGAGCAAACCTTTGCTATTGTTGACTTTGGCAAGAAGAACAACTATGATATCATTCTAGGAAGACCATTCATGCGACAACTGAAAATGGTCCAAGACTAGGGTTATGATCATATCTACTTGAGACATAAGTAAACCACGACAAGGATAAACTTGAAGGACCATAGTTACAGGGATGTTACAAGAACACCTGTGGAGGAGTTTGATTCCGCTATTGTAGCAAGATCAAAACTTCCAGCATGGTTGGGTAAGACTAAAGAACCGTGGATGTGGGGAGCTTTACAATGCGGAAGCTTAAAGTGAGAATAAGGCATCCTAGAAAGGGCAATTGAAGATATAGATATATCCCAGAACCCTTTCCTAAGGAAGAATTAGAGCCACTTGAATGGGAACACATCTTGGCTACTCTTTATGTGTGTGTTAACAAAGTTTTGCGGGCGATGAAAATGGGTATGATGTCATTTCTTATTTTGCAGTGAGCGTGATCTAAGAAAAATGCACAATTTTATGATTGTCCAGATCAAAAACCCAAGAACCAATGTCACCATTACAAGAATAAAGTGCATCAAAAATGGGGTCCAAAATCCTTGGTGGAAATGCAACTGTAACAAGAATCCTCATACGTGGCTCCCATACATCAAGAAAAGACTCAACCAAGAAGAACACAGCCATGTCAACAAGCTAACAACACTCTAATCAAGTGGATAGAAAAGTCATTCCAGCAACAAAAATCCAAGAACAAACAGATAGTAACTTTTCATAACCAGCCAAAACACGAAGGAAAAGTGATAGAATGCAACCTTGATGAGGATAGTAGTGACAATGATGATTCTCATGACATCCCCTACCAGGTACTTAGGTCATCACCATCACTAGCAGTTTCTGTAACAACCAAAGAAGACCAAAAGACAAGAACAAAGAGTCAAATCCACAAAGTTCGACAAATTTGGATTCTAAAGAGCCAGATTGGCCAAAAGTAGGTATGGATCAAGAAGAAGAAGATCTTTGATGAGAAATTACAAGATTCAATGCCAGCAAAAAAATAGTTGAAGCTTGCAAGAACATCTAAGAAAATCACAAAGTTGCAAGCTTTCACAAATCAAAGTTGGGTTCCAAAGAAGTTGACTCAAGCACAAAGTTGCAAGCCCCTAGGACATGTGTACAGTGTACATAGCGTTTAGAATTCTATTAGAATGATTTTGCTTTTTGAGTTGATTTGATTTTTTGTTTTATTTTGTTATGTTTGAGATTTTCAAAAAAAAAAGAGGGAGCAAAAAATAAAAAGAAAAAATCCATAATCCACATGAAGAAAAGACTGAAGAGATGTCAAGCCGTACAAAGCAAAGAAGGTCCAAGAATATGACAAAACTTCACGAAGCAAGTCTCAAAAGCCATACGCACAATGGGTAATGCCGCTAGAGGTAAGAAAAGAACGCTAATCAATCTTCGACAACAACATGAGGCCCAAAAATGACTCAGAATGGTCATCAAACTTTGGGATGGTCTACAAGGACAAAGAAAGTTGGTGAGGCGACTAAACAAAAGCAGCCATCAAGTGTAAAGTTACCTATCAGACACTTCATACGACTACAAGGACGTATAATGGAGTAGATCTTTATACTATAATCTTCTATCTTGTATGTGACTTAATGAAGCCTAACAAACAAAAGGGACTAGCAATACTGAAAACAAAAGGGGCAAAAATGATAGTTAGTCATCTATTGTGATAGACATGTGCAGGAGAAACTAGGAGTCAAGCCAAATTGTAGTCATCATCATTGGTTCTACATGTGTTTAGCAGCCAGAAGGTGCCAGAGATACCCATCAGTCATTCTCAAGACTGACATCCAAAAAAGTGCCAAATACAAGCCCAAATCAAGCCAAACCTTGTTAGGAGGCTATGCATAGAGAGTAGAAGTTAAGGGTTTCACAATAGCAACAAAAAAAAAAAGTATCACCCTTAGCAACAGATGCAATTTTTTCAAATCTAATGCCATGTAGCCATCTCCATACCATCATGTAAATGGATTTTAGGGACAAATGGACAATGATAGCTCATAGATAGGCATCTATCACACGAATGATGTCAGATAAAGGACTTTTGATGCAAGCTACTAAGTTGGGTATTTAATTGCGGTTGTCGGGATTTAATTAAGTCATGTATCAAGTAGAAGCAATATAATGATTTACAAAGGACACAAAAGCTAGCAGTGGAAAATGTGACATTGATCGCCTTGATGTAGGAACAAAGGAGTCACCAATGAACTATATAAGGGTAATTAGAGGATCTCAAAATCGTGTCCCTAATGAACCAGATTGAATGCTAAACATGGGTTTGGAACCTCAAGTCGGAAAAAAATATCTCCCAGATTTGACCTGACAGATAGACTTTGTATTGAAGTGCAACTTGGCCTAAAGAAGTTGAAGGTTTAGCCAAACAATTTCTACAGAATCCTTACAAAGCTGTCATTGGCTCACAAGATCTGAAAGCCAATCATTCAATTCTACAGATCGTAAAATTTGTTTCTAAGAATCACAAATACTCAAAATTGACAGATTTGTAGGAGCAAGTAATGGATGGAGCTTTCTCTATCCATGATGATAAGATTCAAGCTCCTGAATGAGATTGGGTTCTTTCTGAATTTAGATCTGGCAATAACCTATAATGACAGAAACAGATATTGCAGCTCGGAGCATAGATATGAAAGACATAATGTTCATCATCAATTATGATTTGCATGAATCATGTGAAGACTATGTACATCGGATTGGACAAACAGGACGAGCTCGTGCTGCAAAGGCTACAGTCTATAATTTCTTTATGTCAGCAAAAAGACAACAAATACTGCACCAACATTGACAACTAGCTCATGTCAAGGACGACATGAACGCGGAGGGGGAAGTGTTGACGGTTACGTCAACAACACGATGACATAACTCAACAAAGCCTTATTCTCTGGGAGCTATGGAATGCTAAAAATTATGGTTATAAACATCATTTGTAATAATTAGGTAGTCTACTTGTAGAAGCTGAGGTGCAATGGCTTTTCCATATGTAAATACCAAGCCATTTGACCCCTCAAACTCTATTTTTGGTTAACCTAGGGTGTCCTTAGTATATAAGGTACCTAGGTCACTTTTGTAAGGATAACTTCAATCATAATCATAGCTTTAAGCTGTCGTAAATTGTGTGTGAGAGAGGAAGAGAGGGAGCGTGAGCTTCATCCTTGCGCTATTCCCCACTTGTTCATCACATTGTAGATACGACTGCACCATCACGCTAGCCTCAACAAGAGCTACACAACAACGCCAAGCATTCCTCACGGAATGGAGCATACCTGCTCGCGCATCTATGAGCTACTCGTGGTCGTATGTATATCAAACAATTTCTTTTTTCTACGTGCAAGTAGTCATTAGAATCATGGCGACATAAGCTACGCATAGGTGCTCATAGGTTTTAGTTTTGGGCACTTTTGAAATTTGGCTCTGTCTTTATATGTGTTTTTTGCAGATGGGTCTAGATCTAGGGTTTTGAGTGTAGAGGCTTTGGGACAGGTGTATCCTAGTGAGGGGATGGTGTTCCTTAAGTTTCATACAATTCTTGCATGATTTGATGGGTTTCCTTCTGTTGTGTGTATGTGGGTAGGTGGTGTAGTTGCGAGCAGTGTGCCTCTAGATTGTGGTTTAGTTGGCCTTTGAAAGTGTTTTATGTGTAGTAAGGTCTCAGCCTGACAAGCTAAAGAGATTTCCTCAGTGTGCCTATCGTGTTATCTATGTCCTCGATTGACATTATGTTGATCTAGGTTGTGTTGCATGCACTTTATAGGTGGTGTGATTCGCTCCTGCAACATTGTCCTTAATGGCAATGTAACATTTCATAATTAGTTGAATTTACTCATCTCCACATGTGCTTTGCATTCCCCTTAATGCTTTATTGTCATATGACTCAGCTTGCTCCCTAATCCATATTTTTCTTTTGCAGGCACATGGCTTTGTTAGGGACGACAAAGCTTCGAAATGGGGGGAATGTTGGCAATGTCCAACACCAGTAGTTGTTTGTTTCTTCTTCATGAGCATATTTTTCCATTTATATTTTATAGGTTCATGGGCTCTTTACAAGTTCCAGATTGTATCTATTCTTTTGCTTTATGTACCTTGGGCGACCGGCCATTTGTTTTTTAAACCCTAGGCATATAAGTGAATTGTAGGTCATGTGAAAGCGGAGATCAAGAAAACCTAGAGTAGAGAGGAGAAGAAGAAGGCTTGGAGCCGCATGTACTTTCTTCACGAATTGATTAATCCATGCATTGAAGTTGAGTCCTCTTGATTCTCTCTTGCTTTTCACTAATGTTGTGTATAAAGTGTCTTGATGTGTCATTAGATTAAGAACTACTCACTCTCTAATTCTTGACTTCCTATTGTGTGTTTGATTATAGTAATGTGTGCATGATTATATTAGAGTGTAGATTAGGATTTGTGCATGCATTGACCTAATCGTAACCCCATGAGCTTGGTGAGCTCATGATTAGGATATGCTTAAAGGATTAGTAGAGAATGCAGCAAACAGCATTGTGTGATTTTCATAAGGTTCAACACTAATCCCTTTCATTAGTTCTCTCTTCTCTCTAATGTAGATACCCTCTTATGATTTACCCACTCATTTATATCTCATTACTCTCACACACTCACCCATGTGTGATGCTTCCATGCCCTAGCCGGGTTGCTACCGTCGGTGGATTGATAATTTTGTTGATCCGTTGGAGCTATGCTACAAAGGGAGCCAGCAACTTGTTGGTCCCATTAATTTATGATCAAAGGTTTGTGATCGTCGATGAGAGGCGCACTAGATTGCACCCCAAAAATTATTTAGTGTTTATTGAACAAATGTGGGTGCATGTATATGAAAGGGACGGACCCCTACTCAAGGATTCTAAACCTAATTTTTTTATGATTCTGAAAGCTACCTCTTGCCTTATCCTCTTGGCTATCTGTCTGCGAGCGTGAGAGACATAGAGAGAGAGAGAGAGAGAGAGAGAGAGAGAGAGAGAGAGAGAGAGAGAGAGAGAGAGAGAGAGAGAGAGAGAGAGAGAGAGAGAGAGAGAGAGGGAAGGGGGGGGGGGGGGGGGGGGGGGCATAGGAAATTGAGCAGCGGCAAGTAGGATGATAGCGAGGAGGACGATAGCAGTGGTAGTTTCTTTCTCTTGGTGCACACAAGATTTGCTTAGCAACAGTAGTGTAGGAAATGAGTGACACGCCATCTATATTTGTAGAGCTTGTCTATGTGGACAGGTTCTGTGATTGCAGCCCCTGTGGCTTGCACACGGTATTGGGCAAACTCCTCGCAAGTGACAATGATCTTCGATTTTGGTACCCATATGTGTATATTATCCCTATAATACTCCTATTATTTTAACTACATTGTGATGCTATCCATCCCATGTGTTTATCTCCTTGTGTTGATCTTCCATCTTCAATCCACATTGGATCACTGACTTTCACTAAATTTCTTGGAGCCAACACTTGCTTGACTTGATCTTGCTTTCTTGAGTACTTGGGCTGATATACCTTTGCTTTTTTGGGTGTCCCCTAGAGTTTTTGTTTGGTTTAGCAATTGAATTGGAGTTTTTAAATCCTCACTTTCTTGGAGGCGATGATCCATGAGGGTTTTGATGTAGAGGCATATGATGTCATACCTTTTGTGCTTGTTCATGGAAGGTCCTCTTTAGCTTTACCTTTGTTTGCACAATGTGGCCTTGATTCTTGTGACTTCTGCAACTCTAAATCCAACATTAATGGTACATGCAACTATTGCTTGTTACCTCTTGGGAAAGAGAGCTTAGGTTACCTCGTCGCCGGTAGTGGCACCAAAATGTGGGCTCCCCAAATGCCAAGCCTTGCTATCTTATTTTAGTGACGATGAGAACCACGTACATAAATGTCATACCATGGGATGGAGTCGACGCGACTAGTGCATGGAGGCTACGAGAGGTTGTCACACTCTTAGAAAATACACTCAATCCCTACCTAACTAAAAACTACACTTAATAGCATGTCAGAAAGCAAATGCTAACTATGACATCACAAGAAAATCTCGTCGATTCACCAAGCAAATGAAGTCCAAACGAGACAAAACTTATAGGATGGGTAGGCAGCATCTAAAGACACATGCTCATGTTCACACCCACGCTATTAACCTCCCACTCTACTTAATCACAGGGGACCTTAGCAACAATGAGTCAAGGCCAATAGCTTCACCTCCTAGATTCATCCCAAATCCTATACATACACATTTATAGATAAGATATATTTGCCAAACTGTCTACACTTACAAATTCTTGAAGGGATGTTACTTTTTATAATGGTCTGCTTGCTATAGAATGGAGGAATAGGGAAATTTTTTGATATAAAAAATCAGTTTCTACCTATAGGATAGATTTGGGGAAACTTTGAAGAGTGGAAAGTGATGTTTTAAGATTATAGAATATATACTTCTTTGAATTTTGGGTGTACTTTTTTTACTTTTAGAAGTAAATTTTTTAAAACTATGAAATAGGTTTGGGGTTTTCAAAGTCAAAAAAATATGAATTTTTAAATTTAATATGGGTCATTAAAGGGGGGATAGAAAGTCAAAGTGGTTCCCCCCTCACCATTTTGAGGCTATAGAGTGTGTTCACTAGATTGCCTCCAATTAACATTAATCCCAAAGGGTCCTTAGAGGATTCATATTTTTCCTAATGTGGATAGGAAATTTAGCAGATCTTTCACTACTTGAGTCTTGGGTTTCTTTTATCCTAATAAGCGAGATCATTTCCACCAACTTTACTTGATTTATTTGAACTAGATTGGTTTTTATGATATGCATGTGCCTACGAGAGGGTTGTGCTTCATGCTTTTCAATTCACACATGTCTTGGTTGAGCAAGAAGTGGCCAACTAGCCAATTGTGTAAGGTAAACATTTCCAATTGTGTTTGGATCAAGCACCTTGTTAATTTGGATTGCCCAAGTGAATATAGAATAAATACATGTATGTATGCAAAAAAATGTTAGCTTGTGAAATTGGTGGGTTTACAATTTTGCATTGAAAAGCATATCAAAACTTTGCAGACATCCATGAATGTTATTACAATCACAATTCCTCTATCATTGTGCATAGTCATTTTCATAAAGGCAAGGTATGTGATGTAGAGAGGATAAAAATGAGAGAGAGATAAAATAGCACCAATGTTTTCTTCTATTGCATTGGCTTATACACATATTCATTTGCATAAAGGCAAGGTCTAAGATGTAGAGAGGAAAAGAAAGAGAGGGAGATGAACGAGTACCAATCTTTTTTTTGTGCTCATGGAAGTCTGGCCTAGATGTATCAATTCCATATTGCCCTTAAAGCAGGTTCAATTTAGAGAATCTCAAGGATTTTGAAGGAATGGACATCATATTCCCTATTATATATATCTAAACACACACACACACACAAACACAGTATATATGACATACTGCTATCTCGCACACACGCACACTCACACATACAATATATATAATATTACATATCATTGGCATATCGACCCAAAAAATAACTATCATGAAAGGGCATAATTTTTTAGTATATTAAAAAAAACTAGCACTTAAAAAATACAAAAATAAAAATGGACACCATGCCACCAGAAGTCTACTAATCCTTTACATGACACAGGCAGCTATGTCATTAGCAAATGAATGATGGACGAGACTAGAGACGGAAGCTATCTGCAAAAGCAGATCATAACTGGTGTTTTAATACAAAACAAGTAGTGTGGCTTTTTTGTAATCATTTCTAGTATGTAACAGTTTTTTCCTTTGTGTGGAATTTATCAAAGAATGTACAAAACCTTTGAATAAATAAAAATCGGTCAAAGATAATATCTTTTAATATTTTGCATATTGGTGGTAAGGGATAATCTTATATGGCTAATGATTATTTTTAGCAACGCCTAGTTGGTGGCTCTACATTCCCAAAAATAAGAAACTCACACATGGCTCAGTTAATGCACCACTTGTAGAATTTTTATATAAATAAACATTGCGCATGAGTCTGGAATGCACACTATGCTACCTAGATTTGTAGAACACACACACACACACACACACACACACACACACACACACATAGTGTATATCCATTGCTAGCCATAGTGCTCACCTATACTCTATATAAACTACCCCTTGGGCTATAGCAATCGCACACACCCTCCTTCTTCACCAACGACTGCCCTTGGGCTACAGCATGCGCACACACCATCCTTCTCAACCAACGAACACAAGTGTGAAGAGAACAAGCTCTGATCTATGAGCCTCCAATTGCAAACAAACAAGTATCGGACGGATTGAGTGTTCACTCCTTGGCATACTACATAAGGTAAATGATGGTGTTTTTTCTCAGAATCACACACACAGTTGAAATAAGAAGCACATGAGGTGGAGGTTCCTCTCCCATTTACACACACATGAGGTGTTTAAAGAGCTATGTATATAGCCATCGTTAAAAATTTGGCATTGAAGTTGCACATAAACATCTGAGAGCAATTGTAACATATGTAGTGCCAGTTTTCCATAGTTATATAACATAAACTTACTCACATAAACACATGCACTAAAACTCACCTAGATCTATCAATTTTGTATTGCCCTTAAGGCAGGTTCAATTTAGAGAATCTCAAGGATTTTGAAGGAATGGACATTATATTCCCTATATATATCTACACACACACACACACACAAATAGAGAGAGACAAAGAGAGAGAGAGAGAGAGAGAGAGAGAGAAGAAGAAGAAGAAGCAGAAGACGAAGAAGAAAAAAACTATAATAAGAACATTGATCTATGCTCCCAAAATGGTTACAATTAAGCTTGAGATGTGACAAGGTATAAAGAAATATAAAATGTGTCTTTAACAAAAAAGTTTACTTTATGATTCCTTATAAGTATTCAAAGTACATTGATGTGAAAAACCTTACTAGTGACAAATTCTTAATAGTTTTCTAGAAGCTTCCATCACCAGTTTGGAGTTCATGTCCTAACAATTTGTGTATTCAATGAGCAATATGCCATGTAGATATTGCATACATGCATATAAGGGTTGTTGTAATCGATAGAAAAAGGTTAGTTGATGCCAAGAAATTTCCGTCACCAGTTTCACTTCCTTGGTTTGTAGGGGAAGATGGGGAGCTAGAAGATGGTCCCTCGCTCATTGAAGTTGTTGGAGATGTTGCTGGTGCAGATGCGGGAGGAGTTGTACCTATCACATAGCTTAAGAGTCAAAAGAACTCATAAATTTTTGAAATAATACAATGCTAATATGACATTACAAGAAAATGGGTGTAATTCTGCTTTTTATATATAATTTTAGCATTCCATTTTCATTCAATTCATTTCCTTGGTTTGTAGGGAAAGATAGAGAGCCAGAAGATGGTTCCTCACTCATTGAAGCTGTTGGAGATGTTGTTGGTGCAGATGCAAGAGGAGCCGTACCTAGCACATAGCTTAAGAATCAAAAGAACTCGTAAATTTTGAAATATCACAATTCTAATAAGGGATTACAAGGAAATGGGTGTAAGTTTGCTTTTTATGTAAAATTTTAGCGTTCCATTTTAACTCTTTTCATTCCCTTGGTTTGTAGGGGAAAATGGGGAGCTAGAAGATAGTCCCTCACTCATTGAAGTTGTTGGAGATGTTGTTGGTGCAGATGCGGGAGGAGCCATACCTAGCACATAGCTTAAGAGTCAAAAGTGTGAGTGTGCACGGAAGCATGTGTGAGTGTGGTGTAGTGTAGTAGAGCGAGTGTTTGGTGGACCTCTTGGTGAGAAGATAACTTGTCGCTCCTTATTCTTTCAATATAACCAAAGATAAGTTATGGTTAGTGATAGGCGGCCAGCCAGTTGGCTTGAACCCCAAAAATATCCCACTTGAAGGCCAACATGACCCAAGTGGCTAAACTTTGTAAGGGTTAGTATGTACAACTATACAAATGTGAAGCATGACCCTATGCCCATCATCTCGATCCAATGTACAAACCGCACTGAAGATAGGCTCTTTGTCAAAGGATCCACTGGGTTTCATATGTGTGGACTTTGGCTAACTCAATGCATTTTCTAGCCAAAATATCCCATATCACATGATACCTAGCCTCGATGTGTTTTTATTTGGAAGGAAACATGGGGTTCTTTGCTAACACAATCACACTCTAGCTGTCACAATGTAACACCGGAGTTTGTTGTATACCAAGGTCTCCCACTAGATGAGATAACCACACAGCTTCCTTGGTTGACACTAGAAATTGCAACATACTCAGCCTCAGTGTGGTGGAAGACAAAGTGAAATTTTGGAGCCACGATCTCCAAGATATTTCCGCTCCAGTAAATAAGAAAATGTAACCAGATGCGAATTTCTTTGTGTCCACACAACCCGCATAATCAAAATCACTGTATCCAACTATTGATGCATCACTGTTCCAAAAGCATAATCACATGTTGGCTAAACCCTTGATGTATCTCAAGATATGCTTCACTACTTCCCAATGCTTTCTACCCATATTTTCCATATACATGTTGAACACTCCGACTACAAATGCAATGTCTGGTTGTGTGCTAACCATGGTGTACATGAGGCTACGGACTATCGGACAATATGGAACCTTTTGCATCTCTTCCTTTTCAACATTCAATTTGGGGCAATCATTCTTGATAATTTTTACATATGCATCCATTGGGGTACCAAATTCTTCCCCCCTTGCATGTTAAAACATTGCAAGACTTTGTGAATGTACTCTTCATGTGATAGTTCAAACATTCCACCCATACGATCTCTCTCTTGATATGCATACCAAGAAAGTGATGTGCATCTCCCAAATGTTTCAAGGAAAATTTATTGCTTAAGGCATCTTTGAAAAGTTCAATGTCATCTTTTGTCTTCTTGGCTATAGGCATATCATTCTCCCAAAAAACCTTCGCCCTCAAAGACGCTACCTCTTTTTGTTTTTCTTCTTCAGCCTCCACTGTCTAAAAAAGGCCATAGCACCAGGTGCTATTGCCTTTCTTAGCCTCACCATAAATTTTTCCCTTTCCCTTAACTATGGATATTACCTTTTGCTTGTAAAAACTCCAGCTCACCCTTTACTTTTTACATTTACAACCAAGGAGAGCATTAAGCATCCGATTCCAACACTATCGGTGCTCGCACACGCCTAGGGTTGCGGTATATTTTTTCTTCATCACGCAACATGGGAGCTCCACTTGCCGGCTCCAAAACTTGAGAACTTTGTCGTGTCCTAACCACCTCATGCCCTCAAACGGCGATCCATAAAAGTAGAAAAAAGCTCAATTTGCCTCCGTCGTGGTCGTCTGCCAGCTTGAAATGGGCGTACCCCGGTGCCCATGACTCCGATCGATGAGCCATAAATTTCAACTAGCTCCCTGCATTGCAGGAAACCTTTGAGAACCTTGGCAAGCTCAAAACAATTTCTATCAACACACATACCGAGGCGGTCAAGTTGGCACACACCCGACCCTTCAAAAAATCTTCCACATGCCATAGTTTACTGATTCAAGAGCCAATTGACAATTCAAAAAGACCGGCATGCTTCACAATTCGAGTATCTGCTCACATCAACTCTAGTCACTTGTCCCTGCCTACCATGTTCGTCGAGGTTCTATAATGCATTCCATATTTAAACAGCCATATCTTGCACATCATGGCTCCGTTCGAAGAGTTGTCTAGACCAGCTTGTAGAGCATCTCAAACACTACATTCTAGGGCATATACACCACATAGCCAGAACCTCTACTTTTCAGTTTTTATGAACCCCTTTGGGCCTAAAAGACGACACGAGGCATACATTCCATCCACACCTTGCCCGCCCAGGGCCTTCATACATGTTTTAGACTTCTGCCATGCACGTGTAGACACACATACCCATGCTTCTTCTTGCTCCTGACATTGACTACCTTTGGCTTCACCAACATTAAACACAAGCAATGGTTCCAGTGGGTCTGAGAGAATATTTAGGGAAAAATGAGAGGGTGGGAGTATGTGTTGCTTCCCTATCGGAGTCGAGTCAAAATGATCAATTCATTTATGCTTCCTTATATTATCTTCACAAGCCGGCTCGTCAAAATAGCCGAATGTAACTGGAAGGAGTTTTTGAAACCTATTACAAGATTCTTATGGAGGAACAACACTAAAGCATTATTGTCATGGCAATGGGCAAAGTGGGAAGCTATCGCATGACTAGTGGTCCAAGGTAGCCTCAAAATTCTCAACCCTATTGTTCATGTTGAGGCCATGCGTGCGCCAAGTTTGTGGTCTCAATCGAAAAACAAGACCTGTCTTGGGCCATCATGACCAAGGACATGATAGACAAGGCAAAAACTATCAAGGTGGTCAGTGGAAAGGGATTGAGGTGCAAGAAAAACTTTTACCCCCCAAGTGGTCCAACTTGAGAGTGGGTGGCATCACAGGAGAGCTAGTGCATAAGTGCACTAGAGCAACATGGATATTGGAATGGGGTGAATTAATGAGATACTTTCAGAACTCTATCTTGCACTAGTCCCACTGGCTGTCTAAAGCTGTTGGTGTAATTTTGAACCCTTATTGGAGATAAATTGCAAGAAGGTTGAACAATAAAGGACTCCAACAGTTGATCCACTTCTAGGATGGAAACAGGAAGTGCTAGAAATACTTTGACCAAATGGCTTCCCAGTTTCAACTCAATGGTCCTAAGAAGCTACTTGTCAACAAAGCTGTAGAACGCCTATACAGTATTTTGATAATGATCTCGGAATCTGCCTTGAGTGGAAAGCTTGGAAATGGCCCATGAGTAGTAAATTATTTACACCTCATACCAAGGGCATTTACCAAGTGTTAATGCATGAGGCTGATTGGTTTGCCCCTTTGAACAATTTGTGGAAGAAACAATGGTCAAAATCTTGTTGGGTTGAAGTCACGAAGAAACATTTGGAATCCATAGTGGCCTCATTTATGAAGGTATTTCTGTGGAAGGTACTATGGGGGGACTTGCCAATAGGTGCCAAGATTTAGACACGTGGTATCAAGTCCTATAGATGTTCAAGGTGCAGAGTGAATAGCAAAGACCTCACCCACCTTTTCATGGAATGCCCGACAATTAGAGGCCTAGTAGGAAAGGTGTGCAAAATGGATACAAAGAACGTGGAAGATAGGGTTTCCCAAGAAGGATCTCTGCATTTATGGGAAACAATCATGTACTACTAATCTGCACTCAAATTCTCAAACATTGTTTCTTTAGTAAAGTCTTGAAGGCCAAGAACTGTGCGACCTCTTTGTGGCTAGATTCTTAGAGATTATACAAGAGAGCAAGGAGATGATATATGTGATAGGTAAAAGGAAAAACTTGGATGATTGGGGTAGGGTGATCCTTGAACAACTACGACACATACTTGGAAGACCATTTGTGAGACAATTAAAAATGGTCGAGGATTGGGGGTATGACAATATATACCTAAGAAACATGGAAACAACAACCAAGATAAACCTGAAAGATCATAGATACAAGGATGCAACAAGAACACCTGTTGAGGAGTTTGATTCCGCTACATTAGCCGGATCTAAACTTCCAACATGGTTGGGTCAATTCAAACAACTGTGGACACGAAGAGTGTATTCTAGAAAGGTTTAGAAGACAAAGACTACATCCCAGAACCCTTTCCAGAGGAAGAACTAGAGCCTTTAGGATGGGAACACATTTTGGCAACCTTGGATGTGTGCGTTGTGGCTGAAGGTTCCACAACAAAGTTCTATGACAAGGATGGCTATGACGTGATCCCATATTACATGGTCAATGTAGTTGAGGAAGCGAGCGAGGATCAAGCCTTGAAGGAACCCAGAATGAGAAAATGGGACGAAGAAGAAGAGGAAGAGTTGTTTTACAACTCTTTGAAGCATTTCAAGTATCATAATGATGCGAATGACGAATGCTCTGACAACCCTAGCGACCAAGAAGGAACCATAACGGATGTTAGGTTTTATGACTTTCCAAATCAAAAACATTATGTAAATAAAAGACCCTTAAGGGTGGCCAGAGGAAATTTGATGCCGAACATAAATGATAAAACACAATTTCCAATGCTTGTAAAGGCAGAAGATTGTGTAAAAGACAAAATCTCAGGCCAATTCACAAAAGCATAGGACACAAAAAAAAGAGGGTATTAGGAGCATGAGGAAGAAATCTCACAAGACTGAAAAAGAAACGAAACAAAAGAAACCAAAAGAACCAGAGATGGATGAGTTCGAAGAACCAAAACGGACCAAGGTCAAGCGGTTCATCATATTGCTTGATTTTGATTTTACGATTGTGGTAAAGAAGGGAAAAACACACCTCAGAGAAGATCATCTCTCTAGGGTACCCAATGGTGAAGCACCCAAAGGAGTGGATGATAGTATACTCGACGCTTATCTCTTCAACATTGAGATGGTTCCAGAGCGGTCTTAAGAGATAATCAATCGTTGACTTACGGTGGTGAGTTTGATAAAATAGAACAAACCCAAGCAAGCTAAAAACTTTCAGCTTATAGGAGGACGCTTGTACCATCTAGGCTTTGAAGGAATAATGTAACTACGCATAAGTCCATAAAAATACAAGGGCTATTCATGGAAGACCATGTACAAGACATAGCCTTCCATTGTTCTCAAAAGAAGACACACGAGTGCCTAACGTAACTAGGAATGTATTGGCCGGGCAGATATGCACGTGGATGTACATAGATATGTTCTGAATTGTGCTACATGCAGGAACAATCCACTGGTGGAATATTCCACATTATTTTATATAGAAGTTTCATCTCAGTGGAGTCAATATATGGTTGATTACCTGACAACAAGGAAATTCTCTGAAAATGTAACGTAAGCCACACAAAGAGCCATTGAGTTGGAAGCTCTAGACTTCACGTTAATTGAAAATCAGCTTTACAAAAGAGGGAAGGATAACCAACTCACAGTATGTGCAATAGAAAGCGAATATTTGCCTATTTTAGAGCAAGCACACGGAGGAATTAGCGAAGACCATTCCTTAGGAAATAAGACATCTAAGATTGTCTTAACTGTGAGAATATGGTGGCCTACATTGCACATGGATGCGGAAGAATATGTTAAATGATGCGATGATTGTCAGCACACCAGGTACCTATCAAAAGAGATGAGTTTCCATTATGGCCAATGATGGGAGCAAGGACATTTTCTAAGTGGGGTCTAGATTTTGTGGGACCAATCTCACCACCCGCTTACAAATCCCATGCCCAATATATCATCGTTGCCACAAACTATCTCACAAAATGTGATGAAGAAAAGGCCAGAAACAAACAAATGCTAGAACCACTGCACAGTTTCTATATGAAATGTCTTTGTAAGATATGAATTACATAGAAATTGTCACTGATAGAGGCATACATTTCATAAACGAAGTTATTGAGAATCTTCTTGACAAATTCATGATTATTCATAAGAAGGCTTCCCCATGCCACCCGCGAGCCAATGGACACGTAGAAGCTACTAATAAAACAGTTGCACACAGTATTGACAAAAACTACGATGAAATCACAAACAGATTGGGACCGAAGTTATATTCTACTGTATGGGCATATAGAGTGGGCTATAAGAAATCCATTGGAATGACACCTTACAATATGGTGTTTGGTCTATATGCCATTATATCCATTGAATTATTGATCCTAACTCTGAGGTAGCTAAACAACTAGAGTGGATAGGTCATGAATTGTCATCAAGAATAAATGATTTGGAAAAGCTAGATGAGCTATATCTTCAATCTATCTATGCTCAAAATAGACACCAAAAGAGTTCTTCGCGATTTAAGCATGTGCAATGAAAAGAATTTAAAACAAGGGACGATGTCTTGGTGTATACCCTAAAAAAACATGCTAAAAAACTCATAAAGTGAGAGATAGGACCATTTGTGAGCAAGAAATTGTCAGCAAGTGGGGCCATCAAGCTTGGTACATTAGAATGAAAAGAAATGCCTAACTCGATCACAGATGCAGGCTCAAGAAGTATCATTTACCACTAACCCAGGGGATGCTACATCAGATTCATAGCGAAAAACAACGAACAAAAGAAAAGCAACGGATTGTTAAAGAAGCACAAATAGAAGCTAAACAATGAATGGCAAAACAAAGGCTTTTACGATAATAACAACAATATGGTAGACCATTACGAATCAACGCTATTTCCATAAGAGAATTCGAAGAAGATAGAGCGGATCCGGTGATAAGGGTCAAGATTGGCAACAATCAAGGGATGTGAACTAGTTGGTGGTGCAACATACTCTAGATGAAAGGTGTTGGTTAGTAGAGTCTTAAAATCTTTATGCAATGTCCCAATGCCTTGTCATAATAATCAATATCTAATTCTCCTAAATGATTTTCTCATATTAAACTGATCATTTAATGTCGGGAAGTGCTAGGGGACAAAAGGCTAGAATATTGGTTAAGCTAGCATACCGGCCACAGTAGGGATCCAAAGGAGGGAAAATAGGGATCGAAAGGGGGGTCCATCTGCAAAAGAGCCATGTGCAACAATGGGCTAAAAAGACCCTAAGGTTCAGCCCATTAAGACTTCGAAAATGCTAAGGTTCCAAAATTCAAAGGTTGTGTCCAAAGGGTTAAAGCTTAGGGGGAAATTGGATGTTGTGTGCTCTCCAAAGTCAACACATATCCCTACATGGGAGGGGGCGAGCCCTTCTTCTAGGGGATGAGAGAGAAAGCCACACACACACACACACACACACAGGCTCCCTTTACACAAAGGCAATGAGGGACACATGTCAGCTCCCTAGGCCAGATGCCCACAAGGTGTGCCCAGTTTCTATTGGATGACCCTTGAAGTGGACCAATGAGAATTAAGCTAGAGTAAATCTAGTTTAATTAATTTAAAAACATTTAATAAAAGAAACCAATGCGAATTAAGTCTCCTAGAAGAATATTGGGCAGTCTCCCAAGGGGTCCAACGAGCATTCAGGAGCCCAATGGCTTGCGTGATTCCTATTGGCCAGGAGGCAAAGGGGTCCAATGAGAGTTTAGTTTAATTATTTAATTACCTAAAGCTCTCACAAAAGGGGAAAGGGGGACACATGTCAAAAGGCTATCACTTATGCTGCTTAATTGTGATTGGCTTGACTTAGGGAGGGCCAATGAGGCTAGAGCAAGAGCAAATAGCAAGGGGACTCGCCCAAGAGAGAGAGGGGGCTGATTTTCGCAAGGCATTATCACACACACACTCACACAATCTCATGTGTGAAGAAAGAGAAGACTATCTCTTCCCAAGCTTTAATGGAGAGCTCATCACCTACTCCCAGCTTGTGAGATGGAAGCCTACATCAACACACTCTTGGCATGTGGATGCAAATCCAACCAAGAGCCAAGCTTCAATGCATGCTCATCTCCTCTACCAAGCTAAATACTAAGCTAAGCTATGCTAATATGAGTGATTATGTGAGGAGATGTACATCTTTCTCGTAAGATACTCCTTCTTCCTCTCAATCTACTCTCATACCCTGCTAGCTCTCACCATCTTCGAAGGTGTGTGAGGTCTTGGGTCTGAGAACGGGGATAATTCAAGTTGTGTTTGCTACGTGTTTGCTTAGTGCAGGAAGCTTTCATCTTCATTGCACTAGCTAGTCTTGAAGGAACACAAAGAATTGTATTGTACAATGTCTCTCTTGATGGGAGAAACCATAATACAAAGCCTTTTGGACGGGGTACCGGCTCCATGCAAATTCGGTCCTCAACTGTTGTCATTAGCTTAATTTCTCTCTCTTTTGAAAGTATTTTCGATGCTATCTAACTATGTGTTATTCTTTTTTTGTCGCTCTCTCCACCCAAGCACTCTTGTAATTCTCATTAGGAATCTATTCTAATGAAATGCCCACTATGTTCATGCTCATTTCCGCTACACACAAGTTATTAGGCCATTAAATGTTACATTTGTATCAGAGCTCAAGGTTTCTCTTTTCTTACTCAAGAAGGGAGGTCCTCAAGCTAGCTACAAATGGTTGGTATTATTAATTGCCTGTGAGTAAGTATAATAGGGATTTTTCAGCCTTGCAGTGCGCTTGCCTTTGTGCAGTTAACGGGGCATCACCATCGAGAGCTATGGCCTTAATAGTGGAGTCCTACGGGGCTTGCCTACGGCTTAACCACTATTGAGCTATTAGAAGCTTGGTAGGAGCCGGTGCTGTTTTGGTGTCGAAAGACCCTCTCTTCTATGCCTTGCATTTAATGGTATTCGAGCCGCGGGTACAGTAGCTTGAGTGCTTTTTCTAAAGGGATAAAGAGGAGTAGCAACTAAGGCTTGAAGTGCCAAAGTACACCTAAAAAGTTTACATCTAAAAGTTGTTAGAATGGCTCACAATAGTAAAGAGAGTGAAATTAATGTTGATAACTTTGATTTTGCTCATGAGCAAGCTACTAATGATGCTTCAATACTTGTTAACTATCTTGTTTCTAGGTTTCAACAAGCCATGGGCAATCCATCTCTCCAAAGTGAAGTGCAACGGCAGCTCCGTGCTCACGGGATTCTCCAAGCTCATCACCATGATGAGAGAACACCTAGGAAGCCTCCTTGTGAGACTACCAAAAGAGGTCTCTCTCCGATTCAGGAAGAAGAAGAGAATCCATATGAAGGGCTCAAGAATTTACTTCTTGATGATGCATCTCCTTCCCAAAGGAGAACTCAAGAGCCTCCACCGAAGGAACGAGAAAGAAGCGAGTCTCCTGCCACCTCGGCGGAGATGGCTCCACGAAGACGGCGTGCTAAATGCTCTCCATCACCACCAAAGCGGAGAAGACCATCGTATTCTTCTCCTCACCACAATTCAAAGAGGGATGATAAAAAGCAAGAGAAGAAAAAGGCAAGAAAGAGGACACCCTCTTCTCCATCTTCTTCATCCTCTTCCTCTTATGAAAGTGATGGTGAAGACGACAAAGATCAAGACAAGAAAAAGGCGAGAAAGATGTCACCCTCTTCTCCACCTTCTTCAAATTCTTCACCTTCTAAAGAAAGTGATCGTGCAACCTTTGAACCATCAAAAAGAAGAGGCCATAGGAAATCCAATGCTGCATGGAAGAGGTCGTCCAAGCTGAAGGAATTCAAAGAGGGAGGGAAGAGCATCTCTTTCCTTACTTATGATGGCACCTTTGGTGCTATGGACAAAGTCTTGGCCTTTATCCAGCAATTCGATGCGGCGTTTGGAGACGAGGGCTTCATGGAGTCCTCTAAGCTACGCCATGTAGCTATGCACTTTCAAAAGTCCGCCAGACAATGGTGGTCTAGCCTACAAGCCAACGGTGAAGCTCCATGAACATGGAAAGCTTTAAGAGCTTCCATTATGAAGTAGTTTTTGGCCACCGATGCCAAAGACAAAGTACTCACCGAATGGCGAAGCTTAAAGCTCTCTCCCAATGAATCCATCCACAAATATGTAGACAAGTTTTGGGACCTACAACTCAAAGCCACTGTCTTCAAAAAGTTGGATTTTGGAGAGCAAAAGCAACAATTTTGTGCGGTCTTAACGAAAGAAATGGCAGAGTATGTCAACTCCCAAAGGCCACGTACCATATCGGTGGTAATACACCACACTATGGTGGCCTCTCGAACCAATTTCCAAACGGGGGCTAAAATAAGCCCCCGGAAAACAAGGGTTCCAATGAGCCTAAGGGGAAGGACAATGTCCAAAAGTCTCCTAAGGGCAACTCCAACAAAGCTAAAGAGAAGGGAGTTTACAAAGGTAAGAATAAACTCTCTCCTGAAGAGCTTGAGCGTTATCGTAAGGATAACCGGTGTTTCAAGTGCGGCGAACAAGGGCATGCGTACCGCGCTTGTCCCCAAAAGAACAACCGCCAAGATCCTCCTAGAGCTTCCTTGGTTGAAATCCAAGAGGAGGAGACTCACCAAACTCACCACAAAGGATCTCCTCTATGCCATGCTTGGGGAAAGGTAAGAGAACATGATGCTTTTATTCTCTTTTACCCTGGTTCTACTCACAATTTTATATCTATGGAGTTAGCCACCAAGCTAGGCATACAATCCTACGAGATGGGAGATGTCCTACCCGCAGACAGTGCCTTCAAGGGGCAAGAAGCTTCAGTCACTCCCTTAATTGGGAAATTGAGGCTTCATGTCCAAGGCTATGTGGATAAAGAGGACTTCTTTATCTCTCCTCTCAAGCATGAGGATGTAATCCTAGGGGCACCATGGTTTGACCGCCTGGCTGCCGATGTTAAATTTCCTGAAAGGAGAATCTCCTTTAAGTTCAGGGAAAAAGACATGTATATAGATGCTAAGGAAATGGGTAACACTATCCCCATTGTACATACACCAGCTTTCAACAAGTCAATAAAGAGCTCTATTTCCGTGTACATGATTTTTGTTAAAGACTCTCAAAATGAACCTAATGCTTTAGCAAAAGAAAATAAAAGCAACCAAAAGGAATTAGAGTTATCCAATTTTCTCAAGGGGTTTCAAGATGTTTTTATTGACAACATCCCTTGTGAGCTACCTCCTAAACGAGGTAATGATGACCATGCAATCGAACTTCTTTCAGGAAGTTCACCGCCTAACAAACCTCCTTATAGAGTTTCTCAAGCTCAACAAGAGGAGATTATGTGGCAAGTGCATGAGTTAGTTGAGAAGGGTATGGTTAGGCCAAGCTCATCTCCATTTTGCTCACCTGTGCTATTAGTGCAAAAGAAAGACGGCACATATCGTATGTGTGTCGACTATATAGCACTAAATAGGATCACTATCAAGAATAGGTTTCCCGTTCCACGGGTAGAAGACCTATTTGATAAGCTACAAGGATCGACCTACCTCAGTATGATTGACCTAAAAAGTGGCTATCATCAAATAAGGATAGTTGATCAATACATTGTAAAGACCGCATTTCGCACCACATTTGGTCTTTACGAATACATTGTCATGCCTTTTGGCTTGACCAATACATCAGCCACATTCAACCGCTTGATGGAGAAGCTGTTCAGGCCTCATCGAACCTTCACTGGAGTGTTCTTTGATGATATTATCATCTACTCTACTTCATTGGAGGAACACAAGCAACACCTCCAAGTAATATTTCAAGTTTTAAGAGAGAATAAACTTTATGTTAATCGAAAGAAAAGTGAATTTTTCTTGCAAGAGATTCAGTATTTAGGTCATATTATCTCTCAAGATGGCATCCAAATGGATCCATCCAAGTTAGAGGTAATAAAAGGATGGCCTAAACCAAGGAATCTTCATGAACTAAGAAGCTTTATAGGTATGTGTGCATACTATAGACGCTTCATAGAAAAATTCTCACAAATTGCGGGACCATTACATGACCTAACAAAGAAAAGAGTTAGGTATACATGGTCTGCTAAGGAGAACAATGCTTTCGAAAAGCTTATCTCTCAACCTGTGCTTACACTACCGGACCTCTCAAAACCATGTGAGGTCCAATGTGATGCTTGTGGTGATTGCCTTGGAGCTGTTTTACTCCAAGAATGGCATGCCATAGGCTATGAGAGTCGAAGGCTCGACCCTGTTGAGCAAGCTCTAGGAATATATGAAAAGGAACTCCTTACAGTTCTACATGCCTTAGACTCATGGAAGCACTATTTATTGGGGACTCCTTTCATTCTGCGAACGGATCACCAAAGTCTTGAGTACTTCATGACGCAGACCAAGCTTTCCGACAAACAAATGAGGTGGGCAAATTTCCTTTCGCAATTTCATTTTCATATTGCTCACATTGCTGGCAAGCATAATCAAGTAGCTGATGCACTCTCAAGACGGCCGAGAGTGAATGCGGTTTCCATAGCAACTCACAATGATCTATCTTCAATGATAGATGAGTATGCTATTGATCCCGATTTTAGAGATGTGATTTGAGCCCTTGTATTAGGGAAGAAAGAAGAACCATTTACCTTACAAGATGGTTATCTTCTCTATGGCAATAGACTATGCGTTACTAACTCACTACGTGAGAAAGTAATGTATGAATCTCATGATCCACCTTATGCAGGGCATAGAGGGATTCAGTCTACCTTGAAGGGAATTGAAACATATTTCTATTGGCCTACCATGAAAGTGAACATACAAGAGTATGTTTCTAAATGTGTGGTATGCCAAAAGACAAAATTTGATAGAGGGAAGCAACTTGGATTGCTTCAACCCTTGCCAATCCCTAATTCACCATGGGAGAGCATATCTTTGGATTGCCTAAGTCTATCCATGGGAATACGGGAATATGGACGATAGTAGACAGGTTCAATAAACAAGCTCATTTTATACCTGTCAAGAAGACTATCAAAGCCCATCAAATGGCAACCCTCTTCATTTCACAAATTTTCAAGTGCCATGGCTTGCGATTGTCCATAGTGTCGGATAGAGATCCTAGAATGACCAGTAATTTCTAGAAGGGTCTCTTTGAGAATTTAGGGACAAGGCTAAACTTCTCTTCGGCCTATCATCCACAAACGGATGGCCAAAGTGAAATAGCTAACCTAACCATTCTCGATCTACTAAAACCCTATGTAACGGAAGTAGATCAAAGATCCCAATGGGAGAAGTACTTACCCTTAGTGGAGTATGCTTACAATAACATTGTACATACTTCCACGGGAAAATCACCTTTCGAGGTAATTGAGTGAAGATCAAAAGTCCCTTGCTACTTAAAATACATGGAAAGATCTTCGCTGCAGATGAGTATAGCCGAGACCTACAAGAATCTTTCCAAAAGATTAAGGATGCTATCTCTATCTCACAGCAAAGGCAAAAGGCTGCTGCTGACAAGCACAAAAGATCACAAGCCTTTAAAGAAAATGATTGGATCTTGTTAAAGTTTCCCAAGGCTCGATTAAGGCACACGACGGGAAAGAATCCTACGGGCCACCAAAAGTACTATGCTAAACTAGCAAAAAGGTACTATGGTCCCTTTCAGATTCTTAGGCCAATCAATGAGATGGCCTATCAACTCAAGTTGCCCAATCATTGGCTCATACACAATGCTTTTCATGTGAGCCTATTAAAGCCTTACAAAGGAGAGCCACCTCAAGAACCAACTATTGAAGACCCACCGGAGATCGAGGACCAAGAGGAGGTGCTGCAGCCCGAGTCCATTCTCCGACATGAAGACAAGGTACTAAGAGGCGGTAAGACTATCCGACGATATCTTATTAAGTTTAAGAATTATCCTTTTGAAGATGCTAGATGGATGCAAGGCATACAATTAAAGGATAACCTAAACCTTGTCAATGCTTACAATGCTTCCCAAGAGTAAGCAAATGTACAAAATGTTAAAAATGAACAAAGTTTTTGTCTTATAAGACTCTCTTTTTCTTTATTGTGCACAAAAATGAAGTAGTATGCATGCTTAGATCAAGTTTGCGGAGACGACGTCTCCCAAACACCAAGTAGAGCTTGTCACTCTACTATGGAAGACTGATAGGACTAATGTGCAGACATGCTTGCGGCAGCCTCAGGCTCTCAAGCGCCAAATGGACTAGTCATCCATTGTGGAATGATGTCGTAGGGTAACATAGGGATCCTCTACCCGCTAAGAAAAGGACTCATGAATATGCTTTATCTTCTCTACACCATAGTCGAGGACGACTATGATTTCAAGAGAGAGGTAATGTCATAATAATCAATATCTAATTCTCCTAAATGATTTTCTCATATTAAACTGATCATTTAATGTGGGGAAGTGCCAGGGGAGAAAAGGCTAGAATATTGGTTAAGCTAGCAGACCGGCCACAGTAGGGATCCAAACGAGGGAAAATAGGGATCCAAAGGGGGCCATCTACAAAAGAGCCATGTGCAACAATGGGCTAAAAAGACCCTAAGGTTCAGCCCATCAAGACTTCGAAAATGCTAAGGTTCCAAAATTCAAAGGTTGTGTCCAAAGGGTTAAAGCTTAGGGGGAAATTGGATGTTTTGTGTGCTCTCCAAAGTCAACACATATCCCTACATGGGAGGGGGCGAGCCCTTCTTCTAGGGGATGAGAGAGAAATCCACACACACACACACAAGCTCCCTTTACACAAAGGCAATGAGGGACACATGTCAGCTCCCTAGGCCAGATGCCCACAAGGTGTGCCCAGTTTCTATTGGATGACCCTTGAAGTGGACCAATGAGAATTAAGCTAGAGTAAATCTAGTTTAATTAATTTAAAAACATTTAATAAAAGAAACCAATGAGAATTAAGTCTCCTAGAAGACTATTGGGCAGTCTCCCAAGGGGTCCAATGAGCATTCAGGAGCCCAATGGCTTGCGTGATTCCTATTGGCCAGGAGGCAAAGGGGTCCAATGTGAGTTTAGTTTAATTATTTAATTACCTAAAGCTCTCACAAAAGGGGAAAGGGGGACACGTGTCAAAAGGCTATCACTTATGCTGCTTAATTGTGATTGGCTTGACTTGGGGAGGGCCAATGAGGCTGGAGCAAGAGCAAATAGCAAGGGGGCTCGCCCAAGAGAGAGAGGGGGCTGATTTTCGCAAGGCATTATCACACACACACTCACACAATCTCATGTGTGAAGAAAGAGAAGACTATCTCTTCCCAAGCTTTAATGGAGAGCTCATCACCTACTCCCAGCTTGTGAGATGGAAGCCTACATCAACACACTCTTGGCATGTGGATGCAAATCCAACCAAGAGCCAAGCTTCAATGCATGCTCATCTCCTCTACCAAGCTAATTACTAAGCTAAGCTATGCTAATATGAGTGATTATGTGAGGAGATGTACATCTTTCTCGTAAGATACTCCTTCTTCCTCTCAATCTACTCTCATACCCTGCTAGCTCTCACCATCTTCGAAGGTGTGTGAGGTCTTGGGTCTGAGAACGGGGATAATTCAAGTTGTGTTTGCTACGTGTTTGCTTAGTGCAGGAAGCTTTCATCTTCATTGCACTAGCTAGTCTTGAAGGAACACAAAGAATTGTATTGTACAATGTCTCTCTTGATGGGAGAAACCATAATACAAAGCCTTTTGGAGGGGGTACCGGCTCCATGCAAATCCGGTCCTCAACTGTTGTCATTAGCTTAATTTCTCTCTCTTTTGAAAGTATTGTCGATGCTATCTAACTAGGTGTTATGCTTTTTGTTGCTCTCTCCACCCAAGCACTCTTGTTATTCTCATTAGGAATCTATTCTAATGAAATGCCCACTATGTTCATGCTCATTTCCGCTATACACAAGTTATTAGGCCATTAAATGTTACATGCCTACTATCAAGACATAGCTTCATTGTAAAGTTTGGCATTCGCCCAATGACAAATTCTAACTATTCCAAAAAAATTGGGAACTTTTAACAAGATGATCTACAAAGCGGACAGGTTCACTTAGATCAACAAATTGTGGATGGTGAATTGGTAAGAAGAGAAGTGGCTTGATTGTGCAGAGAACACTTGGAGGAAACATGGACAAGGTCAATGAAGATTTTCACTTGGAAGGTATGGTGGGGGGCGATCTTAGTTGGGAAATAGGATTCTCGCAAGAGGGCTTGGAACTGACACATGCTATAGTTGCAAAGCTACTTTGGAGGATCCCTTTGCACCTATTTAAAGACTACCCTTCCTCAAGGGGCCTTTTTGCAAAAGTCTACAAATGGGTACGAAAAGACATGGAAGGTTCTCTTCCTTGAGAATGACTTAGTTTTAGGAGGTTTTGGTGTCCATACAATCAACCAAGTATACCACCATCTAAAGAAAAAAAGGAAAGCCCAAAACATGTGAGTCTTTGAGAGACAATTTGTGATAGCTCAATTCAGTGAAGTACGCACAAAAGCACTAAGATATTTTATTTGATAGGATCTAGCATAGGGTGAGTTGCTCAAGCCAAAGAATGGAATCATGTCCTAAGTTGCTTCGGATACTCAGGTTATGTCCTCTCGTAGATCACTTGTCTAATGCAAGAGCGACTAGATAAGGAAAGTTTAATTAGGGTGTCTGTTAGGCCTATGGATGGGAAAACTGGGGAACCTAGCATGGGGGATGCCTATAAGTAGGCATGAAGGTTGGATGGTAATGGGGTTCCTTGGCCCTAAACCTTTCACTAGGGAGTGTTCTGCAAAGGTCGCACGCCTATAAGGTGTTTGCCTTAGGGAAACCCCCCCCCCAATACAAAAGCCACCCCCTTTCCTAGATTGGACTAAGTCTCTGATACCAATGAAAGGATTAGGGCTAGGGAACCCCCATTACCACCCAACCTTCATGCCTACTTATAGGCATCCCCATCCTAGGTTACCCATTCTTCCTTGCCTACTTGCAGACCTCAGAGTATCCTACTTCAAGTTGTATAGACGCCCTTTGGAAAGGTTGTCCCCTCAAAGCACATGTAGTGTTTGAGGTTCTTTATACATTCTTTGATAAGTGAATATAGCATCTCCACTCACAATTGCCAGTATGACCCCAAAAAAAAAGGGTCCTTGTAGAGATAAAGATGGCTAAGTCACCTTTTGTAACTTACTAAACGTATACCGTGGTATTCATGAAAGTCAATTGGTCTTTGCTTTCTACATTTTGTTTCATGATATTAATTTATTTAGCCTAAGATTCCTTTTGTGTGTGTGTGTGCACGCACGTGCATGTGCCTGCACGCCTATGATGCACTAAATGTCCTTATTTGTGTTTAAAGCACCATGTTACACATTCCACATATATAACAAAATTTTCATATCTAGTATCATTGTGTATTCAACACGAGTGGGACCCCGTCGCCTCCAATAGCAACATTGTTGCCTATGACACCACACAAAGAGAAGTAGTTCAAACTTAAATTAGAAGATTGTAGAGAGATTTTTTGTGCCTTTATAAAAACACCACTCTTGGTGTAGCACATCATTTATTCCAAAGAACGACCCCTTAAACGAAAGAAGGGTCTCATGAGGAATCTATGTACCCATGCACCTCTTACAAAATACCATATGCTTTCAAGATGTAGCTTCAATGTTATTTGACTAATAGTAGCTTCAATGTTATTTGACTAATAGTTGAGGTCACATGCTATTGTTCCTACAACTTTAGATCTTCTCTCTTCTTCTTCTTCTTCAGCATCTTCTTTTGCACTCTCTCTCACACTATGTTACATTGGTTATCCTAGTTGTGACTAACTTTTGAGGTCCCATGGGGATTGTTCCTACAACATTAAATTTTCTCTTTTCGTCTCTTCATATTCTTCTCTCACTACACCTACTCTCTCTCTCTCTCTCTCTCTCTCTCTCTCTCTCTCTAGATTGGTTGTCCCAGTTCAAGACTTGTCTGATTGACATTTGAGGTCCCACAAAATTGTTCCTATGGTTTAAATCTTCTCTTCTTCTTCTCCATTATTCTTATTTTTTGTCTTGTGCATATCTCTCTCCCTCTCTTAAACATGGTGTTGAATTCTCAGATCCACCAAACGAAGCGGCAATGACTTTAGCCAATTATCAACTACATCCCAATCAAGTCACACATCAAGCAAGAATCCATAAATTTTGTAGCATAATAGGGCACTACATGACGATGCAATTTTGAACCTTGAGAATCAATGTCAAGTAAGCAAGTAGTGTCAGTTTCCCATTACTCTAAGGCACATGACATGTGGTGAGCACATAGTCTCAGTTACCCATACATAATCATCATATGGGGAGAATATACCTTATCCATAAACCTATATGTATGTAGAACAAGCGGCAAATCTTTTGAAATTTTGCAAAATATGATACTTTATGGTGTGTTTTTTTTGGCAGCTTTATGATCTCCCAAAACCACAAAAACTTGGAAATTTTGGGCTTATCTTTTAATGATGATTTTTTGTATAATAGCTAAAAGATATGGAAGACCCTTAAACATTAGCCATTGTGCTATAAATAGCCCTCAATGTTTTCCTTGATGCCAACCCTGGTCGACATTTGGAAACTTGCCTCGCAAGGGAGCTCTCCCACCACAACTTTTTTGTCAAAAGTTATGGCCCATGTGCTAAAAATAGCACCAATGGTCCCTAAAGGAAGACTCCACTAAGTTTTGATACCACTAAAAGAACCTAGGAAACTATGTTGTGTCTTATAGGTGCCCCTAGTCCCTATCGTTAGGATCCTTGTACCTCACAACCATAGCTTGGGACCTTGTCTTGTAGGCCAAGGTCTTCACTAAGGGTTATCGTATGGTGTCATGTGAGTGTACAATAGGGGGGGTTTATACGGTCAAACAGGTAGATTTGACAAAGGAGGGTCCCGTATATAAGAGGTAAAATGGCAATTTTGGTGCACGCAGGTGACATCTTCCTAGTACTACTAGTGAATCCCCCGGGCTTGTAGGACCCTATACAACTTCTTTGATGATCGCGCAATGAATAACTTGACCTTGTGCTCTATTAGTATATCAGAGACATACTTATCCACATTATCTCTATTTTACTTATTATGGTCATTATCCACATTATCTCCATTTTAAATTTTAATATTTCATTATCTCCATTTTATTGTATTATGGTCATTGTTGCAATTGTGTTGCATCGAGTGGTTGACATGAAATCTTTTTGACAATGCATCCTCATGAATTGATGCAAGGTATAAGTGTTCAATGGAGGTAGTAGGTGCCCAAAACGACTTTTTTGGGACTCATTAGTGAGAATCTTTGGAGATCCTCTCAGGTCTTTGGGGAGAAAGTCAGAGGAGAGGGCACGTGGGGAGGTAGAGAAGGAGATTTTGTTGCCATGTATAAAAGGTCGAGTTTTTTTTGCCAAAAGCTATTGTGCTCCTCTACGCTGTGAGTTGCAAGGGCAGGAAGTGAAGGGAAGTGATTCTCTCTCTCTCTCTCTCTCTCTCTCTCTCTCTCTCTCTCTCTCTCTCTCTCTCTCTCTCTCATACGCTACTGCATATGTGCATGCAACAAGTCTTGTCTCTTTGTCTACTTCAACGTTCTGGAGGTTAGGAACTGCTAGGAAAGGGCTTCCGAGATATTATATGACAGGTTTTGGTCGAGGGCAAATGCAGGGGAAGGGGAAGGGAGGGTGATTGAGGAGAAGGGTTGCGGTAGGAGCGCACATGAACGAGGGAAGGGGAAGGCGAGAAGAGGGTTATATGGCACAACCTCAGAATGGTGCAAAGGAAGGTAAAGGGGAACATGAACGAGGGTGAGTCTCTGCTACTCCTCCTGCTGCACCATGCGCCTGCTCCATCGCAATGGTTGACGTGGCTTTAGTCGTGTTTAGCTTAAGGAAAGCCTCGGAATATCAAAATCTCAAGCCATGATTAGCACGTGTTGTTTAGCTGAGGCGGTTGTGGTTGCGTCTAGCTAGAGAGAGTGTTTGTATGTGTGTGTGCGTGAGGCGGACGCTGGAAGGAACTAGGGGATGGGGATGGCATGGTGTGATGGAGCAAAGCAGAGAATTAGGGAAGCTCTATGCGGCATTGTGCAGAGCAAGCGAGTCAGGCGTTGTATGGGACCAGGCCTATGCCTACAACACGAGTTGTGGAGTCAAGGGGAGCCATGTTGGCGTAGAGTAGGGCATGTGATCGCGAGGTTGGGTAGTGTACAGGTCACGATGGAGACAAGCATAGCTCCTTTCCTTTGAAATTGTTAGATTCCATTGGAATCTTCGATGGAACTTAATTCGACATTTAGAGATAGACCCAGTAGGTAGTAGTACACCATTTTAGCTTGAGAGCCTCCAGCATTAAAGTGACTCTTGTATGTTCTTCTTTGGATTCATTTTAGAGGGCAACTATAGCATTGTAACAATGCCTTCACATCCCTTGATGCAAAAAAAAAGTTAGCTTGGGTTTAGAGAAGTTCAAGAGAGCCACCTTCACTTTGTAGTAAGTAAAGGCTCCGGCGTATCCTTTGCCATTTCTTTTTTCTTTTTTCTATTTTTTTAATAGCAAAACTCACAATTGTGAGTGAATTATATTGATCATCTCAAAAAATTACAAGAGCTTGTCATGCTTGTGTCGAGCCATGACACCATCCAGACTCCAAAGGCCAAACTACAAGAGTAGACATTTTTACAAACCGCATACCAAGGGTGTCTACCACACTCTAACAATCAAGACTGATTGGTGCTCCCCTCTCAACGAGCATTGGGGTTAACATTGGCCAAAATCAAGATGGGTGGTGGTAGCAAATAACATTTGGAATCCTCGGTGGCCCATCACTATCAGCAATGAATATCATTTTGGGAACATGCTATGGGGGGCTTTGCCGATAGCCTTCAAGATACTAGCCAAAGAAGTTGGCTCAGATGAGTGCTCGGGCTACAAAACGTCAAGTGAGGACCCCTCTCACGTATTCAAGGAGTGCCCGATGATTAGTGGCCTGGCCGGCAAGATATGCAAATGGGTTCAAAGGACCTGGAAGATAAGGTATTTCAAGAACAATTTTTTCTTAGGAGGGAAGATGATGAAAATCCAAGCGCTACTAATATGTACACAAAATGTTAGGTTCTATTACTTTCACCAAGTTTGGATGCCAAGAACCATTGGGTTTTCGAGAATGACCTCTCAATAGCTAGCTTCATTGAGATCATCCAAGAAAGTAAGGAAGTGATTATTGCCATTGTAAAAAAAGAACTCGGAAGAGTGGGATCAAACCATTCTTGCCGTCATAATTGCTTACGATATGTAAGGGATCATGGGTAATGGCTCATCTCTATTTGATGCTTTTTACCTTCTTGATTTATGGAGCAATACCTCAAGATTTGGCACAAGCTTGAGGTTGCTTTATACATCCTTTTTTGGAGGATTTAATACATTCACTCACAATTGTGAGATTGGGGGCTACTTTTGGAGTTCTATTTGAGGTCTTGTTTCAACTCTAAAAAAGCCAATCCATGGCAGCAACAAAGAGCATAAGTTATGTTTACTACAACGGAAAATGGGACAACGAGTATTAGGATGTGGTCACACGAAGCATAGTTATCAGCAGGATGTTATTGATGCAATTATGCCGCATAGGTGTGTGTGTGTGTGTGTGTGAGAGAGAGAGAGAGAGAGTGTGTGAGTGAGTGAGAGAGAGAGAGAGAGAGAAGGAATGTGCGTATGGAAGGGGGAATGTACCTTGAAAGCATGTGGTGACAGATGCGGGCACCGTGGCCTTGCAGGCAAGGACGAGGGCTCGAGCGCGGGTGAGGTTGAGGGTCTGAGCTGCGGCCGTGAGGGTGGTGCAGAGGCAGTCGGGTTGGGATGAAAGGAGGGAGGAGAGGGGGGTGCAGCATTCGGCGGGAGAGGAGGCTGGGTCGGGGCCGCCGTCTTGCAGGTAAGGCAAGCACGGCTGCAATGGTGCCAGCACCGAGGCGCAATCCTGCCCCTTCGCTGTTTGTCCGCCACCACAAGCTAACACTATCACGATCGACGCCACTACCCACCACGTGATCCACCCTGGACCTCTTGCAGCTGCCATTCTCTCTCTCTCTCTCTCTCTCTCTCTCTCTCTCTCTCTCCCGACGTTCTTCTTCTTCTTCTCGCCTCTGCAGTCTGTCGCCCTCTCTCTCTCTCTACGACGTTAAAAATTCTCTTCTTCTCCCTCTGCAGTCTGCCCCCTTCGCACTTTAAACATCTCTCTCTCTCTCTCTCTCTCTCTCTCTCTCTCAAACACACACACACGCGCGCACCACACATACACACAGCAATGCCAGCCTGCTCTCGTTGTCTCTCCCTCGCACGTCTATCCAAACATTTACCATGCGGCAAGCGTGGACTTTGACCATTCAATCGCCTCCATAAAATTATGCTCCGGCCAACGGCTGGTCACAATTTGGGAAAATTACCAGAATACCCCTCTAATTTGTGAAAATTACCAAAGTACCCCAAAAATTCCCAAGATACCCTCGATATTTTCAAAAATTCCCAAAATATCTCCCATTGTGAGAGTAAATTTCTCCAAAAATATTCTCTTTTTAAGGTCTTCACAAGAAGAATGATTGTCTATAGTACAAGATGTTAAATTACAATTTGAGTTGGTTATGTAGGCTTTAGAGATGAATTGCTTCATTACTTTTAGACATAATTGCCTTTTTTGCGATGATAACTGGTGACAAACTACATGCTGAACACTCAAAAACGGATCTCAATTGTCAAAAAGGAATGAAGATTAGAAAATCTTGAACAATCCAACCAAAATAGATACAAGGGTATTTTGGGAAATTTTGAAATTTGAGGGGTATTTTGAGAATTTCCTCATATTAGAGGGGTATTTTGATAATTTTCCCAAAAATTTTGAGAAAAGTAAATTTTAAAAAATTTTAATGCTTCCTAAGGTAAAGTTAGGTTTTGGAAAAAAAAAAACAAAAAAAAAACGAGAGAGAGCGAGTCATACGAGGCTTTGGACAAAAGACCCTTTTACAAACTAAAGAACTGAATTTTTTATTAAAAAAATTATACGCGTTTCTCCCTTCTCTAAAAGCATGCCCATAAAAAAGCTAAAACAAATATTATCTAGAGTGCTTGATTAGCCACTGTAACCACATGATTGGAGTCAAGCCAGATGTACTTGAAAAGAAAAAGTAAAATGGATACACCTTTACCAAAAATATCATTGGGTTTCATAATTATCGTTTCCCTGAGTCATTCTCTGGTCCCAAAATGAACGTTAACCTTTTTCATGTTCTTGCCATATTTTTTTTAGCAATATGCGTTTAAATGTCAATGACAATTTTGCAAAGAAACATAAACAGTTGATAATTTTTTTGTAGATAGATGCTTTTGATTATAAATTTAATTAGTTTTTCATTTTCATGATTTGGGATATATAGCTATGCTAGTGTGTTCTTGCATGAGATGAGTTGGTAAAGAGCTATATGTGTGTGTGTGTGTGTGTGTGTGTGTGTGAGAGAGAGAGAGAGAGAGAGAGAGAGAGTGAGAGAGAGAGAGAGAGAGAGAGAAATTTTGTGTCTTCTCCTTATCAAAGTCATGAATAAAACCGTGGAAAAAGATTTTTAGATTGAAACTTTTAGTCATGTATGACACCAACTAATGTTACTTATTGTGTATTTCTTTTTTATCTTTCCTTATCAAAGTCATGAATAAAACCGTGGAAAAAGATTTTTAGATTGAAACTTTTAGTCATGTATGACACCAACTACTGTTACTTATTGTGTATTTTTTTTTTATCTTTCCCTTTTTGTGGTTGAGTGGGTGGTTTTTTGTTTTTTTTTTTTTTGGGGGGGTGTGTGTGTGTGTGTGTGTGTGTGTGTGTGTGGGGGGGGGGGGGGGGGGGGGGGGTGTTGTGTGTGTGTGTGTGTTTCTCATGCTTAAATATGTCAACACAAAAGGTAAATTAAACATGTTTGTTATTATATATGTGGAATTGATGTGTGTCAACACACTTAGGACCGTTGGGGCTTTTTTTTTTTTTATTTAGAAATTTTTTTCTCGTACATTGTATATACGTCCATCACTCTACATCTACCTTATCTTTCTATTTGTGCACTAAGAAATACACATTTTGTTGTGTGTCTTGAGTTTATCATCTTTGCCAAGTTGTGTGTGCATCTCTGTAGCCCTAATTCCAACAATTGTTGCGTCCTCTTGAGCATAATTACTAGCACCTCTCTGCTCACTTTCTTCGAATTGGGTGAGCTTTGGTGATTCGGGCTTAGAATTTTGATTCACAATCATTTAGGCCTCGCTTTCCACTATAGGCAACACTATGTAGGTAATTTTGTCCTTTTTTAAAAAAGTTCTATGAGTGCAATTTATTGGGGTATAGCGTCTGTGCCTTGCCCAGTCGCCCAGAGTTTGGGCGCCCACTGACATGTATACCTTATACATAGCATAAGTGTATAGAGGGCTGCTCACTCTTTGAGTCTCCCCACCCATATCTGTGTGTCGTGTGTCTCCTTCTCTCTCTCACTCTCCGTCTGTGGTGCTCCTCAATCCCCTTCAATTGGTATCAGAGCGTAGGTGCGGAGGGAGCGCGTGTGTGCACAGTCACGACGACAACGGAGAGCCAGTTTCATTCCCGAAATCGCGTCCGTGCGTGCGCACTTTCAAGAGTGCAAACAGGGTTTCGACTTCGGCATCGGCAAATTCAGCTTTTCGAGAGCGTTTGCAATAGGTGTCCTGGCGTTTTACGCCCCTTTCGAAGCCATTCGAGCCATCAGAAACCTCATTCTAGCTACTATTGAGGAGCTGCATTTTTCAGCCCTCTTTTGGCAGTTTATGCTGCGTTTTTGGGTCGAAACGGAGGTTTTTGGCATAGCTTTCACACCCGGACTCGGATACATGTGATCTAGGAGTCTACCTTGGGGTTTTGGCACGCTCCGGACGTGCTCGTCATATCAGAATTTTAAAATTCTGAACGCTGAATTATTCTGCAACAGCAGTTGTTTATTGTGTGTCGAGGATTCTACACATGGTTTGCTCTCAAATGTGAGAGTGATATTTGCTGCAAGTTTCCTCATAGGTGGGAGGATACGATGTATGCCTTATGTGGTTTGATGCTCAGGGAGACTAATGTGATTGCATTTTGAGCTCACCAATGTATGCCTCGAGCATGTTTTTTGACAGTCACAGGTAGAGCAGATATTTGTGTACTAGATTTGCAGGTGTTTGCAATGATTTATGCAAAGTGTGGAGATTGGTGCATGCATTTGGAGTGCGGTTTGATGCGCTTTGGTTGCTCATGGTTTTGAGCGTGCAGTCAGTTTGGTTACTGGTTTTGTGGCCGTTTTACTGACGAAACTCTGGCGAAATTTTCCCAGGAGTTTTATGCGCATCATTTATGCGATCTAGGTAGAGATTGCGGATTGCACTTAGCATTTGCGTGCGGTGTTCTCTGCAGGTGGGAGATTTGTGTGTGTGTATGCATCGATACCGCACAGTGTGGGCTTGGTGATTAGCTCACGGGTTTGACAGGAGTACATTTATCTTGGCACACTCACAGGAGTGAGTATTGTGATGTATGCTTGTGTGGCTACGAGCTAGGTAGCCGGATTCGAGCACTAATGGCTTGAGGTTTTTCAGCAGGATTCAGCTACAGGTTTACAAGTTTACAGGCAGGTTTGAGGGCTTATTTGGGCACTGAATTTTCAGCCATTGTTTCCTCTTTGCAGGTGTCCATGTATGGCTCAGTTGTAAGCTGATCTGGGACACGTTTGTGACTTGTTTATGCAGCTGTTTAACAGCTGAATTTTGGGGCTGTTTTGGGGCTGATTTGCAGCCATATCTTACAGCCATATTTGCAGACTTTTGTTGATGCGATTCGAGCCAGTTTAGGGCTGATTTGGTTGACATTTGCTACTCATTGTTGGTTGCTCTTTTGCGAGCACTATGGCTGATTTTTCATTTGACTTCCAGCGTTATGGTCTGACACAGTTTGATGGTGTAGATTTTGTTGCTTGGAAGGAACATATGCTTGTTGCATTGGCGGATTTGGGGCAGGATAAACCCTTGCGTGGTTTATCGGCGAAGCCCAATTCTATGCGTGATGATGATTGGCAGGATCTTGATGAGTTAGCCATGTCTACGATTTGTTTGCATCTGGTTGAGTCTGTTTACTGGCAGGTCTCGAGGGAGACTACAACTCATGCTTTATGGCAGAGTTTACATGCTATGTACGCGACATCCATGTCTACAGGGGAGTCTAGTCCCACTTCTATGTCCATGGGAGAGATTGGTCCCACACGCAAGTCTCGACGGCATAGAGACTTGACATGTTGGCATTGTGGACATAGAGGGCACATTAGGCGTCGATGTTTCAGGCGTTTGAGACAACGGAGGCGACAGATGCGTGATGCAGATTTGGGCATGACAGATGCTAGTGAGATCAGTACGGTGGTTACTGAGTACGATTGTGACGGCGATGTCACATTTATATCTAGCTTGTCTTCAGACGATCTTATGTCTACGGATTGCATATCGGATTGCACATTGTCTTCACATTGGTTACTAGATTCAGATGCTACTTTCCATGTCACGTCGCATCGTGAGTGGTTTAGCACGTTTTCTAGTGGGAGACTTGGTTGTGTGCACATGGCTGATGGTGCTGTGTATGACATTGAGGGTACAGGAGACGTATGTTTGTCCTTGCCCAGTGGTATGAGATTTACCCTACGTCATGTGCGTTATGTGCCAGATCTGAGACGGGATTTGATCTCAGTCAGACAGTTACGGGATAGTGGATGTCAGATTTCGCTACGAGAGCGAGATTTTGTGATGCATTTGGGTTCGCTAGTGATTGCGAGAGGTGCCAGGAGTGGTACAGGTTACCCATTGCATGTGGATCACGCGAGAGACGGTGTTGTCTCTGTGATCATGCAGCCAGGTAGACAGCGAGAGAGCAGGCGAGTCTCTTTTGCTTGTGGGTTGCAGGATGCTTTGCATGGAGTGCAGAGTAGTGAGCTCGTTGTGCACACAGTTGGGGCACGACTTGAGCAGTCACACAGAGAGGTGACAGAGTCAGACATGCATGCTTTGCTAGTGACTGAGCAAAGCAGAGAGTCAATTGTGCGAGATACTTCTATGCAGGATAGACAGGTAGAGCGGTCTTGCTCTAGTGAGTCACGACAGGAGGACGTTGTGCAAGAGTCTATGCATACGGAGTTAGAGCATGAGAGCTCTAGTGAGTCACAGCAGATTGAGTGGTCATGTTTGCAGTGGATGATTGTAGAGGAGGCTGAGATGTCAGCGATTATGCAGTCATTCCTTTCTATGCTTGACAGTGAGCATGGGGATATAGTTGTGCAGGATATGTCTTCCAGCAGACACCTAGAGCAGCTGGTTTGCTCTGAGGTTGCACGACAAGTTGATGCGTCTTTTGCGGACAATCAGGAGATGCATGTGGCTGACATGCCTTGTCAGTTAGAGATGCCTATTGCCAGGGATATATATGTTGATGCATGCTCCGTAGAGCTAGCAGGTCCCGCTAGCATTGCATCGACATTCGGTGGTCTCATGCATGAGATGTTGATCCTGAGACCGGATATCGCAGCTGCAATGGGAGCATTTGCAGTTGGGGTTTTCAGTCGTTTGTTGACTGATGATGGCATAGTGCACGAGGGAGATATGCAGGTATTGCGTACATACTTGCAGTACGTGTGTGGTACGTCTGGTGGTGTATGGACTTACACGGGAGCAGGACAGCCGGATGCACACGATCACAGCGAGCTAGTGGGCATCGGTTGAGAGCGGTTTTCTCTCGCCTTTTGTAGTCTTTAGACTAGGTTCCCTTGCTTAAAGGCACAGTCGCCTTTAAGTGGGAGGTTGTTGGGGTATAGGCGTTTGTGCCTTGCCCGACCACCCAGAGTCTGGGCGCCCACTGACTTGTATACCTTATACATAGCATAAGTGTATAGGGGGCTGCTCACTCTTTGAGTCTCCCCACCCATATCTGTGTGTCGTGTGTCTCCTTCTCTCTCTCACTCTCCGTCTGTGGTGCTCCCCGATCCCCTTCACAATTTTCTATAGAGTAGGGACCCTTACATTCCTCTTCAGGTTATGCTACATAGCGTGTGTTAGTCATACTTTGTTTTTCCTCTTTCAAAGCAATTTTCACATTGAGTGTAGTCACTCGCCATGGCTAACAATAACATAGTAGGACAAATTGGATGGGGATAACTACCCACCAATGCTTACATGATAAACATGTGTGCTTATTTCAAAAGACGTCTAGAATATTGTGCAAGGCATTGATGTATGTTCGTCTTCTGTGGATACAAGCTATATTGAGGATGTTGTAGGTTCTAGCAGGTCTGTTGTTATGCCTATAGCTGAGCAATCTCGTTGGGATGTTAGAGATGTGCAAGCTCATGCATTCATTGCATTATCTGTGAAGCATACTATTACTCCTCATATTTGCTCAGTAAATTCAACAAAATAGGTTTGGGATACTTTGGTTGATCTTTATGCAAGTCACAATGGCTAAAATTATATTGCTACGTGAAGAGATGGAGTTGAAGATTATGCAAGAGGAAGATGACATGGACACCTTTCTCACTGGTATCAAGGATATCAATGAGAAACTCATTTTTGTAGGTGAAGTTATTTTTTACAGTTCACTTGTGTAGACTGTTCTTGATGCATTTCCATACTCTTACTAGACTTTTGCTACTACTTGGAGATTATGACCCAAGGACCTGTTGTCAATCTTGGTGCATTATGCACATTGTTGTTACAAGATTCACTTTCAAGAAAGGACAGGATAAACAGTGTGCAATTGAATAGGCTTTTTTGGCTGCTCAAAAAGGAGGTGGTAATAGCAATGCAACCACTTCTTTTGTGAGTAGCAGATCACCTATGTCTAGTGCTTCTACTAGCAGCAACTCGTCTAGTAATTCTGGTGAAAAGGCAAGAAGAAGATGCGTTGTCATTATTTCAAGGCAAATGATAGGCTTGATGAAGCGGTCCTAAGATGAAGGAAAAAGAAGCCAAGAAGAAAGAGGCTAGATCCACAATCGTTACAACTATTGTAGAATCTTCTGTGAATGGAGATTATGATGTAGATGTAAATTCATAGTGGGCATTTAGTGTAGACTCGTACTTATGATCCTTCTATCCATGATGCAAGTATATCAGTTGAACACTGTTGCAGAGTCACATAGTTGGTACCTTAAGAGGGGTCTTACAAGATGGCGAGCGAGTTTTTTCGAGCGATGAAAAAAATGAGTGAGCCCCTCAATAATTTTTTATGTGAATAGAGTATGACAAAGAGATGGTAGAAGAGTATGACAAAGACATAATTCAATAGACATTAATGAATCATATAGTATCATAAAATATAAGAAGCAGATAACTAACAATAAATGCTAGAGCACACCACTCAAGCAAAAAAATAAGTAGAAATGTCTTATAGTGAGTCTAGGGTGTGAATCTCACAAATTATCAAAAAGGTTCCCACCCATATGTCTCTCTCCCTTGTCTACCACACTCATTTTTTGGGGTGAAGCAAGGACTCTAAGTAAGTAGAAATGAGTGCATTATCAAAATTCAAAGAGGCACACACACGGCCAATGGCCAAACATCCTGACAAATTGGGAGATGTCCCACATTCAAACTCGAGACACAAGCCCTTGGGATGACAAAAGAACTCAAGAAAACAAGCCATAAAGGTATGGCTCCTCTGTGCAGTCCCACTCCATGCCACTCCAAAGGCCATAAGTGCTCGAGTTGCATCTAGTAGGTAATGCCGTATCGTACTGTTTGTAAGAGTCATTCCTAGTGCACAAAACAAGAGTGCACACTCTTTGCAATGTGGGAGTGATCCGCATGTATGCACTAAAAATATTGTGATGTTCTTCTTTTCTCAGAAAATGGTTGGGTCACCTATATGAGCACCCTAGCATATAGATCTAAGCTAGTGGATGCTACCTTTTTAGCACAGAGCTAAGTTGGTGGTGTGATGGTCATTCATGCAAAGTTGGAAGGATGTCCTCTCGATGTTCTGTTAAGTATGGAGCCTGATTTACCCTTGTAATTTTTTGTGGTAAAAGCGCACATTTGTATGGCCCCGGTTATGAGGAGAAGCCATCGTGCGTGAAGGAAAATCACTCACCGGAAACCAAAATTTTCACGGACAAGAATCAGGGGTAACTTTAGAGGCCTCGGGGGCGGAGGCCCCCGAGACTTTTTTTTCGCCGGAATATTATGGCCGGACGGCGGTCGGAAAACAACCGGTCGGTTGGCCGGTGGCCGGTAGTCAATGGCCGATGGCCGGTGGTCGGAAGTCAATGGCCGGTGGCCGGTGGTCGGAAGTCAATGGCCAGTGGCCGGTGGCCGAATTCAATGGTGGCCGAATTCAAAAGCGGACTTGTCTTCTCAAGGGCGGCCACACATGGGCGGATTGGAGGGTCCGATTTGGACTTATTCGCACAAGGGCGGCTACACATGGCTGTCTCTCATAAGAGAGGGCAGCCCTTTTGGCCTATAAAAGGAGGCCATTTCTACACACATTTCATAGTGTGAAGTTGATGCAACAAGGTGAGTGTGAGGTGGTGAGAGTGAAGCAAGGCGGGAGCTCCATTAAGGGTATAATCCCTTTGTAAACTACTTCTTGTTTTGA
Organism: Adiantum capillus-veneris; assembly: GCF_014529385.1. Taxonomy (NCBI): domain Eukaryota; kingdom Viridiplantae; phylum Streptophyta; class Polypodiopsida; order Polypodiales; family Pteridaceae; genus Adiantum; species Adiantum capillus-veneris. The sequence goes on from NC_140932.1 coordinate 50,184,865, forward strand.
AGTACTAAAGCCATTGAGTGGCTGCTTTCCCGTGGACATAGCCCACATTGGGTGAACCACGTATATCGTGTGTACTCTCTCTCTCTCTCTCTCTCTCTCTCTCTCTCTCTCTCTCTCTCTACTCTATAATCTCGTGTATGTAAATATGTCTCTTTCCATTAATTAATCTACTCAATTATCTATTTAGCTACGTCTTATTTTCTAACATGTTCGTCCTCTTGAGGGTAGAGAATCCTAGAGATACATTGCCTTGCTCATAGCTCTTGCAGGGTGACGTTGATCAATCACCCTTTTTTTCTCTTCTTGCACACCAGATGCTCCATTTCGATACAACCCTTCCTGGTGATGCCATAGCAATTGTGGAAGGATAAGGAAACGGTGGGACAACGTGTGATTCTTTTGAACAAAATAGGCCTCGCAAATATTCTATGTGTCCATGGGGCATTGGTAGGACAACTATAGCCAATAGATAGAAGAATTTTTCTTTGCTATCTCAAGGACACATCCTAAGGCCACGTTTAGGGGTGTCTCCTCTATGTCACTTTCTTGCTTGGCAAAGAAAGTTTGTATTAGTTTTCAGGTAGGAGAGAGAGAGAGAGAGAGAGAGAGAGAGAGTTTTCAGGTAGGGGAGAGAGAGAGAGAGAGAGAGAGAGAGAGAGATTTAATGCAGTAGCGCTTGGCCTTGCAGAGCAGTAGGACTCAAATTCACCGTTGTCTCGACGATGACGCCACCCCCACACGACGCAGGCTAGTTTGGAGAAGTTTCAAATACAATGATTTGATTAAATAAGGAAAAAATACCCAAATACCCCTCTAATTTGTGAACATTTCCAAAGCATCCCCAATTTTTTGTCATAAATTCCCAAAATGTCCTTTAAAATTTTCAAAATTCCTAAAATACCCCTAGTTGTGAGATTAAATCTCTCCAAAGATGAAAATTTTTGTAGTTTTTCATAAGAAGCCTGATTGTCTATCAATACAAGATGCTAAAACTAGATATTGAGTTGGTTATGTAGGCTTCGGACATGGATATGAATCGCTTCATTATTTTTAGACATAATTAACTTTTTTGAGAGGTCATTTGTGACAAATTACATGCTAAGCACTCAAAAACGGATCTCAATTGTCAAAAAGGAATAAAGATAAGAAGTCTTGAACAAGCTGACCAAAATAGATACAAGGGTTTATGAAATTTTTTTAAAATTTGAGGGGTATTTTGGGAATTTATATAAATTAGAGGCTAAGTTTCATCTAAAAGAAATACAAAAAACCTTATTTGTATAGTGTGTTAAGTACTGTGTAAAATTGTTGTGGAACAATGGTTTTGACATGAGGGTTGGCCCAGCTGAGGCGGAGGCGAAACCTGGCGGTTGGAGCACTGCAAATGATTTTATTTAAAAACATAAAAAACTCATTTGTATAGTGTTAGAGAGCTTGAACGTCATTCAATATTGTTTACAAACGTTGCTCAAATCTGTCCGCATCGGCGCGGATTGGTTTCGAGAGCTTACACAAAGGTAAGTGGAGGCGAAACCTAGCAGCTGGAGGCAAAACCTAGTTGATGGAGGCGGTAGCGACGGCAAAACCTGTCGGCTAGAGAAACCAGTGGTGGCAAAACAAGGCTAGAAAGCAGCACCTTATTCGACCCTGCTGACTAAAAAAAATGTCTTGAGAGCGTGGTCGGCAACGCTGGAGCCATGGTGGAGCTCCAGAACGCCGATCAGAGTCGAGCGGGGCCAAGTTGAGAGGGCCGAGCATCATTGAGCTACCTGAGCAATGACAGTTTGAGATGCTGAGCTGGGCCAATGCAGGGCTAAGCTAAGATGGGTCGAGCTGAGCGTGGTTGGGCTACGATGGGCGGAATAAAGAGAGGACACAGAGAGTGCTTGTCTAATAAAGGAAAACCTTCCTTGCAACGTGACGGTCGGATGAGCTTTATTGTGTTTGGAATAACAATTGATAAAAATCACTAGCCCTGCCCTTGAGAGCAAGGTCGAAGGTACAAAAGACCACCATATTGATTGAAATAAGTGATTAAATTAGGAGGCGTTCCTATTTCAATTAAACTTCACACTTTAAATACCCTAACACAACTTCACATTCACCATTTTCGAAGTCACCTACTAGTCATAGTTATAGATATTGTTCAATGTATAATAAAATTCATTACCTGAGAATATTCCCCCTTCCTTTCTTGTCTGCTCCCCTCTCCCTCCACCTGCTTGGTCTACGCTTGCGCACTGTCTCCTCCCCACACTTCTCGCACACCTCCACCCCCATGCCTCTTGTGCATTGTCTCTTCTCTCAAAATGGGAAGCCCTTATGCCCTCAGGCTTGATCACAGGAAAATGGCAGGCAAGGCCTTCTTGCTTTCGTCACAGGGAAACAACAATAAAATGGGCCTCGCACAAAGAGAGAGAGAGAGAGAGAGAGAGAGAGAGAGAGAGAGAGGGGGGGGGGGGGGGGACGGGGGGCACTCCAGACTTTCGCATGCAGAGAGAGATCCTCAGAAATTAGTTTTGCATGCACACTGCAGTTTTGGTGAATGAGAGAGAGAGAGAGAGAGAGAGAGAGAGAGAGAGAGAGAAAAAGAGAGCGAAAGTGCAAAAATCTCATTAGCTTCTACAAACAGTATATCATAAAGATTCTCCTCAACTTTCTTTTTCCAAGGATTGTATCACATACTTAATAGATTGGCATTAGGGAGAGGTATGCTCAAAGTGGATAGTAGACTAAGGCAAGTAAAAAGGTGCACCATCACACAACCCTTACATAATGAAAGTCTTTGTTGGTAGAGTTCCTCCACCTGCCCTTCCTTACATAATGAAATTCTTTGTTGGCAGAGTTCCTCCTGCACCTGCCCTTTCCCTCAAATTTGAGATAAATTAAATATACCAAAGTTGAATGAATATTTGATATATATCATGTTTCAGATGCTGAAGCATGCATAAGTGCATGCATGCCCACATACATACACACCTTCCTTTATTGCAACCCAACGCCTTTGTAATGGCTTACTTGTTCATCATGCTTGCCATGACAACATCAATTCTACCTTGAGGCTCACGAGTGTGGCCGTATAATAATTTCCTTGAATCATCCATGGCTGCTGAGCATAGCCCCTTTGTGCATGCAAAACAAATTGTGCCCTCACAAATTCATCAGTAACATATTGCAATAACATTCTTTATCTCATATCACCTACTGAAATTACATGAACTTGCATCTTCAAAAATTTGTTTGCAACTTTATGTTCAACATCCGTTGTTTGCAATGAGGAGACATGTTACCTGTATGGCCCTCAACAAGGTAGGAGACGAGTGCTTATGTTTGATTATCACATGTAGGAGATCAAAGTTGACACTTGATAATGAGGTTTCTCGATTCTACAAGGTTGTTTTGTATATTTCTCCATTGTAGAGCAACATCAGTTCCAAAATTTCACCAATATTTATCAAAGAGTACCTCCAAGTATTGTTGATATCATTAAATGCTTGTCATTCTATACCAACATTACCATTGCACTTTGTCAAGCTCGAGAAAAAATTCAATTAATGTACAACCATTTGTGCTGAGGTGCTATGAAATTGGCTTCGCTCAATTTTCGTTGCTCGTATTATGCTCGAAAATCAAATCATCAATTTTTCTTGTCTCATCAATTTCTCAAGGGTGTTGCTCATTTTTCAAAAATTAGCTTCGCTCAATTTTCTTGGCTTGTTGATTGGAAAGCCTCCCTTAATAGTGGTACCACAAAGCACATTATTTTGCATTGTGATCTCTTGTCCTTACGAGAATACGGTCACTTGTGCCAACAATGCCATTAGGTCAAGAGACTTGGAAAGATTGTGCTATGAATAGTAGTTCTTTCACACGTGTTGATGCACTTTATGTACCAAGGATCATAAAGAACCTTTTGTCTACATATGAACTTGAAAGACTTGGTATTGTTGCAAATTTGTGGATGATAGATTTATCGTTCATGATCTTAGTTTTGGTGATGAAATTGTTGCATCTAGAATTTGTGTGTCATGGACTGTATAAGCTCTCTTTGTAGGACAAGTGTGGAAAATTTTTGCAAATGCAATTGTGGATTCAAAAGCCTTGTCAAATGCCAATGCATGTTTTGGGCATCTCAATTTTGCCAGTTTTGTTACGTTTGTGAAAATTTGATATGGTCGCTTCTTTGCTACCTCTTGAAGCACTTTTAAGCATGTTTGTGAAGGCTATATTTTGGGTAAAATGAAGCATTCAAATTTTCAAAGGATGGTTCAATAAGGGCCATATGCAGGTTGCAACTTGTGCATAGTGATGTTTGTGGACACATGAAAACTCCATCTTTGGGTACTTACCTATACTTTGTGACTTTCATTGATGATTATTCTCAACTTATGTGGGTGTATCTGCTTAAAGCTAACTCTAAAGTGTTCATATGTTTCAAGCAATTTTTGGTTATGGCTAAAATGTCTCTAAATATACTATGGGCATCCTCCTTTCAAATGAAGGAGGGCATCAAGAATTTTACGCATTTTTGACTAGTCATGGGATAAAATACTAATGTATAGTGTCATTTTTGACTAGTCATGGGATAAAATACCATTGTATAGTGTTATTTACATCCCAAAAAAATGGTGTTTCTTAAAGAAAAAATAGGTTGCTTATGGAGATGGCACAATGTATGGTCAAGAATAAAGATTTACCACATTCATTTTGGCTTGAGGCTGTTATATGTGCTACTTATGAACTTAACAAGTGTCCTACCAAATCCTTGTAGTCTATAACTCCTTACAAAGCATGGCATGATAAGAAGCCATGCATTGGTCACCTGCTTTTTTTTTTTAAAAGCTTATTCTTTAATGTCACAAATATAGAGCAGGAAACTGAATGATAAAGCTGTCAAATAAATTTTTAATGGTTACAATCCTGAAAGCAAGGTTACATGCTATACCATCCGCAAACAAACTTTATCTTAGTTTCATGAGATATTGTAATTGTGGTAGATTTTGTTTAGCCTTTGTTATCATGTACCAGAGACAATAATGTGAGCTCATAGGACATTTATGACACTTTGTTGCCTCTTTTTAATGATGGAAATTTGAATGTAAGCTCCAATGAGGCAAATGGACAGTCTGTGGGGGTTTCAAAAAATGTTACATATCAGCCTATTACTGATGCAAATTTACACGATGTACTCCTCGAGAAATTTCACCTTCCTATGAGTGAGAGTGCCATTCAATGCATATACATGTGTGAAGAGATACATGTTGAGTCTTACCACTTGTATTAATCATAGTCAAACTGATACGTAGAAGGCTGCAAAGTCTTCATTGTAGCCCTGGCCGAAAAGTAGCACTCCTTGAATGTGGAGGGTTTTGCCTCTCCACCAAGAAAACCCTGTGTCAATGAGTAACTATGCCACTTCACATAGTAGACAATTCATATTCCATGCTACCGTCTCTAGTTCCTTTTTATAACAAGACAATACAAATTATGCAAGGTATATGTAATTTATCCTCTTTACTCACATATGGGATGTTCTCCGATGGCAAGTTGCCTGGTCCTTGGTACATGTTGAGCTTTTTTTTTTTTTTTTGTGGGGGGGGGGGGGGGGGGGGGGGACGAGAGTGGACATGCTTGTTATCAACAGGCACTTGAGGATTCATATACTAGCCTTTGGTGTAGGTGTGATAGGTGGCTCAGGCTGAGCTGCAAGTGAGTAGAAGCCTGGTGCAATGCAAAACTCAATGAGGTGATAATGCATGTCTGAATGTCAAAAGAGAAAATGATAGCCCCTTCTTTACTTTGAGTTGCACTCATTTGGCTTGTATTTTGGCTTCAAATGTCTACATTTTACTTTACATCCTCTCTTAGGAACCTCATACAAGCATTGTTGCTAGTCTTCATTACATACATCTACTTCAATCAGACGTGGTACGTCCACCCCAGAGTCGAGAAGCTTTACTAGCTCATGGGCTTCAACTTTTTTCCTAAAAAACAAGGCCTTTCTCTCAAAGGAAACAATTTTACCTTGCCAAATGCACATACCAAACATTATGAGATTAAATTCACATCATTGCATGCACACTAGCCCTAGAATATTTATTGCAGATTTATGCATGCACAAGATGAAAAAAAAAGCATTATGCATGCACACTAACCCTTGAGAATTTGTTGTAAATGTATGCATGCACACTAACTCTTGAAAATTTGTTATAGAATTATACATGCGCAACTAGTATGACTACTAGAAAGCATTATGGAGTAAATAAATTGATAGATAGTACATTGGCAATGAAGTAGCTATTAATAGCACATTTTATCAAAAATTAGGAAAATAGTATATCTAGAAGTCATAAAAAACGTAGTCTCTCACTTGGTAGAACAACCAAGGAGTGCTAGTAGTGTGGTAACAAGATATCCATAAAAAACTTCTTGCAACCAACTAGTACCAAGGTGGTAGTAATGCGGTAGCTACCTATCCAACGGTGGTTGAACCACTTATCCATACACGTACCCTAATATATATGCTTCACAGTATGCATGCAGACTAATTGTTGCAATTTTGCTATAGATTTATGCATGTGCAGTATGAAAACAAAAAATCATTATGCATGTATACTAGTTATCCTTGCAAATTTGCTCCTTATTTATCCACACATAGTACCCTAAACCAAAAAATCATTATGCATGTATAGCTCGCATGCACTCTATGCAAAAAAAATCCTCATAGTGTTGGATGCATACATTGCATGATGGGAAAACAACTACAAAATTGAATGCATGCACTGAATAATTAATAGCAAGGAAAAGGCTTGCAAATGTATTGCATATTTATCCATGCATAGTACCCTTAACCAAAAAGAATTATGCATGCACTCTATGCAAACACCCCCCCCCCCCCCCAAAAAAAAAAAAAAAAACACACACACACACACACACACACAAACACACAACAAATATGACAATTGAATGCATTTTGGATTTTGCCTTTGATGTGACCTCTTTCTTGGGAGTGGCCACAAGCATCATCATGCAGGAGGACTACGTTGGGTCTTTTGCTTCTTCTTGGCAAAGACTTTTGTAGAGACTCAATGTCAAAGGTGTGAGGAGTAGACACCAAGGAGCCCAAATCAGAGTTGTGAGGCTCTTCACAACTCTTCTTGATTTGCCTCTTTTAGCCATGGGCTACCTTGTTGGAATTGTATTGCTTGCTTGCCTTGCTTGCCATACCTATTGCGACCCCCGCTCGCTGCAAATAGTGCTTGGCTTGAACCATCCTGATACGAGGCAAAGTGGTACATGTCCCCCCCCCCCCCCCCCCCCGCGTGGGTGCGCGCGTGCTTGAAAAAAATTAAGTATGACATTGGCAGATTTTGCACCGATGGTTCAAATATCATAAATTAAAATAATTACTTCTAAGAGCTTTTAATATTCAAAATATTTGAGTCTTTTTAAATTTAAACATTGAAATATTCACCTAGATTTTAGAATTCAAATTCTTTGAGCAATTACACATGTAAAAATTACTTTAAAAAATTTAGTTATTAACAATTTAAAATTTTGAAAAAACACCACCATTTGGATTATCTAGATCTGTTCTTTTACATTCAAGAATTGCCAAGAGAGTGATAATTGATGATGATGACGGTCGCTTTTAAAATTTGTTTCACCTCTTCCCTTTTGGCACGATAACCTCTTTTATTTTTTTTCATATATTATTTCACTTCTACATAGGTTTCATTTCTACTTTGGCTCTTTATATCTTATAAAATAAAAAAAGTATCAAAATATTGGCCATCACTATTTCATATGTCTATTTTTATCTTTCATAAATTTTTGTGATTTTTACTATATTTTAATTTACTATTTATATACATACTATCCCACTTGTCTAATTTTATACCATTGTTGACTAGCTATATTATTTTCTATCATGTTAGATATCAATATAATTTGGCATCACTTGGATTCCACAAAGAAAATTCAAGGCCCTAGGTAATGCTTTTATACTTGGGTGATAACTCTTTGGGATGCATAAGGAAAGTGTCGACCAAGATAGGACCACTTTAAATGGCAACAAGGGAAAACAGTTTTTGTGAGTTTTTTTCAACATGTTTTGATTAGAATTTGACAAAACTCAAAAATGGGCAACGTAGATCTTGAAATTAAGTTTTCCTGTATTTGCTTTATAATTTTTGAAAGTTTGAGCGCAAGCTACGATCAAAACAGTGGACCCCAATTTACCACATCATGCTGACACAAGGCAGCCTTGAATTCTTCTCCCCTTCTCCTCTCCACACTCACAACCACACCCATTTCTCTCTCTCCCTCACCAAGACCTGTGAGTTTCATCCCTCTCTCACCATCTTGCTCATATTCATCTTTCCCTTCACCTCTATACCTCAAAACTTCTCCTACGTACATACTCTCTCTCGCACATACAAAATGCATACTTACGTACATACTTATGTACATACACTTACAAATACATACTCACATAGAAAACACAAAAAATTATCATCTTCAAAATCGGTAACATTAAGGAGAGGGTGCCACCTCTCTCAAGGATTTCATGGCAACATGATGTAGAGTCTCTCTCTCCAAGTACAAAAAAGCACGACGATGTATACCTTCTCACTAGATGCGATAATGGATTCACCCTCTCTCTCCTTTTGCAACACCAACAAGGTTGCACAATGCAAGCTATACCTACAACAAGTCGTTGAGGGCACATGTATACAATCTTATATACTATGGCATATTCCCCATTTTCCCAGTAAGTATAATCACTCTATCACCTTTACCTAATAGTTCTCACTCTTAGAGAGAGTAAGATCACTCAATATCTTGCATTATTGCAATAGACACCAAGCCACTTCAATTTGTTATTGGCTAGTTTAGGGTATTTATTGCCAACTTTGGCGATCTTACCCTCTCCAATGCCTCCTCCATCCCCCCCCCGCCCCGCCCCCCTCTCTCACTCCCCCGCCGAAGAACTCCCCTTGTAGAAAAACTTATTCTTGATCCTTGATTTTTTTGGATGGACTGTATCGAATTGTGGGAAAAAAAAAATTATGAACATTCAAATTACAATGAAACAGCTAAAAAGCTACAACTACAAACTACAAACATGCACTGAAATGATGGCAAGGTGGAATAGATACGACAAAATATTTCATGGCTCTCATTGAAAATCTAGACTTTTAAAGGAATGAGTTGGTTTGACTCGAATGCTCTCACTAAGGCTCAAGACTAGGTTTAGTGGACACAAGAAAGGGAAGAATTGACACGTGCACAAATGGAATTTGTGAAAAGTATGTAGACAAAATAAGCACAATGATTTTGAGCGTGCATTCACAAAAGATTCCACCAGTTGATATGGGATGTTCTAGTGGATACATTACTTGTAGTTCTTGCGGGTTGGGAATGCATGATGAAGATGGAGTGGGAATGCTTATTTTTCCCTATCAACATGCCTTTAATCTTTATAGTTTGCACATTTTTTTTGTGTGCGAAGGCAAGTTTTTCCTATGGGAAGAATGCAAAGAAGTTTCCATAGTGTTTGGTCCACTATCATGCTCTGGAACTTGGACGGCTCTTGCCAAGGACTTGAATTACATACGATGCAATCTTCATTGCTAAAACACCTATTGTGCAGGAAAAGTATATTAACCTACGATATGCATCTTCACTTAGAATTCTATCATTCATGTGATCCTTTAGTTGCTTCTCATGTAAAGGTTTATGATTATTTAGGTAAAGGTAATGCCTCCCAAATTATGGATGTGAATGCATGCATGCAGATTTATTGTACTTGAATTAGTGGTAGATGCATATGGTAGGGTTAGATAGCTACTTGCCAACTTAAATGCCGTTTTGAAACCTACTAGTAGGCACCCCATGATGGGAGCTCTCAAGTCCATAGAGGTTTCTCCTAGACAACATGGTAGCTACCAAACCCATAGTGAGCTACAAATACCATAGTAATCTAGTGCACACTAGAGGATCCACATTGCATTGTGGCTACTAGAGTAGATTCTAGGCCTAATTGCATGGTGGTTTGCTACTAGAGAGTAGACAAATACCATAGTAATCTGGTGCATACTAGAGGATCCACATTGCATTGTGGCTACTAGAGTAGATTTTAGGCCTAATTGCATGGTGGTTTGCTACTAGAGAGTAGCCAAAAGTTTACAAAAGTAGTTACTAGACCTAGTGGCATGGTGGATGGTTAAACTACTAGCTTAGGATGTAGCTACCATAGTAACTTGATGGCTCTAAGAGTAGCTTGGTGACCACCAAAGTAGCATTGTGGCTACCATAGTATCTTAGTGGCTATTGAGTAGCTTGGCCTTTTCTATTTTAGAATTTTTGTGGCTACCATTCTTTTAGTCTAGCTTAGTGGATAACCTAGTGACTACCTCTTTTCCAATGTAGCCTAATGTCTCTTGGTAGTGAGAAATCATTCTACTCACAAGCTACACGCCCACAGTGATGGCTACCAATATTTCTTGGTAGTTTAGCTACCCAATTGAAAATGCTTGGTAGACTAGTAGTACCTTTGATGTATTGTGATGAATACAAATGAATGATGCGGCCGCTAAACGTTTTTTCCAATTGCAATCTAATCTCTACTTTTTATTGTTGATTAAATCATTTCTATTATCAATGCATAAAAGAGTAGTTGAATAAAAATTTTATAGCTAACTCGTTTTGCTATATACCCACCAAGTAGTATACTCGTATCTTCCACGTAGTTGGTAGCTTCTAAGAAATTACTTGACTGGTAATTACCTTTCACCTAGGTAGCTTTGGGCTCAACATCTATGTAGATTTCATGCTAATATATAGTATTTTCTAGCGTAGTGTTGTGTAATATCCTAGTATCCTAGTGTTTTGAGGGTATTACCTCTTGGCTTCTAGTACACCATCTAAATTCTCCCTTTCCATTGGCTGGTAGTTGCTTCCATACATTAGTGACCAATTTGACGGAAATAACAATTTGCATATTTTAACTAGAGTACGGTTAGGGAGTGGCTATCATTTGGTTGAATTGATAGCTTGCACCCATGGAAGTAAATTTGATAAAAACATAGAAACCAACCTACCTTCTCAAATCCATGATGCCACATTAGATTTATAAATAAATTATGATAATTTAATATTTGATTTTGACACTATGAAAATTGTATCTTTGCATAGATTTCTTGACAATGCATTGTGAAAAGTACACATTGTCTTTTGAAGTACACATCATTTTTAAAACTTGTGCTCTTTGGAAAGCATTACATTGGGTATGTTTGCGAAACAAGTAGCACATAAAATCTAAGCAATGATCACGTATGAATAGCCAAAAGAATCATGTATGTATAAAAAAGAAGACAATTTTGCCATGATGGTAGATGTCAAGTGTGAACCAAAGTTTTTCTATGTCAAAAGGATTTCTATTGTAAATAGCCTCAATACACCTAAAGAGCTAGAAATAATCCTCTACTATGCTCCACCCTTTGTGGTGAGAAATTAATAGCTCTTATAAGGTGTGATTCCTCTTAAAAGGTGTGATTGCAAGGTAGATTCAGGCTTACACCATAGGAGCTTGAACTCGTAGGGATTCCTTTTTTCTTGTGCATACCAAGTACCCTTCACAACATTTGTACCAGTATGACAATAATTACTCCAAACATCTATAGCGACAATGTGGGTCTTCTTGTTCTCTGTTATGCATTCTAGAACATAAAAATTGTCAAGTTCATAATTCTCATGATGAGCAACAATAGCAAAATTGTCACCAATACAAAGTGGATCACTCAAAGCATCATGGTATCCTTCATATGCAAAGACATTGATTTCAACATCATCAAAGAGTTCAAGTGTAACATAATCCTAATGCACACATTGCTAAAACATGATAATTTCGTACATTTGAGATCTTTTCCATTTGTTAAAGAGTATCCAGAGACACAATGTAAACCATGTGCACCTTCTACAACCTTACATAATGAGTGGTTGCTTTATCCATATCACCCTCCTTGACTTCCCAAAACACTCGTCACCAAATGTACCTTAGATGCATAAGTAGCAATAGCCCCCTCTAACATGGCTTCCCTCAAGAATGGACCAACATTTGCTGCAAATTGTAATTTTACATAGTCTGGCTTTAGTTGCTCTTGAGTTAGATGCCTCTTGATAATGTCACCTACACCGTCATGTTCACCCTTCTCATGACTTGATTTTGAGAAGTGATGTGACATCTCAAACGTGGTTAGGGTTCCATAGAAAGCAACAAAATAGAAAGAATTTTTTGCTTTGAATTGTGACGTTGTACCATCTAGCAACACATAGTATTCATTGAAGGGAATACATAGCTCTTTCAACCAGCCGTCGCTAATGAAGAAGAAAGTAAAGACAATATCATGGCTTTTATTGTGTGAAATATAGACATGGTAGTAGTTCTAGATGGAGTCCTCAACTAGACAAATAGGTAGCTTTTTTGAAGGCCCACATGATTCACATTCACTCATCAAAAACTTCAAATCAAAATACTTTGATTCAGTGGCTTTGTCCATCATATTGATTCCAATAGTTTTGATTGGCTTGAGTAAATTTTGGTGTGAGCTTTGCATGTGTCATGTGCACCACGTATATCACAATTACATATTCACTCTTTCATATGCAGACCTTGAAAAGCATGCCTTAAATGGTTGAAAACTTCCCTTAAGAACAACATTTGAACACGAGTGATGCAAAAACAAGTTTATCGATCTTGAAGTTTGCAAACAAAATAAAGGCTTGAACTTTAGCTTCTGAAAATAAGGCTTCAACTTCTTAAATTCTTTTTAATGATTCTCACTTTTTAGAAAACTTTGTTTGAAGGCAAGAAAGAATTCCCCTTGCATAATAATGTGTTATTATTAAATGACTTGAAAGAAATGCTTCTAATCATTGAGTAGCAGGTATTGTTTGAATGGAAGGTAAAGGGTGAGCTACCAGCTTCCACTCTGATAGGTATTAGGTTAGTTGTGGTAGGTGCTAAACCTAAAGTATAGTAGGTTCTTATTTTTATTTTAGTCTTTGTAGCCTTTCGATACATGTTTTAGAATCTGTAATTCAAAAAAGACACACCTCTTTATCTTGGGAGATGGAGTAAGATCTTTGATGTTTGTAGCATTTTTTGGAGCATATGAATGAAGGAGAAGAAGGGATTTGTCTATCTTGTGCAGTCTAAAAACTCGATTCCTTAGTGATTAGTATTTAGTTGTAATTCAATAATACAGTCGCTTGAAGTTTTCCTATTTCTTGTTTGTTTAGTGAATATTGAATGGTGAAGAATCATGTGGATTGAATGGAATAAGTAGTTCATTTTATTCTCTTGTTATGGTGATCCTAGTGATTATGAAATGTTCTCATTAGTGCCATTTGGGCATTCAAACGTGTTGGAAATGATGGAGACTTGTCTAGATGAATTCTTGCAAGATTTTGCTAAGGCAGAAGAAGAGTGGGAAGAATACAATAGGATTTTCTTGGATACCTATTATGACCTATTGCCTAATGATTTAAGGTTGAAGATTGGTTGGACATACATTTGTATGGGGTCAAACCTGCACCATTTGGAGTGTGTAATGCTCCAAATGCAATGCTCCATAGTGCTTATCCTTTTACAATAGAAGGTATGTCATCCAATACTTGAGGTTCCATAGGAGAAGAAAAAGTGAATGAGTGATTCAAGAGACAAACCACCAATAATCAATCATTATTAAACCAGATTCCAAACAAAAAGAAGGTGGGATTCTTTTCTTAAATTGTTACAGTAGAGATCAGCTAGGGAATATGAGGATGAGATCCTTGAAGTAGCAGTTGTCACAGGCTTGCCACCAATACTTGAGGGGATAGAGTCAAGAGAAACCAGCCATACAAGGGAAAGCCCAAAACAAGAGAGAGGGTAGAGTTCTTAACCCAATCTATAAGAGCAAGGAAGAACCTCACAAGTTCTTGAAAGGGTGATCCATGTTAGTGCAAGGGACTTGAAAGAAAAAGAAGTCATACTCCCCCTTCTCAACCGTCTTGTCACCACCAATGCCAACATGCAATGCTCTCTCTCTCTCTCTCTCTCTCTCTCTCTCTCTCTCTCTCTCTCTCTCTCTCTCTCTCTCTCTCTCTCTCTCTCTCTCTCTCTCTCCACAATCTCGGGGAAGCCACCTCTTCCAGATGCGTCAAAGCCATGCCCACACACATGTTCTTTCTTTACCACCAAGATGGTAAAGAAATCCATTGACAAGATGAAGACTAGAAGAGCATTTGATCACGATGACGTGGTAGCATAGCATTTTATACATGCCAAAGATATGCTTGCAAAGATTCTAGCAGTGATGTTCAATTGTTCCATGAGTGATGGCCTACTTGATACTTGGAGTTTTTCTAGTAATGTACCTATCTTCAAGTCAGGGACCCTATGGATCCTGAGAACTACCACACTATCATGATTGGACACACATTGGCACGGTTGTATGTTTCCATCCTTGAGCAGTAGTTGAGTAGATGGGTAGAGAGAGAAGGTGTACAGGCAGTAAGACATGCGGGTTTCAAAATATTTTTCTCTACCCTTGATCATATTCTCACACTCAAAGCCATTACGAAGGAGAGGAGATCACGTGGGAGAAGACTCTATTGTTGCTTTGTGGATTTTTGCAAAGCCTTCGATACAGTGCCCAGAGCTAGATTAATGTGAAAACTATAGGAGATGGGGATACCCAAAGAATTGGCTTTGGGGATCATGGCTCTATACATGTCAATAATAGGGCATGCACGCACTCTAGAGGGGATTTTTGATTTAGTTCACTCCACTATTGGGGTGAAATAGGTATGCCCATTATCTCCTACACTATTTGGCATGTATGTGGCTGAGGTTGTTGACTACATTAAGAGGGATGGTATAGAGGAGCACAATTGGTAGGGACATGGATCCCATTATTGTTATTTGCTGATGTTATTGTGTTGATTTTTGACTCTCCAGAGGGGATGTAGTGTCTTTGGATTCTTTGTACACATTTTCCCACGATTGTGGATTGTCTATTAACCTAGGGAAAACCAAGGTTATGGTGTTGAACACCACACCACCATTGGTCACGAGGCTAGCACCCACTTTTACATATGGCCACGAGACGATGGAGTATATCTATGCATACACCTATCTTGGGGTAGTCTTCGGTGGACTGGTGTTTTTGTTGAGGAGAGCAAGAGAGACTAGATTGACGAGAGCTTATGCAGACCTAGGAGTATTAGAGAATATGTGTTTGCAGGTTTGGTTTCAGGAGCCTCAAAAAATCTATTGCTTTTTGACACTCTAGTGGCTTCAGCTATGCTTTATGGGGTTCATATTTGGGGACCCTCAGTGGACCACTATGGAAGATCTCGTAGCACTAATAAATGGAGATGTATGGAGAAGCCTCTAGTCTCTATGATGTCTCGATTGATTTGAGCTAAGGCCTTAGTGCCACATGAGATTATTTAAATCAACCTAGTTGCCCCACCTCTCGTAGTTGAGGCCCTTACTAGAGCAGTTTCCTTCATGCATAATTTATCGGACCTCCCTAGAGACAGATATGATTGGTTGTCCCTTGATTCATCCCAATAGCTAGTGCTATAGGGGGACACAAAATGCTGGTATGGGAAGATGACATCATGGTTTCTATCACATGGCTTCAGCATGGATAGATTCCCCCATTCCATTACTCCTTAAATGCACCCTCCATTTCTCTCACATAGACAAAGACCGCTAGACTTATACATTAGGATTTGATTCAACTAGATACCAGAAGCACATGGATATAGTCGATACAAGAGTTGGGCACAAAGGTGGATTTTTATAAAGAGCATCTTTCCAACTAATAGAGGATGGATATGTGATTAGAGTCGCCTATATGTACACTCATTTATCCTATGGGATATGATGTGATAATGGTGAGATGTGCACATCATTGCATCAGCCTAGAGATTAACAATGTGAATAATCTCACATATAATAATGAGAGATTTTAAGATTTAAAATGTCTTATCTATGCATCAATCCCTTTCACACATAGGTGTCTACACTTGGTTGGTCAAAACATATAAACCTAATGTGGTAAAGTTAATGGTGCACCCCATATCAACAATCACCCAATCACCTACTACGAACATACAATATCAACAAGCCCGATCCCTATTAAAAAATACTCAAAATAAGTTTACCATCATGATGGGTTAACATGCCTCCCTTCTTGATGTAAGTATTGTTCTCAAATTTATGAATGTGCCAACTAGGTTAGGTACCTAGGATGGCAAGCAAGAATGTAAAACATATGTGAACTTGATCAATCCACTCAGTATGGACCTTGTAGCATTTAAACATCTTGATGCATGGATGTGCTCACAATCAAAAAGCTAAACACTACAAGATGAATCACTCGTCATCTACAAGACCACAACCTTGCAATTGTATGTGAACATTGCAAGATCAATTAAGAATTGTAAGAGTATGCTAGTTCAACATAAGGAAACTCATTGAAGATATGTAAAGGTAAGAAAAGGAAAACAATGGCAAGCATGAGATGCATGAAAGTATGAAAGTTGCATTACGAAGAAGAGAGTATAAATTAAGTATCAGAACTCCGCAGTTAAGTGCGCTTGGGCCATAATAGTACTGGGATGGGTGACCTCCCGAGAAGTCTTGGTGATGCATCCTTCCTTTTTTTCTACAGATGAAGTCATGAAAGACCCTACAAAATACTAAAAAACAAAATACTACATGGTATAAATAACCGACCTGCATACTTGGTAATCATACTTGCACATAATCCAAGCTATACGAGAGAACGTGAGAGAGAGAGAGAGAGAGAGAGAGAGAGAGAGAGAGAGAGAGAGAGAGAGAGAGAGAGAGAGAGAGAGAGCATGATAGTGTGTGTAGATGCACCTCCTAGAGTGGAGTGCTACATCAGCACGGCGAGAGAGACGAGAGGAGAGGAGAGAAGAGAAGAGTCAAGAAGGACACATACACTAGGTGCAATCTACCCTCGTGCAAGAGTGAGCATTATCCTCTTGCATGTAGTTATTTATAGATGTCTTGGCTGCTCAAAATGAATACACATGGGCCGGATGGACATAAATGGCCATAGCTCATAAAGAGAACTTGAATAATAAATTATACATAAATGTCATGTCCTTTTGCATAGCCCATAGCTTGATCATGCTTTTCCACCTCTTAGCTACAATAAATAACTGTGTGTCAATTTCCATTACATTTGTAAGGTTTTCACATTTTTGTAACAAAGAAAATGTGTATAAAGTTAACTTGAGAATATTGGATAAAAAATACTAGATCACATGGCCTAGCAGATATTTTATCATATGGTCCAGATATTTCTAATTAAAGCAATAAAGTGAAACCAAAGTTCACAAATTTCAGTTAAGCAGGTACTAGGGGGAGATATTTTAACCTTCTTGGGATAGATATAGTAGTAAGGGGGGGCTTCCTAAAGCTAAGGGGCTTCTTGGAAAGCTGCAGAGGTGCTTAATCACAACCCCTGCTTGCCAACAACTTTCTTTAGGCTCAAAGATCCCAAAAAAAATCTCTCTACCTTAGAGAGACTCTTCTCAAAATTCACTAAGAGAGCAAAATTGTAAGTAACTAATCAAGGTAATTAGCCCTCATCCTTCTAAATTAGTGAACGACAAATTAATTTAGATTTACTCTTATATTTATAGTATTAATTAGAGAACATTAGGCATTTCTATATTGATAATTAACTTCATCATATATATTTAAACTATTGAGTACAAATTCACTAGGAAAGAATAGTAATTTGCATAAGTACTAGAATATATTACGACCAAAATTACTTAATTTTGGGGTTTACATATGAGAAAATATACTAGATCAAGTTAGATAGATATATAATAGTTTTTAGAGCTTTCAAAATTTGTCAAAAAGATATGGAAATTATATCAAAATTATCTTCCTAATTTTGGTGGTTGTTAAAGTAGAAATTATGTATTTTTTTCTTATAATCTATAAAATTTTTAAAAATATAACTTTCAAATTCATGAGGTGATTCTCAAAACATATTTAAGTTATAAACCAACTATGATCATTATCTCAAAATTATGTTAATACTTTTAATATTTATTAAATTCAAAATTATGTATTTTAATAGAAAATTCAAGGGATAAATAAGAAAACTAACATGAAAAATTATGTGATAATTTTAAAAGTTAGAATACATTGTTAAAAAGTTGTGATAAAAAAATCCTTATCATAATTAGTTTTTCTTTTTACTATGTCCCAAAATCTCTAAGTTTAGAAAAAATATGAAAGGAGAAGTGAGTAAATTACTGTAGAAACTTATGAGATGATTTTCAAAGTTAGGATACATTATGCCACAAAGTCTTATAACTATGCCACAAATTATTTATTTTTAGATAAAAATAAGAGTAGAAATTAGTAAATTAACTTAGAATCATATAAGATAATTTTAGAAATAAAATACATTGTGATCAAAATATATTAACCAAATATTTAGTTTTTATAATTACCATGTCCTAAATTCTCTGTTTTAGCAAAACATTAAAGAGAAAAATTAGACACTGACTTGGAAACTTAGGAGATAATTTTCAAAGATACAAATTAATAGTGTAAAGCTTATTTGATAATTATCTTATGAGCTTTAAGTTATATTTATAAATTATATGTTAATTTTAAGCTAGAAATAGGTAATTTCTATTTTAATAATCACCAAAATAAGAAAGATAATTTTGATTTCATAGCTTTTTGACAATGTGTAGAAGCTCTGAAAATGGTTTCATGACTGTCTTTCATAATTAATTTAGTATACCTTTCTTTTTTATACCCAAAATGAAGAAATTTTAGTCGTAGTATATTCTAACACTTATGTAAATTACTATTCTTACTCAAAGAATTTGTACTCAATAATATAAATATATATAATAAAGTTAATCATCAATAGGGAGAAGCCTAATCATTTCTAATTTATGATATAATTATAAAAGTAAATCTAAATTAATATGTTGTTCATTTATCTATAGAGATTAGGGCCAATTACCTCAATTAGTCAAATAGAGTTTTGCACTCTTAGTGAATTTTTAGAAGAGTCCCTCTAAGCTTGAGAAACTTTTCTAGGGTCCTTGAGTCCAAGAAAAACTACGAAGGTTGCTAGCCTATTTATAGTTTTCTAGAAAGTAGGGGTTGTGCTTAAGCACCCTCCCAACTTCCCAAACAGTCCCTCAGCTTTAGGAAGCCCCCCCCCCCCCCCCCAAACCACATCTATCCTAGGAAGGTCAAAATATATACCCCTAGTACCTGTGCAACTTGAATTTCTAATCTGCTAACTTTGGTTTCACTTTACTACTTCAACTAGATATATTTGGTATATGTGATAATTACACCCCAAATTTTGAATACAAAAAAGGGTGCCATTTTTCACCAATATATAGGTTTTCTTGAGACAAGATGAGTAATGGTTATGATTGCTTTGCTGACAATATCTTGTCTTGAGTTTAAAGAATTTTTTGATAAAAAATGTTACAATACTACTTTCAAGGATTTGTTTTAAGGAATCACTATTACTAAAGATTGAAGGGACCATTATTTTAAGTGTTCAAAGAATGTGGTAGTAATTAGAGAATAAAGAATAATGTCTGAGTGTAGGGTGTTAAGCGTGGATCGATTTAAGTTTTTGATCATGGCGAGTGGACCCGATTAGTCAAGTAACTATCCATCCTCGTCGCATTAACGACTAGGAAACTTCTTTAGTAGAAGGGGAGTCCACCAACAATTGTTCTCTCACATACGTAGAGAGGAGGAAAATCATTGGAAGAGGTTCCTTAGTCTATTTGTGGAGGTTATAGGGCCAAAAAAGTTTTAGATCTTTTAGATTTTTGTCTCATTTTTTATTGCAAGACAGAAATATGTCCTTTTTAGGGTTATCACCCAAAAGTTTGGGTGCCCATACTCAAATCAGTCGCCCATACAACTGGGCAGCCTATAAAACTATATACATGCATGGAGTAAAGACTCTTCATCCATGGGGATGGCCGCCTTAACATTGGTTGAGAAGCCATCACTACTCATCAACTGAAGTAAAAATATATCGAGGAATCAGAGATAGCCTTGTGACAAACTACCTTAAGAATTGTCAATCAGTTCTTTCCTAGTTCATTCAAACTAACCCAAGAATTTCTTTCCAACCTTAACAAACAAGTGCACAGTGTTTCTTAGAAGGATTCCATCCATTCTCAATTAGTTTTAATATTTCTTAAGTACCTATATATTCCTAATGGATTCAATGTTATAACTTAACAAACTTATACTAAATCAAAGAAGTTTCAAAAACTAAGGATCCACCTGGGATTGATCTGGCAATAGGATCTACTTCGGTTTGAGGACATGAATACTCTCATCCATTGGGATGCTACTTGGAACAGCCACATTGTCATGGGTGGCCCTGGCCCTCTTGACTGTGATCTCCTCCTTCGTTTGATGACTTGTATGTGTTTTTTTGGGAGACATTTTATTTATTTTTATAAAAGGATGCTAAACCATTAGGCAAAGTATTGAATTTCAAACGTTTACCATGAGAATTTCCACGTTTCCTTCTTCCTAGTTTAATTAATATAAATTTTAAAGAATCTAGGTCCTTTTATTGGATTATAGTACTATAGGTAATCCTTTTAGGTATTATCATGGATTGCAACACCTAATTTTAGCCCAAAAATTTATCACATAAATTTTTGAGCTAGTTTGTTATTTTTTTGTTTTTAGTTATAGTCAAAATTGGACAATCTAGACATAGTAAATATCTAAACTAAATATCTGATTGAGATATTTTTATCTTGGCTTTTCAATAGTGTGTTTCAATTTTGAAAGTATCCTATAATTTTATGATTCAATTTACTAATTTTTTTCTTTTAATTTCTGTTAAAAATAAAGAATGTTAGGCTTACTAGTTAGCAAAACTAAATATATGATCAAGAATTTTTAATATACCTCCCTAATAGTATAAAATCATGGTAATTATATCAAAATTCTTTGTTTTAAACAAAAAATCAAAGGGAAAAACGAGTAAACTAACTTAGAAGGTTATATAATATTTTTCAAAGGTATAATACATTCTTAAGAAGTTGTGATAAAAATATATTTATCAAGCATTTAGTTTTGTTGAGTATTATGCCCAAAAATCTTTGTTTTCCATAGAAAAAAAAGAGAGAAATTAGTAAATTAGCCTAAAACTATATGATAACTTTAAGAGTTAGGATACATTATTAGAAAGATATGATAAGAATATCTTTATCAAATATTCAGTTCTGTTGATTACTATATCCAAAATTCTCTAGTTTTAGCATTAAATTAAAAGTGAAAATTAGTTTAGTAACTTTAACAAATTATGGAATTATTTTGAAAGCTTAAATGCATTGTTAAAAAGTTGTGATATAAATCTCTTGACTAGATAATTATATTTCTAACTACCATGTCCTAGATTCTTTATTTTTAGCAAAGAAGTATAGATTGAAATTAGTAAACTAACTTAGAAACTTGGGGGATAGTTTTCAAATTTAGAATACATTATTATCTAGAAAGATGTGATAATAATTTCTTGCTCATATATTTAGTTTAGCTAACTGTTGCTAAGCCTAACATCCTCTGTTTTTAATAGAAATTAAAAGGGAGGAATTAGTAATCTAACACTTAAAATTATAGGATAATTTTTAGACTTAAAAGGATTACCTATAGTACTATAATCTAATAAAACTGCTTAGATTCTTGAAAAAATAAATTAATTAGATTAGAAAAAAGGCATCCTAGAAATTCTCATGGTAAGCTTTTCAATTTCAATACTTTGCCTAATGGTTAAGCATCCTTTTATAAGGATAATTAAAATGACCTCCAAAAGAACGTGTGAAAGTCATCAAATAGAGAAGGAGGTCACCGCCAAGAGGGTCAGGGTCACTCATGACAATGAGGCCAGTCCCAATAGCATCCCAACATATGAGAGTATTTGTGTCCCTAAGCCATACCAAATCCCAACATTGGATCAATCCTGAGTGGATTCTTAGTTATTTAAACTCCTGTGATTTTGTATAAGTTCTTTAAGTTATAACATTGCATCCATTAGGGAATAGATAGGTACTTAAGAAATATTTGAATTGGTTGAGAACTAAAGGAAATCTTTCAAGAAACATTGTGTGCTTGTATGTTAATCTAGGAAAGAAATTTTTGGGTTAGTTTAGATGAACTAGAAAGGGACTAATTCACCATCCTTAAGACAGCTTGTCTCAAGACCACCTCTGATTCCTTGATATATTTTTACTTCAGGTTATGAGCAATGATGTCTTTTTAGACAATGTTAAGTCAACTACTCCCATGGACTAAGATTCTTCACTCCGTGCATGTATATGTCTTTACATATGTTAGGATATTCTGCTTATGGGAGCCGCCCGATTGTATGGGGGCAATTGATTACGGTGTATCGGTGATGTCTTCTTCCACACTAGATTCTGAATAAAGTAAAGGGTGCCTCTTTTTATCTTTTTAAAAGTGTTCTTGAAACAAGATGAACATTGTTCATGGTTGTTTTGTTGATAGTCTCTTGTGTGAAGTTTAAACATGTTTTTTTAATAAAGAATGTTACAATGTTACTTTCAAGAATTTGTTTTAAAGAAGCACTATTACTAAAAATTGAATTTCACCATGGGTGGTCTAGCTCCTTGGCTTGAAATAAAGGAAACCGAATTTGCCTTTGGAGGTGCTTGATAAATTGGTTCAACCATGGCTGGAGTTGGTTGAGTGTACCACTCATCTTCTACTACCATGGTTGATGAACTAGCTTCATTATATGGCATAGATTCCACTAGTGTCTCCTCTTCCACTTGTCCTTCAGGAAGCATATACTTGATTGGTAAAACATTATTTCTTGGCAAAGGTGGTTTTTGACCTAGTATTGGTTGTGGTCTCTCCATAGCCATAGGTGGTCTCTACATACGCCCCATGTTTGGTGGATACCTATAGATAGGTTACCCTTGTTGTCTCATTGGTATGTACTGGACATTTCCATCATATTTGGGAATGTAATAGCACTCATTCATTTTCATGGTTTGTCCATTTACCCTAGAAAGCACACCATTTTGTTGGTTTGGCTTGTCCCATAGGCTGCCCTTGTTGTGGACCCTGTCCCAGCCCTCGCATTGGCATCCTTTGCATGTTTCTCATCGCATCATTCATATGCTTCAGCATGTCTTTGATGGAATTCACAAGAGCTACCAGAATAGGCCCTACTTGTGCTAGCATAGTAGATATGGTACACTCACGTAACAGCACTCTCTTGATTGAAAATCACACGATTATCTCCCAAGTCTATAGCATCTAGGCTGCATGCTTCCCAAGTTGTATACTTCTTGCTATACAAAATGGTATGCAACTCTTTGTTGAGTAAGCCTTCTAGAAACAATGAGCCAACTCTTTCTTCGGTTGGAATTTCCAACTCCATACATTTGTAAATATATTGCCTCGTCCGCAACTCACATAGTCTCTTATTGTCTCTCCTTGTTTTTGTTTAAAGCTATCAATTTGTGCTACTATATTGTGCTTGATTCCCATTTTTGTACAAGCAACAACAAATCTCATCGCCAATGTCAATAGATCCCTAATGAATCCAGGAGGTATGGCCTAAAAGCAAGTTACAACTTTACCTACTAAAGTCATACCACACCCTTTGAACTGAGTATGGAAGTTTGTTATGTGTTTTGCTCTCAGTACCTGCCAACAGCTTGCTATATGGCCGTATGGATCCCAAGATCCACTATATTTATCTCCCGGGGGGGGGGGGGGGGGGGGGGGGGTCATCACTATATGTAAAACCTACATGTCATGTGCGTTCAATGACTATTTATAAAACCCCTTAGCTGTGAATTTTTCACCAATAAAAGGGACCCTTTTCCTATTCAAATTATAATTTTTTTTTAAAGATTATTTTTTCAATACCCTTCTGTATATGAAAATTTGAGAAATGTATAGAAAAAATTAGTCCCTGTTATCGAACCCACATGATATGCATTTTTTTATGGTAGTGACCTCCCCGAGGTATTTTTTTATCCAGTTTGGAAATCGACTGATCTAACTCTACGATTGTGTTCTCTTGGCCACATTTAAGCCTTCAAACTAGTTGCTTAGTAAATGTGACTCATGTAGACCTCTTCTTGTCCTGGTGTCACCAGTTCTTCCTAAATTAGTGATGGTTTCTGTATCTCTCCCCCAATTCTAGCATTGAGGTGGATGCTTAGTTGTGCACTACCCCATTGATTGTCCATACTACCAAATGATATGTTTCTTATTCCCATGTTTTATTCGTTTTTAGGTCTCATTGTGATGATCATTTCTTAGATAGAATAGCCATGGTACTTAGTCTTGTCAACCTCCTTCAGAGTCATCATAACAAATGTGTTTTTATAAAAATCCTTAAAGAGATGTACAAGAAGGTCTATTAGGCCTATCTATTTGATTTCAAAAATACACATGATCTTTGGGTGTCAATTGCCCTGCCTTATCATGATATGTCCATATAAAATATGTGACATTATTGTCCTCCTAACAATAAACTTTGAATCATGGTTTATCTCAGTAGGTATCTTCTAACACTGGTGGCCCCTCCATTGTGGTCTATTGGGAATTAGTGTATCAACTTCCAAGTCACATCGGTCCATAGTGTCGAGATCCCTAATTGTTAGATATTGCACTCCATTTCTGTCCATATAGAAGGTATCTTGTTTATTAGCTTTAACCGCCTCTTTAAATTCAATTGTGTGGTCATCTACCCTCACCACATACTCTTCCTTGGGATCCAGATAAATATGAGCCCCATGCTTGTTGGTCTTGTAGAAGGTCAAAATATGAATCTGAGAGAGGTTCCAATCCTTGATTTAATAGAAAAGGAATACATCTCAAAACTTGAATTGGAGGAAGTGTTAGGCACTTCCTCAACTATAGTCTCCAAAGGCCCCCTTGGTTCATGCTCTCCTGAGTAGATATTCTACTTAGTCTCTCTTTTATATCCCTGATTTGTTATGACACAGCCTGACCTAAGGTACATAAAGACTCAAAATACTCAATGGGAAGGAATACCTACAGGGCCTTGAGTACCAATACCAACCCTTTTAGTCGTCTAAATACAATCTATCTGTTGCTCAAGTTGGATCTTGATCACTATTGTACAATCAAAGGTAATGAAGCTAGTCTATTGATCAACAAATATATACAAGGACTCTTGGTCAAACTTTTCAGGTTCAATCCTGACAAAGTAGCCAAAGGACCAATCTACAACCTTCAAATCCACAAAACTTAATTCCAAGCAGCAAAAAATTTCCAAATGACTTCAAACTTGCTAGCCTATTTGTATGAGGTGTCTACCAACCTTATGAACCAAAAAATGTCAAAAACAAGGTCTATGGCTATCAGGAGATAATAAGCGCGCTTATTATCTATACTGAGTCAAAAAATCATTATTTTCCACTTTTGTTGATCCACACTAGGTAAGCATATGTTCAATAAGACTTGAATGAGTTTTTACAATTATTTTGGACCAATATGATTCAATCTCTAGCAATTTCTATGTCGGGTAATTTCAAATGCAGTTCTAGTGGTCATGCAAGTCACATGTTGTCCAAAGTACTTGAAACTTCTCACAAGAACTCTATTACTACTCTAGACCTCGTCCCCCATGGAAAAATTTGCAAACGTTCAGTGTAGGAGATAATAAGCGTGCTTATTATCTCTGGGGTTAGAATGAAGACTTTTTCTAACTTTTTTGGCTTGAGCTGGATATTCACGCCTCCCTAGTTGTCTATCCATTCAAAGTGAAGGGCGTTTGAGCCTAATTTTGTTCCCAAATAGAATTACAAAATCTTGAGCCTTCACAAAAGTGTTGATATTTTACCCTAAGCAAGTTGTGCAATTGGAAAAGGTTGAGTTTCAGGCCATTAAAAATGGTGCTTATTATCTACAGGCCATATTCTACACTTTTTTGATATTTTGATGGAATTCTAGTTTTATGCAGCCTATTGCAAGTACTTTTGGCCAACAAAATTCAAATTTGCATGCCCATTTTATCCAAAACTTTAAAATTTTTCTTGGAAGCTGATTTTTGACTTACCGTCAGGTTGCTACAGCCATTCCGATATCAATGATGACCAAAAAGGTTGTTTTGATGCCTTGAACTCACCTTTTGAGTCCCGTACTTGAAAAATTTGAATTTTTTTCAAAAAAATTCATTGATGAAAATTTAGAGGGTGAGATAGAGAAAAAATGTTTCTCGGTGTCTACTAATCAATTAAGCAAATGGTAGTAGAAAGTGTCCACTAACACTAGTTTTTCTTTGTTTTTCTTTCTGAAAAGAGCTTCAATAATTAGACTTTGATATAGTTGAATCCTTGACAAGTATGACTACTCCTAAGATATGTCTACACAACCCAAGTGGACACACCTCGATCGTGCGGTTTGTAAACGTTTTGCTTTTGTACTCTAGGAAAACCTAGAGGAATTTTTGGATAATGCTAATGAGCACTAAGGTTTTTCCCTAGTTTTAATTACCTCATCCCTAGCAATAGTGCCAAAGAATGTGGGGCTCCCCGATTACCAAGCCTTGCTATCTTATTGTAGTGACAGTGAGAACCACTAGCATAATTGTCATACTGTGGGACGGAATTGACTCAACTAGTGCATGGAGGCTATGAGAGGTTGTGAGTAACACACTCAATCCCTATCTACTCAAAACTACACTCAACTCCATGTCAGGTAAAAAATTCTATCTACGACACTGCAAGAAATTCTCATCGATTCAGCAAGCAAACAAAGTCCAAATGAGATGAATATTATAGGATGGATAGGCAACATCAAAAGACACATGCCCATGTCTTTAAATACACATTTTGACCACTTGCCAAAATTGCACTTATCATCTACAGGGAAAATTTGACCTAACCATTTTTAGCCCCGAATACACCCTAGAGCTTAGCAATGCTGCCCCAACACCCCTCCTATGCATAAAATGCACTTTTGTATGTAATCCTAAGTTATGAGTAGATTAAGGAGGAGGTTAGCTGCAACAAAAACATAGTTTTATTGCGAGAGAAGCACAATGTCGCAAAGAGCTTTCACTTATAAACACGATGAAGCAGACATCACTTCAAACGGACACTTCACGAGGGAGTTACAAGCTTAAGTAGAAAACAGGAGAGTACACAATGTTCTATAGAAATGTCATAACGCTTATTATTGAAAAAGAACTCCTTTTAGATTTTACAAAAATTGGCTTTTATCACTAGAATGGTAACCTAACAGGACATAAAAGTGTCCTTTCAGGGTTTTGGCAAAAATTTTCAAAACCATAGTAGATCCACTCATTTTGAAAAATCCTTTCATGAGCTTATACGTAAATAACTAATACATATGGAAAAAATGAGAAACTTGTAATTTTTCTCATCCCTTGGTCACTACAAGCCTCCAAAGTTGATGGACCAGTACATTTTGCCCAAAACAGCAATTTCTTACGGTTGATTGCATATAAATAAGAGTGGAGATTTTTGTAGGACATGAGATAAAATGCCCCGTTAACTTCAATGGGTTGGTGACCAAAACATATGGTTGCTTTTACCTTGATAAATGTTTTTGGGCAAAAAAAATAGGTACAAAAAAGTTGCATTTTTGCCATTCTGCGGACCTATCATCAAAGTTTCTATAGTCACGCTCAATACAGATACTATATACATGTTTTCTTAGTTCCCCTTGGGCCTGTGGATTCAAAAGGAGCCATGGAGCATGTCAAAAGGATAATGGATCTCTTACAATTGGAACCTTGGGGGCATTGATAAAGTGCTAAATACAGCAAACATGAAAAAACTGGGTTTAGCATTATGACCTCTAGAAACCCATAGAAACTACTCAATATCTAGCCATGTTTGTAGTCTATGATTAGATATGGTCACTACCTACAAAATACACACAATTGGCCTAAGAAACTAGCAATATTGAGAAATTTATACTTGCTACTCTAAAATGTATCGTATTCTTCAACAATCAAAAAACTGAACCATCATCATATAGTATGCTATATAGCATATTAGGTCCCCCAAAACTCAAGGAAGATTAGCTTTATGTTATACATTACACTTACACAATCAAAATTGAATTTGGATATCAAGAAAGCCACCAAAAAAATCATAAAAGTGCTAATTTTGGCCAAAAAACAGGATTATGCAATTCTTGTAAATTGGTCATAACTTTCAATTTTAACATTTATCTCTCCCTACAAGCATCAAAACATGTTGAGAACTATGAAGGCCTAACCTCTAGACATCTAACCTCACAAAGATGAAGTTTAGAGTGGTCTAGTTGCCAAAAATTGAAAAAAAGCCAAAAACAGGACCCGTTTTTTCACACAGTTTAGGTTCAAAAATATTGTGCAAGAGTAAGGTTAATGGTGAGATCGATACTCAACAAAAAATGCTAAGTTTTTTTCAGCTCATAAGGTAACTTTGTGGATATATAGCACCTAGAAATTCATTTTCATACTCGTCAAATAATTCAAGCAAAATGGTCACTTAACAGGACACAAAAGTGTCCAAGGACATAAAAGTGTCCTGTTACCATTCTAGTGTTATACCTTAGCCAAAGGTTTTGGGTCAAAAATGGGAAGAGTATTTAACTCTGTTATAGCCTAGAATTTCACTGATACAATCTGGAAGCATTTAACCCCACTTTGCATGGCTCATAATCACATAATCATTTACAAATGAAATCCAAAAATCAATAAATTACAATAACCTATGCTAGAGACGTCTAGATTGCTCAAGAAAGGATAAAATATTACATTGCAGTTGTATTTAGAATTGATGTTAGTTAGAGGGCTAACATCAACCCTCTCTCTCTCTCTCTCTCTCTCTCTCTCTCTCTCTCTCTCTCTCTCTCTATCTATCTATAGCAGCACCATATCTAGCTCAACTCAAGTTTTTTTCAAGGGAGGAGATGTAGAAATCATCGTGCAATGCACTATGCACACATGGGATACTGTTGGGAAAGAGCATTTTCAAAGCTCGGAGTTTTTCTACTCTTGAATCTTTTCAACACTTTTATTTGTTTGAATCTTGTGAGATTCCAATTGTTCCTGCTTATTCTTGGAAATTTGATTTACATTCACCACTCTGAATATATAGAGGTTCAATTCCCTTATTGATCAAAACTTTGAGTCTTTTGGGAATCTAGGCAACTAGCGGAATGAGTTCCATATTCAAAAATGGATTTGATGGAAAAAGAGGGGATTGAATCCACTTGTAGCAAGAGAGCACCTCCACCAAAGAATTGGCATCATTGGTGTTATCCATGGTGTTGCTTCTTACCAAGGAAGCAGTCACCTACATCATTTGCAAGCCCATAAGACGCAATGCATCCCCCTCCATCAAGAGCATTCATCTCATAAATGCTTTCATCACGTTGTTCCGTTATGGATTACGCTTTCACTGAGCACGATTATGAGATTTACAGTCCAAATACCAAATTCCCAAAACATTCAAAGCAACACACAGCGTCAATAGTGGCCATAATAGTAAAAATGCACACAACAATCATCACGGTGTCAACAATTCTGCATGAGATGATGGTGAAGATTGAGGGATGAAATGGGTATGATGGGAAAGTTGACCTACTTATGTGACAAGATGGGGAAGATGTTGGTTCAAGTGTTGGCTGCATTTGATGTTTCCTTCTGCTCCAACTATGTCGCCTTCCAAACCCCGAGATGACAATGGATTTGAATCATTAATCCCTTGTATTTGGTTCCAATGTAAAGGATGACGTCCTAACTAAGCATGTTGTATGAAATGTCCCAATAGTCATCTATCTTGGGAGTATTATCCTATCATCTGTCTCTACTATTGACATTTATAGGAGTGATAGTTTAGGTTCTCGCTCTCTATTGCTACTCCATGAGCTATGTCCCTTGTGCCAGAACA
This sequence comes from Adiantum capillus-veneris, assembly GCF_014529385.1. Lineage (NCBI taxonomy): Eukaryota > Viridiplantae > Streptophyta > Polypodiopsida > Polypodiales > Pteridaceae > Adiantum > Adiantum capillus-veneris. Next base: position 50,214,907 of record NC_140932.1, read on the forward strand.
AGAGTAAAGTGGCTTCAACAAATATATGGAAATGGAAATTCAAGCTTCTTTTATAGCCAAGGTTCATGATATTTAACCTCTTGACCTTATGGCATAGCAAATTTTGATGCTGAGTTTTTTTGGCAAAGTGTTTTGCATAAATTTTTTAGTGTTTCTAATTATAACGCTTCATCGAGAGAGTTCCTTTGTTGTCCAATGCACTAACAATCTGCTTTTAATGGAGAACAACATTTTTTTGGGGTTTTAGTTAATACTAACTTAGATTTTTTGCAAGCCATGCATATCTTTTACATTTTCTTTTAATCGACGATCCCTACTCGTGCACACATACTTACCCCTCTTTGCTACCATTTTGTAATACTTCATTGAGACTAAGGTTACAGGGTACTGAGTTTTGTGTCAATATTTGATACCAAACCCTTTGCATCCTGAGCCGTAATTTTTGCATATTCGAACATGGGCTCATTCAGCATCATATATTTGTATATTAGTCTTGTGCTTAATTGAATTTACAGATTAGCTTTGCACCATGATAAGACACTCATTTGGAATTATTGGTTGTACTTGCTACCACTTTGACACAAGCTCAATATACACTAGTTGCCCAGCTTTGCAAATCACCATTCTGTAAATTTATATCTCTTCAATTTTGAGCATCGTGAAGCGAGGGTAGAATGATGCTCCCATCGGCTCGAGTGCTTTTTGAACGTCATCCCAAAGCTCGTTGTCCTCCACATGCTCCAAACCAGTGTGTTGCAAGTAAGAAATTGCACTTTACACTTGGCACAAGGGCAATGGATTTTATCCTTGAGCCATTGCTCACACTCTAAACCATTCAGAGGGCCACGTCCATCCCAATCACCCTGCACACGTGCAAAAGAGAGAGACATTAATTCAACATTCTTAAAAAACATAAATTGGCTAAAAAATGAATAGTAAATAGGTATGAATGAAGATAAATTGTAGAGAGGAAAAAGAAAAGACTAAAGTATTGACTTTAAAAAAATCATAAATGTGAAAAGCAAAATAACTATAAACAAATAGAAAGGCTAAAACTAATACTAGGTAGTGTCAAATTGAGTGGTGGTCTAATAGTGGTTAGGTTTTTAGTCTTGGATTCCTTTTTGAATGTTTTAAAAATTTTGGATGAAGTAATACACACGATAATAGCCACGATAACAAGTGCAATAACAAAAGTGATAATAATTGGGCGCCTTAAAAAAGAAACAGAGCAAGGTATGCCGCATTTTTTAGTATACCTTCTCTTCTTTTTCTCTCACCATTGTGCCTACAACCATATTCTCTCCTTCACCCTCTCTCAAATCTCACACCCCTCTCTCTCTCCTTCACACACACACACACACACACACACAGAATCAATCTTTGGTGGAGAGCTTGTTCACTCAGCAATCGGTGTAGAAGAGAGGGAGTATGCCAAGAGGTCTTGACATAAGAAGACTGCAAGAGGGCTCAACCACAAGAGGTAATCTTCTATACAAACCCACCCTATTGTCTTAAACACACACACATTAGAAAAGATAGAGAGGAAGACTCCATAACTCTTGCATGCGATCAATTTGCTTGCTTGTTGTAGGTGTGTGATTAGGGAGAGAGGAAAAGAGAGGGATCTAGAGATATTAACGTCTATATAATGGTTAAATTAGTATACATTAGGAAGAGAATGGGGTGTAAGAGGGCCTCTTTATACGGTATAATCTTTCTAGCACCCAAGTGTGGTAGATTGGTTATTCCATTTCCCTCTTGAATAACAAATCTTGAGTTCAACTTTCCTTGTTGGATAGATCTTTAAGGTCTCTTGGGATAGTTTCCTACGATGTGAAGATACTCTTCTTCTCGTGTGTGTGTGTGTGTGTGTGTGTGTGTGTGTGTGTGTGTGTGTGTGTGTGTGTGTGTGTGTGTGTGTGTGTGTGTGTGTGTGCACGCTAATAGAAAGAGAAAATGGTATAACCTTTCTATCACCCAAGTGTGGTAGATTGGTTATGCCATCTCCCTCTTGAATAACAAGTCTTGAGTTCAACTTTCCTTGTCGGCGGATAGATCTTTAAGGTCTCTTGGGATAGTTTCCTATGATGCTAAAATACTCTTCTTCTTGGGGGGGGGGGGGGGGGGGGGCTAATAGAAAGAGGAAGATGGTATAACCTTTCTATCACCCAAGTGTGGTAGATTGGTTATGGTATTTCCCTCTTGAATAACAGGTCTTGAGTTCAACTTTCCTTGTCGGATAGTTCTTTAAGGTTTCTTGGGATAATTTCTATGATGTTAAAATACTATTCTTCTTCTCTCTCTTGCTCTTGCGCACACAACATGTGGGTGCTAGCGCTAACATGGAGTGTGTGTAAGAGAGAGAGAGAGAGAGAGAGAGAGAGAGAGAGAGAGAGAGAGAGATAGTATGATGATTGAGAGAGAAGGACTGGGAGAGGGGAGGAGATAGAGAGGGAGCTACAGATTAGGTAGTGGGTATGGGTGATAGAGTTTGAGGTGGAATGACTGGGAGAAAGGGTGGAGTGAGAAGGTTGGAAGCATATGGAGGAAAAGGGATACAGAAGGGAAGTAGTAGGTAGAGAGCGAGAGTGTGTTGGAGAGAGACATAGAGAGAGAGAGAGAGAGAGAGAGAGAGAGAGAGAGAGAGAGAGAGAGAGAGAGAGAGAGAGAGAGACTACGGGATAGATTTAGAGAGAGATAGAGGGGAACATACAAGGGGGGGGGGGAGAGCAATAGGAATTAAGGGAGAGAAAGACCTAGATGGGCGGGGGTAGACAATTCAAGGATAGCAGTAGAGGGAGAGATAGACAATTAGAGCAAGAGAGTGAAAGGTAGAGGGAGGGAGAGACAACTAGAGATAGTGAGAGAGCTAAATGGATAGATACATGGAGGAGGACATTCAAAGGAAGTTTGAGCAAGAGAAAAGTGGGGAGACAATTAGAGAGTGAAAAATATAGACTTGGAGAGAGGAAGGAGAAGGGAGAGGGAGTGGAAATCAAAGATATAATGAGAGATGGATGTTCAATAAATAGGTTAAGATTAAAAATACTCATTGTTTGGATTGTAGTGTGTGGATGGTCAATAAATATAGGAGTGGATGTCTGGGTGTCAATCAAATTATATCTGGTCATACTCTTGAGAAATTCTTCTAGCAATGGCTTCCTCTTCAATCTGCAAGATTGGATTCAACCTTGTCTACAAGATTTCTTTTGGTTATGAGCATGGCAACAAAAAACAATATGGATGTGGATATGTCCTCAAGGTCAAATGTGTCCATGGTGGAATTATCTAATAGATCCTCTTATGAAAATCTGGATGTGGATATGTCCTCAAGGTCAAATGTGTCCATGGTGGAATTATCTAATAGATCCTCTTATGAAAATGAATGTTTTATTGCTCAACCCTCAAACAAAAACCTTCAAGATCCAATTTTTGTGTGCCTTGAATCAGTACAAGATGTTTGGATAGAAGATGAGAAGAAATAGAAAAACATATCTTCGGGTTCAAGCGATGTAGAGAAAACCTAGAGTACATTGTAGCGGATTGTGCTAAATAGCCACAAGTACCCCAGGTTGAGCCGATTGATTTCTAGGTATTTGGTCAAGAAGAAGTTTATTCAAGTTCCACATGTGTACAATGGAGATTGTGTTTTTGAGTTGTACCTTGTGCCAGATGCTTCCAAAATGTGGGAGATGGATCAAAAGTATGATGGCCCTTGTTGGATTAAGCCTGTTTATTCTAGAATGAAAATATCTGGTTGTAGTCAAGAGAAGTAAATGTGTCAGACATCTTATTTGCAAAAATGATTTGTGCTCAATTAGAGCAATTAACGAACATCCAAACGAGACTTCGCGGACTAGGAACTTAAATACATCAATTATGTATGTTGGTACATTGAGTTCGAAAAATGGAACTCTAAGGTGTTTCCATTGTGGTCAAAGTCCAATTTTGCTTTGAGAGTGTTCTTCCATTGTCTATTACTTGCGTGTTGAGGATAACTGGACCTGGTTCTTCATCCAATCAAAATCCACAACCATGTTGCAAAGGGAGTTTTGCGATCTGTAATACGGTAGACAAGAGAGCTTGTGTCTCAAGTGGTGTTTGAATCTCCCACAATGGACCTAGGCATTTGCAATTGAATCTAGCAAAGCACATGGTAATGAGAGTAGTTGTTTGAGAAAATGGGGAACAAATGAATAGCAATGACCTTCTCTCTATACTAGAAGAAATGCAGCCATTGATCCATACGCAGAGGTGTTATTTCAGCTTCTTAACTCGTATTGTGTTACAAAACCTTATGGCTAAAATCTGTGTTTTTGTTTTTCATCTCATATTTAAACACTTGATGACAGAAGCAACTACTACATAGTGTCTCAATGCTTAGGCTAAAGAATACTTGCGAGTGTATGTTTTTCCACGGCATGTTGTTTCTAGGACAATCCACATACCGTAATAAAAGATGTCACGTATTCAAAATGTCAATCAATGGACCCAGATCTAGAATTAATCTAGTAAATATAATGCGACAAGACTGGAATGGGGACTTACAAAGAAGCTGGGCTTACTTCAATCACATGCGTGGAGTGGTGGGGTGGACGATAATGGCAGCCCATGTCTATGATCCCACGTAAGCCATGTGAGGACATGATCAAACTCCCTCTTCGCTCCTTTGTGGCATTGATTGATCTTTTATCCTTGCAGGATTCAAGAGATGCAAACAATTGCCATCTACGACATAAAAGAAGAAGACATGTAGGCTTAAATTATGTTCTGGGAAATGATGAATGTGGTGTTGCTGGACAACAGACATTCCCTAGCTGATTTCACACAGGATTCATGGTGGATGAGGCAAGGGAAAATCAAAAAGGTATCCAAGTTGTATTCAATGGAGGTCCTGACACTGTTTTGGAAAGAAGAGAGCACTCCTGCTTGTTTCATTGGGAGCAGATCTTGCACATTCCTACCATGCAATATGTCCATAAGAGTTTTCAAGATGAGCACAACCATATGTGTGAATTATGGCATTGTGCAAGAAGCAAAGAAGAGGAAACCGGCTTGTACCAAAATATGCAATCTTGGTAGGCTTTTGGGAAAGTTTCTAACTATAACTTGCCGCAAATAGAATGTTGGCTAAGTTGGTGACATGTGCGGTACCCTCGCTGGAGAAAACACTTCATTGGGGTAAACATTGGCAAACAATATTTAAGCGTGGATTTTATTTTTGTGTTGATATGGCGACTCTAAATACAAATGTGTTTCAAGAAGTGTGACATACGTATTGTGACTACTAACCTTGCTGAAAACAATCATGTGACTTGGCTTGCAGGCATGGGCAACACAGGAATGTTGAGCTTGTACGATGCATGCATGTATGATTTGTCAAAAACTTTGCTTCAAAGTGTGATAATACTTGCTTTTGTGGAGGTTAGATATCATTGGGCTAAACCTTTTGCAGAAAAACTTTCTCGTTGGGCATAGTAAGGCCGAGCACCAAGACTAGCTACTATTGCAAGAGATTCGAGGATGATCTTGAAGGTACACCACTCTATCAACAACCAACAGTGGAGGGGGATAATATTGTTGTGGCAAAAAGCGGAAATAGGTTGGGAAGGTAGGATGTGAGGAGGAGAATACCTCACACCAACCTGAGTATCTCACACAAAACATCCCACAAAATTGTAGAGGTCTCCAAGCAACCACCAAAGAGGGAGATCAAGTAGGCGAGGATCACAAGGGTGGACTGGTGGTTGAGGAGATAGACATTCATAAGACAATTTGGGCAATACACCTATACGAAAGGGAAGTAGGGTTCAATGTCAAGGTTGGTTAGAATCTAGAGTCAATAAATGCAAAAAGAATATAAAGAACACAGGTGCAGGTGCTATTGCACCATCCTTTTGGGATATTTGGACCTAAGAAGGAAGAGCTGATAATGCTCTTGGTAGCATCTCAGAGGAACAATTCATGTGGTTCTGCAATGATAGTGTGGATAACACATGGTAAAGCTATAAAACAAACACTCAATGCCCTGCTAGAGTTCCCAATATATGGACAGTGGAAAAGGGAACAAACATGACTTCTTCAAAGTTGTAAGAACTAGAAACAGAGGCTACATGGTAAAGAAGGCTGCAGTTAAAGAAATAAAAAATGTGTCTTATCAGCCAAGAATGTCAATCCGGGCCTCTAAGAGAATTGAATCCACAATTACTATTGTGCAGCACACTATCGTGAACAAGCATGTAGCATGCATGAGAAATTCATGGTGGAAACATCTTCTTCACAAGTTCGGGGCAAGAGGTATGAAGTTCATATTGCAAGTAGCCCATATTTTCTTCATCTTCCTTCGCTACTTTGACTTGGATTTAAACCACAATATGTTTATCCATCAGAGCAAGCTAACAAATGAGGATTTGCTACGTGTATACATAAAAAAGGAGTGTACTTGAATTGTACCAAACAAAACTCTTAGCCTTGCCATGTAATTGTGTTGCACAAATTGTGACTTCTCATTTGCTATTGTAATTCTTTTTTTAGAAATTCAATTTACGATGGTGCCTTGTGTCTGGCAGCCACTGCACCATGATTTTTTGATGGGTGTTGCTTAAATCGAAAAATTGACACCAATGAGACGTGTTGTCTAAACAAAAAAATTGGTAGTTGTGCTGCCTTATGGAAAATATGTGCCGATATCGTTTAAATTTGTGACACTTTTCTTTGTTGGTATGCTACCTAAATCAGTGAATCTGCACGCGTGCTGCCAAATTGACAAATCTACGCAATTAATTGGTGTTGTCTAAATTGGCAAATATGCACCAAGATGAGCATATACACACTACTTAAATTGGTGAATCTTTGTGTACATGACCAATGGACTAGACAAGGAATTAAAGAGAAAAAAATTACTACCTGCTTCACAACAAAGTGGCGTACATTTAATTAGAGACTACTTTGAAACTATTGTCCACTATCCCAAAGAATCTTAGCTCATGTGAGTATTTCTATCTTAATGTCAAATCATCTCAATAAAAAAATCCATTTGGTGCAAGCTTAAAACACAATGTGAGAGATGGTTAGGTTCTAAGATAATATAAGTAAAGAAAAATATGAAAAGAGGAATGAGATATTTGATGTACGTACTTGGAGGAGATATTGCGTCTGAAAATATATGTATCGGTATGTGTGTGTGGATAGAGGTACAAGTAGGAGAGAGCCACAACTATCAAACTCTCACCAATGTTTAGTTAACAAATCTAGAGCGTGTCAATTTTGTGCTCATATTGGCTATGAAATAAAACATAATGTCATCGTATTTAAGATAAATCAATTTATGTAAAAAATACTCAAAAAGAATAGGAGTGTTAGTTAGCCTCTATAGTGATACAACTATATAAAAGACTCAAGAGAAAATATTCAGTTTGATTGCATCGGAGGGACTTTTATGATTTTTTATACCAAATTTTGAATGTTAAAGGGTTACAGACAACTGCAAACATATCCTTTAAATATATGAGTGACTGATAAATCACTAGAATGAAACTGTTATGAATCTTATTTAATACAAGTGAAGATGATAATGAGAGTTGTTAAGGTTCATGTAATGTTCATTAGCTATCCGATCTTTAGAATTTTATTATTATTATTATTAGTACTATTATTATTATTATTACTATTATTATTATTATTATTAAAAATTTGAATGACCTAAAAAATGCATCATAGCTTTCATAAGGCAATTCATTTACAAGCAATGGCATGGTTTCCTTCACATGGTAGCAATTTACAAGCAAGGGTAAATGCTTGGCCTAAAAAAGTTAAACCAAACCTGATGTGAAATTGATCAACCGTTTGGACCAATTAGGTGCGTTTTCCATCCATTCTACTTAGTTCTAAAACTATCTTTCTTGAATCCTAGTTTTGAGAATCAAAATATTTAATGCGTTTGATGGATCATGCACCATTGCTAGCCATATGTAGTTTTAACCATTAAAAAGGACTAGGTTTTGATCCTATTTGGAGCTAGAAAGATCTAGTAGAATATGATATGAAGGAGGTTCTTGAGCTTTAAAAAATTTCATTGATGTAAGTATCTACTACAATCTTTCATTAATATGAATACTTCACTTGACTTAATAAAGTGGAAATCATGAAATGCTAGTGTTTCTTTGAATTCTGATACCAGAATAGCAATGAGAAATTATACCCTCATCGTAGCTCAATGACTTAGACATGATTTAATGAACATCTTTTGGATCTCTTCTGCTTTAAGTGGAAATAATAAGATTTAAGATTCTAATAGTCACTATATACTATTAATCCTTTGCACACTCAATTATTTTATTATGTCTACAATATATATTAAGGACAAATATTGCAGTCAACGAGTACTCAACCGTGCAAACCATTTATTAAATGAAAGATGCTACATGAAATGCATAACCCTCGAGGGGCTTAACTCAAAATAATCTTTTCATATGTAATACATGATGCAATATATGTAAGTGAAAGAGGTGATACACCAACATTCATTAAAGGCACAAAGTGTTTCAATAGGGACACATATAAGTAGCTTGATGCTAAAATGACAGCAAGGTAGCCATGCCTCAAAGTCTCTGGTATAGGTTTGGCCAACACAGGTTCGATAGCTGAAGAGTGCACCAAAATATCTATGATTGCTTCACACTCTCAACTGCGTCCTACATATTCCACTTAGAATGCCTTGCATGTAATCTCTTGTTACTTTTTTATATCATCAGGAACATTATCTAAAGTGTCAAATATAGCATCGAGAGGGTAAACCTTGGCACCCTCCATGAGGGAACTATTTGGAAGCTTGTGAGATGCACAAATTTTGCCCTCCTAAGGCTTGTTTTTTAAAAAATTTAAGCGTGAGAACCCAAATTCCCAAAAGAATCTATGCTTTAGTTGTAGCTAGTGTCTTAGCTACTGCCCAACCATAACCTTGATTATATGCTACTCCATCAATAAACACTCTCTTTCCAGTGATATTGATGGCTAGACCATAGGTGGTTGTCGTCCCATTTGCAAAAGTAGAGGCATGGACAGCAGCTTGCTTTGATGAAGTGGAGGTATGAATGACCTTGGATCCACAACTATGGAACTTGGAAGGATTAGATTCAAAGAAAGATGACTTCTCGAAGTGAATTGAACTTGAGCCTCAAAGTTGCGGTGACATAGACATTGATGTCAAAGCAAAGGTGGCATTGTGGAGCTTGTGAGAGAAGGAGCTTGCAACTACGCCAACCTATAGGTGTCACAGAGAGGAATGCATCACAGCTATAATTACAGGTGGAAAGGGAGAAAGAGAGATACTGAAGAGAGAGATCTCATGATGATTGAAGTAAGCCCTTGCTGTGGATGTTTCTGGGTGGATGGGTCTCTGTGTGTGTGTATGTGTGTGTTTGTGTATGTGTAGAAGATTAAAAATACTGCATGGGGAAAAGAGGAAGATCAAGGGTGGTGCACTATGGATACATAGCTTGGAAATAACTAGCAGAGAGAGGGGGGGGAGGGAGCTTGAGTGGTTTTCCAGAGAGAGTAGACGGCGATCATCAAACTGGAATTGAGAGAGAGAGAGAGAGAGAGAGAGAGAGAGAGAGAGAGAGAGAGAATATTTGTGTGTGTAGGTGTGTGTGTATGTGCATTCATATACCTGTGGCAACCAACTTCCCACAACCACAACCCCCAACTTTATTGTTGCATGGTGTGTTTTATAAGAGCCTCCTCTTAGTGACTACTCTTGACAAACGCTTCTAAACCATTGTCTCAAAAAAAAAAATCGGGGTAAATTCGAGCTAAAACAGGCAACAAATTTTACTCATCATAAGACACTTTAGGTTTACATCATGGGAATATAGGCATAACCAATGCATAAGAAATTAGCTTTTCATCTCAAGAAAAATAGCATAAAGAAAAAGACAAGGAAAAAGGAAAATAAAAAGAAAAAGAAAAAGGAAAAGAGAAGATAAGAAAAAGGTGAGTAAGTAACTTGTTGAAAAAGTTTTGAAAAGCAAGATAAGTTATCAAGATATGTAAAAAGAACTTATCGATAAGGAAGATAAGCTATCAAGATAGGAGACCCAGTACAATATATAGCTAGAATAATGTCTTGGGGGCCATTTACTATGATTTGGATGATCTCTCTCTAGAAATGGTGGTAGACAAATTGGGAGAAGGTCTCAAGTGTTAATATATTGACAGGTCTTATGACCCAACCTATGGAAGAAAGCTTCAATTATTAATAACCAATCTTTCTTAAGAGGAAATGTTTATGTAACCGCAAATGGACGTGCTTGTTGGACACTTGTGGAACAAATTAGCATTGTATTTGGGCTTGCAAGTCAATTTTTATCCAATTCTATAATACTATATTTTGAATTACTATTAACCATAGGGATTCAATGGAAGTTTTCTCAAAAACATGAAATTGAAGAGCTTAGAATTTACAAAATGCTAAAGAAGTGCTTTCCTTTATCATTAATTATTTCCCAAATGTAATTTTTGAATGTGCTTAGGAGAATCCATCTCTTGAAATGTCTGACTTTTTTGTAAATCTACCCTTGCGTATTTGTAAGATTTATTACTCTATCACTAAACGAAAGTGGATTTTTTTTGCCATAACCATAAAATATGCCACGTAAACTCCCAAGAGATAGAGCTTCTCGGGGCTCACCCGTAACTAACTGTTTGGATCCTATGCTTCTTGATGAACAAAAACCACCAGCACCTCAAGTTGTCCATGTACCAAATTAGATGCCACTTGTTGTAGCACTCATAGAGGAGTTTGGGCATGACAAGGATTTGAAGACCTTGCTGAAATTTGTGCAACCACATTAGGCGCGGGTGACGATGTATCTACTCAACTAGAAGAATGGATAATTCAAATGGATGACTATTTTTCTCTTGCCAGTTACAATGCACTTGCTTAGGGGTTAATGGGGAGATCTAAGCTAGAAGGACCAACAAAAACATGGTGGAAGCTCAATTGCCAGTCTCACCAAGTAGCTGAGGTGACCCAGAGCTGGCATGAGTTAAAGCATCAACTCAAGGAGAAATATCTTCCCCTAGACTACTGCACCACTTATATGAATGAGTTTCTTTCTTGCACGCTGAGGAATAGGTCTATTGAAGATTACTATGAAGAGTTTGTCTGACTTTCATGATATGCTCCTCTCATGACAAAGGAACAAAAGCTAAGTTGCTTCATCCTTGGGCTTGGAGAAGATTTGGCTCCTAAAGTAGAATCCCTTCGACCTACCTCACTAGCGAATGCTCTAATCCGGCGGGCCAAGTCAAAACACAAGAGTTATTTTAAGGGAGGTACTACAAAAAATAGGAAACATGAACTCCCTTCCTACCCTAATCAATCCTCCAGAGCACCCAAAGTGCTATTTATAACGAAGCCAGTGAGGAAAGCTTTTCCATGCATGGGAACCCCTCCATATAGTTTTGCCGTTTTATCAAAATATTTCCCATTATATAAGTTACTTTTGATTTTTTTCTTCCTTTTTCACAAACGTTTTAGCCTTTATTAAATAAATAATACGTATGCTAATCAATCACGATGTAGCATAATAAGTAAGCTTTCTTTGTTGATCTCTCTTTTGACCTTAAAAATATTAAATATATATATTCTAGTATTTTCTAATATATTTTTTTCATGTATGTATATTATTCCACTCTACCAAATATTTTATTCACTAGTTTTCATTTTCAAACCTCAACCCCACTTTTAAATTTCAATAATACCTCCATCTAGATGATTGCCAATCTTTTCAAAACTCTAGGTCATGTTTTCATACACATGAAAGAGCTTACACTTGAAGGCAAGAGAGAAGTCCACTCAAAGGGGACCACCAAAAGACTTTTGCAGCCACAAATAATACATTATTTGGCTGAATTTTTTAAGTAAAGAAGAACCCCGAATCTGAAGGAGCGTTCAACATGAAAGATGTAGCTCATGATCTCAACTTTTAGCTCAATTTTTTTCAGAATTTTTGGAGTTATGAACACGGAGATATGATTTTTGTAGTGGACCCCAGTTTTCTCGTGTAATGGTGACACAGGCCATCCCCACTTTTCTTCCTTCTAGAATGGCTATGGTTCTACAAGTCTTCAAGCATGATTACAAGAGACAAGGCTCCTTTAATGAGGTCTTGGCTAGTCTAGAGTAATTCCATCACCATTTTTGGAGGATCCATCCTCATTAACAAATATCCACCTTCGACAACCTCTCTTATAATTTTCTTACCTCTCTCTTCTCTCCCTAATAAGCTTATGTCTATCCAAAGCTAGACTATTGTAAATATCTCCTATCCTCTACATCCTACCCACATTCTCTCTTCTTCTCTCTCTATTGACTCTAGTATTTTAAATAATGAGGAGACAAGATGGGAGCCACAGTCACATGCACCCCATTTTTCTAGTCACCAAAGTGGGACACTCACCTCAAATAGAAATATTGCTAAATCCTTCCCTCCTTCCCTATATAAGGAGGCCATGAGAGCTCACTTGGGAGAGAGAACACACACACACACACACCTATCCATACACACTCTTGTGCTACATGCTTGTAGCATGAACCCTAATCACATAATCACAACACCATCATCATCACCATCACCATGCACAAAAGATGAGCACCACACCTCCACACCACTTGTAATTAAGGGTTGAAGGCACAATTTCAAGAAGAAGAAGGGTGGACACACTCATGATATTCCTCGCCATCAACTCCCATCTCTCCATTATGCCTCCTACAATCTTGTTCCCTTCTCATTTTCCTGCCATACGCTACCTATTGTATTCATCTTTTGCAAGCAATCAACACACTCCATCTTGGTGCCATACTTTGTGTCGCTTTGGATACATCTCATTGTGAGTATGGTATATGCTTGTTCCTTGCCATTTTTTTTCTGCTTATGTTAAGGTGTGCGGATTCACCACCACACACACACTCTCTCTCTCCCTCTCATATTCCTATCATCTTGCTACTTCCATCTTAAGGTGTGCGGATTCGCCACCTTTTGTATGAGAAGTGAGCATACTTGCATGTATCCCTGACCTCGTTATCTTCCTTACTACATGCACGCGTAGTGAGCCCATTCTCACTCACTCACCACTCCTCTCACCTTATTCTCCAACCACCCCATTCCACATTTGGGCGTGAATCTTGAAATTGTTTTCTATGCATGCTTCATTGTGTATATGTATGCGTCCTAGCCGCATATCTTGCTAGGTGGTGCCCCTATTGTGTATTCCCCATGATGAGGCCTTTGTGCATAGTCTTGGTGTAGAGGCCACCGGGTCTATTTTTTTTCACTTCCGCCTCTCATTTGGTGCCCCCACTGAGGAGGGCTCTTGAAACCCTTCAGTTTACAAGACTGAAAACCCTAAACTATTGTGAATGGATGAATGAGTATGAAGGATTTTCTAACTGGACGACAGAAGAAGAAGAGCTCCAAGCACAACTAGACGAACTCCGCATCTCCATCGAAGCTCGAGTGCCAGGCGTAACGGTAATCGATTTGAAGTGGGAGAGTCAACCAACGCGCCAAACCCAGTGGATATACATAGGCCAAGTGCCAAGAAGAAGAAGGAGAAGGTTGAGACCATGTTCGCAACCTACAACCAACCAACAACAACAAAATGGAAGGAGCTCTGCACAATAGAGAATCAACACTATTCTACTTTGAGAATTGGGCAACTCAAGTCACCGAGGTAATTATCATAGTCAGTTTTCAAGTCGCACCTGATGCTGCAGCACAGATAACAGAAGCATTGGCTCACACTCTCACTATAATAACTAGGGATCTACTGAGTTTGTTTCAGGAAAGAACACCACCCTCTCCTACAAGCTTGGACAGTGACTAAGCACCTCTAAGCTTCACATGAATCAAGACAACCTACCTCAAGACAGATCACACATACCAACACGTGTACGCTCAATCAAGGTAATATTGGACTTGAAGATTCACTACCAGCACGTCATTGACACCATGCCGGGTGGGGAGCGGTTTTTTGAGGTTCTGCCATCAGATCAGCCATTTGTTTTACCTTTGGTACAAGGCAATGTACCGTTTGAAGTTTTAATCTATGTCCTAGTATAATAGGGTATACACTCCTCCTTGTAAAGAAGAAAATTTTTTTTGCAAGTTAAGAAGTGTGTCTTTCTAGCTCTCTCTCAGTAATCATGGCAAGTGTAGCATTTCCAACCTTTACTGGTAAGGTGGGCGAGGATGCTGCAGACTTTCTAGACAACTTGGAAATAGCATGTGTCATCTCTGCGAGAGATGATGATGCTTCGCGCTTGCGCATCTTCCCACTTCTAATGAAGGTGGAGGCAAGATCATGGTACAATGCCTTGGCACAAGAAACCAAGGAACGGTGGGACTTATTAAGGGCAGCCTTTGTCAAGCGTTTTGGAGAGGGCACAACATCAGAGAAACTATGGCAATTGTTGATAGAGTTGAAGCAGGGTAGTATGCTGGAATACGCATCATATAAGTCAAAGTTTGTAGATTTATGGGGGCGATGGGTTGCATCGCTAAGAGAGGATGAGGGGGCACCTGATTTCCTAAAGAAGGATCGGTTTGTGGCTGGGTTATGGCCAACTCTTAAAGAGAAGGTGAAGGGAAGGTTTCCTGCTACGTATGAGCTAGCACTTGAAGTGGCCCGCCTTAAAGACAAGAAGTTGCGCCTACAAGCCAGGAATATCAATGGAGAGGAAGCCGTTAGGACCCCACCACCTCTAGCACCACCTACAATAGTCTCCCAGAGGATTCAACCACAAGAACCAATTGAAGATCAGCAAGACCTGCTCAACCGAATCACCAATCAACTTGAGAATCTCTCAGTCCATTTGATACAACAAGGGCATGCACACAATCGCAACCAAGAGCAAGGGAGAGGAAAACGAAGGCAAAACCAAGAATACCACTGCTACAATTGTGGGGAGGATGGCCATGGCATGTACTACTGTCCACAACCAAGGAGGCAAAATTTCAACAGAGGAGCCAGGCAAAACCAGGTTTCACCACCAAGAGCAAGACCACCACCACCAAGGGCACCACGACAAGCACCACCCGTGCAAATCTTACAACCACCGATTCAACCACAACCACCACCACCACCACCACAACCTCTCATTCCACCCTTACCCCCACCACCAGTTGGCAATCAAACAGTAAGCGTCATCAGTCTTGAAGGTAAGGGAAAGGAGAAAGTGGAGGAGGATAAGACCAAGGTTAAAGGAGTAGATGCCATTGGGGTAAAACGTGCTAGGCATGGTGAATCTTCCCAAAAGGAAGAAAAGATGAAGACTAAAGGGGAATCTAGCAAAAAGCCGTCCAAGTCACGACGTAAAATTGACATTGTAGATTTCTCTTTGGGTGAATGTTCTAAACCATATGATTTGGTTCAAGATGTTTCTGTGCAGGGCCCAAAAATCACCTTGCCCCAGTTACTCCACCTAGCACCTAGGGCGAGGAGACAATGGACAAAGATGGTTAACACGAGACGACCAAAGCCAAAGATAGCTGGGGCTATCTCCGGGAGGAATCTAGACGACATACTACCAGTGATGGATGCTTACATCAAAGGGCAACACATCTCCAATATCTACATCGATGGTGGCGCACAAATATGCGTCATGAGTGAAAAAATGATGCACCGTTTGGGTTTAGAGGTGAGTCGGCCGGTACCATGCCGAGCCAAAATGGCAAATAATTTAAAATTTCAATGTGTTGGTGTCATAAATGCAGTTAGGATAAAGGCATTCAACACCGAGGTAGATGTGGACATCTTTGTCATGCCACACAAAGGGGAGGGCTATCCTATCATTCTAGGGAGGCCTTGGCTTATGGCTATGAGAGCTAAGCAGGACTGGGACACCGGCATAATCCAGATGAAGGATGCAAAAGGAAGGCCAATACTTTACGACATGAAGATACGTCAACAACGCGACATGGATCTAGAAACCTCCGAGGATGAGTTTTCTAGTGGTGAATCTTCAACCGCTTCAGAGGAGGAGTCAACAATGAGTGAAGAAAGTGACAGTAGCATTGAGGTGATGGGGATCATTCTCAAGGACCCTAAGAAGATGGAGCAACCTGATGCCTCATCATCAAGCCAAGGGGAGACACCAGGTATACAACCTCTGGTAGAAGCAAGTAAGCTACATCAAATGCTCTCTAGTGAGTTGTGTGGGAAGGAGCGTGAAGATTATATTTTGATGCTAAGTAATTTTACCACATTGTTCATTGATGAATATGATAAAATCACTGGCATCACAATAGTTCAACATCACATTAAGCTCAAGGAGGGAAGTAAACCTGTAGTGCAGAAGCTCAGGCGGCTAGGAGTAATTCAACAAGATGCCCTACTCAAAGAGGTGAGGAAATTGCTAGAAGCCGGTTTTATCTATCCTGTTGAAGACTCAGAGTGGGTTTCTCCAGTGGTAGTCACACCAAAGAAGAATGGTAAGTGGAGGGTTTGTGTTGATTACAAGCCTCTTAATGCAGCCACAAAGAGGGACCATTTTCCTCTTCCTTTTCAAGACGAAATACTCAATGAGGTAGCAGGACATGAGCGCTACATGGTATGTGATGGCTACTCAGGCTACTTCCAAATTAGCATCGCTGAAGAAGATCAAAAGAAGACAACCTTCATCACACCATGGGGATGTTTTGCTTACAGAGTTATGCCTTTTGGTCTCACTAATGCTCCAGCCACTTTTCAGCGATATGTGACATTTGTTTTTCAGCCATTCTTTGGAAAATCAATCCGTGTTTTTATTGATGACTTTTGCATCTATAGCTCTCGCTCTGTTCATTTGGAGAAAGTTTATGAAGGTCTAGCTAGGCTACAATCTTTGGGTGGCCAACTCAATGTGGAGAAATGCCACATTGGTGAAAGCAAGGTTACTCTTCTTGGCCATGTGATCTCGGCCAATGGCATTGAAGCTGACCCAAGCAAGGTTCAAGCCTTGGTGGCTTTGACCTCTCCCACCACAACAAAGCAATTGGTCTCTTTTCTTCAAAAGGTGAGGTATTTGAGTAGGTTCATTCACTTGCTCTCCCAAGTGGTTCTCCCTTTACAACAAGTTACCCATCAAGAGATCTTCACTTGGAGTGAAGAAAATGAACAACAATTCAATGAGGTAAAACAAATTCTAGCTTCACTTCCCACCATAGCACCTCCAAAGTGGGACGAGCCATTTTATGTAAACCCTAGTGTTGGCAATGACACACTTGGGGCTGTATTGATGCAAAAGGATCCTCAAACTTCTTTCATGCGTCCTATCTACTTCTCTAGTCGAATGATGACCCCATCAGAAAAGGGATACACGGCAGTGGAGCACATGGTGCTTGCATTAATGTTTGCTACCACCAAATTTCGCTCTTATTTATTGTCTAGACCATTCATAATCTTAACAATGGAAGAAGTATTTCCTTATGTAATGCAGCACATGGATGTTTCTTCTAGGATTTCCAAATGGCTCACAAGGCTGCAAGAGTTTGACTACACAATGCAAGTGGAGAACTCCACAAGGGCTAGTCTAGGAGGTATTCTCACTCATCGCCACTATGAAAAGAAGCTAAAGATAAATCCAAATGATCAAGATATTACACCTGTGCTGGAAGTCCCTAAGGTAGAGGAGGCTCACTCTCTTTTCTTTGATGGAGCCTACAAGAGGAAAGTGGACAAAGCTGCAGAAGGCATTGTCATCTTCAACGAGCAAGGGGACAAGGTTTTCTCCATTGGGAATCTCTTGGATTCTCACTCTAACAATGAGGCAGAATATGCAGCTTTAACTCTTGGGTTAGAGTGGTGTGTGACACGCGGCATTCAACGGTTAAATGTATTTGGTGATGCCATGCTTTTAATAAAACAAATACAAGGAACTTGGGCTTGTAAAAATCATATCTTGCTAGGCCATTTGCGCAAAGTCAAGGAACTTTTAGGGAAATTTCAAGTTGTACAATTACATCATGTCCCTCGAGCAGAAAATCAAGAAGCAGATGCTCTAGCTAGAGAGAAGTTGCAAGATGTTTCAGTGGTGGGTGCTATCAAGTTGAAGCTGCCTCTCTTCCAAGGTAGCGATGCTATGCCTGACATCATGAGTTTCTTGGACACAGGAGAGTGTCCTAAGGATCTTACTAAGGGCCAAAAGCAGTGGCTTGTGCGCAAGGCAACAAAATACCGCCTTATCAATGACGACCTCTACTGCAAGGGTAAGGATCAAATTCTTAGGCGTGTACCTCTCTCTAGAGAGATCACTGAAATCATTTCAAGTTGCCATGATGGTGTTTGCGGAGGACACTTTGCACTTGACATCACTAGTAGAAAGATTCTACAAGCCGGGTTTGTATGGCCTAGTCTACATAGGGATGTGCATCATTGGTGTAAAACATGCAAGGAATGTCAAAAGGCAGGGGATAGGAGGCTCACATATGAGCCACAGACTCCTATAATCTCATATGGACCATTTGAGAAATGGGGAATTGATGCTATTGGGCCTTTGCCAAGGAGCCAATCAGGTAAATTTTATATCATCATGGGTGTGGACTACATGACCAGGTGGGCTGAAGCAGTTGCCACCACCCGGATTACAGCTAAGGAAGTGGCTAAGTTTGTATTTGAAAACATTTGTTGCCATTTTGGCACTCCTCTTGAAATAATTTCTGATAGGGGACCAGGTTTTAGAGGAGACCTTGTAGGAGAGCTAATGGAGAAGTTAGGTATCTCACGACGACACTCAACTCCCTGTTGGTCTTGGTCCATAGAAATCATTGAGGGTGGAAAAGGGATTATTGTAGTTGCATTTACAATTGCATATTTTATATACCCATCCTAGTTGCTCCTAATGCATATAGAAAAAGGATAGTCGACATACACTCTCTGCACTATAATTTATCCAATCAAAGTAGGTTGAAGAGGTGGTGGTGGAGGAGGTGGCATTGAGGTGTCTTCAAGCCCTTGATTGGGCTCTCCTTGGGTTGGAACCTTACTAATAGGAGTGATAAACATATCACACTATGGGGATTTTATTTTTGTGAGCTTTCAGTTTTGAGCTTTTACAATTGTAGCTTTTTTTTTTTAGCTTTTGAACGCTTGCTTTACACCAATGTCTTTAAATATCATTGTGACTTGAAAAAAATCAAAACTTCATAGTGAAATCCTTCAAATGCCAAACAATTATAAGTAAAATGAAAACATGTCTATGCTAATGCAAAATGAAACTTTATAAAAAGAACCATTTGTATTAATTTTGAGCTTGTACATAAAAGGTAAATCTTTAAAATTTTTCCAGAGTCTCCTTTGTACAGAGACCTCTTTATCAAAAAAAAAAACAACACCCTTTCTTAGGTTCCCACATGGGATTTAAGGATTTTCTTACACACCAAATCCAACACATTCTCAATAGTGTCAAAGTAATCTAACTAACTAACCTTCAAGTGGTGGTGCAACATGTGTATCACACTACATAGGAAACCTCCAATCACATAGTCTAGTCACATGCCATCTCCACATCATGTGTCCATCATGTACAAAACAAACACAAATGAAATATCCAAACTCAATGTATAGAGAGAATAGCATACCAAATCAGCTTAAGGACCCTTTAAACCAAACTACATTCCAAGTGCTAGTATGTCATGCATCTCACACTACACAAACACCAAAATGCCATGTCAATGTCATATGGTTTCCATGTACATAAAACACATCAGAATAGACTTTCCTAAACCAAGTCTGCATCCGCAATCAACATTTCACAGGTTCATATGCAATGTCAGACAAACATCTTTCATACAGGACATCATCTAGTTCTAAACACATGCAATGCTTCACATCCTCCGCACAATCTCAGTCCAAACCACCACACCCCACAAACAAGTCGCAAACATAATCGTGAGGCTCATTAAATGTTGCCAGCAACCACCTGACCATATAAAAATTCAATTAGAAACCTATTGCAAACACACATATACTACAACATTGACTAATTTCATACATTGGACTAGTCTTACCAAAAGAACAAAGAAGACCTCTCTGTCTTGTCTCTAAGAATAACACCATCAATCTCCATGGGGAAGACTAAATCATCCACCATGTAGCTACAATTGACTAGAAAAAATCTTTGAACAATTTTCTTCCCTACCTCTCTATCATAGCATGGTATAGGATGCCCAACACGATACCAAAGAGACATGGAAACATCAAGTACCTGCATAAATAAATAACTCAAAGAATGAATGACTTTGCTACAATGTTTTTAGTTGTGAAATTAAATATTGAAACCAAGTTTTATATCTCACCGCCTCTCTAGTGAGTGGATGTGGATATGCCTTCGCGTTACACATAGGGTCCATGTATGTAAGAGCACAAGTCGTCCTACCCTAGTACCATCTACAATAAAATCTCTGATATGCTCCACCATGCACATGGTGACTAAAAACCCCTCATCAGCCAAAAACTCACGTGCAACATCCATGCACCCTATCACTAGACCCTGGAAATTGTGTTCCACTTGGGAACACTCATTCCCTAAAATTGATTGATGACATGTAAACATACAACCATAGTAATCTTTACGTACTAGTTCAAAGAGTAGTTACTTACCAAATGGGATTGTTGGTCCTAGACCATCCACAAGTAAACTTGTAGGAAAATCTGCAAAGATAAGCCTAGCAACCTCACGATATGGCACACCATCTCTGCTATATAGATTTGTATTCTGTGTCACAAAATATCTATTGATACTACAAGGAAACCAAATATGAATCATGTTTAGAATCATAGAACTATGCAACATAGCATGCATATAAGTAACCATTCTAAAAGTACATAGGGAGATAGACATGCCAATAACCACCTAACCGTACATATATATAGACCCTTGGCCCTCCTATCTATAGCCCCTATACCGCATGTGTATCCATCAGCCCTTGGCCAGGGCCTTGCCCTCCTATAGTCTTACCCTTGGCATGACATTACTCCCCCTTGGAGAAGCGTTTTCGTCCGCTAAAACAAAAGTGGTAGTATCTTCATAAGAACACTAATGTTTTCCAGAGTGGTATCCTTTATGGGTCCAGTTTTTTGTTTGACTGAAAACACGATGTAGTAGGAGGTTCAATGAAATCAAGAATAACATCTTGATTTTGCACATTGTTGTCCATTTGGAACCATCTACTCCATTTAGAATGCACATGAGCATGCTAAACGAGTTATTACGACAAAGATGTACCTGAAAGAGTATCGCTTTTCATCTTCCGTGAAAGTAACTTGTTGATATAACTCATCAGCCAAGTATAAGTCCTTGACTTGTTCTCAAATTTCATCAGTAAACAACCCCACCATAACTAGTGTTCAAGGTTGAGAGCCTGATTTAAACATGAAGAGACTAAAATTAGTCGCAAACATGCGTTAACTAATAGTAAGTAAACTCCAAGTAGAGTAGTAAATGCTTATTAATTGGATTGATTGGTGCTAATGTATGCACTTTGCATATCTTGTAACCCAAGATTACACTTTGTAATCTGCCTATCCCCTTGGATAACTGACAGAACTGGGGTGTGTTTCCCCCATGTTTTACAGACAGTCTTCCCAGATGACTGGTAAATGGGAATCACAATCTCGTATAACATTGCTGAGGAATAAACAATGTCTGGGATAACCATTGTGGTTAACTGGGAAAATCCACAATCACCCAAACCAAGCCATGACCTCTGTTGGTGATTAGTAGACCGGAAAGTAATCTCATAGAGATACTGCACATAGAGTGCAAAATGCTTCATAAGCAAAAACTTGATGAATATGAATGCCGTTCCAAATCAGCCTTTGCTAAACACTAGGGCCCATAACACCTAGTTGTTGGGGGTAAAGCCCAAGTGGCCTCTTATATGTATATGGCCGGCCACCCGCCTAACTCACTTATCACTAACTCTTTGTATATACTTGTGTGGATAATAAGGTTTTGGGAGATAACCCTTAAAACGATTCTCTGTGTACTCTATAAGCTCTCTGTGTATCTCTCTGTGTGTGTGTGTGTGTGTGTGTGTGTGTGTGTGTGAGTCGATCTACGCTTCACTCCGCGACTTCAATTGGTATCAGAGCTTGGTTCAGTGCGTATTTGCGTAATCGCGCGTGCGCGCACTTTTCGGGCAGTATCTGGATCCGGAGCTTGGAAATTCACACTCGGCGTTTTGTGACCTGTGGTTTTACCCCCCTTTCAAATCCGTTTATGCCCTCAGAATTTCGTTCTGAGCACTACATCAGAAGATAGGTTTCACCCGCAAAGAAACCCGTCTTGTGTAGATTGGCAAGCAGGAGGTGGTCGGCATCAATATCGGCATCCACATACATCACTCATTAGTCTTCAAAGCATCATCTATAGACCATGTACACATATATATCATCAGATATATATATTGCAGTCTGCATTGCTACTTCTTGTGCTTGCTAGGTTCCAGGGGAGGTGTGGCCATACGAAGGCTTGACACCACTGGCATGTATTGCAGATTGATGTACTGTGATTGTGGGTCTGCTAGTTGTGAGTCACGCTAGCAGACAGACCATAGCGGTCATAAGACAGTGATTGGTCTATTGTAGGATGTATGCTAGTTCTGGGCAGTTTGTTGAGCCATCTGAGAGGGTCGTGTGTGAGGTTTTTTGAAGCCAAGCACTGGGGGCTGGGTTACCCAGTGTGAGGTGGATTAGGTTGCTGGAGTTCCCCTCTACACGCATCCTCTTCGGCGACTTTTATCCCATAGGATGTATGACTTTGTGTAGA
The DNA here is from genome assembly GCF_014529385.1 of Adiantum capillus-veneris. Lineage (NCBI taxonomy): Eukaryota > Viridiplantae > Streptophyta > Polypodiopsida > Polypodiales > Pteridaceae > Adiantum > Adiantum capillus-veneris. The sequence continues at coordinate 50,237,723 of NC_140932.1, forward strand.
CACTGGATTGCATCTTATGCGTCAGGCCGTTGAGGCATTGTTCAGGGTTCAGTCTTGAGACAGAACAGGTTCTGTGATCGCCCAAAAAGGAGACAGTGTATGCTTATAGGATATCATATTACATAGATTCTTAGATTTGTCAGTGGTCAGCTATTTATGGTTGTTTTTGAGCTATCTTTTGGTTTCCAGAGCTCAGTTTACAGGGGAGACTCTGTCAAAAATTTTCAAAATACTGACAGTTCTTGAAGAGAGCTGTTCAGCCTGTTGTTTACAGCTTGTTTATTGTGTATAGAGGCCAGTTTACAGGGGTCTGCCGGATTTTTCCCAGAAGTAAACAGTTTGGCAGATATGGCATCTTCTCAAAGTGAGACTCTTTACAACATAAAGAAGCTGGATGGCAGAAACTTTCCATTCTGGAAGAAGCAGATTTGGCAGGTTTTGGTGCAGAAAAAACAAGTGAAGCCACTGAAGCTCAAAGGGCAGAGACCAGAAGGTATGGCTGAAGATGAGTGGGAAGAGCTTGACGAGTTAGCTTGTTCCACAATCATGCTGACACTGGCAGGTTTTGGTGCAGAAAAAACAAGTGAAGCCACTGAAGCTCAAAGGGCAGAGACCAGAAGGTATGGTTGAAGATGAGTGGGAAGAGCTTGACGAGTTAGCTTGTTCCACAATCATGCTGACACTGGCAGAAAATGTTTACTACAATGTAGCAGAAGAGACTACAACGTATGGTGTATGGCAAAAGCTATGTGGTATGTACGAGAAAAAAAGTGCTGCTTCTCAGATTTACTGGCTCAAGAAATTGGTGGATTTGAAGATGAAGGAAGGAACAGCCATGTCAAATCATCTCAATGAATTTCACACAACTTTCAGCCAGTTAACAGCACAGGAGATAGTCTTTCCAGATTCAGTGAAGGCTATGTTTCTCTTAATCACTTTGCCAGACAGTTGGGATACTTTTCGCACAGCGTTAAGTAATTTTGTCGCGCCAGAAGGTCTTACAAGTGCCAATGTAGAAGGCAGCTTGCTCACAGAGGAGGTGAACAGGAAGAACATTGACAAAGGCAAAGGCAACAGTGCTTTGGTCGTTCGAGGGAGACAACATTTTAAAGAGAAGAAGGGTAAGAAGGCACAAAACCGAAGTAAGTCTCGTGACTCAAAGTCAAAGGATGACATAGAATTCTACCATTGTGGCAAGAAGGGTCACATGAAGAGAGACTGTACGAAGTGGAAACAAGAAAAAGGGAAAAAAAAGAGTTCTGAGCAAGATGAAAAGAAGAGTTCAGTGAAGATTGGAGAGGTGAATGTCACAGGATCTGGTTCAGACAATGATTCTGGTATAACAGTTGCTGCTGACATCTTCCTCACAAGCAATCTTGATTCTATTTTCTTGACTGCAGAGGATGGACATGCTATGAGTGATTGGATTATTGACTCAGGGGCATCTTTACATGTTTCTCCACACAAAGAGTGGTTTACATCATATGTGGCTACTAAAGATTATGTCAGACTTGGAAATGAGCAGGTTTGTGACATACTTGGAGTGGGAGATTTGCAGTTGAAGTTTCAGAATGGCTCTTCTTTATGGCTCAAGAATGTCAGACATGTTCCAGCAGTCCGAAAGATCTTGATCAGTACAGGGAAGTTGGATGATGCGGGTTATGTGACAGTTTTTGGAAACAGCGCTTGGAAGATCTCCAAAGGTTCGATGATTGTAGCACATGGCAACAAGTCGGGAACTCTGTACACTTTACATGTTTCAGAGGTTAAAAACCATGTAATTAATGTGATTGAGCAACCAAGTGTGTCACTGTGGCATCGTAGGCTGGGACATATGTGAAAAAGAGGAATGGAAATACTTTCTCATTATGGTTATTTGCCTGGATTTTCATTTCAAGATTTCGAGTTTTGTGAGAATTGTGTTTATGGTAATCAAACACAGGAACCGCACAGATCAAAGAGGAATCGTAGGGACGAACGGTTAGCTCTTGTGCATAGTGATCTATGCGGACCAATGCCTAGTTTGTCACTAGGGGGAGCAGCGTACTTTTGTACATTCATAGATGACTATTCTCGCAAAGTATGGGTTTACTTCTTGAAGCACAAGGATAAGGTGCTCAAGGTCTTTAAGACGTTTCCAAAGCTTTTCAAGACTTTTGTGAAGCAAAAGGGATTAAGCGGGAACTTACTGCACCATATAATCCTTCACAAAATGGGGTTGCAGAACGTATGAATAGGACCATACAAGAGAAGGTCAGAAGCATGTTGTCAAATGCTGAGTTGCCTGATGGATTTTGGGCAGAAGCAGTGGCTACAGCAGTTCATTTGGTCAACACGTCTCCTAGTAGGATTCTGGATAAGAGTGAAGTGGCTAAGATGCTATGGACACACAAGGCACCTTCGTATAAGAATCTCAAAGTCTTTGGTTGTGAAGCTTATAGCCATATTCCTAAGGAGTTTAGGAATAAGTTAGAACCAAAGAGCAAGAAGTGTATATTTCTTGGCTATGGAGAATCGGGCGAGATGGGTTACCGGCTTTGGGATCCTGAGTCCAGAAAATTTATTCGTAGCAATGATGTGCATTTCAATGAAGCCAAGTTTCACGCTAAGCCAAAGAAGATATAAGAGATCAGAAGAGTTGTCTTCAGGGAAGATGGACCTAGTGCTAGCACATCAAGACACCATGGTCAGGCTCAGGAACAGCCTATAGTGGCTAGAGAGGCAGAATCAGTTGTGGTGAGACGTTTTGAGCATGTCTCCGAACCACCTGATCGTTATGTGCCATCTCTAAATTATGTCGTGCTCACAGATTGCGGAGAGCCATCTTGTTACAAGGAAGCGTTACAAGTGGTTGACTCAAAAAAATGGCAGTTGGCCATGCAGTCAGGGATGACAACTCTGCATCAAAACCAGACATGGAAGCTAGTTAAATTACCACAGGGCAAAAAGGCTCTACCTTGTAAATGGGTTTATAGGTATAAGATCACTGCTCATGATAGTCAGCCAAAGTACAAAGCAAGGCTTGTTGCCAAGGGCTTTAGGCAAGAGCAAGGCATTGACTTTGATGAAGTCTTCTCTCCAATGGTCAAGATGACTACATTGAGATGCTTTCTTGCACTTGTTGCCACATTGGATTTGGTGTTGCACCAAATGGATGTCAAGACAGCGTTCTTGCATGGTGATTTAGATGTGGAAATTTACATGCAGCAGCCAGAAGGGTTTGTTGAGAAAGGCAAGGAAGATTTGGTATGCCAGTTGTTAAAGAGTCTTTATGGCTTAAAACAATCACCGAGGGCATGGTACCATAAGTTCCACAAGTTTATGCTTTCTCAAGGCTACGAACGTAGTGAGTTCAATCACTGTCTATATACAAAGAAGGCTAAGGATGGCAGTTGGCTGATCCTTATTTTGTATGTGGATGACATGTTGATTGCTGGCAAACACTTGGAAGAAATTTCAGCTCTGAAGTCAAAGATGGCAAAATCGTTGACGTGAAATACATGGGTGAGACAAGTCATATACTTGGTATGCGCATTGAGAGAGACAAATCAAAGAAGTTGATTTGGTTATCTCAAACAGAGTATATTGACAAGGTTTTGCAATGGTTCAATATGGACAAGGGAAAGGCATTGAGTGTTTCATTGCCACCATATGTGAAACTTAGCAAACAAGATTGTCCTGTGTCTGAGGAAGAACATGCTGAAATGGATAAGATTCCATATGCGTCTGCAGTGGGTAGTTTGATGTATGCAATGATTGCTACACGTCCGGATATTGCATTTGCAGTGGGAGTGGTTAGCAGATATATGTCAAATCCTGGCAAGAAACATTGGGAGGCAATGAAAGGTATCATGAGATACTTAAAACATACAAAGAGTATGCGCATATGCTATGGTAGTCAGGATTTGAGTGTCATAGGATACACTGACTCAGATTATGCAGGAGACTTGGATAAGAGGAGATCTACATCAGGCTATGTCTTTACTTTGGTTGGAGGTGCCATATCATGGCGATCTTGATTAGAATATTGTATTACGCAGTCTACTACAGAAGCTGAGTATGTTGCAGCAAATGAGACATGCAAAGAAGCTATTTGGCTTGGTAGATTGGTAGCAGACTTGGGAATCAAAGTAGATATGCCAGTGTTATATTGTGATAGTCAAAGTGCTATACAATTGGTAAAGAATCTAGTGTTCCATTCGAAGACTAAGCCTATTGATGTGAAATATCACTTCATTAGGGAAGTACTTGAAGACAAGCAGATACAACTACTGAAGATCCACACCAAGGACAATCCTGCTGATCTACTCACAAAGGGACTTCCAGGAGAGGGCTTTGTGCATTGTCGTGAGTTATTGGGCATTGGATAGATGGCAGCCATGTAAATCTTTGTACATTTATGTTCATAGATTTATAGTTACTTAAAGTGCCACATTGGACTTTAAGTGGGAGGTTGTTGGGATTAAAGCCCAAGTGGCCTCTTATATGGATATGACCGACCGCCTGCCTAACTCACTTATCACTAACTCTTTGTATATATTCACATATACTTGCATGGATAATAAGGTTTTGGGAGATAACCCTTCAAACGATTCTCTGCATATTGTGTAAGATCTTTGTGTATCTGTGTGTGTGTGTGTGTGTGTGAGTCGATCTACGCTTCGCTCCGCTCCGTGACTTCACTAGTGTGCATGCATTGAGCAAAAAACAGATCCAAACCTGGATATCCATGATGATCCTTGACAATACTTATGGAAAATGTGATGCGCTTAGCATACGTTAAAGAGGAATGTAAATAGTTCTGAAAAGAAACTAAATAGTTTCAGCTGCAATAATTTGCAAGCCTTGCTGAAACATCTGAACCATAATAGAAGGTGAAACACTGATCACTTCTAGGTACAAACAATGAAACTTTTTCATTAACAACTTAGAGCCTTGCTATATGTATAAACAACCATCTGTAATGTTGTTTAGCAGTACTTGTACCTGAACAGGTCATTCTAAGTATCCGACAATTTTTGGGCACGAAATTGCTCCTGATACGTCATGCTGAAATGGTCTAGAAAGCAGATGTGGTCAGCACCTAGGGACTTTGCCGTGACACATATTTGAAATAGTGGCCGCCAGTGTCAGTCCCATAGACTCATATTCGCCACATGTGGAATATGTCTCAAATAAGGATGTCTGAAAAAAGAACATCCTACAAGTACAAGATGTACTTGTGTGTGGAGGTAACTCTAAATACTCTACGACAAGAGTGAGAGAGGCCCTCATTCATTACTCCACACTGGCTAAACCAAACTCCTTGAGTCCCTAGACCATGTTGTATCCCATGTGACAACATGTGCCAAATCGAATCCGACAGGTTGGTTCATAACAGCATAATGTACGTTGGACACTACGGCCCAAAATACTTATTTCGACCTGCCCTTGGCATGGCCCTGGGGATTGAACTGAAAGTGCAGTTACCCGTATTCAAATGCACAGGAGCACATCTCCCACCTATGAAAAAACCAAGCAACATTGCGCTGAAAACCTTGGGTGTTGCCTTCGCAATCCAAACCCGTTGGATAGAATCTAGGTAGTCAACCCCTTGGTAAGACCCTTTGAAGAAACTGCTCAACTAGCAAGTAATGGTAACCAACATAGTTAACTGTGTATAGAATGATGAGAATCAACTCAAAAAGTTGATTTTTTTCGCTACCGCGTGGTAGATTGCGGAATGCTTGCCTTGAAAATGTAACGGGAATAGATCAAACTATGATCCTCCATGCCTATGGGGTGATTTAGCAAGCACCCGCGGGGTCATACCCCAAAACAATGCATCCATAGACACTCGTAGTGCTATAGAGAGAGCAGGAGATCCACACAAGTGGAAAGCCTAGCTCTTATGGACAGCCATGCTGTCGCAACGGTATGTTGCAAAATCCGTGGTAGAAATCAATTGAGTTGAGTTTATGTTTATCAAAAACTCAACTCAAGTGTCACACTGAAACCATGTCGTGAAAAAATGACACCGAAAACATTCGTAATGACAAGAATCTTGCTTGTCCATTAACGTCGTTGTGTACTACACTAGGTATGTCTATTGGATCTTAAGAACAAGCACCCAAGGAATGCCAACCGTTGGGTCGTACCCAAGATCTGACAATGACTCGTAGCTAGCGTGTGTGGCTCATAGCCCTTATGGAAATTAGTGTTCAATCCATTAAATGGTGAAGACTGATGTAGAGGGCGTCTTGCCCAATTTCTAGCTGAGAGTTAGAGCACCTTGGCTCATGCTGACTCCCAAACAAAACATGTATCAAAAACTGCGTACAAAGTTTTCATTATTCATGGAGGGAAAAAAGAAAGAGAGAGAGAAAATGTTGGGCAGAGGAACTTTCCTTACATGACGACTTTGTATATGTTGTGCCCAATCTGTGTGCTCTGATGCATCTTATGCATGACTTGCAACTTATCCTATAAGCATGCAACAATCTGCCTGTATAACGCTCTCATCGAGAGAGGGAACAAAAAACATAAACCACAGCTTGACCCTCTTACCATGTATGGGGTCGTGACTTTACAAAAATGACTTAATATGGCACTTTGCTTGTGAAATAAGTCCTAGATTTAGGTTCCATTTAGTGGTATTGTGCGTTGACAGCAACCAAAAATTTAAACAATCCAGAACTTAGTTTGTCCGTGACAGAGTGTCTGGTGTGATAGCGGAAGCGTAATATCTGAAGTGGTGGAATTCATGCCACCTGGTTAGCATGCCTTGCATACAGATTTATAAGCCCTTGGCAAACGTGATGGCCTCAAACATGAGATCCAAAACCTTTAGTGCCTTGCACAGTCTAAACTGATAGGGATTCTGTGAGGTGATATGCCCTATTTTTCTAGTTTTTCAAACTTGTGTGCCACTGCCCGTGATTCCAAGTCAGTGGGTAGTACCTTGGCATAAGGGAGAAGCCTTGATTCATGTAAAATTGTCAAAGAACTTTGCTTTGCACAAAAGCATTAATTTCCAATGTAAATGTATAAACATGGAAAAATAAACAATACTGAACATGGTCTAACCTGGTCATCCTGCTGTAACCAATTGTCTAGAGATGTCGGAAGAAAAGCTCGTTCAAATGTAGTTCATAGCCATTTTTTTTGCACAAGAGAGAGTTGGCGTATGTATCATATACATGCCCTGAAAGATTTTGCAGGCATATGGAGAGAGTTCCCAAGGACATGTGCTCATAGTCTACCCCAGAGGGGAAAAGGCTCAATGTAAGATTCCAAAATGGAAGTCCTACTTCTGATAAGTACTTTTGTGTCCTTGTAGACTGAGGTGTACGTGATAAATTGGAGCCCTTCTGGCTCATAGCCATGGCTTCCAATAGATAATGAATGCCCCTTGGCTTCACACATACTGAAAGATCCTCCATAAATATTTGCAAAGTGTCGTCATGGCAGCACGTGGAAAATCACTATGCGAGAGATCCGGAATCACATCTACTGTCGGCTGTTGCAAATGGTGACAAATAGTTGGCCATGCAGAACATATTTGTCATCATCAATCAAGCCTAGACGTGAGGAAAAGAGCTTTGTCAAATCGACAAAGAAGCGGCCATGCCAAACAACTTTGTAGCCTCGAACAGTAAGAGTTATTGGCTGTGCCGATGCCTGTAAGTACCGATTCCTTTTGCCTTTGCATTAACATTCAACCACCGACGAACGTGTGTTGTTGAAGTATTGTGTACTCAATCCATGCTCGATGTTGATCCCTCAACCAAACAGAGGTTCGTTGCAAACAAAGCAATGGAAAAAAAATTGACTGCGTACGAAATTGTCACAAGCTGTGCTTGTGCCTACCTGCAAGAGCTACATAGCATGTTTGAAAGCGTGATCAAATCAAAACAAAAGCTATTGCATACCTTAGCAATGATCTCTATTGACTCTCGAGTCATGTTGGAGGACTTGTTGTAGCCATAACCATGGTCCTTACCATGGTAGGGTATATCCTGATTGCAACCTTGCTGGGTGTTGTATATCTGTAATAAGCCTTGCTCACATGAACTTTTGATAACAAAACTCTTAATTTACCTCAATCAACGCGTCTTGAATCAACCAATAACATCATCCTTGTCGTAATCTCCTCGTTGGGATTGCTCCATGCTGGAAGACATGGCCTTGCCATTGCATTCACAATTCTGAATGCTAACATGACCTATATTCACCTTGGTCCTGACATCGTTCTTTGAAATCTGAGAGTCTCGTTGTCTTTGCTCTAGTGGTAAAGACATGTACAATATCACAGCAGACCGACAATGAAGACAGTGCTCATGGCGGCCCCTGATATGCTCGAAGACCAAATAGTCCTTGCACCTTGCACCTCCATGGAAATGACCTTGACTTCGATCCATAAATACCAGTTGAATGATGAAACTCGCCTATCGATCTATAGGCTTCGCCTTGGCACCAGATCTACTCGATCGCATTGTGCCATGCATGAAGTTTTCATGAGTGTGTACATGCTCATAATCGTGTCGATTACCTGCTGTTATCGATCGCCGTGTCAAAGTACCTAAATGGTGCCCTCCGAAGGTCTGAGGCTTGGTCGCCATTTGTATATGTTGAGGGAGGTGGGAACGCACCCTTGCAAACCTCAAAAGGTCAAAAACAATTTAACAAAGGGCGGTACTCGGCTATGGCTCATCACAGCAGATAGTGTCGGAGATACAAATCGAGGTCGCACCTCATGCGGTGCTCCTCTGGCTAGGCTCAAGAAGTGAAACCTCCCCAGCATGCCAAGATGATCTCGCCAAACTCAACTGCTTGCAATTTTACTCAGGTCGCGTTCTCCCCTTTAGGGTTTCTCCACACGAGTCGATTTTGGCCTCGACCTCCCCGCCTAGCAAGAGCTACTGCACACGCGTAGAGATTGGCCTTGATCTCCCCGCCTAGGGAGAGATCGTCTCCATGGTTCTCCATGAACGAGCGAGAGAGAGAGAGAGAGAGAGACAGAGAGAGAGAGAGAGAGAGAGAGAGAGAGAGAGAGAGAGAGAGAGAGAGAGAGAGAGAGAGAGAGAGAGAGAGAGAGAGAGAGAGAGAGAGAGAGAGAGAGAGAGAGATGCACAAGCCATGCAAGGCTCCCTTCCTCCATAGCTCTTCCCCCGAGCTTTGATACCAGTGAAAGGACATAGGGAGATAGACATGCCACTAACCACCCAATCGTACCTATATATAGGCCCTTGGCCCTACTATATATAGCCCCTGTACCGCATGTGTATCCATCGGCCCTTGGCCAGAGCTGTGCCCTCCTATAGTCCTACCCTTGGCATGACACATTCCCTAAATCTATCTATCAATGGTAAACTTATCAATTTGTGAGATATCCGCAAGAAAAACATCAACGACAGTTTGGTAATGGAACCATGAAAGCATTATCCAAATAAGATTGAAGTAGAAAACAAAGAACACACATTTGCAAACAATGTTTTATAACCTACCAACAGCTCGTGTGATAGACCTCCTCTCCCAAGCTTCATGCCCAAGTGAAGAGTCCACAACAAACGAAGTAGTATGCACCAATGAGGATGTAGTGGGCACTTTAGAGGAGGGTTCCATAAGAGGTGTAGTGTCCACCAAAGAGGACATGCCGGGCTCCATAGATGGCACAATTGGAGGCATAGAGGAACGAGTGGGTATCATGGATGTACTTGGAGGCTCCATTTGCCATTTACCCTTCTTGAGTGCATTGCTTGCTTGTGGAGTAGCCTTAGATTCACTCCCAACATGCCTTGAATTCACTCCCAACAGTGTATTGAGTAGCTCCATGAGAAACGAGAGGGAGCAACTCTTCTTGTGTGTCCTCTAAGTACTCATCACTCTCATTCTAAAACCCTTCACTCAATAACAATATAGCACAATGTCACATATGTAGGCGCTAAAGTAATATGACCATACTCAAGAAAACAAGAGCCACAAGTGTTATGGTACTTAATCTCTCGTAACTCTATCTCTTGATTTGGAATAAGTCCCATTGGATAATCCAAACGCCAAGGTCGCCTCCCATGTTTTCACATTCCTCTCAAGCAAAGTGGGAGAGTACATGGTATTCTCATCATGCACATTAATCCACTCTGTAGTGAATAATGGGGCTTCATCCAAATTGTTGCTCCTCTACGCATTGCACAATCCATATACACAAATTTATGAGCACTATCCACTTTAAGAAACACATATAAATGAAATTAGACAAAATCACAAGCAATTAACATAGTAAAGACATATATCTTAAAAATAAATTCTTATCACGCACATTAATCGACTCTCTACTGAATAATGGGGCTTTCTCCAATTGCTGCTCCTCTACGCATTGCACAATCCATATATACAAGTTTTAGAGCACTATCCACTTTAAGAACCACGTATAAATGAAACTAGACAAAATCACAAGCAATTAACATAGTAAAGACATATATCTTAAATATAAATGCATCAGAGTCTCCTTTGTATGGAGAACACTTTTTCAAAAAAAACCGTACACCCTATCTTGGGCTCCCACATGGGATGTAAGGTTTTGAGCATGTACATTGATCACAACCTTCTTGTTGAAAAAAACCATCCACCCCATATTTGGCAAGGTTTTTTGTAAAACCAAAATGATTTTTCATCATACTCAAAATGACCAACCATCACACAACCATGGCAAACAATTTAAATTCTCTCTTCTTGCAAAGAGTGCAAGGCAAAGATGCAAACCTATAAATTACTCTCTTAGCCGATAACGCAAGTTTTGGCATCTTCTCACTAGTGTCAGAAGACTTCACCGCATCCATTAGAATAATAAAATCCTACATACATAGTAACAAACAAAAAACACACTCAAGTTGATCTTGTGTAAATCCAAACATGTCTATAATCTAGTAAATACAATGCTCAAATATCTACGTGCAAAATATGATTCTTCATGCTCATCTTGTAGATAGGTTCACAAAATCTGGAAGTTGTGGACCTTCTACTTGCAGCCTTTTAATCATAAGTGTAGCCTCCCCATGCAAGTAAGCCCAATAAAGTAACTTTGAAAAATCTTGTAGTCACCAAAGTGAAGACATTGTAGATCTTTAGGCTTAGTGAGACTCATGAGGTGCAAAACTATCTTCTTTCTACAATAAATAAGAACATTATATCAATTAAGCAAATGGAAAATGAAATAGCAAGAACATAATTATCAAATGAGAAACAAATAGCTTGATTACCTTTTGAGAATGATCTTTGAGCTTGTCAAACAATAGATCTTATCTCTAGTGATCTTTAGCATGTTAGGCTCGTCCCATTTAATGCTAAATAACAACTTGAAGAGCTCATCACCATTGAGAGGATTGGCGATTGATAGGTACTTGTATCTCTTATCTTTCAACCGTTCCTCCTCTACCTTTGTGGCCTTGTCTAGCCTCTTCTTCATCTCAACATCATTTAGTCCAAGTGCATTAAGCTTTGCTCTTTCTTTGGACATAAATGCGTTGCTCTTATCTAGTCTCTTCTTCATCTCAACATCATTTAGTCCAAGTGCATTAAGGTTTGCTCTTTCTTTGGACATAAATGCGTTGAACTCATCCTAAGACTTAATGCCTTATTGAAACCATGAAAAGTTATACATTAGTCTAAAAACATCTAGTGTATGTATCACCCTCCACACAAGTTGAGAGATCAATCTACATGGAGTGTTATACCATGGTGCAGCACCATGGTAATACCTTGCCTCCACAACCATCTCCACCTTGACCCATTCTCTCATATTGGATGTCAATTTCTCTAGAATTGACTTTGTATTTTCCATACCATTACTACATACAATATATATATATATATATATATATAGTACTATGCCACTATATATTATGTACTATATATACTATGTATATGATATATACTACTATATATATTTATATTCTATACTTTAAATACTATGTATATAATACTATACTTCTATATATTACGTACTATATATACTACACTACTATATATTATGTATTGTATATAATATTATACTATCTACTATATATGTTACTACTATATATACTATAATATTATATAACATAGTATATATAGTATATACTACATATACATTGTATATATAGTTAATATATAATATACTATACATAGTATATATAGTATAGACTACATACTATGTAATATATACTATAGTTATATAGATTATATGTAATATAAAGTATATATAGAGTAGTAAGTATATATATATATATATATATATATATATATATATATATATATATATATATATATATATATATATATATATATATATATATATATATATATATAGTATATTATATAATATAATAGTATATAACCTATACTACTATATTGTATATACTACAATAGAGTATAGAATATGCTCTATATATTCTACATGGCGGTGGTATATGTAGTATATAGTATTTAATATTTATTATAGTATATATATATATATATATATATATATATATATATATATATATATATATATATATATATATATAAGCTACAAAGTATATAGAGTATTTAGTGTGTGTGTGTGTGTGTGTGTGTGTGTGTGTGTGATATTATATTGTATATACTAGAGAAGGCTACACAGATGTTTTTAGAAGGAGATAAGTCAAAAGAATGAAAAGCTAGACTAGACAATGCTTCTTTCTCTTCAGGGTCCAATAATTCTAAATCCAAGAGAGGGTTGACAACTTCCACTTGAGATTTAAGCTCTATAGGAATAGATGGAATACTATTTATTTGTAAAAGCTTATTTACAATATTAGGTAGGGAAGTAAAAGTTCAAATCACATGAATCTTGGCAATCTATTAATGACAACAAGATTAATAGCTTATTAAATGCCTAAAGACAATCATTGGGGTTTTTTTGTGATGTTATGAGAAGAGAAATCCAATCATTTATAGATGCAATGTTAAGGGCAGACAAGTTTTTGTTTTCACATGATAATTTTTCACAATCTAAGAGTTTCTTGTGAAATCAGGGCCCTTAAAACAAGATAAACTGCATTGTGTACCAATGAGAGGAATGGGGATTGGAGCTTTAGTAGCAGCATATCCAAGTTAACCAATGATGGAATCCATTTCTGCTAAATAATACATGTAAACAGTTAGCTCTCTAAACAAATTTCAACTAAATTGACACTTAAGCATATGATACTAGCCCGACCAAAGGCTAGTTAGGAAACAGGGGTGTGTGTGTTTTATGTTTTAATCCTAACCACAATTGGAATCATATGCTTAAGTACAATTTAGATTGAAGTTTCAATACAAAATAATTAATCTTTATGATCATAAATTACAAAAGAACATAGCATTAATCACCTTTACAATGATAAATTCACAAAGAAATTGGATTTTGTAGGAGATGATTTTTGCCACAAGCATTCCTAGTTGAGGGATGAGAGACTCACCTGCCAACCAACCAGACAACACATAGTTAGAATTAATCATGTATTGAATGGGTGACAGGTGTAAAGTGTCCCCCATCCACGTGTTATAGTTGTCACATCTAGCAATGCATAGCATCTTGCATTCTCCAATAATGAGGTAAATTATCCATTGATAGAGAGAGAGAGAGAGAGAGAGAGAAGGAGCGAGCAAAAAATAAATAGAGTTGAGTTTTTTCTTGATAAGTAGAACTCCCAACTATCTCTCATTTTGCAATCACACAAGTTGAGAACATCTTCTCAAGACATTGAATTCACAACAAAAATATTATTGTGAATATGCATGTATCCATAAATGTAGAGGGTGTGTCTATGGAACTTATAGATTTAAAACCATCGCCACATTTGTACTATATAATCCCCTATTGTATTTATCACCAAACCCTAAATTCCATTGTATGGATGTAACAAATAAACCAATATACATATGCACTACGTCAAATTTTCTTACTGTGTGTTTGTGTGGGTGTGGGTGTGGGTGTGGGTGTGTTTGTGTGTGTGTGTGTGCGCGCGTGTGCACATGTCGATTAGAAGTAAATTTAGCTATAATCTCTAGCTTTGCTTACTTACATTTGAATAAGTGATTGTGTGTGCACACGTGCACACACGAACGCACATGCGCACAGGATTTTATACATGTGCATGCATTTTTGTAGGTATAGTGTATTTTCAAGTGAGGGTGTGTTTTGATTTGCTTGTGTGTGTGTGTGTGTGTGTGTGTGTGTGTGTGTGTGTGTGTGTGCATGCGCATGCGCACATACGTACACACGCACGCATGTATCCATGGGTGTGCGAATACATATGAAAACATTTGTACAAAAACTGCAACAATTTCTTCACCAAATTTAAAATTGATGACAAAACAATGAATTAAACAACACTTGTGAAGTTGTGGCAAGAAGTAATGCCATGTTGCAAATCACCTCCAAGATTGTGATGTCCAATGGGTACCTTGATGATTGATATAGTGCTACAATTTATACTTTGATTGGCTTCGCAACATATGTAGCTATCATAGAATTATGTTAAATTGAAAGTAAGCAAATAGTCTTTCAAGCTCTACTATGTAGTCCAACTCAAGCTTGTGTGTACTCAAGGCTCTCTTGGTTTGCAGCCATCACTCTTCTTCTCCTTTTATCCTCATATGTCCTCAATCTGTTGAAGAGTAGAGTAACCTATTATTAGATACACCAATTTCTGTTTTGCATAGAGACAATATTATAAGAGTGTGTGGGTACATGTGAGAAGGAGAGAGAATCATAAAAGAAAACAAAGTTGCAATCTGTTTCCTCATCTTTTAGCAATACCCTTTTTTTTTAAAATCAATGCCTAGGAGGGAGTTGTGTGTGTGTGTGTGTGTGTGTGTCTGTGTGTGTGTGTGTGTGTGTGTGTCCAAAACTTCTTTTGTTTGGTGTGCATGAGAGCTAGAGGGAGAAGTTTTAGAGGGTAGGGAAAGTAGTTTCCCATCTTTTGTCTTTGTTTGAAAAGAAAAAGTATAGGTGATGTTTCCTACATGTTTTACTTGTCAAAACAAGTGAAAGATATTCAAAAAAGTATTTGGATATCCTATTTATACCCTTCCAATTTGTGTAGAAAGAAAATGAGAGCTTTCTCAAGGCCTTGACCTGTTGCACTTATATGACTTTCTTTTTTGTGCATCTAGTGAAAAGGTAGTTTTAATGAGCCTTCAAAATGCAAACTAGAGCCACCATTCAAATTTGAGGGTTGGGTGAGAGTCACATCCAAAAAAATTCCTAAGCAAATAATAATAAGATACCCACCAAAAAAAAAGGGGGAAAGGGGGGGGGGGGGGGGGGGGGGGGGTTTCTCCTAGCTTTGAGAGTGAGTGTGTGTGTGTGTGTGTACATGTGCAAATCATACTCTTACTATTTTTGTGAATCAAATAAATTGATATAAGTTTAAAATTTATTGATACAATTTCATATAATAATAGTAAATAAATTGGTGATGGTTTAACTCACTCTCTATAGAACATGGGTATGTGTGCATGTGCATGATGCATTTTTGTACATGAGGTATTTTTTAGTGTTTTTTTTTTTTTTGTCTGTGCGCGCATGTGTAATATTATATTGTATATACTACTATAGAGTATGGATAATATAATGTATATAACATCTCTATAGTATATACGATGACATATAATATAGTATTTAATATTTATCATAGTGTGTCTATATATATATATATATATATATATATATATATATATATATATATATATATATATATATATATATATATATATATATATATATATATATATATATATATATATATATATATATATATATTACACTACAATAATTGTATATAAGATAGTATATAGCACATTATATATTCTATATTATATAATGTATTAAATGCATATCTTTTGAGACATTGTGAGAGATTTGAAGTGTTGTTAATTCGCTTATCTCTTAATGATTATGATTGCGCGTATTTTAAAGAATGAATATTTGAAATTCATTTAGTATAGTTTTCAATGAATGCATTAACTCCTTAGAGCTGTATCCTTTTGCACTTTCTCTGTGCCTTATTCACAGTTCTTGTCATCTATTTTTGTCACTATCTTTACCCTCCCTTTTTCCCTTCCATCTCTGTTTCAAACATGACAACTATAGCTATGCTTTCAAGGACAATAAATGCTCCTGTGGAATATTGTGTTTCATTAAGAAATGGAGAGCTTCTCCTTAGTGAATATTTCCTTCAAATCTTGCTACC
Organism: Adiantum capillus-veneris; assembly: GCF_014529385.1. NCBI lineage: Eukaryota > Viridiplantae > Streptophyta > Polypodiopsida > Polypodiales > Pteridaceae > Adiantum > Adiantum capillus-veneris. The sequence goes on from NC_140932.1 coordinate 50,253,940, forward strand.
TCTTTCTATCAAGTTTGAAGGTTTACAACCAATCCTTTAGACAGGGAGCTCTATGTCTAAAGTTAATGTGTTGCCAAGATGGGATGACGAAGACCACAAGCATTACCTCCTTGACTATAATTCGTCCTCTGCTTGCCACATTCTACATTCAAATGACTATGTTCTATGTGTCCGATAACTTAGAAACAATGGAATATGTTGGTGATGATTCTCTTTATGCTACATCATTTAACAAAAGCTCTACTCCATTACATATAAATGTTGATATTGATGAAGATGAAAATGTAGTTGTTTTGGAGATAGTGCAAGCAGCCAAGGCACCAATAGCCCACCTACACACACAAGGGTTGGTTGAGCAAACCACACAAAAGTATTCAAAGGATACATCCATAATTGCATGGATGGAAGACAGAGCTAAATTCCAACAGGTTGACCAAACTACTAGATGTTTGTGGATCTCACAAAATGGTAGATGAGCTCCCAACTATTTACAATGGCAATGTTTGTTTTGAGCTTCCTTGAACACACAACAATAAAAAGATGCTCGGGATGGAGCAAAAGTATGACAGTCACCTTTGGACTCGACCAACATGGCCATAGATTGCATAGTGTGTTTGAGCTATTGTCTTGGAAGTCTTCAATGTTGCAAGGTAACATGCCCTTTTTACCTTAGTGAAAAAAAGATACAATGATTCCTTCTTTCATGGGCATTTGGACAAACAAATTAGCATGAGCTATCCTGCTAGCAAAGGTAAATCTAAAATAACTTCTCACTGTTGTGAGAAAACGGTCACTTGTACAAATGTTTGCAAGTGTATGATCTATTATGTGATGCCAAAAGAAGCCACAATAGCACATTTGGTGATCCATCTTGAGGTGCATGGCCACAATGTTCAATTAGGTACTTGGAGGGCAGCCCTTGAAAAGGTGCAAAGTCTTGTTAGTACAGACCTAAAGATTAAGAAAAGGGGTCCTAGAAAGGTACAAATTCTAGTTGCTCAACAGATGTTATTCCAATCTTTGACTAAAAAAGATGATTTGGAAGCCACTGATGTCGAGCTTAACCATTTCCTTGAGGAAATGATGCCACTTGTTCGGAATAGGGTATTCAAAAGAATTGTATCAAATGAGAAAGCAAAATAGGGTCGGGTTGTTGGTGATGGATATGACAATATATTATTGCTACAAAAACGGTGTGTTTTTTCCTTTCATTCATGGAAGTCATTTTCCTGGTCAAGGTGGGCCGAACGATAAATCTTACGTGTTCAAAATGTCCACAAAAGGACCTGATTTAGGAGTTGAACTTGTCAATCAAATGAGGCAAGAGGGGAAGGAGATTCGAGAAGTGTGTGGGTGCATTTTGATGAGGGATCCCAATCCTTGAGCGAGTACTTCCGAGTGAACAAGTAACTGAGCGAGCACATAAAATAAAAAATCCGAGATCAAGACCTCAATAGTTACTCTATAGAGGATAGTGTAGCAAAGTAAATATAAAACCCCACAACTGGTTCAACCCAGATGTGATGTATTTTTTGCAGCCCCAAAAGCATGGTGCGACAACCCTGTGCTTAATATCATGTAATCCATCATTAATGAATTGCACACATCTGCTTGTTTGATTTTGTAGAATCCCAAAACACGTCATCTTACATTGACTTTGCAAACCCATTTCTGCCATCGACTTTGTAAACCCATTTTTGCCATCGATGAATGGGTGAGATCGGCCAAATTTCTGGCAGCCAAGGCAACAGATGATTGCTTTAATAATCTCTAGGCAAGAGGCTTGCATACCACAGGCATTGCTCGTCTTTGCCCCTTTAGGGTAGACATTACACTTAACACTCGGAAGCATGGCCATTGCCATGTTTGCCGCGCAGCAGCTTCATATAGATAAGCTTGTGGCCATGCTCTAGTCCATAAATGGTTATGTCCCTAATCATTCTCGACTAGAGGCTCGCTCAAGATGGGTTATTGGGGTTCTAATTTGTCTAAAATACTAAAATGCTTTACTGATCCTGAATTTTGAAGACGCTAAAATATTTCTAAAATATAAACCAATTTTTAAAATGTGAGATTCTTAATTTTGAAGATGCTAAAATATTTAAAAATTTTAAAAAAATAATGTCCAATCCATCAACACAATTTTGATTGAAATTACTTTGACCCAATCAAATGTGTCAACTATGAATTTTTTTTCATTAGTTTCGTGGAGCACTTGGTTTGTGTAAAAGGAAAAGGGTACCTTGAGAGTGGGCAAGATTTGTAAGAGAGCTTCAGTTTTTAGAGGATGTAAGATGCTTCATTTACACTTAATGCTCAAAAAAACCTAGGTTAAGTGTGATCCCACCTAAAATTTTGAGATTTACCTCTAAATTTTAGATTTAAGGGTGAGAAAACCTACAAATTTTGGAGAAATGTAGTGTAAGTTAGTGTGAAAACCTTCAAATTTAATCGTAGAAGGGGCACCAACGGCAAGAAATTCAAAAAACCATGAGCACCAACTTGGGCCACGACCTGCCGTTTAGATCAAAAAAACAGGCTATAAGGGGTTGTTGTTGAGCTGCTCATAGAACATAATAAGGCCTCTGACGAGAGCGAGAGAGTGCTTTGAGGTGGGGTCAATAAGATCCACAAGGGGGTGCACCAAGAGCATCCCCCTAGTATTTTTTGTACTCTGAATGAGGCGTAATCCTTTGGGGCTCAAGCATGCTAGTACCCTGATGCTTGTGGAGGCCAATTAGCCTACCTTCCAGTCCCTACCTTGTCCGCCAACTTTGTCAACAACTCCTCGACAGGGTCAGCCGCCCCTCCACCCCCACCTCCCATTTCACATCCTCCCTGAACCCAACCATGTGCTCTACCGCAAGCCTCACAAATGTATCCTCTACATCCAAACATCTCATCAAAAAACCTAGCCCCACCTTGTTAGTGAACATATACCTCATCAACTCCCTATGATTCCTGGACACCCTCTTTGCCTACACATTCTGCCAAAATTCATCCGCAGGCGTGCTGAATGCAAAGCACAAAAGTTCCAACTCATTGTGAATGACCTGTATCATTTGATATAAGTTGATCATCCAATTCTTAAGCACTTTGTCAAAGTACCTCAAAATTCTTTCCTCAGAAGTGCTACTAAGAGTTAGAAAGGCTACAACCGAGTAGGCAAGCTAGACGAGCACCACAAGAGAGTTGATGTCTACGAGGCTATAAAGAAGGCGGAGGGAGGAGACCATATTATGGGTGGAACCTGTGTGAGAGTAGGGGAGATGAGACTAATCTAGGGGAGATGAAGATGAACTGGAGAATCAGGGAGGCGAGGCAGGCATGGCGGACCCTGCGGTAGTGGGGATCATGAGCGAGATTGATAAGGTAGGGGTCCTGACTTAGATAATCAAGGGGGTGAGTAGGCAGGAGAAGAGGGAGACTGAGGTGAGGCGTCCACCTTCCAAGAGCAGCAAGAAGAAGTCGTGTGCATGGGACCTCCTTGTCTCACCGAGACAGCTTCTCCATAGATGTTAACCACCGCCCCTAGTTGCCCGGAGTGCGGTCCTTGCTGTAATTATTCCCATCGAAAAAATGTGTCTCAGCTTGATATTGTGTCATTTTCAATTTCAAAAATTCCAGGTGAGGGCAAGCGTAAAAGGAGAAATTCTATCCCAAAATAGAGAAAAATAGTGTAAAAAATCAAAAATATAACCTAATGCTTTAAAATTTCCTCTTGGCAAGTTTAAGAAAAGGAATTTTGTATGTTTGGGAGAGTGGTATTTTTTGAACACTCCATTGGACAGCACGATTGCTATTGGATCGCATGTAGACCCGCGGTCCTTGCAGTAAGTTTCCCAGTTTTCTAAAAGGCAAGTTTGAAATCTAACGATTAAAGATTGTTGGACCCATGAGCAATTTTGTCAAGTTTTGAAAAAAAAATCCCAGCGTTGTTGATAGTGGACTGCACATTGGCATGTGGTCCTTGGTGTAGGAGGTGATGCCGTAAGATACAACCCAAAAGCACGCTAAAGCACCCACAGATTCCAGAGACCCACATTAATGTTGCCATTGTCATGCACTTTGTATAGCTTCCGCATTGCTCTCCTCTTTCCCTCCTCGGCCTACGGCCTACACAGTGCTGCTTGGTGCGCCTATGTTGCATATTTTCTATATGTCTTCTATTTGGCACTTTGTCATACGCAAGAGGTAGTAGGCAGCCCTCTTTCCACATGCAATTCCTCTCCCCTCTAGTTTGCATTGCAAGGGTCCAACCCCAGTTACCCCAGCATCGCAAAGCATCAGAACTCTCACCCAAAGCCAGTTGTGCACCCAACTCTCACCCCACCATTGCAAGGCCTTCCTTGAGCCCTTCAATGAAGCATGTCACACACACTCTTAGTCACCCAGCCACACACACCCTTGCATGATGCTACCTGCCAATATCACCACTCAACTAGCTCATATTTGTTTCGACCGCTCCATTCTATCACTTGCTTAGAAACTAACTTATACACAAAAATTTTGCTTTGCTAGAAATGAGCCTCACAAATCCATTTGGCAATCAAAAAATGTACACTTGATGTGTGCAATCTTGCCATGGTTGTCATCATTGGTGACAATTAATTTGAATTTTATACATATTTACTCCATGATTTCATGAATCTATTTGGACCTATCCAGGTATTTCAAATTTGTAGTAGTGTCTATTGTATCCCTAGGACCTTAGGCATGTGGCCTCAAAGATGGTGGTAATCCCCTCGCTTTATATTTCAACCCCATGCTGCAGACCTTCCTTTATGGGCGTTCCATTCATGCCATTACACATGGTCCTATAACCGCATGGGCTACATGTGATGCCAATAATCTAGGCCCACTGCCATTGTCTCCCATTTTCCTAGTGAGGGGCCCATCTTGCATACCCCATCGTCGACCCCACCTGCTTGTGATCTCTCATTCACAATCCATGCATCACCAACCCGTTCACCACGGTCTACCTTAACACATGTAGACCAATTCTTTATGTGTATTGGCACACCACAAAAATCTACTAAAACACACACACACTTAGGCCCCTATCACACTAGGAACTGCGGCCACACCACTTTTTTGAAGGTGGCCAGGAAAATGTAGTCACATTGGGTCATTACTTAAACAATTCCCACATTTTTCAATGAATTTCTTGTAGCCATGTGGTAGAGCGTCCGTGTTTTATGCTAACGAGCAAAGTTCAAGACCTGTAGTCTTCTTTTGTGCACTCACTTTTTGCAGTTGGCTGCTTCACTCACAAGTTGGCCGGCCTCTCTTGCTCAGGTTTTAATTCGCTCGAGAAATCTTGCTCGACGGGCTATTGTAAGAGTCCATTTTGATCACACTCACCACATTGAAGGATTGGCAACTGTGTCGTGCTCGGTGTATGATCTCGTGTAAGTGAGCTCATGAAAACATGTCGGATAGCATATTTTGATTCTCGTCACCTTTTTGTACTTACTTGTATTTTGAATATAGCATGAGAGAATTATAAGTAATAATGTGATTGTAAAGAGGAAGACGAGAAGTCACAAATCTTGTTTTAGCAAAAGTTAAACTCAATGATGGAAAGATACAGTCATGACCCACCAGACTTTGTTGGATTCATGTCTGACAAAGCTGGAGTTAATTGGTTGGCAATACAGGATGTATACAATGGAGGAAGGCATAATGTAATGGAAGGGAGGGGGCGCTCATGCCTTTTCCATTGGGAGCAAAGTTTATACAAAAATACTAAAAAACATGTCGCTTCAAAGAGGCAAATGCTGCACATTGAAATGTGTGAAGCATGGCACTTAGCACGGACATCTAATGAGACCTCTGTTCTAGCTTCCAAAATATGAGAGTGGTGGGTGCAAATGTCACATGGGATAATATGAAGTCTTTAGAGCGATGGTTTAATTGGTGGGAGCAATGAATTGCCCATTGGGGAAGCACTAAATCAATAGTAAATCAATCTCTCCTTTAATTCATACGACCCAAATGACAATAGAGATTAACATATATATGTTTTTTTGTATTGAATTTATAGGCCAGCAAGATTCCTTGGAAGAGAGCTCAAATTCCAAGCATAAACTTGTCAAAGAGCATCCATGCAAGCTGGTTGGTGGGCGAAGGTGGAAGACAAAAAAAATTGCTTTATTATGAATGTGTTAGCGACACTTTGAATGCATATATACAATGCGCAAAAGAAATTGGGATACATCACAGTTAGATTCATGGGAACCGGTCCTTCCATAGCAACTATGATGGCCAATGCCAAACAAAGAGAATCTCCAAATCCTTCTCATCTTGCAAGTACATCAAAAGGCTTGGTTGTTGCTAGTCCTTTTTATGAGGAGCGTATGATGGAATGCGACAAAGAGACAATGCAATGGAAGAAGAAAGCAAGTGGAGTTGATACAAGATAAACCTAGATATGTATTGGAAGCAAGGAAATGCAAAGCCAAAGGGAGACCACAGAGTATACAATTTGACAGAGGGGATAATGAAGAGATAAATGTCAGTGACAATGAACCAGGAGAGAGCATTCCATTGAAGCAAGGAGAGGATTCAAGAAGGTGTATTAAAGAGGTCAAAGTTGCAGTAAAGAGTGGGATATACATAGGATGCCAACCAATTGTGTGAGGAAATGTTTTGGTATGGAAGGGAGAAAAAATTGTGGTAACAAATTATAGAGCCGTCATGTGGGATTGGTTATGCCATGTTTTTTTTCTGAGAGAACTGACAATTGCACATTGGATATTGTTCTACAATCATGACATGAGCCACACACAAAGAGTACAAAGACAAGTTAAATTATCACATGTCGTTTGGACGTTCTCACGAGTGGATATTGGATCATAATTGTCAAAGGAAGAGACTGACAACCTAGTGCAAAGTGGTTTTCAATCTACAAATTTTGCAACATCACTACAAAACATCAACAATATGTTTTTCGGTCTTACAAAGGGGGGATACAGTAGTAGGAAGAACAAGTGGATACATGGTATTTCCAAAGATGCACAAAAGAGATTGGAGTCAGTTGCACGTATGGTTGCAACATTCTTGGAAGAGAAATTGGAAAGTGAACAACACATAGTTTTTTGAGTCTTGATAGAGAGTTGTTATGATGTCCACATAAAGGCCGAACCTAGGTGAACCTGCCCCGAATTTCAGAAGAGAGAATTTACACATAAAGCCTCTTTAGCATGTAAGCACATGTACTATGTGTATGTGCACATACTTGGGCTTCAACCAAAAGAGTACATGGTCATTCATTAGCCTGCACTAACATCCATAGACCTTGCTTTTGTATTAGGAAAAATCCATAAGATAAAATATGTGGTGCAGTGAACCTAAACCTTATAGAAAGTTGTCTACAGCTTACATCAAGGGAGTCATCTCTTATGTATAAGTTGCAGAATTATTACTTTTTTGAATCTCTTCTAGTTATAGATGTATAGTTTGCGGTTCATATCTTGCCAATTGACAAGCTCAAATTAGGACTTTGGGAAACTTAAACATATTTTCTCGTGTGTATCCTATGAGTAATGTCTCTTTTTTGGTTAAGTTTTTTTGTGTCATTAGAGAAGGCTCAAATTCTGAAGCCAAGTTGTTGCAAGCTTATACATGGTCTTTGGTGTGCACCTTATAGTAATGTTTCTTGTTTTGTGAGCATTTTTTCTGTTGTTAGAAAAGGCTCTAGACCTGAAGTCGTGTTTTTGCAAACTTATACATGTTTTTTGGTGTGTAACATATAGTAGTGTCTCTTTTTTGGGTTAACCTTTTTTGTCTCGTTAGGAAGGCTCTAAAAACAAAATTCCACAAGCTCGCAATAATGATTTTAATTTCAAAATCTCAAATCAGAATTTCGCAAAAAAAAAAATACTCTCACATTGTCAGGAAGTGTGTAGTGTCGGGCCTCTGACTATGAAGGTTTGCAGCAAAATCAAGCGAGTTACGGAAAATTTGAAGCTACAAACACATTCAAAAAGAACAAAACTCCATCCATGAAAGCTTATCTTTGAAAAAGAACCAATATCAACTCAAAACTCTTGTGTATGTGATGATTTGGTGTAGTCTCGCTCCCAATTGCACAGTTACAGTGCTCTAATTGTCACCTTGTTCACTGGTTGCATATCTTGGATGAAGCGTAGAGCACCATTCTCCTTTGGAACTGTGAACCACCTGTTTGAGTATGGAGCACAAGAAGGCTCCAAAATCCCCATTTTGATATTTTCATTCAATAGCTCTACTAACTTGGGCAAATGAGCCTTTGGAACCGGAATAGGCCACAGATTCCAAGTCACATGAGGTATTGGAAAAATTACCATAGGAGCTACAATAGAAGGATCAACACATCCTATCTCATGTGTCTCAAATGCAAAATCCTTACCATGCTTTGAATCATTTCTTTGAATCACTTTTGTCTCCTCCTGTGTTAGAAACTCATCGCAACCAATCTGCAACTCTTGAAAAGACTCCTTTGTAAAGGTATGTCCAATCTCTTTAGGATTCCTCAAACTTGGTTGCAAAGAAGCCTGCTCAATCTTTTCTTGGGCGGTAAGGGTGAAGCTATTGGTTTCACCTTCTTTGCTAAACTTTTGTATTAAGTTTCAACATGGACTTCTGGGCCAATTGTTTGCTTAAAGCATTGGTTTTCTTTAAAGTCTTCTATTACTTGATACGTTTCCATAGAGCATACTTCCACAACTTCATTTTCAAGATGCAAACTAGACTCCATTATAGCATCAAGCTCACCCATACTATCTACAAAAGAAACTTGTTCACACAAACCCAAAACATTTGCTCCAGCAACCCATTCTCTTTCATGCCTATTTGTACATATGTACATATTGCCTCTCACATCTCTTCAAATCTTCAAGTTTTGTAAGACATACTAATCCATTCCTTGTTACCAAGGAGCCTGTTGAGAAAGTTTCACTTATTTTTAGATCAAGCGAGACCCTTTTTCTTTCCGTACCATTGCAATCCCACTTTACAATGGTACTTGGTCAAAACCCATCATTTCCCTATGATCATGAAACTTTGTGCTCACCTTTGGTAGAGAATAATCTCTAAGGTTGTCACGATTTCTTTCATGGTTTACACAAACTGTGAGAAATTGAACATCATGTTTACCGTCTTTGCTTCATATCCTGGCATAAGCTGAACCATCATCCCTTACCTTTGTTTCCATTCAAAATCCCACAATGTAGGGCTGTCCAAGGATAATATAATATGAAGATGTGTCCTGTATAAAGAAGTTTTGTTCAACCTTTACATCACATATTGTCACCTTTACACTTGGACATGCTGCATACAAGTCACCTGATGAATTGTTCGCCACTCTGACCATCCAACCATGTTCTGTGTCCATTGGCCATTTACGTTTTGTTGTAAAGACTCTTTGACATTACATTTATTTCAAAACCATGGTCAAGTAAGGCAACAAATGGCTCTTCAAGATCACCCACCTTTATCAATGTCTCTATAGTAGCCGGTGCCCAATGGCTTCTAGAATAGTGGCTCCTAGGAAACATCATCAGCAAATTTCACTTGCCTTACATTCCAAGAAGACTGGTAGCATCCCACCATAGCTCCATCACCTTCTTTAGCATGCACATGTACTCCTTGTATCTTCATAGTATCACCTTTAGCTTGTGGCGAATAGACTCTCCAAGTGTTTGCTTATTTCTATTGATGATGTTGATAATTTCTTCATGGAATTCACACTTGGCTATGCCAAGCACCTCCCCCAAAGTAAACTCAGCCTTGCTATTCAAAATCCTCTCCTCTATAACTTTCTTCAAGTTTGTAGCAAGCTCAATGTCAGATTGTAGTTTGTAAGCTGGTCCTTTTGGCTTACCATTTGCTGGCTCCTTTTTCTTTGATTCCTCCATGGTCACTTCTGGTGAAGGTGCCTCCTGTGTTGGTGGTGCTCTTCTTGCAAAGGTGCTGTAGCATTCCTCCCTCCACTTCTTGTAGCTCTTTTTGAAGGCCCTTCATCACCATTTTTACGCATATGCTTTTCTTCTACAATGGCTTCATGGCTTTGGTAATTTATAATGTAGGCATGCACAGACATTGAATCCACTGGATCACTCCACCTTGTTTCTAGATGTATGCAATCAACTGCTTCATGTAGAATCTCCTTTGAAATATTTTCCTCTTTGGCTAATTCCATGACATTTGGCCAAAGTTGACCATAATGATCACTCACCTCTTCATCACTAAGATGCTCAAATTTTACTCCTAAGCAGTTGCCTCAACTGAAGAGGTGGCATGGTTAGTTTCCATATCTTCAACTAAGGATTTCATTTCCCCCTTCCCAAAGTTAGTTCTCAAGGGTAGACCTGTCTCTCTTACATGGATTTTACCATCCTTAAAAAGACAACATCTTTTGTCAAATTATCACTAAAACTATCACAATCCCTTCTTACATGGTATGTACTATCACACCAAATACATCTATTAACAAACCCTTCTTTGGGTTGTTGTCTTTGCCTAGGAAGTGGCCCTGATGGTTTGCCTTTTTCTTCAAGCTTTGCAAGCTTTACCTTTAAGTCACGTATTCCCTTCACAAGCTCATCTAGCATGGACTCGTCAAACTTAGGATCTATAAAAGTAGGCTTTACCATTTTGTCAGAACTTGAGGTGGAAGGACTTGTAGTGTTTACTACCATCTTGTCCCTTCTTCTTTGTCGTTTGGCAAGTAGTGAGGCAGCACCTTCAACCTCATTCGAATTGGTCTTTAGTCCTTGCTCAGCATCTTTATCTTCAAGAAGAAGCTCCAAATTTTCTTGAAACTCTTTACCTGCAGCTTGTAAGAAAATATATATCTTCTCTGCGTCTAGTGTGGCCTTTTCTGTCCTTGTGAGTTGTACATAGCACCGCTCAAATTCCCTAAGTAGCTCGGTTATTGATAGTCCTTGCTTTGGCTTGACTACCCATTCTAAGAATGTCCTTTTGGTCACTCTCTCACAGTCCTCCATGAAATATTCCTCTTTCAAAGCTACTTTGAGTTCTTCCCAGTTTCTCCCATGTCCATCTTTAATTGCCCTAACATGTTCCCTAATTTTTGGAGCAACAACTAGCTCAAAGCTTTGAACTATCTCACCTTCTAACACGTGATACAGCTCCATCTCCTTCACATACTCATGCAAGAACTTGGTTACATCTTTGCCATTGAACTAATCTATTCTGTTGACGATCGCTTGTATGGCTTTGGTTGCTAAAGTCTCCCTTCTTTCGGTGGCATGTCGTTGTTGCATGAACATTGCAAATGCTTGAAACATTTTCATTATTGCCCACCCCAAATAGTCACAAAATCACGAGTGATGTGGCATTTTGAGCCATATTTTACCATTTTTGGGTCATTTTTTACCATTTTATGACCATTTTGGTCATTTTTAGCCCAAAAAAAGCCCTTTATAGCATGAAAACAACCAAACGAGCTAGGAAAAATCCCTTAAATTGTGGAGAAATACATTGGGCTTAAATTTCATCTTGAATCTTATTTTACCACTTGGAAATCACTGTAGATGCATCTCTTATGCTCGTACACTAAACCTGCTATTTTTTGCCAAGATCGCCTCCATTTAGCTTTCTAGGCAAAACGAGCATGCCACTTCAAAACACTTGACATTTGTACATTTTTAAATCAAAATATGCATACATTTACGTGAAAAAACATGCCATAGTGCCACATACAGGGCCTCGTTGTCTCAGTAAGGTAAATAAGGAACTGCAACTGCGGCGTCTGTTTTTGCATATATCACACTATGTACATCATAGAATTTGGTCCCACATAACAAAAGCATTAAAAGTGAGGTAAACATTTTAGTTTCACATTCCTATAAATATGCACATTCTCCAACATGTGCCACACATATCTTTTGCAGATTTAGTCTTCATTTAAGTCAACATATATATTGATTTTGTCATCATTTACAACGAAGTCCAGTGCATCATCATCTCTTTCTTTATCCTCATCCATAACATGTTCATTAGAGCCTTCATTTTGACTTTCTTGTGAAATAAAGGGATTTGTATCACCTCTTCTTTTGAACAACTTGATTATTTTCCCTGCAATGGGAATCTTCATTTCTATCCCATCTAACCCATGAAGGTGTAAGTTGCACTACCATGTACATGTTAAATCACATAAGGACCAACCATCTCCTTGAAAGCTTTCTTATTGTTGAATGTTGATTATCAGGACTAATTTCATACATCAACACTCAATCACCTTCCTCAATAGCTCTAGGTCTGATCTTGTGCCTTTCATCAAATCTGTCCTTATTCTTCAACCTTGCATCTTTTAATCGTGCTACTACAATCTCAATATCTTGAGATCTTCTTTCTAATTTTTGTATGCGCAAAGAAATAAGGTCTTCCCTACTCATTCCATCTTCCCAAGGCAATACATTCCATGTAGGAATTACATCCTCAATTGGCATTATAGCTTCTTGACCATACATCAACTCAAAAGACATATAACCAGTAACTGAGCTATGAGTCGTACGATCAGCCCATAAAGCATAAGGCAATAGGCTAGGCCACTCTCCCAATTTTCCTTTACAAGCCTTATCCAAATCTTTAGCGATAGGAGGATGCCCACGTTCTGCTTTACCATTCCCTTTAGGATTGTATGCAATAATGAGAGCGAGTTCAATGCCCAACCAAGAGAAAAACTCCCTGGCTTTATCAGCATCCAACTCACCCTTGTAAAGTGTTATTTTTCCCACACAATCATAAGGGCTAATCACATCGTCTAAGAAGAACTTACATATCCCTTTTGTGCTTTTTGTTTTCAAAGTGCTGTCGAGAAGTTTGCAGTCTTGCCAGGAAAGCACCGGGCTTTTGGCTGTGAGATTTTGTGAGAGAACTCCAAAACTATATAAAGGAGTTATACCATAGATGTCATGAAGTCTAGGGTTTCAAAGGAAATGCAATCAAAGAAGCCCCACTCTTTCTCTCTTGCACTCACACACACAAAGAAACAACACAAAAGAGAATATCAAAACAACATTAAGATAAAAACAACAAGGCTATGGTCGTATCGTATCATGGGTAATATGAAAGGATTCATAGATGAGTTAATGGCGTTCAATCTTTGCCGACCAAACAGGGTACAAATTGTTCTTTGAAATTGTAATTTTGTGCTTCCCATAATATATATGTTTTTTCTGGTGATTGGGATTAATTGTGTGTAAAAATTCTCTTGGTTCATAGCAAGATAACTACACTTATGTCAAAAGAAAATTTATAGCCTATAAGGGTAGTATGATGGGATCCGATGAAAGAAGTATTTTGTTGAGCCTTTCTGGGCCAAAGAGAAACACTATACGTTTGTTGAAAGTGGACTTTACGGCTAATCCATACAGTAATTGCAATAGATTGCACAGAGTGGAAGCAATAGAAATTCACATCATGTGGATTATTCATCTAGGATAACTCTAGTATGTGAAAATTGTAGATATGAGAGAAGTGAAGAGAAGAGAAGTTTTCCTCCCAAGCCCTATTCTTGCCCATAGGCAATAAGGATACTTCAGGGAGAGATGTACCTGTTACGGGGAGAGATGTACCTTGTGCACTAGTATTTCTTCACAAGAAGGTTGCTGATAGAGCGTTGTTGCTTGAATGCCTTCAAGAGAAACAATTAGGACACAAGAGAGATGGAGATACGAGTAGAGATAGAAGTAGTAGAATACATGGAGGTATAGATTGAGCTTGGAGATGAAAAACAAAAAAAAAAACAAAATAACAAAGCAAAAAAAGAACCTTACTTATCAAACCCTTAGAGATTATTTGCCAATTTCATGAACATGGCAAGAGATAGAAGACTTTGGCCTTGATTGACTAGAGTTGATGTTTACAAGGATGCTTTCAAGTTTAGCTAGCCTTCCTCAAGGCAAGTGTAGGGCTAAAGGTTAATTTGGCATGAATCCTCTCACTCCCTCTTGCATGGTTTTCAAGGAATAAGAGGTCCCCTTTTATAGGTGAAAGGAACCCCCAAGAGTTACACAAGAAAGAGAAGAGCCAGTGTGAACATGAACTGGAAAAGTTTGAAATGGGATGTCCCTGCATGATGTGGGCACACTGGGGTCCACCATTTTGATCATATCTCTTCAACAGTGGCTCCAAATAAAAACATAAAAATAGGGGCAAAAATAGAAAGCACGACAAGGGCAAGTTTGGGGGGACTCATGACCTACCAAGCCTTTGAAAGGGAGGAGAAGCAATCTAAGGAAGGAGAAGTCCGATTACCTCCAGTACCACCGATGGTAGAAGGAGCATACTCTCTCTACTTTGATGGAGCCTACAAGCGAGCGTCCAACAAAGCAGCTGCAGGCATAGTGGTCTTTGATGACAAAGGGACAAAGGTATTTTCGTTGGGCCAATTGTTAGATTCACATTCTAACAATGAAGCTGAGTATGCAGCACTAACTAAGGGTCTACAATGGTGCGTCTCGCAAGGTGTACAACGCCTTAATGTATTTTGGGGATGCTCTACTTCTGGTAAGGCAAGTGAATGGAGCATGGACATGCAAGAATCCTAGTTTAAGGACTCACTTAAGTGGTGTAAAAACCTTGTTGGGTAAGTTTGAAGAAGTTCAAATACACCATATCCCAAGGGCTCAAAACCAAGAAGCAGATGCCCTAGCAAGTGAAAGACTACAGGAAGTGGTGGTTGGAGCAATAAAACTAAAGATCCCTCTATTTCAAGGCAGTGATGCCTTGCCTGACATCATGCATTTTTTGGAAACAGGGGAATGCCCATCAGATTTAACAAAGGGACAGAAGCAATGGCTGACGTGGAAGGCCACAAGGTATCGACTCATCAATGACGGTTTGTACTGTAAGGGTAAGGACCAAATACTCAGGAAGGTCCCTCTCTCTCAGGAAATCACGGGAGTAATTGCTAGCTGTCACGACGGGGTTTGTGGTGGTCACTTTGCCCTAGACATAACAAGTAGGAAAATCTTGCAGGCAGGCTTCATATGGCCTAGCCTCAACCGTGATGTACACCACTGGTGCAAAACGTGTGAGTTGTGTCAAAAGGCCGGCACTAGGTCACTTATGCCTGAACCACAGACACCTATTCTCTCATATGGCCCATTTTAAAAATGGGGTATCGATGCCATTGGGCCATTACCTAGGGCCAACTCAGGAAAATTCTACATTATGATGGGGGTCGACTACATGACTAAATGGGCAGAGGCTACAGCCACCACTAGAATCACAGCGGTAGAGGTAGCTAAATTTATCTACGAGCACATATGTTGTAGGTTTGGTATACCTTTAGAGATCATCTCTGATAGAGGGCCAGGTTTCAGAGCAGACTTGGTAGGAGAATTAATGTAGAAACTGGGCATTACAAGGAGGCACTCTTCACCATATTACCCTCAATGTAATGGCCTAGTTGAAAAGGTAAATGGAATGGTTTCTAAAATTATTACCAAGCAGGTAAACGATCATCCTGGAGGCTGGGATAAGTACCTACTACCAGCTTTATGGGCCTACAGAACTTCATTCCGTACATCCTTGGGATTCACACCGTATCATCTAGTATTTGGTAAGGAAGCAATCTTGCCCATTGAAGTGCAACTACAAAGTCTCAGAGTAATGGCAAGCCAACTTCAACAACCCAACATGCATTTGAGAGATCACATCATCAACTTGGAAAGACTACAGCTGGACAGAGAAGAAGCAATAAATTATTATGCAGCACAAGCAAAGCATAGACGGCTTAGCTTTAACGAGCATCTCCGGAAAAAAGAATTGAAGAAAGGAATGTTAGTGCTCCGCTACGACAATCGCTTCGACACGCGCAAGGATAAGAAACTCCTGCTCCAATGGGAAGGCCCTTTCATCATCAGCAAAAAGTATGCCAATGGAAGCTACCAGCTTATGGAGGCTGATGGAAAACTTCATAAAACCAGGGTAAATGGTTGGCGACTTAAACCTTATTTTCTTCGATTTGATCAGGCTCCACCTATTGACATTCCAGATGAGGACACACCATCAGCCGCCACCTCTGACGATAATGATCAAACAGATGAGCTAGAGACATGAATGCCTCTAGCCAAAAGGGAAGGGCTAATGATGGGGACTTTTCACAAGCCAAGCTCCCATACCCCTCTTCTCTCGTCCCCACCCCATGAAAACCCCCTCTTAGGGAGGGAGTGATAAAAGGCATTGGAAAAAGTAAGAAAAAAATAAAGTATGATTATGTAAATATATGAGAAAGGTAAAATAGGCCACCTCATGCTTGCGGGGCAGCCCATCCCCACCTTGCCTCCTTTTTCTTCACTGTTGCCCCGCCGTGTGTCCCTTTTCCTCTCCTCCACTCAAAAGGTCAACCCCCTCTCTCTTCCCCTTGTCCTTTTTCCTTTCTCTCTCCCCTCAAGCTACCCCACCTCTCACCAATAATGCATTCTAACTCACCAATAATGCACCCTAACTCACATGCAACTTACCCTATCTTCCAAAATAGTATACCCCACCCCCCCTTTCTCTCTTCTATCATATCCCATGACCCAAATACCCCCCCCTCTCTCTAAAGGGCGCCATGTCTCTTGTCTTGTAGCTAAATAACCTCCCCCACACTCACACACACTCGGTTTCACTAAAAAAGGTGCCCACAGACCCATCCCCACCCGGTGGTTACCTGATTTTTCTTGTGTTCACACACATCTGCACACAGATTCACCTCTGAACACACTCCCCTCTCTCCCCTCTTGTAATTACTTTATTCTCCATGTCACCTCTCACTTTTTTTCATCAACCCATCTCTCTCTCTTAGTCTCTCTCTCATGAGACTGCTGTTCAGGCACATATACACACAGCCAAACAAGTGGGGCCCACAATCACATGGCCTATGTAGATAATGATTTCTTCATTTCTAAATTCTAGAATTTCTCCCCCCTCCTCCCCTATATAAAGAGGGGTCACCATCACACTAAAGACACACACAACATCACCAAAGAATACACTATGCACTGTGTGTGCCTAGTGCACACACACACACACACACACCATCACCATCACCGCAATCACCATGCTCGTCTTGAGCATGACCTCTACACCCTTGGGCCATGGAAGATGAAGGGCAACTAAATGAAGGATGATGGCCATAACCCTCATGCGAGTCTTCGCCATCAACTCCCACCTATCTGCCATGTGCTCTACCACTCTCTCCCTTCTCATTCCCCTACCCACTGCTCCCCACTTCATCGCCTTATTCTCTAAATAAAGCTTGAGGTTTTATGAGTATGTTTTCTTGCAATGTTTTGCCCATGTGAGGTGTGCGGAATCGCCACCTAGTCTTGTGTTTGGAGTGAGCTTGTGTACGTGTGAAGGGTGTGCGGATTCGCCATCCTTTTGTGGTGCCTAAGTACTAAGCCGCTGTGAGCGGGATGAAAACACACACAGCGCCTCTATATCGACCCAACACACACTCTTGGGAAGATACACACACACACACTATGGGGTACCACTCGACTTACACAACACACCTGGCCGAGACAGGGAACACACCTCTGGAGTGAGAGGAGAGAGACTATCCACTTGCCCACTCCACACAGACACACACACACACACCCAAAAAACTCAGCTCAAAAGAGGAGAATTTCTGATGTTTAGATACAATTGAGCTTGGGCCAACACCAATGGGGCAAATAGCTCACACAATATGGGTAAAATAAGCCAGATACAATCACAAACTAGAGCAGAAACTTCGCTCAGAGGAGAAACTTACACAGAAAAACAGTAGGAAAAGAGTGAGGAATTTGGCAAAATGGACAGCGCCATCGCGTCCGGAACGGCCCAAAACCCCAGTCTACAATGTCAAAGTGCTCAAATCCGACCTCGGATGAGCAGTTTACGGCCAAAACAAGCTCCAAAATGAGCAAAAACACACCTGCGGATGTTCCTCCTCTCTTCTCCACGTTTTTTTCTGGTATTTTCTCAATTTTTTCAGTTCTCACACTTAGCTTTATTAGTTGGGCACCCTTGGCCTTTTAGATGACCTCAAACGGACCCCGAACAGGCCAAAAACTGACCTCGCAGTGCATAGTTGTCACCCTGCTGCATCCATGCGCACACCTGGCACTCATTTCTTTTCAATAATGCGTCTTGCAACCACGTGAAGTAGCCCCAAAAAGTGGTCCTAATGATGACCTTTCTGCATAACTCTCACAAGAAAACACCACTTTGTGTCCGTATTCATCCACGTGCAAATATTGACCCCGTTCGACCTCCTGACGCCACTCGATGCCATCTGACGCACCTGCTTACCTCATGTCGTCGGCCCGTGGATAGCTTCCTCGAGAGGTTTTACACTCTACCACTCCTCCTTATTGTAAAAAAAACACAGTGGTACTGGTAATAGTGAAAATCGATGCACTATGTACACCCTGTCCTACCTGTACACATGTGGGCCCCACGTAACCACCTGGCTCTGAAAAATGGGCAATTCTTTATTTGATTCACCATGCATGTATATGTACATATGCGCAATCCCTTGCTCCAAAAAACTCCTGACACCGCAATACCCCCTCCCTCACTCTCTCTCTCTCTCTCTCTCTCTCTCTCTCTCTCTCTCTCTCTCTCTCTCTCTCTCTCTCTGATCTCATTTCCCTTCCTCTTCATCATTACTCCCAAGCATCCATCTCACTTGGATGAAAACTTTGTTATGGTGGTGTGTTGTTTGTGTCCTAGCCGTTGAAGCTAGGTGGTGCCCCATGTTTGCTTTACCATGACAAGCTCGAGGCGCGCCATTCGGTCCCCAGTGTTTTAGAGGCCATCAGGGTTCGGGGTTCGCTTTGCTCCCGTCAATAGCAATGTCAGGAGTTGAGCAGCTTGTGGTCATTCCAAGAAGTGGTAGACAATCAGTCTGCACTATTACATTTGCACCTATCAAATACTCTTTGTCACATTTCAATGTTGTAACTTCTCCTTATAATTCCCTTTTCACCTATGGATAATTGCATTGACAAGCACTTAGGACCTTTGCTCCAAATCTTATTACATATCGCTTACCATCTTCATCATCTTGGCCAATCGCACATCCAATTCCTGTGGGGCTAGTATCTACCGTCACAATCACATGTCTTCCACATTCATAGTTTACTTTCCTCAAAGTTGGAGACGTAAGAAACAATTTCTTTAAGTTTCTCATGGCATGTGTATGCATTTCTTCCCATTGGAATTTTTGGTTCTTTCCCAAAAGCTGGTACAAAGGTTTTGCTACATGCGTATAATGTGGAATCCAAATAACATAAAACACACATGCACCCAAAAACCTTCAAACCTCGGTCACATTTATACATTTCTCTTTCATTCTTTGAATTACATCAATCTTTGCAGGACAAGGCCTTCTACCATATGGCACGCACATATGTCCCACAATAAGAACTTCATTCACACCAAACACTGACTTTTGCCCAGACAAGGTAAGGTTCACTTCTTCCAACCTTGACAAGATCTTATCAAAATCATTGATATGGTTTGCCACATACTTACGGCACCCCCTCAAGTCTTGAGCCACATCTATATCACTTACATCACATCCTTTGATTGGCACATCATCAAGAAAGGGATGTCGTTTGAGGTATGAAGTCATGTAGGACTTTGTTGATATCATTCATCATATGTGCAGCTGAATTAGTTACTCCTTGAAGTAAGGTCCACATCCTTACCAAACCCAAAGGTTTCCTCATGGTAGTCAAGTCCGTGATTTCCATAGCTATTTGGAATTGATCATACCCTGAGTAAAAATCCCCCATAGAATATATTGCCCTTCTTGCAAATGCCTCTGCAAACTCATCTACAATTGGCACCATTTGTTGTCAACATTGGACAATCTAAGATACTTTTATGTTCAACAGACGAAGTTGATTCTCTTTTGCTTGGACATGTGTGTGTCAACAGGACCACCTGTTATAGCGATGAGCACTCATGTTGTATTATGTCTCATCTTTTTGACGAATTTACACAAAGCAAGGCTTCACTTTTGGGTATCTTGCATAGAAGTTTCCAAAGTTTGGAATATGCTATTAGCATACAAACTCAGAAAACTATTGATTGGATATTAGATGCTAAGTCTAATAGTGATGATGAGTCGGATATAGTAGATACTGCTGAGCCAGATTTATATGTTGAGTCTGATAATTGTTGAGTTTGATATTGCCAAGTCGTATCTGTTGGGCTAGATTATGTTGAGCCAAATACTTCTGAGTCAGATGTTGAGTCTGATATTTGCTGAGTCAAAATATTACTGGGTTGGAATATTTGCTGAGCCAAAATATTGCTGGGTCAGAATATTTGCTGAGTTAGAATAATCTTGGGTCAGATTTTGTTGAGTCTGATGTTTTATGCCAAGAACATTTTTGGGTAGCTATAACTACTTCCGTCTTGCTACCACAAGAGGGTAGAATGCGCCTTGCGAGGCATAGTCTAAGTGATGTAATTGTGTTCTCAAATGAATGTATTCTTTTGATCGATCAACCAATGCTATGTTCTTTGTTGTGTTTGATCTATCTCTGTGTAGTATTTTGCTCAATCTGAAGTATGAGTTTTGATATGCATGAAGTGTTGCTTGAGTTAATTCTCTGTGACCAAATGGTGTTGTGAGCTAGTATTTCATGTGTTGATGAACCCCAACACTTTTGGCAATCATGCTGGTCCATTGAAGGTTTTGCCAACACATTTGGCAATCTTGTTGATCTATTTGATGTTGACTTGGGAGGAATCAACCATCACCAACACATTTGGCAATAATATGTACATGTTTTGCTTGTTGTGTCTGATGAGTTTGTTGTGCCATCATTTTTTGTTGTGTTTGATATGTCTATTTGTGTTTCACGAGTGATGATCCCTAAGGAGCAAAAATTCAAGAGCATCAGAGATGATGGGTTTCAATCATCATGTTTGATAGAAGCATTGTTACATATTCAAAATGCACATTTTGTTGCTATAAGTGTTGCAGATTCAGGTGTTGTAGATTTAGGTTACAAAATTCAGCAAAGTGCTGTAAATTCAGGCTGTGCAAAATGGCAAAAATCTGGTTGATTCTGTAGAGACAAAAGCACAATTTCTTGAAATCAAATAGAGAAATTTGATGCTCATAATCAAATCTGTTGAAGCAAACAAAGTCAAGAATGGTATCTTTTACTGAATTTTTTCAAACATATAAATACATCACTAAACTAAAATATCCCAATCAATTCAAGCAACCAATTAATTAGACTTTGTGGATCTCGGTACAGCATTTGTGGCTCTCTGTTTAGCAAATTTAACGGGTCTCGGATTGGTGTGGTGCATCGATCTTGAGGGTTGAAGATGATTGTTTTATTTTAATTGAAGTGAGCACTGTGGGTTAAAAGGAAGAAAGAGAAATGTGAAGTTTGCATGAGTAAGAAGCATGAGGTGGATGATTGTCAGTATGTAATTGATGTGTGCTCAAAGGGAGATGATTGTACGAAGTGGTGCATGGTGGATTTCTGCACAAAACTTCATACCATTAGTTGCAAATTGCATAAAGCAACTTCCTATAACAAGATGAAATTTTGAAGATGACTTATTGAATGCATATGAATGGGTAGATGATCATAAAGGGGATAGGAAAAAATAATGTTCTAGTACAAAGAAGGTTTGCAAGTTGCAAAAATCATGTGAGAAGTTGAGGGATGCATATGAGCGGTGTAGATTTTTTTGGCTAAATATCGCTAATTTGGCTTTAAAAAACAATTTGAACCATAGGGTTTTGGCTATAACTAGGAGTTAAACTGTACATATTATCGCCAAAAATATGAGTATAAGGTAAGATGTATAAACTTATATAGCCAAATTTGTAAATTTTTATCTAGAAAAAATATTGTAAATTAGAAAAATTATATTAAATTTTAGAAAATTACCTCTTCAAAATGAAAATCATACCACAGCTTATAAATCATTTTGACTTGATTAGTGTTTGAGAAGCTAATTTTGTTTCTAATACTATTATAAACGTTGACAAAAAATTGATAATTTTTTCTCAAAAATTTATAGTTTATCGCCAAACGATTGAGCAAAAATCCTAGGGTCTGTCCCAAAAAAAATACATTGCATATGAGAATGAGTTCAGAGAGGATTCAAATGATGATGACAATGATGAATGGAGCATGGAGCCTATAATCCACCAAGTAGGGATACCAAAGATGGAGGAGAAGGAGGTGCAAAAGGAGGTTGGCCAAAAGAGCTTAAAAGAGCCCCTAGACACCCCTACCCTACCACTAGAGTATACTCATGGAGTGGAAGAGGAAGATCCATTGCTTAAACTTATGTTGTTTGCATATGGGAAGCATGTCATACATAACCATGATGTTGCATGTTATTCAAAGCCCACTTGAAGAGGTGGATAGTGAGATGAATGTAGAGGAGGATGTGATTGAGTTTTTCTAGGTTCTCTTAATGATGTGTGCAAAGTTAACAAAAAAGAATCAAATAAGGAAGAATTCCTTGAAATTAGATTTGCTAAGGAGGAATTTCTAGAACTCGGATTGCCTAAAATGCGATTAGTTGAGGATGAATTTTTGGAATACATATCACTTCAAGAGGAGTCTCCACCAAAAGATTTGTATAGGAGGAATTTCTACCAAAAGGTGCTGAAGGAACATTAGAGGAGCTTACAGATGCTGATTCTGATAATTGGAAAATTTAGAGGAAAAATCATACCATTGTGCCAAATGTTGCCAATGATCACAAGAGAACCAGAATTTTGGTTACGAATGTTTTGAAGGACAGATTTTGATGTCATAGGTGAATATCAAGCAGGGATGTGTTTCAATTGTAGACAATTTGAACAAGCAAATTGATTGTTGTTCCAATCTAAATTGGCATAAATTAGACAAAGGTCTTGTAGATTAGACTAAGCATGAGGAATGTCAAGAGCAAGTCTTTGAGAAGTATGAAACAGTAACAGGTTTTGTGGAGCAAGTAATGATGTTTGAAATGCAGAATGATGACATTTCAATGGATGTGCAGAATTGATTGTTGTTACAATCTAAATTGGAATGAATCAGACAAAGGTCTTGTAGATCAGACTAAGCATGAGGAATGTCAAGAGCAAGCCTTTGAGAAGTATGAAACAGTAACAGGTTTTGTGGAGCAGGCAATGATGTTTGAAATGCAGAATGATGACGTTTCAATGGATTTGCATTTTCAAATTGATGTGGGACAAGTTGTTCTCAATCCAAACATACTTTTCTTAGAAGATATGTGTTTTAAAGTTGACGAGACATTAGAAGTGGATTCTTATAGGATGGATTGTCAGATGTGGATGGAGGATTATCAAAATTCAATTTTTCATGTGTTGCAAATTTTTGAGTTGCAAATTGCGCAAAGAAGAATGCACTACATGAGTGTTCAGGTAGACTTAACAATTGGATCAGGTGGAATGTGCCTTTTACAGGAGGATGATATGATTTTGAAAAATATGGAGGATGTTTTGATTTTGAAAATATGGAGCTGGAAAAATTTCAATGGAATGCCAATAAGTTTAGAGTGCTAAAAGGCAGTAGTACATCATCCATCAACAATGGAAAGTCAGTTAGCTGTTGCAACAGCGGGTATGTCAACAATCTATAGAGGAGTATTTTGTAAATGGAAAGTTAGTGGATACTCGGAATTTCAAACAGGATGTTCCATTGGAGTTCATGTGGAGTTTTTCCACCAAGTTGGAAGTTTTTCCTACACTTTATCTTTGGAGTAGAGGATTTCTCATTGAATTTTGGTTCCATATGTTTATTTTGTTTGATCTCATTTGGATGTATTTGTATCTGAGAGGTTCCTATCTTGACATGTTGTCAAAAAGTGGAGCACAATGATATGGGATTGCACATGTAAGGTGGCAAAACGTTTAAATTTTGAAGGGACATCAGATCAGGGATAAGTTGTTGCAAAGGATAGTAGATTGGTTGTCAAGATGTTGGTAGCTATGCAGAAGTGCATCAACATGCAACAGATTCAGGTGGAAATTTAGATGCATCAGATATAAGATTTTGGTGTATCTAAAGTTTTGATGCAGGAACAAATTTAGTTATTGGATATTCTGAAATCAAAGATAGAATATATGGAAAAGAAGCATAAACAAGAGCTGCAAGAAATTTTGACATAGTATCATAGTGAAGTAGCAAAAGTTAAAATGTCATTTGGCATGTTTAAGGAGTGGAGGCAAACTTTGGAGATCACAATATAGCTTGAACTAGAGCAATTGGTGAGCAAAAATACAGTTTCTGAGGTTCAAAATGAACTTTTAAATCATGGGATTCAACCTTTGTTGGAGTTGAAAAAGCATGCATTAGGGCAGGAAGAGGCAGATGTATATGGTGTGTTGATGTCTGAGGGAGATCTTTCAATTGTAAAGCAGAAAATGTTAGAGAGCTTGCAAGAAGTTTGAAAGGCCATTAAGGTCCATGAGTATAGAGCCAAAGAATTGGGGAAACAAGTTTTTTATCAGAAGCAATAAGAGTTTGAGCACGTCAAGAAGGTTCTAGAGAAAGGATAAGGATCAACAACACCCGTGGTTAATCAAAAAGAGCCCAAAACAGCAACGGATCAGAGTGGAGAAGCAATTGTGGAAGTACCTAAGAAGCTGGTTGGTCCAGATAGTGTACAAAGATGCAAATAGAACCTAGGAATTTTTTTTTTATCAAGGGACGGGTTGATCCAAGTCGGATTTCTATGAAATCCACCATTGGGACATGCCATGTGTTCACTCAATATTATATGTTGAGTCGGATTTAGCAGATATTGATGAGCCAGATTAGCATATATGTCAAGTCTGATAATTGTTGAGTCTAATATTGCCGAGTTGAATCTACTGGGTTAGATTATGCTGAGCCAAATACTTCTAAGTCAAATGTTGAGTCTGATATTTGCTGAGTCGTAATATTTTTGGATTGGAATATTTGTTGAGCTGGAATATTGCTGGGTCAAAATATTTGTTTGTTGGGTCGGATTTTGTTGAGTTTGATGTTTTATGGCAAGAACATTGTTGGGCAGTTACAACTACTTTCGTCTTGTTACCTCAAGAGGGTAGAATGCACCTTGTGAGGCATAGTCTAAGTGATATAGTTGTGTTCTGAGATGAATGTATTCTCTTGATGAATCAACCAATGCTATGTTCTTGTTGTGTCTAATCTATCGTTGTGTAGTATTATGCTCAATCTGAAGTAGCATGTATGAGTTTTGATATGCTTGAAGTGTTGCTTGAGTTGATTCTCTATGACCAAATGGTGTTTTTGAGTTAGTATTTCATGTGTTGATGAACTTTAACAAAAACCTTGGCAACATGTCTACCTGCTATTTTGGGAGGTTGATATAAACCAAGCCACAAGGGCATACATGGTACAATCAGCAGCCCCAAATATCTTTGTATACATGGCTATGAGCCAGCTTCATTAACATAGATGGCTATGAGCCAACTTCAAGTACAAGGCCGACAAATGCAAACTAAAATTCACTCTCAAACGAGCAACTCCTTTTGAATTTTAGGATCATGGGCCATGAAGGGGTGACAAGGTTAGACAATTTCAAGTTCTACTTGTATTTCTATCTTTCAATTACACTTGAATAAGATTTCTTTGTTGTGAAAAAGAAAAGTGCTTTGACAGACTTATTACAAAGAAAGGCTTCTATTCCATGCCATAGTACTATCCATTGACTTAGGATCAAGGATAATAGCACATAGGTTTGGCAATAAGAGCTATAAGTTCACAGTTATGGTTGTCAATAATCACTTGTGATGTATCCATGCCGGTACACATCGTGCAAGGCACGTATGGAATTTGCTCACATTGTGGACGCTGTCATTGAAGCCAAGGGCTTATCACACTATTTTTTCAATATGCATGCATGGCATGCCAATATTGTGGACGCATTTGACTAAAGCATGGTTTACGCTTCCACTATAACATCAGCTACTCTGTTCAAAAAGAGTTGAGACTAGTATATTTGCTTGTGCTCATTGTATATGACTACAGTGGTGGGCAATTTTTGTGCACAAGGTGCTAGCAATACAAATGTTGCTATCTATGGTTAGGAAGCAGGCACGGTCTCGCTATTAAGCAAATAATTCATGGAACAACATGAATAGACTAAGAGACCTCAAAGTAGGTGATCTCTTGTTTGAACACTCAAGAACCTTAAGTATGACTACCTTTTTTGGGGTTTTGACAATTTTTCTCTTTTGTTCATGGAGAGATAGGATTCCTTCAAGATCCATTTGTGAATAAAATTCTAACTTTGAGACTTAGTTACAATACTGATTGTGTCTCTAGACGTGGTAATTTTTAGGGTATGACCCAGCTATATAAAATCACTCCATAGGTGTTGAGGTTCATAGTTTGATTACATTTGGCAGTTGTACTTTCAAGGAAGAAGTTTGCAATCTATCAAAGCGTAGTAAAAAAGTTCAACTTTCCAAGCTAATTCCAATCACTATTAGACAAGATAGATTGTGTTGGTCACTGTTGGCTCCTAGTTTGAGCAATTTTTATATGGAGTCTAACCAAGGGGTTTGACATTGTAGATTTTAACCAAGGGTTTTGGGTTGTAAGGGCAACACCAGGGTTATCAGCATAATAGTACTTGATTTTCACTAATCTTTTAGTTAGTGTTATTAGGTCTTTTCAGGTAGGAGATTTGGTCATGTGCACCTCAGTACAAGACAGTGAACGCTATGTTCGACCTTCAAGTATGCATGTGATTTGTTTCTTCCACTTTTGAATATCTTTTGCTTGAATTTTCTAAGTAGGATGTGTCATCTTGAATGATTTCATCCATTTTACTCTCTAGAGACATGACAAGGTCATGTAGGAGCATAGTATTTTGGGTTGTAGTGTCCAAAATACATTGTTACATTATGCAGTTATGGGCCTACATGTAGGGTTTTGTTTGGCACATGTTGTCACAAGAGGAGCAACATGGTCTAGGAACTCATTGAGTTCAGTCTAGCCAATGTGGAGCACAGTTTATGAGGGTCCCTCTCACTCATGTCGCTAAGTTTTTACAGTTACCTCCATACACAAGTACATTCCGTACTTGAAAAATGTTCTTTTTTGGGACATCCTTATATGAAACATATTCCACATGTGGAGAACATGAGTCTCTGGGACTGACATTGGTGCCCGTTAATTCAATCATGTGTCACGACAAAGTCCCGAAGTTCTGGTCAAATTCATCTATTAGACTATTTTGGGCACATCGTATCAGGAACAATTTTAGTGACCAAAAATTATCGAATACCTAGTAAGACTTGTTCAGGTTACAAGTATATTTAAAAAACTTTAACGAATTTGTTTTTAGACATGCAGCAAAGTTATGTTTTGTTAATGAACTAGTTCATTTGGTACCTAGACATGATAGATTTTTGCATTCTATTATGGTCAAAATATGTTAGCACAGTTTTCACGTGGAAAGTATTTAGTTCTTTTCTCGTGAGCCATGAGCATAACATAGTCATAAGCATTGGCAAGGATGGTCATGGATATGCAGGTTTGGATCTCTTTTTTGCTAAATATATGCACACA
This sequence comes from Adiantum capillus-veneris, assembly GCF_014529385.1. NCBI lineage: Eukaryota > Viridiplantae > Streptophyta > Polypodiopsida > Polypodiales > Pteridaceae > Adiantum > Adiantum capillus-veneris. The sequence continues at coordinate 50,281,515 of NC_140932.1, forward strand.
CTATGTTATGGGCCCTAGTGTTTATCAAAGGCTGATTTGGAGCAGCATGCACATTCATGACATTAGTAGTTTCTAAATCATTTCAAATTATATGTGTAATCTCTCTACGAGATCTTTATGAGATTAATTATAGATCTACCAATCACCAATAGAGGTCATGGCTCAATTTGGGTGCTTGTAGATCATCTCATTACAATTAACCAGGATGGTTGTTCCTAAAATTATTCATTAGCTAGCAATAATGCAAGGAATTGTGATCCTTGTTTACCAGTCATTTTGGAGGATTGTCTATAAACGATGGGGAAACACACCTCAGTACTCTCAATTATGTCGAAAGGATAGGCGATCAAGAAATCCAATTGGAAAGGTTATCCCTCTAGTTGGAGTTTGATTACCAAGAGGCAAAGCATGTTGTGGGACTAAGTTTAGCCTCTTCATGTTTAGATCATGTTACCAACCTTGAACACTTGTTATGGTGTGAGAACCCAGGGACTGCCTAGAGAGATTCTCCATCCTGCCACCCATAAAATAGGCCCTTGGCCCTCTTCTATAGAATCCCCTATCCACACCTAGGAGTCGGCCCTTGGCTTGAGTCCGTGACACCCTTGGGTTTGCCCTTGGCCTTATATTACCCTCCCCCCATCCCTTGGAGAAGTATTTTCATCCTCAAAAACAAAAGTGGTGATAGCGTCGTAGAGAACACTAATGTTTTTGGGTGTGGAATCCTTCATGGACCCAACTATGCCTTTGATCAGAGCATGGCACTATAGGAGGTTCAATGAAATAAAGAAGAGCATCTTGATTTTTCACATTGTTGTCCCTTTGCAACCATCTTGTGAATCTGCAACATAGCATATAGACTCCATTTAGTACTCACTTGAGTATGCTAAATGAGTTATCACAACAAAGATGCACCCCAAAGAGTACTTCCTTCAATGCCCATGAAGCAACTGGCTAACGTAACGCATCAGTAAGGCTTAATTCCTTGATTTTTTATCTTGGCATCAATAAACAACCCCGCCATAACCAGTGTTCAAGGTTGAGAACCTGACTTAAACGTGAAGAGACTAAACTTAATCACAAGCATGCTTTGCCTTATGGTAAGCAAACTCCAACTAAAGAGATATATGCTTCTAATTGGATTTCTTAGTGCTAACGTACACGCTTAGCATATCCTTTAGCACAAGATTACACTTGTAATCAACCTATCCTCTTTGGATAGTACTGAGGTGTATTTCACCACCGTTTACAAACAGTCCTCCAAAATGATTGGTAAACAGGGATCACAATTGCCTTACAACATAGATGATGAATCAAAAAAGTTATAAATAACCACCTTGGTTAACTTGAAAGATCATAAGCACCCAAACCGAGCCATGCCCAGATCCGAAATCAATCTCATAACGATACTACGCATAGAGTGAAAAATTCTTTAGAAGTGACTAATGTCATTAATATGCATGCCGCTTCAAATCAGCCTTTGCTAAACACTAGGGCCCATAACACCTAGTGTGCATGCATTTAGCAAAAACATACTCGAACCCGCATATCCATGATCATACTTTCCAATGCTTATGGCTGATGTTATGCTCACAGCTCATAGGGAAAGAACTAAATACTTTCCATGTGAAAGCCGTGCTAACATATTTGGACCATAATAGAATGTGAAAACCGATCACACCTAAATACCAAATGAAACATGTTCATTAATAGAATATAGCTTTTCTATATATATGAACAACCATTTGTTAAAGTTGTTTAACAACACTTGTACCTTAACAAGTTTGACTAGGTATCCGACAATTTTTTGCCACTGAAATTGTTCCTGATATGATGTGCTCAAAATGGTCAAATAAACAAATTGGACCAGCACCTGGGACTTGTCCGTGACACATAATTCAAATAACAGGCGCCATTGTCGGTACCAAAGACTCATATTCTCCGCATGTGGAATATTCTTGGATGAATTAAAAACATCCTTCAAGTATGAGATGTACTTGGGTGTGGAGGTAAATGTAAACACTCAGTGACATGAGTGTGAGGAGCCCTCATTAACGTTGCTCCACACTAGCTAAACCGAACTCCTTGAGTTCTAGACCATGTTGTATCCCATGTGACAACACGTGCCAAAGAAAACACTACATATAGATCCATAACTGCATAATGCGGAAATCACTTTGGGACATTATAGCCCAAAATTCTTTGCTCTTACATGACCTTGGCATGTCTCTGAAGAAAAAAATGGATGAATCATTTAAGCTAACACATCCTTCTTAGAAAATTCAAGCAAAAAATATTCAAAAATAGAAATAAAACCAAATCAGATGCATACCTACAGGTTGAACATAGTGTTCACTCACCTGTAGTCCAATGCTCATGACCAAATCTCTTACCTGAAAAGTTCTAGTAACAATAATTGAAAGATTAGTGAAAATCAAACAGTATTGTATCGGTAACGCTGGGTTTTTCGTTTGCAATAGACTTTATATGAGAACTATTGTAACTAGTAGCTAACGGTGCCAATATTGTCTACCATGACTAATAGTAATTTAAGTCAACTTTGGAAGTGGAACATGTCCACTACCCCTTGGAAGCTTGTGGATTTTTTTCATTGAAAGTAGAACTTTGATGAGATCAAACTATGATGCTCAACACTTATGGAGTGATTGTGGAGTGATTGTGTATTAGCTGGGTCATATCTTGGAAAATACCACTTACAAAGATATAATCAGTGTTGCACTAAGCAACATTTCTTCTCAAGTTGGAATCTTATTTACAATTGAATCTCAAAATAATTCCTTACATAAGAAAGTAATCAAACTAAATTTTCTTGGGTTTGCAACACAGCAAGAGATTACCTACTTGGAGGCTCTCTTAATATCTTCATGTTGTCCCATGGATTATGTGCTTGATAGTGAGGCCATGCCTACTTGCTACTCACAGAAAACATCATATGTATTGCTAGCACCTTGTGTACAAAAATTGCCCATCACTTACATCAATCACAAGTAATTATACTAGCTTCAACTCTTTTTTAGCAGAGTAGCTGATGTTATAGCGGAAGCGCAAACCATGCTTTAGTGGAGTGAGCCCACAATATTGGCATGCCATGCATGCATATTAATAAACTAGTGTGATAAGCCCTTGGCTTCAATGAAAATCTTCACGATGTAAGTAGATGTCTTATGTGCCTTGCACAATGTGTACTCACATGGATACATCACACTTGGTCAAAAACCATAACTTTGAGCTCATATCCTCTTATTGCCAAGCTTGTGTGCCATTATCCTTGATTCTATATCAATAGATAGTATTGTAATACAAAATAGAAGCCTTGATTCACAGTAAGTTTGTCAAAGCACCTTGTCGCCCCTCTGGGAGCAATTGACTTTGCTTGAATGTGGGTCCTAGCCATGCATGCTGAGAAATGTAGAGCTTTTGAATGTACCTTGTATGCCCTCGAGGCTTGATTCACACCAACCTCCAATAAGAAACATGTAGACATGTTGCCAAGTTTCCCTAAATTCATATGCTACTAGCATATTCCAAAGTTGGAAGCTTCTAAGCCAAATGCCCTAAAGTGAAGCCTTGCTTCACATAAGTGCATCTGGAAGATGAAAAGAACGGGACCTAGGTGCTCTTAGCTAAGAGGTACTCTAGTTGACACAAAAATAGCAAAGAAAAAGATAATTGTCCTTGTTGAAATTTCATAGAGAATCGGCGTTGCCGAATCATGCAACTTATTAAGAATCATGAGAATGAGCTATGAAAGTTTATCTCAAGTGTCAAACTCTGCTTAAACAAAGCAACGTTTGCTTTGCAATCTAACATTGTAGACAATCTTGTAAAATAAAATAAAATCAAAATTGAAACTCATATCTAAGGTACTCATCACTAATCTTTGTAACCACCACCCCTAGCATTAGAAATTAGAACATCATGTGCCATAACTGTGCTTTCAATGTACTTCATATACTTATGTTACCTGCAATCTAGCAAGTTGTAATTGGCTTGGAGTAATCATTCCCACAATGCATAAATATAAGTAGGGAGTCGTGCTCCTAAGGACCCCTCTTTCTCCCTCCGCTTGATAGCACAAAGAGGATACTTGAAAGAGATACCGGCCAACATAACACACAAGCCAGTTTTTGGAGTATCTTTCTATGGAGCCTTGATCTAGTGGTGCATCTCATAGCATTGTCATACACAAGACAGATAAAAGAAACTTAACCCTGCCAATTGTAAGCCTTGTCAAGTAATTTGCCAGACTAAAAACTTTAAAACATCTACAATAATTGTAAAAACAAAGTGTACATAGGTTTCCCAATACTGCTGGTATTTACCCTTGAAATCCGGTCGAATTGTCATGCTGACAATGGGTTGAGCATTACCCTTTCTGGCTGCATTGAATTTAGTATCAACAACCTTGCACAAAGCCATGCGTGTTGCATGTTGTGGAGGTAATTTCCAATTGGATCCCTTTGGCCCCAAGGTTTTAAGTGCCTTGTGTGCTTCCTTTGCTTGAGAGGAGCCCTGAAAGTGGGTGAATTTCCTTGAAATGCACAACCACTTAAGGAAAAATCCATGCAGATAAATGGATTTAGCTAAGTTCAATAACAATCCTATTGAAATGACAATTAAATCATGCTTGATAAACTCCAACATACCCCTTGGGCGGTAATCATTGCACAAGTGATTATTCACACAACCCTAAAAAACATGCAAATGATTGCATAATCAATGCAAAAGTGAAGTTGAATCTTAAACATGAGTACCTGGATGCTTGTCGGGTATACCAATATGCCTTGCAATACTACACCAAAGGTTCTTCGACCGATACTATACACCGTTGAGAATCCTTGACTACTCTATCCCTTGGATAGTCCTTCTCCGAGGCTTGATGCTTATCTTGGTTGGATAACACATTCATTGGAAACTCCTCACAAACTTATGACCATTCCTCGGTCAATTTTCCTTGTCTTTTTATGAGAAGATGGCCACATGCAAGTGTTTATGGTCTTTTCCACCGCACAACCGACATGCTTATGTTGTCGTGGCGGCGTGCAGTCCATTAGAGATTTCTGATGTCCAACCTTGTCGAAATCAAGTCCCTTCTTGATTCTGGAGGAGCTTTGAGATGAAACCTTTGAAAAACGGTTGAAAAGAGCTACTAAACAAGGTAGAGTAGGCCTCAAAATTAGGAGGAAGAAATTTGCATGTTGTGCATAATTTTTATGATTGTCGGAGAGCCAAAGAATATTCTCAAATATGGCACCTTGCCAAGATTCTTTGAACTTTGTGTATGCGGGGTGTGCGCCGGGGGTGGGCATGTGCCCTTGATTAATTAAATGGGTCAATTGAGGCACTGTACACGGTCAAAATGTAAAAAACTGTTGGGGGCAATCGTAGCATAGCTTAATCAACCCAAGACCAACACAATTATCAATCCTAGGATCGGCAACTTGGTTAGGGCATGGAAGTACAAGCATCGGATGTATCGAATGAGAGGATTCAAGAGTATGCTCATCCAATGCAATAGAGATTAATCATTAATCACTAACTCTAATCACATCACCAATCAAGCATCACCTACACACATTAAGCCACCAAAGTCCGACTTACCATAGACTACAATCTCTAAGCACACTCTTGATAAGCACACACTAATTGCATTGGTGTTGGCCTCTCCAATCACCACATGCCAATCAAGGCACTTCATCAAAAGCTACACACACAAGGTGAATGGTGCTAGAGTTTCATAAAACCCATCCACACACAAGCAAACAATAGGGCACATACACTAATTACAAGATTAAGAACCAACTTAATCAACCTAATTAGAGATGTTAAATATCGCAAATCGAATGCTCATAGAAGGATAAGAGTGGTTAATAAGTAAGAAGTCATCACACACACTCAAATGTAGAATAATGAGAAATTAAGGTGAAACTACTTCATGACATAATGGAATAGAAGTAGTAGACTAATGAGAAAGTAGAGATTAGATTAAGAAATGGTTCTCTAATTACAATGAATTAGCACTAGCCTCTTGAGCATGGGCATTAAGCTCAAGGCTAGGCCATCCATAGAGTGAACACTAGAGAGAGAGAGAGAGAGAGAGAGAGAGAGAGAGAGAGAGAGAGAGAGAGAGAGAGAGCTCTCAAAAGTGGATCCTCAAATGAAGCCTCTTTGCATAAAGGCTTCCTTATTATAAAGGCTTGCACCACAATCCCTTCTATGGGTCTAAGTTTGAGTTGGCACCACTTCTAGCTTGGACCAACTTTGCTTGCACCATCATTGCCCACCCCCCTATTGAACATTCATGTTCAACCAAAAGCATATTTACAGAACTTGAAATCTGCAACACTTTGAAAACACTCAAGCCCATTGAAAAAATCATATTGCATGTCCATTACTCCCGAGTCTCTTCAAGTGGGTTGCCCACCCCCCTGTTTCCAATCTGGTTCACATCAGGCACTAAATCTCTGTTGAAGTACAACATAAGCCGCACCCCGTTCACCTTGTTTCTAAGAAGCTTTCCATTTGCCCTTATTAATTGATAGATTCCGTTAGGAAAAGCTTTTTGTACCTTGTACAGACCCATCCACTTCTTCTTGAACTTCTTTTGGAAAGTAAAATCCAAATAGCTCTTAAACTTCATCACCAAATCACCTTCTTCTATCTTTTTTTCAGGCAAACTCTAATTAAACTTAACAACTCGCTTCTCCCGCTGCTTTACATAACAATATGTTGTTGCCTCTCTGTTCATCTGCAAATCTTGGAGACTAAAAAATTGATCTTGTGGCATCCCCTGTTGTGTGGCATTGACTCATCCCCTTTAAAGCACCCAGTTGCATATGCAGTGGCAACACCACCTCCTTACCATAGACCACCCAACTCGAATGGAGTAAAATTGGTCACCACCTTGTAGGACGTCATGTACGCCAATAAACATTTTTTGAGATTCACTTCCCACTCCCCCTCTTGCTTGTAAACATACTTCGTTAGCATCTTTATGATTTGGCCATTTTCACTTTCTACCAAACCAATGCATTGAGGATGATAAGGTGAAGAAAACCGGTGTTGAATCCCCAGTTTTTCCACCAAAGCCTTCATAAGTTACTCCTAAATCCCTGTCCTCTATCCAACACTAGCACTCGTGGCACTCCAAAACGAGCTATCAAAAACAAATTGAGCTACCACATGAGCATTTACCTCCTTCATAGCTTTGGCTTCAACCCACATGTTCAAGTAGCCAATCGCCATTGAAATGTATTTTTTCTCACTTGCCGACTTCAGGAGTGGACCAATGGCATCTAGGCCCCACTTTTCAAAAGCATTTTGGGCAATGAAAGCTCCTTGCGACTCGGTAATCATCCTCCTCTCACCCATAGTCTGCATTCGTGGTAGGTTTTGCACCAATAGTATACATCGCGTACTATCGACGGCCACCAAAAATCTGCTCTCAATATTCAAAACAAAACCTGGTCTTTACCTTGATGTCCACTCTCCTCATGACATTGTTGTAACACCATACCAATTTCTTCCTTGTAAAGTACCCTTCGCAGCACTTCATCTCATCCATAGGTCATAAGATCCTCTCCTATTAATGTAAATTTGTAGGACTTCTGCACTATCCTTCGCTTTTATAGCTTGGATAGCCTTTCTGAACACTGAGCGGTGTTCAAAATGTCCTTGATCTCTTCAACCTACATAAGCGGCTGGGGCCACATACTTGTATACCTTGTTGCTTGCAAGATGATCTTCCTGATTCTACTCCCTTCTAACATGCTTGAACTGAACCTCTTCAAAAAACTGTTAAGTATGGAGCCTGATTTACCCCTTGTAATTTTTTGTGTTAAAAACGCACATTTGTAAGGCGCCCATTATGAGGAGAAGCCATCGTGCAAGAAGAAAAATCACTCGCCGAAAATAAAAATCGCTCGCCAAAAACCAAATTTTTACCGAAATATTCCTTTTCGCCAGAATATTATGGCCGGACGGCGACCAAAAAGTGGTTGAAAAAGGACTGGTCGGTTGGCCGGTTGGCCGGTGGTCGGAAGTCAATGGCCGGTGGCCAGTGGCCGAATTCAATGGCCGGTAGCCGAATTCAAAACCGGACTTGTCTTCTCAAGGGCGGCCACACATGGGTAGATTGGAGGGTCCAATTTGGACTTATCTACACAAGGGCAGCTACACATAGTTGCCTCTCATGAGAGAGGGCAGCTCTTTTGGCCTATAAAAAGAGGCCATTTCTACACACATTTCATAGTGTGAAGTTGATGCAACAAGGTACGTGTGAGGTGGTGAGAGTGAAGCAAGGTGGGAGCTCCAAAAGGGTATAATCCCTTTGTAACCTACTTCTTGTTTTGAAGTACTAAATCCATTGAGTGACTGCTTTCCCGTGGACGTAGCCTACATTGGGTGAACCACGTATATCATGTGTACTCTCTCTCTCTCTCTCTACTCTATAATCTCTTGTGTGAGAAAATTATCTCTCTCCATTAAGTAATCTACTCAATTATCTACTTAGCTACATCATATTTCCTAACAACTGGTATCAGATCAAGGTTTGCTCGTAGCTAAATTATCTCAAGGAAAGGATTCCTTGAATTGAGTGGGAGTAATGGCAGAGGAAGGGAAGCTCAAGATCGAGAAGTTCAACGGCAAAAACTACCAACATTGAAAGATGCAGATTGAAAACTATCTCTACCAGAAGGACCTCTATTTGCCACTAGGCGATCTTGCAAAGAAGCACGCAACGATGGCAGATGAAGCATGGATTTTCCTTGATTGAAAGGCACTGGGAACAATCCGGTTAAGATTGGTGTCAATGGTGGCCTTCAACGTTTCGGAGATGAAGACCACGGAGGACTTGATGAAGTCACTTGACGACTTCTACGAGAAACCATCGGCATCCAATAAGGTATTTCTCATGAAGCTCTTGTTCAATCTAAAGATGGCAGAGAATGGTTCAATTGCAGAACATCTAAATGACTTCAACACCAATATAATTCAACTTTAATCGGTGAAAATAAATTTCGATGACGAAGTGCGAGCTCTCCTTATACTTTTGTCACTACCGGATAGTTGGGACAGCCTTGTAATGGCTGTAAGTAATTCTATTTCTGGCACAAATACTCTTAAGTTTGATGATGTTGTGGGTGTTCTCCTAAGCAAAGAAATGCGAAGGAGAAGCACAGGAGAATCATCAAGTGCTGCATTGTTAATGGAAATAAGAGGAAGGCCTAAGGAGAGGTTCAAAAACCAAAAGGGTCGTGATCGCTCAAGACGGAGCAAGTCACACACAAAGTCAGTTCTTGAATGTTGGAATTGTGGCAAGAGGGTCCACGTCAAGAAGATTGCTAGTCAAAGAAGAAGAAGGAGTCGGAGTCTCAAGACAACAAGCCAATATGGCAAGTAAAGTAGAGCAAGATGCTCTAATTCTCTCATTAGACAATGTGTCTAATTCCTAGATAGTAGATTCCGGGGCTTCATTCCATGCGACACCACACAAGCAACATTTCCAAAATTACACCAAAGGTAATTTTCGGTATGTATACTTGGGAGACGAGAAAGCTTGTGAAATTGTCGGCAAAGGTACAGTATGTGTCAAAACTACTAACGAAAATGAATGGAAGCTTAAAGATGTTAGGCATGTTCCTTCTCTTCGCAAAAGTTTGATCTCTAAAGGACAATTGGACGATGAAGGTCACAACATTGTATTCGGAAGCAAACGGTGGAAGATCTCAAAGGGATCTTTGGTGGTTGCCAAAGGAGAAAAGGTTGGTACACTTTACTTGTGTACTGTTAGCATGCAACCTTCAGCTTGTGCAGCAACTACAAAAGTCGACAGTGCGGTGTGGCACTATCGGCTTGGGCATATGAGTGCCAAAGGAATGCAAATCCTTCAAACAAAGAAGCTTCTACCAGGTTTGAAAGAAGTGGACTTAGAGTTCTGTGAAGATTGTGTTTATGGTAAACAAAAGAGGGTAAAATTTTAAAAATCAAGAAATGAAAGAAAAAATAAAAAACTTGAGTTGGTTCATTCTGATGTTTGGGGTCCTGCCAGTACACCATCACTTGGTGGCTCATTGTATCATGTAACATTCATAGACAATACGACTAGGAAAACATGGGTTTATGTAATGAAGAATAAATCCGATGTGTTTTCCATATTTCAAAAGTGGAAAGCCTTTGTGGAGAATGAAATAAGTACTAAGGTTAAATGCCTCAAATTCGACAATGGAGGCGAATATTGCAGCCAAGCTTTTGAAAGCTTTTGTGTGAGCAATGGCATTCTGAGGCAAAGAACAACCCCAAGGACACCTCAACAAAATGGCATTTCCGAAAGGATGAATAGAACAACCACGGAGCGAGCACGAAGCATGCGGCTACATGCAAGCCTACCGCATGAGCTTTGGGTGGAAGCTGTAAGTACGTATGTGTACTTAATTAATCATTCACCCTCAACGGCATTGGATGGGAGAATTCCAGAAGAGGCATGGACAGGTAAACCAGTGAATTATGCATTTCTCAAAGTGTTTGGGTGTGAGGCTTTCATGCACATAGATAGAAGCCTAATATCAAAGCTAGATGCAAAGTCCCAAAAGTGTTTCTTCATTGTCTATGGAGAAGGTGACTTTGGGTATTGCCTATGGAATGCTGAAGATGGTAAAATCTTAAAGAGTAGGGATGTAAATTTTTAACAAAAAAAATATGTACAAAGATTACTTGGAAGAAAAACAAACAAAAGAAACAGGTGATGATGGAGCTTGAGGACGGTGAAGACTCAAGGACTCCAAACGGTGACAATGTGCAACAACGTCAACCAAATGAGGAGCCTCAACCTATTCCCTGAAGATCTACAAGAGCAGGTAGACCTCCAGAAAGGTTTGTTCCTTCCTTCAACCATCTCTTGATCTCAGATTCTGGAGAGCCGGAATCATACGAGGAAGCTATGCAACACGAATCTAAAGAAGAATGGATGAAGAGCATGCAAGTGGAAATGGACTCATTACATCGCAACCAAACATGGGATTTGGTTGAGTTGCCTAAAGGTAAGTGGGCACTTTAAAACAAATGGGTGTACAAGTTGAAGAAAGAAGAAGGTGGGAAGAAAAAGTACAAGCCTAGGCTTGTGGTAAAAGGGTTTTCTCAAAAGAAAGGTATTGACTTCAATGAAATATTTTCTCATGTTGTAAAAATAAACTCAATTAGGCTTGCCTTAAGCCTTGTGGTTGCTCATGATCTAAATCTTGAGCAATAGGATGTAAATATGGCATTTCCTCACGGTGATTTAGAGGAGGAAAAACATGCTTCAACCAAAGGGGTATGAAGTAAAAGGTAAGGAGAAAATGGTTTGCATATTAAAGAAGAGATTGTATGGTTTACAACAAGCATCAAGACAATGGTACTTGAAGTTTGATCGATGGATGTTGGATCATGGATTCACAAGATGCAACTCATATCATTGCGTCTAGACAAAGAATTTGGGAGATGGGAAGTTCATCATCCAAATGTTGTATGTTGATGACATGCTGATTGCAAGTGCTAACATGTAGGACATCAAAGACCTAAAAGAGGAGCTGTCTAAATATTTTTCAATGAAAGATTTAGGTGTTGCAAAGAGGATACTTGGTGTGAAGATATCAAGGGACAAGACAAAGAAGACAATAAAGCTATTTCAAGAGGATTACATCAAGAAGGTACTAGAAAGGTTTGAAATGCAAAATGCAAAAATGGTTTCTACACCTTTGGCTGGTCACTTTAAACTAACCAAGGATATGTGTCCAAAGACACAAGAGCAGATAGCCTATATGTCTAAAGTTCCATATGCTGCAACGGTAGGTTCTCTAATGTATGCATTGGTTTGGACAAGGCCAGACATTGCACATGCAGTGGGAGTTGTGAGTAGGTTCATGGACAACCCAGGTAAAGAGCATTGGCAAGCTGTGAAGTAGATACTTAGGTATCTAAAAGGGACAACAACAAATGCTTTGTATTTTGGAGGAACTGATATTTTTCTAGAAGGGTATGTTGATGCAGATATGGCAGGTGACAAAGATACTCGAAGGAGCACTACTGGCTATGTGTTCACGGTTGGAGGCACAGCAGTAAGTTTGTCAGGACAAGGGCAAGGCCAGAGAGTCTTGGACTGGGCCAAGGGCCGGACTAAGCAATGTGGAAAAGGAATCCAGCTAGGGCAAAGGGCTAGGAGCTTAGCCTATATAGTGGGAGGTTGGGAGGTAGATTTCAAGCTCTAGTCTCCCCTAGTCTTTACACTGGTATCAAGAGCAAGGTTATCCTAGGCAAGAGGGGTGGGTCGTGGACCACTGCTTTTGTTAAGCATGCACATGCAAAGGGAGGAGGCGGGCATGGCCGCCTGCTAGGCGACAGGAAAAAACGCACCATGCGGGCGTGTGTAGCCGGGCTTGGCCGAGGCAGGGATCAGAGCTCGACCTCCGCCCTTGCGGGCGCTATTGAGCTCATCCGACGTGCGTTGCAACAGTGAGCACAACACGTTTCTTGAGCGACCGGGTCGAGCACCACATGGGGTGCTATGATCATCCTCGACAAGTCCGAAGCGGCCTGCAGTGCCATTGCCATAAGCAAGCAATCTCTTTTCACATGAGGGCTTGCCCTAAGGTCCAAAGGTGGACCTTTTTTCTTTGGCTAAGGGGGCATGTCCACAGGACATGCAAAGAATACCCCACAAGCACGCCGTCGAACTCACTTGAAGGTGCAACCAGGACGAAGGCACTCCGAAAAGGAATCCGTTTGCTATTAACAAGCTTAAACTGCAAAAAATTTTGATTACACCCTTGGTGTCCGGAATCAACACGTACCTTGACACCTTAAGCCGATTTTCTCCAAGACCACTCCGTACCCTTGAACGGGCAAATTAACAAGCTTGGACTACCAATCAAATTACCGATCGCTTCAACCTTGGAGCACGAACATAATTAGCACGGCTAATTACCTATTGTGGTGCATCATACGACGACGAGATTATTTTTTGACTCCAGGTATTTTTCCTTCTATTTCTTCCACTACACAGTGTTGCCATGGATTCAGATATCAATATGACTTTTGATTTCGAGCATCATAGGCCTGATCCTGCTCGTGATGGCTCGTGGCTGGGCTCGTGGCCGGATGCTCTCACGGAGAGTGCCCGCGACGCTATGGCAGGTGACGACGCATATGAACTGCTTGATATTCAAGAATTTCATGCACTTCAGACACGCATATTAGTCATGGAAGGAAATTTTTCATCTTTAAATGAAAACGTCACTAAATTATCTACATTAGTGATACAACTTACGCAGCAGCAGGCCAAGGGCCCTATTGCCACACACATGCATGAGCACATTGCTACACAGGGGCAAGGCCCTTTTGATCATGGACAAGGTCCATCCCTAGATTCTTTGCACACTCTCACTACGAACGAGGTGGATGAGTTTTTGAAAAACACCAAACCACCGACTTTTAAGGGAGAAGATCGAGATCGCAATAAGGATGCAGTGAATATCTTTCTCAGAAAGTGGGATGGAATTCACGCCTTACGACGTACTCCGGACGCAGTCAGAGCAGTGCAAACAAGCTTAACTCTGGAAGGCAAGGCCTACAAGTGGTGGATGTCTCTCAAGGAGAAGAATATCATACCACAAAGTTGGGCAACATTTGAGGCTATGTTTCGCAAAGAATTCTTGCCTACAAATGAGGCGGATTGGAATTGGACGTCTTGGGACACGTGTTCCATGCGCCAATACCCATCATTACTTGAATATATATCTCACTATCCAAATGTTATCCTCAAGTTGGAAGAACTAGACACCTTTTAACAAGTACGTGGGTTTATCCGCGGTCTGACGCCAGAGCTTAAGAAGCACGTCAAGACTCAAGACCCTAAAACACTGGAGGACACCATAGTGAAAGCACACATTCATGATAATCCAGATGAAAAGAAATCATATCATAATCACGTGCCTGCTAATACACATGGTATTACATGCACACAGTATGGGAATAATAAAAGAAAATTTCTAGTAGCCAATTTTGAAGCAGCTAAAAAACCCCAAGGGGTCCAATGGTCCTCTCTCTCCTGAGGATTTTGATAAGGCTAAAAAAGAGAAATTATGTTTTCAATGCTTGGAAAGCGGTCATGGCAAAAAGGATTATCCCAAGGGGAAATCTGCTGCTCATGGCAAGGAGAAAGCAGTGCACACGGTGCAACTGTTGCCTCTTGAGTCTTCCTCACAATTCTCTACAGTGGAAGTAACACACACCAAGGTGGTGCATGAATGTTGTCTCACAGCTTCCATGTGGCAACAGACCTTGGGACCACGTAAGTTAGTACGTATGCACGGATCTCTGCAAGGACACAAGGTGCGCATTTTGGTAGATGACGGTGCTACTCACAATTTCATCAATCATGGATTGGTGAAAAAACTCAAATTGCCTCAAACACCGAGTACCCACTACTACAAGGTAGCAATGATGAATGGATATGATGTCGAAATCTGGGATACTCAAGTCCGAGCTGTACCGTTGGAAGTACAAGGCTACTGCACATCCTTGGATTTTAAGGTTATGAACATGGAGAGGGCAGACGTGGTCCTTGGTAGGGAATGGTTGCATATCCTAGGACCATCACTAAAGCATAGCTATGAGCACAACAGCTTGATGTTTGAATCCCATGGCGCACATGTGTTGTTGTTAGGAGAGAAGGATGTACCTTCTTCACCATTGATATGTACAGCTGAGCTTATGCAGCTCGTTTTTGATAATGAAATAGATCAAGTTTTATTGTGTTACTCATTGTCTCATTTTCTCTCTAACATCGAATCTGTTGAACATTCCTCAACGCCGCATGCTTCTCTCTCATCTCTTCCACCAATGGCTACTTCCCAACAAGCAAAGGTTGCTAGTGATTTAAAAAATTCATTAAAGGAATTTCACGATGTTTTTCCTAATGATTTGCCACCAGGATTACATCTAACACAATCGGTGCAACATAGCATCGATGTGGTTGCCGACAGTAAACCTGTCAGTAAACCACCCTACCGCATGAGTTACTCTGAAGCTACTGAGGTGGAACGTCAGCTTGCTGACTATCTTAGCAAAGGGTTTATTCAACCCAGTTCTTCACCATGGGCTTCTCCTATCCTATTAGTAAAGAAAAAATACGGTAGTATGCGCATGTGCGTAAACTACCGTGGCTTAAATGCGGTTACTGTTAAGAACAAGTACCCATTGCCACACGTGGATGAGTTGTTCGACAAGCTCACTCATGCTCGTATTTTTACGAAAATAGACTTGCGATCAGGTTATCACCAAGTACGTATACGACTTGTTGATATACCCAAAACTGCATTCCAAACAAGGTTTGGACACTACAAGTTTTTGGTTATGCCATTTGGCTTAACCAATGCACCCGCAACCGTCATGACACTTATGGATAGTGTCTTGAGGCCGTACTTGGGCAGATTTGTCATCGTTTTTCTCGATGACATTCTAGTATACAGTGCTTCTAAAGAAGAACACTTACAACACCTGAGGCAGATGTTCAAATTGGACGAACAAATCAATTTTATGCCAAGGAATCTAAGTGTGATTTTTTGAAGGAAGAAATTCACTATCTTGGGCATGTTATTTCAGCTACTGGGCTACATATGGATCAATCCAAAGTGGATACAATTCGGCAGTGGCCTTCTCCTAAAAATCTGGAAGAGTTACATATTTTTTTAGGATTTGCAAGTTTTTATCGAAGGTTTGCAATAGTGTTTGCCTTGAAAACATGGAGACATTATTTGTATGGTGCTCAGTTTGAGATTGTGTTTGACCATGAAAGCATCAAATGGTTTACACAACAAACCGATTTGAAGGGTCGAAAAGCCAGGTGGACTGAGATTCTTCAAGAATATGACGCCAAGCTCCGGTATCGTAAAGGACGATACAATGTGGTGGCTGATGCTCTTAGTCGTATGCCAGAGATCAATTCTCTCTTGTTCACGAAACTTCGTAGTGAATTTTTGGATTCTCTAAAGGGCAAATATGAACAGGATGACGCATATTCCAAAGTGTGGAGCCATGTACAAATGAGGGACCCTTCTCACTCCAATGATGGTAGTGTAGCGTTAACCTCCACACACAGTTCTCCTCTGTCAAGTGATGAACTACAGCGATGGAAGAATTTTACCATTGACAATGGGTACCTACTCCATAAGGGAAGAGTTTGTGTACCGACAGACACAGACATTCGGCGCCAGATTCTTTATGAATGTCATGATAGTCCAAGTGCAGGGCACCCAGGGATTAGAAAGACTTATGCTCTCGTACGATGACAGTTTTACTGGCCAGGTTTACATGGATTTGTTCAAGATTATTTCTTGCATTGCCAAAAATTGTCAGGTTAACAAAGCAGAGCGCCTAAAAGCAGGAGGACTCTTACATCCTTTGGAGATTCCCAATGGTAAATGGGAAAGTATCTCTATGGATTTTCTTGTGGGTTTACCAACCATTGTACGAAGTCATGACTCGATATGGGTGGTCATAGACCGGTTGACTAAACTATGTAAGTTTATTCCAACCAAATCAATGATTAAGACTCCATTATTATCCAAGTTATTTGTGGACAACCTGTACAAGTTGTATGGTTTGCCAAGTAACATTGTCAGTGATCATGATCCCAAGTTTAACAGTCATTTTTGGAGGGTTGTGTTTAAACGATTGGATACACAACTAAACCTCAATACAGCCGATCATCCAAAAACGGATGATCAAACTGAACGAGTTAACCAAGTGCTAGAGGATATGCTACGCGCATATGCTAGCAAGGAACAGTCAGACTGGGAAGAATATTTACCTCTTCTTGAGTTTGCTTACAATAGTGCTAAGCATGTCACGACTGGATTTTGTCCTTTCATGCTCATGTATGGTTTGCAACATGTTAAGGATTTTCTCCAAGACCACATGGATATGCTGAAACTTGCTCGTCAGAACATCCGACAAGCGCACGATTGCTATAAGAAGTACGCTGATGAGAAACGTCGACAAGTTACCTTTGAGGAAGGGGAGGAATTATTTTTACGTGTGCCAGAGCATTCAAAAGTCTTAAAACTAGGCCAACACCTAAATTATCTCCACGATATTATGGGCCTTTCAAAATACTCAAGTGAGTGGGTGATCGTGCCTACAAACTATCACTACCTACACATTCTTGTATTCATCCGGTGTTTCATGTGAGCCGTTTACGTAAGCGGTTACATGGGATGACAATGTCATTTGCCAATAGATTCTGGTCGATCTCGTTGAACCTCCTACCTTACCGCATGAACCTAAATGAATTCTTAACTATCATGATTTATGTACACGTCAGGGTGTGCGTCGACAAGCTTTAATCAAGTGGAAAGATCGACCTGAGGAAGGTGCCACTTGGGAAAACATTATGTTCTTAAGAAGAAGTTTCCCACTTTTGTTTTCGAGGAAGAAAACTCTTCCTTAAGGGGGGAGTAATGTCAAGACAAGGGCAAGGCCAGGGAGTCTTGAACTGGGCCAAGGGCCGGACTAGGCAATGTGGAAAGGGAATCCAGCTAGGGCAAAGGGCTAGGAGCTTAGCCTATATAGTGGGAGGTTGGGAGGTGGATTCCAGGCTCTAGTCTCCCCTAGAATTTACAAAGCTGGACTTCAAAGCTGCAGAAAGTGGTCTCACTTTCTACCATGGAAGCAGAGTATGTAGCAATGACGGAGGCAAGCAAAGAAATTTTGTGGCTTCATAGATTCTTAGAAGAGCTTGGATTCAAACAAGACAATTGTGTTTTGTACAATGATAGCCAAAGTGCTATCCATCTTGCGAAGAACTCGGCGTTTCATTCAAGGACAAAGCACATTGAGGTGAGATATCACTTCATACGCACTCTTTTGGAAGAGGGACAGCTAAAGCTAAGAAAGGTGCATACAAGTGAAAATCTTGCAGACATGTTTACAAAGGTGGTCAACAAGGAGAAGTTGAGCTTTTTCTCATCTTCAATCGGCATTCAATGATAAGAAGCCAGGATGGAAAGCAGTCACAGGTTTGGTATGGAGATCAGTCTCCAAGTGGAAGATTGTTAATTATGGAGCCTGATTTACCCCTTGTAACTTTTTGTGTTAAAAACGCACATTTGTAAGGCCCCCATTATGAGGAGAAGCCATTGTGCGTGAAGAAAAATCACACGTCGAAAATAAAAATCACTCGTCGGAAAACAAAATTTTCACGCCCAAGCTCGAGACCGGACCAGCTTCGCCGGAATATTATGGACAGGCGGCGATCAGAAAGTGGTTGAAAAAGGACCATTTGGTTGGCCGGTTGGCCGGTGGCCGTTAGTCAATGGCCGGTGGCCAGTGGTCGGAAGTCAATGGCCGGTGGCCAGTGGTCGAGTTCAATGGCCAGTGGCCAAATTCAAAAGCGGACTTGTCTTCTCAAAGGCGACCACACATAGGCGGATTGGAGGGTCCGATTTGGACTTATCTACACAAGGGCGGCTACACATGGTTGCCTCTCATGAGAGAGGGCAGCCCTTTTGGCCTATAAAAGGAGGCCATTTCTATACACATTTCATAGTGTGAAGTTGATGCAACAAGGTGGGTGTGAGGTGGTGAGAGTGAAGCAAGGCGGGAGCTCCAAAAGGGTATAATCCCTTTGTAACCTACTTCTTGTTTTGAAGTACTAAAGCCATTGAGTGGCTGCTTTCTCATGGACATAGCCCACATTGGATGAACCACGTATATCATGTGTACTCTCTCTCTCTCTACTCTATAATCTCTTGTGTGAGAAAATTATCTCTCTCCATTAAGTAATCTACTCAATTATCTACTTAGCTACGTCATATTTCCTAATAAAAACTTCAGCAACTTCTTAATGGCATAGAACCAATGCTTTAATGAATCTCGTTTCACTTGCCATTGGCTCGACGACTGCTTGATTAATTAACAATGCGTCGCCTTCACCACTAACTTGGAGATGCCAAATTTCATGCATTGCTTCAAACCTAAATGGAGGGTGAGATACTCTTCCTCATTATTGGTGTGAACATCCTCCAAGTCATAATTTTTTGAAAAGATTACCCTATCGTGTGGATCCTGTGGGTATCACCACACCTCCACGAGCATCAAGACATGCAGCTTTCAGGAGAGGTTTTTCCACTCTTGATCACATATTGACACTCAAAGCTATTATTCAGGAGGGCAGATCACATAGTAGGAGGATTTATCTCACTTTTGTGGACTTTCGTAAAGCATTTGACACAGTCCCTAGAGCTCGACTAATGTGCAGGTTACAAGAGATGGGTGTACCCACAGAGATTTTGGGGGATCATGGCCCCGTATAGGACAATTGTGGATCAGGTCTACACCCTCGAGAGGGTGTCTGAACTTTTTCACTCCACTATTGGGGTGAAACAGTGTTGTCCACTCTCCCCTACTTTATTTGGTATTTTATGTGGATGAGCTTTCAGAATACATTGAGAGGAGAGGCGACAGAGGAGCACAGTTAGCAGAGACCTGGATCTCATTACTACTATATGAAAATGATATTGTGTTGATCTTTGATTCACCAGAGGGAATGCAACAACATTTGGATACATTGCACACATTTGCTAGTGATAGCGGCTTATTGGTGAACCTTGGCAGGACCAAGGTTATGGTGTTCAACACCACACCATAATGGGTCGAGTGATCTGCACCAACGTTTGCATAAGGTCAGGAGACGGTGGAGTATACAGATGCATACACTTACCTGGTGTGGTCTTTAGTGGCCCAATGTTTTCTTTGAGGAAAGTAGCACAGACTAGGCTAATGCCCTTCCATTGCTAATTCAATGTAATATACATGATAATTCCATGTGGTGGTTTTAAGTGCGACCCAATTGCTATGAAATAGTACAAAAGGCTTGCAACTGGCTATAGAGGCCATTAGTGAAAGTTTCTAAATGAAGTAAAGTCCAATTCATTGTAATGTACATGATAATTCCATGTGATGGTTTAAAGTGCAACCGAATTGCTTTGGAATAGTACAAAAGGCTTGTATTAATATGCAACTAGGTATAGAGGCCATTAGTGAAAGTTTTCTAAATGAGCTAAATTGTTTCCCCCCGCCCCCCTCAAACACCATAAATATCGTGCTCTTTGCTAGAAAAAATCTCTCTCTCTCTCTCTCTCTCTCTCTCTCTCTCTCTCTCTCTCTCTCTCTCTCTCTCTCTCTCACACACACACACACACACACACACACACACTTTTTTTTAAATAATGTCAGATTGAATTACCAATGGGAAACCTCAAATTGCGGAAAAACCATAGAAAGTATTACAAACAGTAAATAAAAAACAATCAAAGTAGAGCTCCGCCCAAGTCAAAGGCAACTTGAAGGGACTCTTGAAGAGATATCTTGAAGAAAGAACCATACTCCACCTGGATTTGCTGAAACATGAGAAAGTTCCATGCTCTCCACACTATCCATAGCACCCAAAATCTAACCCAATCAAAAAAGTATTCATACGGCCGAAGTAATGGTGAAAGCACTCCAAAAATCCAGAAGGATCTACCAAAATTTATGCCAGGGAAACGTGTGCGAAGAGCTGTATAGATGCAATTCACATACTATTGAGTATGAGCACATGACCACAATAAGAATATTCTCAATGCCTACTCCACAATGAACACATTGCGAAGAGGTCAACCTTCTGGAGCGCTGAAATTTGCTAGTCGGGAGAACCCCAACGGTACATCTCCACATAAACAACCACTCCTTCAAAGGTAGCTAAGCATGCCACACTTTCATAACTTTACTCCACCACCATGTAGTACTCTTAATCATATTCCAAACCTTATTATAGCGTTCTTGGATCCAAGAAGATGACTGCAAATGACAGTACAGTTTCTTTGCAGATATTGATTGAATTGAAGAACCAGCATATAGCCAATCAAATTCGATTTTCCACAACCAGCAACAAAATGGGAGATATCGAGTCAACCATATCCTTAATGTTATCCCACATGCACCTATAGTGCATCCCAAGCGCAAAAGTAAGAGTAGCATGTCTAAACAATAGCACTCATCCATCATCATCTATCACATCTAATATCCTGTCAATACCTTTTTGAGAGAGAAAGTAAGCATGTCTAGGAGAGCACTCAACAAGAGTTTGATCAAAAACTTACCCTAATGCAAACTCTCCAATCGAAGGGAATTTCCATAGGCGTCATCCCTACCATGCCACAACAATTCCCACGTGACCAATTTCCAATCAGCTACAAGATTGGACGCAATGGGACATCTAGGTATTGTAGCTTCAAACTTACCAAAACCACATCCCAATACGATGGTTGTCAATGGCCAAAAGCTAGTATAGAAACTGCGTGAGAGCACAGAAACGCAAACATCTATGTCCAAGGCTATTTTTGCTCAATCAGTACCAATAATAAGATAGCCTTCCTTGTTGTAACATGAGAAGACAAATTTAGAATATTCAAACCAAAACAACTCTTTGGAGTACATAAGCCATCCATTGCAAGCAATCGCAGGCCCTTTTTCTGGGGGGAGGTAGACCAGAAGTGCTCCAGAATCCAAGACATGAAAGCCCAAAGACGACAAGGTGGCCAATATAACAATGGCAAGAAAAATTGCATGTATGCCACCAAGATAGACTGCACTATTTAGAGTCTTACATGCAGCAACCAGGTAGACAATTTCCAATAGTGCAATTTAGACCTCAATTTATTCTCGACCAAATCCACTAATTTTGCATTGTTAACTGACCAACCTAACGGATATCCAAGATGCCTCAAAATTTGATCAGGCTTCACTATCTCCCCTGGCCATAATACAGAGTGCCAATCCATATGATGCAACGATAACTTTGAAATTTACCAGTAGGCCTGCAGCCAACCCATAAACATGCAGTGCTTCCATGATACATCGAACATCCTCATGTTGATTTCTAGGCCAAAACATGAAGTCATCCACATACGCTTGCACCACAAAATGATCACGAGATGGCAGTTCCAATCCATGCAAATGGCCTGGCCGATCGACCAAGGTCCCATAGTTGAGTCAACTCACCTTCAAGAATTCCAACAGATTGAATATGGCTACATAGAAAATAGACCACTCAACGCATTCTAGACCCATAGCCCAAAGCCGTCACGATCTGAGCAATGAAGTCCCAATTAGCAGTGTCAAACACTTTCTCTATATCAACCTCCATAATAAGTACATCTTGTCCAATATATTTTGCATGCTCAATTCCAATGAAAGCATTAGCAATATTATCAATAATTTGTCGGCGAGGGATGAAACCATACTGAGGCGAATGTATGCCCGAGAACAAATGATACGTGTAGCTATCATTTTCAACAACATTTTGTAAATGACCCGCATAAGCATTGGTGCAGCCAAAGTTGGTCGACCATAAAATCTGGCATGGGTAGGTATGTGTAGGCTAGCAGATGCATGGCAAAGGGTGGGCAGATAAGTAGCAATGGATGTGTATGGCTGATGCACTTTAAAAACCAAGAAGGGTTCCAAAAGGGGATAACTTGGGTGGCAGATGAAGGAGGTTCAAGGTGAAGCCTTTTTGCTTGGAAATGTAGAGTTTGAAGGGCTGAAGGAGAAGGTCTATACGGCTCAGCAAACAGAGCTACAGAGCCCAAGATATTTGAGTTTGAAGGTGCAATGCATTGCAGATCTAAGACGATGGGGCAGGTGATGCCCCATAGTCTAAGCCGGTTTCAATGGATAGATGCATAGTGCTTGATTTATGGAGCTTGCTGGTCTTTTCAAATCGTCAATCTAAGTCTCAAATGTCAAGATATTTGCAGAGATGAAGTTTCACAAGGGGCCAGTTTTGTGACGGTTGGGTCGCCTCGATCAGTGTGCCATTTGAGATTTTTGGAGCTTCACCAAGGATTTTATGCATTCTATGCAGTGTATGGAGCTAAAAATAATTGATTGCTCATCAAACAGAGGTACAGACTGCAAGTTATGGCCGGTCAAAGATTGGGTGCAGTTGCTTGGGGTTGGCTACAGATAGTTTTCTCACATTTTGCAGCCTCGATTCGAGGTCATCCCAAATTCCAGGTAAAGCGGGGGTTATGAGGCTCAAAGCCCCCTAGGGGCAAGGAGTTTTGGTCGGCTTTGACGGCTCGGGGATCGGAGCATTGTGCATCAAATGGCAATACCAGGAAATTGGGCAAAAACAAAAATGAAATCTCAACTTTTCTTTTTGGTGGAGCTTCAATTCAAAGAGGTGGCCTCACCAAGGGCCACCACGTGGCGGCTTTAAACCCATATGCATTGGGCGGGGTTGGCATTCCATAATATAAGGGTAAGAACGTGCCCCATAGGTTGGTTTCTCAAGAAGCGAGAGCTCTTGTAGCTCCTCACTACCACAGCGATGGCGACTGTCATGCTCTACCCTGCACAGGCGGGGAGTGGTGGTCTATTGGGCGCTCGACGGCTCTGGGTGGCGGCATTGGCAAGTTTTGGCAGTGTGTTGATGATCGACAATGGTCGGTTGGCCGCTAGCGTCGTTGATGATGTGGCATCACTGATCCCGCGCGCACAAGGGGGTCCCCCCTTTTTCTGAGAGCAAAGTACCCCCCACCACTAGCGAGGTCGCTAGTGCATCAGGGAGGGGCTTGTGTGTGAGAAGGTGGCACCCTAGGTACAGGACAGAGAGAGAGAGAGAGAGAGAGAGAGAGAGAGAGAGAGAGAGAGAGAGAGAGAGAGAGAGAGAGAGAGAACCCAAAGAGCAAAATGGGCGGCGGCCAAGAGGGCAATTCCAGTCGGATAAAGAACAAGGCGAGTGTGCACCATGTAGGAATAATACTAAAAGAGCATGCCAAGTGGGTGTAATGCACAAAAATACCAAAGAGGGATCAAGTTGAACTGCACGAGCTAAGAAGCTCTAAATTTTTTCTTTTTTAGTCTTTAGTCACCCCTATAAAAGGAGATGCACGTGATTTTGAAGGGGCTTTTTGGCTAATTAAGTTTTTTTTGCCGAGGACTGTTGTTGGCATAGAGTTCATTGTAAATGGTCGTGTGGACGTAAGAAAAGCCATCATTGTTGTCTCTTGGTGTCGATTCTCCCTTCCCCCTTCTCTTCTCTACTTGCATGCGTGTGTTTTCAAGCGTGTTAGCGTGTGTGCTCCAGTGAGATCTGTTGTGCGTGTGGAAGGCTGTGAGTTGGGCAGAGCAGAATGATTGGGTCTGTTTGGTGCATTGCAAAGTGCGCACGTGTGTGTGTGTGTGTGGTCATGTGTAAACGGTGGTTTGCTTGCGAATAGTGTCAAGGTTTGAAGGTGAACTCTAGTGGATCGGGGCACTGTGTATACCCTGGGCTATAGTGAGGCATTGTGTTGTGTTCTGAGTGTGTTCCCCTTTCTCCCTCTCCATCTTTTGGTGCCCCTACGGAGGAGCTGTTTGATGCTCCTATTTGAAGTTTGAAGCGGTGTTTGGTAGCTGACAAAGCGGTTGGTTCATGGTCAAAGTGTTCGATGATTGAGTTTGAAGCTGCCAAAAATGGTGGAGCCAAGTTTTGGCCCCCTATTTACGAGCGTTGAAGATCCTGAGGATTGGTTAGTAGATTTCGAGCTATGGCTGTTGTCGCTCGATGCATATGTTCACCGATGCCAAAAAGTTGCATACGGTGCTGCTGTTGATGTGCGAACGGGCCAAGATTTGGTTCGATGGTTTAAAGAGCAGTGATCGAGAATCATGGCAGGTGCTACAAAGTCAGTTTCTTGAGCAGTTTCGAGAAGTGATTACTCCGGAAGACGTTGGTGCAAAGTTGAAGTCAGTACGCCAGGACACAAGTAATGATATTTTCATTTTTCTTGAGCAGTTTGAAGCCTCTTAGAAACAGTTTGAGGTTGCGGTAAAAAGCAATCAATATTTGAAGTTGTCGAAGTTGTTAGAGTACCTGCATCTGAGGATTAGAGAAAAGGTTGGGGACAGTGCGGATACATATGAGGACATGGTCTATCTGGCCAAGATGAAGAGCCGAAAGGTAAGGCAGAAGCTGGAGTTGGACGTGTTGAATTTTGCAGATTATGTGCCCGTTGCAACAGTAGCGGAGTGTTCTTTGGTCCGACCAAAGGCGGTTCCCGTTGTTCAAAGTGCACATCCTGTGGAGATAAGGCCTATGGTTGGTTATGCTCCTTGGAGGTTTCCGGTTTGTGATGTGCGTGTGCCGAGGGTGGACAACCTTGTCAACAAGGAGAAGCCCCATGTTGAAGTGAACCCAAGTGCAAAAGCAGTAGCAAATATTGAGGTTCCAGAGCGGATTGAAGAGGTAAAGCCTGTTCTTGTGGAAAGCTTGTATGAAAAGGTAGCAATCAGGTTGCAAATGCCGAGAGGTTGGAAGCAGATGGAGAAAGTGTGCAAAGTCATGGAGATGGTCAAGCCTTTGTGGAGCAGCAAGCGGATGAAGATGCAGATGGGGAGTTGGTATATGATGCCGGTGATGAAGAAGATACAAGCTCGAGTTGCTGGGAGACAAGCAAGGAGGATAGAGTGGATGAGTCCACATCCTATGGCAAGGAAACAGAGTATGATGAACGTGAGTTGGTAAAGATAAAGTTGCCTTATTATGTGTTTAATGATATGGTGATAGCCCATGTTCAAGAAGAGTAGGGAATAGAGCAAGCCAATGTGCTTGATGGAAACCAAATGGAGGAGTCTATGCCCACATATGGAGGTATGCGGGTAGAGATGGTGCAAATTCTTTGCAGCAAGGGGTGAAGTGGCTCTACCTATGGATGATGACCAAGAGGATGCAGTGTGGGGAGAATTTCTCTCCACCTTGGAAGAGCATGATGCAGCAGTAGAAGAGGTGATTGTAGTACAAGCATCTGAAGTTGATAGGCAAGTGGAGTTGTTTGACCTTGAAGAGCAGCTGGTTGCAGAAGGAGGGCTTGATGATGCTAGAATCGAGTGTATTTCCAAAGAGGAGGTTGTGTTGCCAAAGATGGTGGAGATTCCAATGCAATAAGCATGTCCAGAGACAGATAAGGGAGAATTCCAAGCGGCAGCTTTACTTCCATTGAACGTATGTGAGCTATGGTTGATGAAAATAGTAGTGGATATAGCTGTGCAGTGGATGGTTCAACAGGTGCAAGGATCTATGGATGTGGCCTCCACTTTACTTGGATGGGAGGAAGGGTCATATATGTGTTCAAATGTGTTGTTAGGTACATGTTTCTTGGATGATGGTATTTGTGGTGTTGCTTGGTATGTAGTCGGTAGCCTGCCGGTGGATGTTTGTTTGCCGAGAGATGCATGGGGTGTTGAAGGCAGGCTATGGGTGGCCTATATACACGATAGGCTATGTGTTGGGGTGCAACACAATGGTAAGTTGTTACAGATGGGTGGAAGGCACCAATGGCAAGTTTTTGATCCAGGTGGAGACTTGAAGGTTGGATGGCAGTAGGCATAATAAAACTCTGTATATATGGTTTTGGTTTTCTGATAGTGTGTGCCAAGTTTTGTAGTTAGAAGTAGAATAAAGCTCTTTTTTGGTTGAACATAAATGTTCAACTAAGGGGTGGGCAATGATGGTGCAGCCAAAGTTGGTCGATTATAGAAGCTGGCATGGGCACGTATGTGCAGGCTAGTGGATGCATGGCAAAGGGCTGGAGCAGCTATAAAGATCCTTGGCAGACATGTAGCAGTAGATGTGTATGGGAGATGAGGTCTATAGGCCAAGAAGGCCTCCAAAAGGGGATAACTTGGGTGGCAGATGAAGGAGGTTCAAGGTGCAACCTTTTTGCTTGGAAATGTAGAGCTTGAAGGGCTGAAGGAGCATGTCCAGACGGCTCATCAAACAAAGCTACAAAGCCCAAGATATTTGAGTTTGAAGGTGCAATGCATTGCAGATCTGAGACGGATGGGACAAGTGATGCCCAATAGTATGAGCTGGTTTTAAGGGATAGATGCGTAGTGCTTGATTTATGGAGCCTGCTGGTCTTTTGAGATTGTCGATCTGAATCCCGAATGTCAAGATATTTGCATATGAAGTTTCACCAAGGGCCAGTTATGTGACAGTTGTGTCACCTCAATCGGTGTGCCATATGAGATCTTGGAGCTAATGATGTGGCATCACGCAGGGGTCTGATCCTGCACCCACAAGGGGCCCCCCTTTTTTTGAGAGCAAAGTACCCCCCCCCTCCCCAACTAGCGAGGTCACTAGCGCCTCGGGGAGGGGCTTGTGTGTGAGAAGGTGGCACCCTAGGTACACGAGAGAGAGAGAGAGAGAGAGAGAGAGAGAGAGAGAGAGAGAGAGAGAGAGAGAGAGAGAGAGAGAGAGAGAGAGAGAGAGAGAGAGAGAGAGAGAGAGAGAGAGAGAGAGAGAGAAATGAAATGAAATGTAATGTTATATTAACGTCTTCAAAAGGCCATAGTGACCTATGAGACCAGAAAGTTACAAGGTGGTGGATTTGATACAAAGTCAGAGTAACAAAATAACAACAGAACAAAACAAAGATATATACTATGGGATCCTAGATTGGTCGATGTGAACTAAGCAAAAATGGGCGGCTTGCTGGGATAGCTGAATCACAAGAGGCAGATCTCATCAATCTCCTCCATGGTTAGTAGTCTGACAGGGCATCGTGCATGCCTGGCCAGCGTGCTCCGAATCTTCTGACGTAGCCTTCGTCGATGATGTGTAGTCCTCCGCAGCCATGGGCGCCTGGATTTCCCCAGTTCAATCGCTCGGTTGATCAGTGTGCCTCTGGTGTGAGACGAGGGGGAGCTCTGCTGTGGGAGTGGCTCTTGCGACTGTCTCGTGTCTGCTCTGACGAAGTCAGTGATCTGTCTTTGAGACTGGCTAGCCTCGCCATTCATCAAGCTATCTCTATGTCTGCGCAGCTCGAGCAAGAACAAACCCATGCATCTCTGATCTTCGTATCCCATGACTCTTGAGAGTGGTCCAAAACCCTCTCTGAACAAGAAATGGAAGCGGCCTCGTATCTCGTAGTAGACGAGGCAGCGGCATGTATAATGCAGCTCTTTCTCAAGCTCCATGTCACACAAGGGGCATGTCCTGGCTTCTACTGGAACTCCGCTGTATCTCCCAGTCTCAATCCGCACAGCTGGTGAGAAGATATGCGTAACTGGCCAATAGCACATCGTATCCCATGAGACAAGTGGGTGTCCATGTATGTGGGTCTCGTCACAAAACCATCTTCTGTAAGCTGGAGAAGGTGGTCTCTGTAGAAAGCCATCTTCGTGCCCAATTCCCATGCTGGTTGTATCCATGTCCTCTTGGTGTCTAGCTGGGTCAGGTCTTGGTGGATGAGCTTGGTGATCTCTGACTGTGTAAGAGTGAGAGATGGTGCATCCAATGAGTATTGGAATGGTAGCAGCATGTCTATGTTGAACCCATGCGCCTGAAACCATGATGACATCTTCCCATACCAGTATGTTGTATCTCCTTGTATAGCTAACTGTTGAGAGGACTCAAGTGCTATGCGAGCATATCTGTCTCTAGGAAGTTCCCATGTGTGGTTTACGAAAGAGACTGATCCGGTGAGCGCCTCCACCACTAGTGGTGGTGTTGGGGTGGGGGGGGGGGGGGGGGGGGGGGGGGGGGGGGCTAGCTCTGCTCGGATAATGGCCCGTGGTACTGATGTCTTGGCTCTAATGAGCCGCGAGATCATAGAGACGAGAGGTTTCTCCATGTTTCCCCATCCATCTGTGTGACCCGGCCTCCCGTGGTGATCCAATGAAGGTCCCCATATCTCAGCTCCATAGAGCAATGCTCAGGACACCAAAGTGTCAAAGATCCAGAGCTTCGTCCGGGGCTCCTGAAACTAAACCTGCGAACACATCTTCTCTAATCTACCCAGTGCTGCGTGGGCTCTAGTCAGTCTGGTCTCTGCTGCTCTTCTGAGTGAGAATGCAGGTCCGCTAAAAACCACTCCAAGGTAAGTGTAAGCATCTGTGTACTCCACAGTCTCCTGGCCGTATGTGAATGTAGGTGTTGACCTCCTGATCCACTGCGGGGTGGTATTAAACACCATAACCTTGGTTTTACCAAGATTGACAGACAAACCACTTTCGTGGGCAAACCTATGCAAAGCATCCAGTTGACGTTGCATTCCCTCTGGAGATTCGGAGATCAACACTACATCATCAGCATATAACAAAAGTGGAATCCATGTCCCTGCCAACTGTGCACCTCTATCACCATCGCTCTCAATGTAGTCAAAAACCTCATCCACATACATACCGAAAAGAGTAGGAGAGAGTGGGCAACCCTGCTTCACCCCAATAGTGGAGTGAACCGGTGTAGAAAGTCCCTCAGGGGTGCATACATGCCCTACTGCTGATCTATACAACGCCATGATCCCCCAAATGAGCTATGTGGGTACTCCCATTAGCTGTAACTGCACATCAATCTAGCTTTGGGTACTGTGTCAAAAGCTTTGCGGAAGTCCACAAAGCTACAATAGATCCGTCTCCCATGAGATCTGCCTTCCTCAATGATGACCTTGAGTGTCAAGATATGGTCAAGAGTAGAGGCGCCTCTCCTGAACCCTGCCTGCCCAGCTGCATGCATTCCTTCCTTCTCTGTCCATCTACTCAACTGTTGCTCAAGAATGGATGCATACAACCGTGACAGTGTGTGTCCAATCATGATAGTGCGATAATTCCCAGGCTCCATGGGGTCTCCTGACTTGAAGATAGCTACTATCGTAGATAGGCTCCAAGTGTCCGGTAGGCCCTCACACATGGCACGATTAAACATAACTGCTAGAAGATCTGCTAGTAGGTCTTTGGCATGCATGAAATGCTCAGCGACTAAGCCATCATGATCATATGCTCTCCCAGTCCTCATCCTGTCAATAGCTTTCTTCACCATCTCAGCGGTGAAAAAAGCACATGTGTGTGGGCATGGGTCGGGGGGGTTGGGGAGGGGCGGCTGTCTACGTACTGTGTACAAAGATGATGCGTATTGACCCCAGGTCTTTGTGAAGGAAATAGGGCGCGGGGGGGGGACGGCTCATGAAAGAGCCGCCACGCCTCACGCGAGTCCTGACTCAAGAATAGCTGGTATAAATCCTGCTCGAGTCGAGCCAAAAAAGCCCTCTTCTTCCGCCGCACCAGGCATCGGAAGTCAATCTGTGACTGTCTGTGAGTGACATCCCCAAAAGCACCTCCCTCTGAAGTCTGGCTCTAGTCTGGCGGCACTCCTCATCGTACCAGCTGTTCTGAGGCATGCTCCCTGATCGACGGCTCTGCTCAGGCTAGGTGTGTGGGTATGCCTCTACTGCTGCATCATGTAATGTCTGTGTCAGTATAGTAGTTAGCTCCTCCAGAGGTCGCCTCGTGTCCTCAGTGCATAGGCATCTGTAGGTCCCGCCCATGTATACAGAATCCATCTCCGATGTGAAGG
The DNA here is from genome assembly GCF_014529385.1 of Adiantum capillus-veneris. Lineage (NCBI taxonomy): Eukaryota > Viridiplantae > Streptophyta > Polypodiopsida > Polypodiales > Pteridaceae > Adiantum > Adiantum capillus-veneris. Next base: position 50,311,951 of record NC_140932.1, read on the forward strand.
TGTAGCGAGTAGGGGCTGCTACCCGTGGCCTGTGTGCTACACTGAACTGGAAGGAGATGGTCATCGACACCAAAGCATGATCCACTGCCACCCCGACCGATCTGGGCCCAACTGTGAGATCCTGGATACTAGAGATGAGATTTGGTTGTGCCATGACATCGTCCACTGTGCTGGCTCCATGTCTATGTGGGAAGCATGTAAAACCTCCCGCAGAGCAGGAAATCTCTGTAGGCCGTTCAAGATGGCCCATCCATGTACGGTGCCCATGTCTATCAGGTGTCGCCCATACTCAGTATATTCCACATCGTGTGATAGTCTGGACAGGCCCGTCTCTACAACATCTAGCTCTCTTAGCATCTCCTCTGAAGTATCATAAAACACTGCCTCGTGATGGGCAGTCCTAGCATTGAAGTCCCCTAGGATGATAATGGCACCATCCCTAGAGAACTCCCATATGTCATCATCCAAAATAGAGAAAGGGGACTGTCCTCTGGGTGATGCATAAACTGATGTACTAGGGGGAAAGTAGCAAATAGCAAGGTAGAGATATCTGCCTATCTCTGCTTTCAATCTCACCCACATGTACCTAGCCTGCTCATCCTTGCGGGCTATATGTATCAATGGCTGCAGATCCTCTCTAAATAACAGTACCACTCCCCCCGAGCCCCGTCCTTTGTGCTCTGAGCATGTCTCCTATCTGTAAGCTGTCTCCCACCTGTATCCACTTATGTGAGGCATGGATTTCCCAGGGGCCTGGTGTGTCTCAGAGTAAAAGATGATGTCTCTTCCAGTAAAGCTATCCTCAAAAGCACCCACATCAAGACGCATAGATCCATTACAGTTCCAGGCAGCCACTTTGAGTGTGGTCCCATAAGTCTCACACCGTCATGTGGAGTGTCGCTCTAGTATTACCACTTTTCCATCTCGATAAAAGGAAATCTTGCCTTTTCCCCTTGCCGCTCTAATCTCCGGCATTACTTCCTGCATATGAGCGATCTGCGAGAGGGTGAGATCATCCCCGAGAAAGATGCCAGTCTCTTTAAGAGTTGGTCTTTTCTTCAAGAAGGACTTCTTCGCTTCCATGGAGGGAAAACGGAGGATGAGTGCTCTTTCTTTTGAGGTTTCTCCACTGCTTCCATTTTTCTTTATGTTGCCCACTCTCCATGCCCTTGTGTGCGTCGGCTCATGAACCCCCATCAAGGTTGTGAGTTCTTTTACTTCTTCGTCCACATTGCCTTTGTCTTTAAGACCGCAAATTCTCACACGTAAAGCGCGCACCTGTCTTCTTTGCTCCTCCTCTAGTGTCTGATTAATGGTAGTGGGTGTGGACGTGGGCGTTATCTCCTTGCCTTTTCCTTTCTTGGCCACCTTGATCCATTTCTCGGCTTCATCCGCCTTCTGTTGAGTTTGCATCCACCCAAGAAGTCGTCATTTCTTTGTGTTTCTCTTCTCCCTCTTTGATGGCCCGTACTTGCTCCTTGATTGTGTTGATTTCTTCGATTACTGAGGGTTGCAATTCTCCCTCTTCCAGTGTGTTTCTTGATCATGCTTCGGTGAGATCTTTCTTGAGTGACGCAATCTCTTCATCTTGAGTCGTCACTCGGTCTTCCAGCGTATTTATCTTGCTCTCTTGGATCAGCACGCATCCTTCGAGCATGTTTATTGTGCCCAAGAGATTGCGGTTCATCTTGGTAATGGTCTCCATCATTTCCTCTTTGCATTTTTGAATGGCATCCTCTAGGGGGTGTCGGCTTTATCGTTCAGCTTCCTCATGCTTGATTGCCTTCCGAAAAAGAGTCACTAAATACACGTGTGCACCCACACTAGCAGCGGGCGCGATAGCTGGGCGAGTGGGGGAACGCGAGGAGGTATGGCAAGGGAGGGGCATCGATAGAGTATAAACGAGAGAGAGAGAGAGAGAGAGAGAGAGAGAGAGAGAGAGAGAGAGAGAACCCAAAGAGAAAAATGGGTGGCCAAGAGGGCAATTCCAGCCGGATAAAGAACAAGGCGAGGTGTCCACCATGCAGGAATAATACTAAAAGAGCATGCCAAGTGGATGTAATGCACAAAAATACCAAAGAGGGCTCAAGTTGAACTGCACGACTTGAGAAGCTCCAATTTTTTTCTTTTTTAGTCCTTAGTCACCGCTATAAAAGGAGATGCACGTGATTTTGAAGGGGCTTTTTTGACACAGGCTTTTTGTCTAATTGAGTTTTTTTTGCCGAGGATTGTTGTTGCCGGCATAGAGTTCATTGTAAATGGTTGTGTGGATGTAAGAAAAGCCATCATTGCTGTCTCTTGGTGTCGATTCTCCCTTCCCCCTTCTCTTCTCTACTTGCGTGCGTGTGTTTCCGGGCGTGTGTTGACGTGTGCCCCCCCGAGATCTGTTGTGCAAAGAGAGATAGAGAGAAGTTGTGTGCGTGTGGAAGCCTGTGAGTTGGGCTGTAAGTTGGGCAGAGCGAAATGATTGGGTCTGCATTGCAAAGCGTGTGCGTGTATGGTCGTGTGTAAACGGTGGCTTGCTTATGGATAGTGTCAAGTTTTGAAGGTGAACTCTAGTGGATTGGGGCATTGTGTATACCCTAAGCTATAGTGAGGCATTGTGTTGTGTTATGAGTGTGTTCCCCTTTCCCCTTCTCCAACATGATTGGATGCCAATGTGAAAAGTATTCACATAATTCTTGCTTAGGCAACAACTTCTTACCAATCCTTCTTTCCTCGTTTGCGGCAAAGATTGTGTAGTTCATGCCTGATTTATCATGGAAAGGAGAGGTTGCTTAAGGGACTCCCAAAAGCGAAGAAAAATTCAACCGTAAGAACGTCCCATCCAGGTGATTTCACTGACCAAGATGCAACAAACTGTCATGCAACTCATCCTCAGTGAAATTGACCTCAAGGGTAGTTACATCATTTATTTTCAATATAGGATGTACATAAGACAATATAAGCTGTCTAGCTTGCAAAACTTCACTTGAGAGAGCAAGGCATTATCACACACACACACACAATCTCATGTGTGAAGTAAAGAAGACTTTCTCTCCTTCTCAAGCTTTAATGGAAAGCTTATCACCTACTCCAAGATTGTGAGAAGGGAGGCCTACACCAACAACTCTTGGCTTTGTGATGCAAATCCAACCAAGAGCCAAGCTTCAATGCATGCTCATCTCCTCTACCATGCTAATTACTAAGCTAAGATATGAATGATTATGTGAGGAGATGTACATCTTTCTCGTAAGAATACTCCTTCTTCCTCTCAATCTACTCTCATACCCTGCTAGCTCTCACCATCTTCGAAGGTGTGTGAGGTCTTGGGTCTGAGATCGGGGATAATTGATGTTGTGTTTGCTAAGTGTTTTGCTTAGTGCATGAAGCTTTCATCTTCATTGCGCTAGCTAGTCTTGAAGGAACACAAAGAATTGTATTGTACAATGTCTCTCTTGATGGGAGAAACCATAATACAAAGCCTTTTGGAGGGGGGACCGGCTCCATGCAAATCCGGTCCTCAACTGTTGTCAATAGCTTAATTTCTCTCTCTTTTGAAAGTATTGTTCATGCTATCTAACTAGGTGTTATGCTTTTTGTTACTCTCTCCACCCAAGCACTCTTGTAATTCTCATTAGGAATCTATTCTAATGAAATGCCCACTATGTTCATGCTAATTTCTGCTACACACAAGTTTTTAGGCCATTAAATGTTACATTGGTATCAGAGCACAAGGTTTCTCTTTTCTTGCTCAAGAAGGGAGTTCCTCAAGCTAGCTATAAATGGTTGGTATTATTAATTGCCTGTGAGTAAGTAGAATAGGGATTTTTCAGCCTTGTAGTGTGCCTGCCTTTGTGCTGTTAACGGGGCATCACCATGGAGAACTATGGTCTTAATAGTGGAGTCCTACGGGGCTTGCCTACGGCTTAACCACTATTGAGCTATTAGAAGCTTGACAGGAGCCGGTGTTGTTTTGGTGTTGAACGACCCTCTCTTCTATTCCTTGCAATTAATGGTATTTGAGCCACGGGTACAATAGCTTGAGTGCTTTTTCTAAAGGGGTAAAGAGGAGTAGCAACTAGGGCTTGAAGTGCCAAAGTACACCTAAAAGTTTTTAGAATGGCTGACAATAGTAAAGAGAGTGAAATTAATGTTGATAACTTTGATTTTGCTTATGAGCAAGCTACTAATGATGCTCCGATGCTTGTTAACTATCTTGTTTCTAGGCTTCAACAAGACATGGGCAATCCATCTCTCCAAAGTTAAGTGCAACGGCAGCTCCGTGCTCATGGGATTCTCCAAGCTCACCACCATGACGAGAGAACACCTAAGAAGCCTCCTTGTGAGACTTCCAAAAGAGGCCTCTCTCCGATTCAGGAAGAAGAAGAGAATCCATACGAAGGGCTCAAGAATTTACTTCTTGATGATGAATCTCCTTCCCAAAGGAGAACTCAAGAGCCTCCACCGAAGTAACAAGAAAGAAGTGAGTCTCTCGCCACCTCGGCAGAGATGGCTCCACGAAGACGGCGGGCTAAACGCTCTCCATCACCACCAAAGCGGAGAAGACTATCGCACCCTTCTCCACACCATAATACAAAGAGGGATGATAAAAAGCAAGAGAAGAAAAAAGAAAGAAAGAGGACACCCTCTTCTCCATCTTCTTCATCCTCTTCCTCTTATGAAAGTGATGGTGAAGACGACAAAGATCAAGACAAGAAAAAGGCGAGAAAGAGGTCACCCTCTTCTCCACCTTCCTCAAATTCTTCACCTTCTGAAGAAAGTGATGGTGCAACCTTTGAACCATCAAAAAGAAGAGGCCATAGGAAATCCTATGCCGCATGGAAGAGGTCATCCAAGCTGAAGAAGTTCAAAGAGGGAGGGAAGAGCATCTCTTTCCTTACCTATGATGGCACCTTTGGTGCTACGGACAAAGCCTTGGCCTTTATCCAACAATTTGATGCGGTGTTTGGAGATGAGGGCTTCACGAAGTCCTCTAAGCTACACCATGTAGCTATGCACTTTCAAAAGTCCGCCAGGCAATGGTGGTCTAACCTACGAGCCAACGGTGAAGCTCCGCGAACATGGAAAGCTTTAAGAGCTTCCATTATGAAGTAGTTTTTGGCCACTGATGCCAAAGACAAAGTACTCACCGAATGGCGAAGCTTAAAGCTCTCTCCCTATGAATCCATCCACAAATATGTAGACAAGTTTTGGGACCTAAAACTCAAAGCCACTGTCTTCAAAAAGTTGGATTTTGGAGAGCAAAAGCAACAATTTTGTGCGGGCTTAACCGAAGAAATGGCGGAGTATGTCAACTCCCAAAGGCCACGTACCATATCGGCGGTAATACACCATACTATGGTGGCCTCTCGAATCAATTTCCAAACATGGGCTAAAAGAAATAATAAGCCCACAGAAAACAAGGGTTCCAACGAGCCTAAGGGGAAGGACAATGTCCAAAAGTCTCCTAAGGGCAACTCCAACAAAGCTAAAGAGAAGGGAGTTTACAAAGGTAAAAACAAACTCTCTCCCGAAGAGCTTGAGCGTTATCGCAAGGATAACCGGTGTTTCAACTGCGGCGAACAAGGGCATGCGTACCGTGCTTGTCCCCAAAAGAACAACCGCCAAGATCCTCCTAGAGCTACCTTGGTTGAAATCCGAGAGGAGGAGACTCACCAAATTCACCACAAAGGATCTCCTCTATGCCATGCTTGGGGAAAGGTAAGAGAACATGATGCTTTTATTCTCTTTGACCCTGGTTCTACTCACAATTTTATATCTATAGAGTTGGCCACCAAGCTAGGCATACAAGCCTACGAGATGGGAGATGTCCTACCCGCAGACAGTGCTTTCAAGGGGCAAGAAGCTTCAGTCACTCCCTTAATCGGGAAATTGAGGCTTCATGTCCAAAGCTATGTGGACAAAGAGGACTTCTTTATCTCTCCTCTCAAGCATGAGGATGTAATCCTAGGGGCACCATGGTTTGATTGCCTGGCTGCCAATGTTAAATTCCCTGAAAGGAGAATCTCCTTTAAGTTAATGGAAAAAGACATGTATATAGATGCTAAGGAAATGGGTAACACTATCCCCATTGTACATACACCAGCTTTCAACAAGTCAATAAAGAGCTCTATTTCCTTGTACATTATTTTTGTTAAAGATTCTCAAAATGAACCTAATGCTTTAGCAAAAGAAAATAAAAGCAACCAAAAGGAATTAGATTTATCCAATTTTCTCAAGGGGTTTCAAGATGTTTTTATTGACGACATCCCTTGTGAGCTACCTCCTAAACGAGGTAATGATGACCATGCAATTGAACTTCTTCCAGGAAGTTCACCGCCTAACAAACCTCCTTATAGAGTTTCTCAAGCTCAACAAGAGGAGATTATGCGGCAAGTGCATGATTTAGTTGAGAAGGGCATGGTTAGGCCTAGCTCATCTCCATTTTGCTCACCTGTGCTATTAGTGCAAAAGAAAGACGGCACATATCGTATGTGTGTCGACTATAGAGCACTAAATAGGATCACTATCAAGAATAGGTTTCCCGTTCCACGGGTAGAAGACCTATTTGATAAGCTACAAGGATCGACCTACTTCAGTAGAATTGACCTAAAAAGTGGCTATCATCAAATAAGGATAGTTGATCAAGACATTGTAAAGACCGCATTTCGCACCACATTTGGTATTTACGAATACATTGTCATGCCTTTTGGCTTGACCAATGCACTAGCCACATTCAACCGCTTGATGGAGAAGCTGTTCAGGCCTCATCGAACCTTCACTGGAGTGTTCTTTGATAATATTATCATCTACTCTAATTCATTAGACGAACACAAGCAACACCCCTAGGTAATATTTCAAGTTTTAAGAGAGAATAAACTCTATGTTAATCGAAAGAAAAGTGAATTTTTCTTGCAAGAGATTCAATATTTAGGTCACATTATCTCTCAAGATGGCATCCAAATGGATCCATCAAAGTTAGAGGTAATAAAAGGATGACCTAAACCAAAGAATCTTCATGAACTAAGAAGCTTTATAGGTATGTGTGCATACTATAGACGCTTCATAGAAAAGTTCTCACAAATTGCAGGACCATTACATGACCTAACAAAGAAAAGCATTAGGTACACATGGTCTGCTAAGGAGAACAATGCTTTCGAAAAGCTTATCTCGCAACCTGTGCTTACACTACCGGATCTCTCAAAACCATTTGAGGTCCAATGTGATGCTTGTGGTGATTGCCTTGGAGCTGTTTTGCTCCAAGAAGGGCACGCCATAGCCTATGAAAGTTGAAGGCTCGACCCTATTGAGCAAGCTCTAGGCATATATGAAAAGGAACTCCTTGCAGTTCTACATGCCTTAGACTCATGGAAGACTATTTATTGGGGACTCCTTTCATTCTGCGAACGGATCACCAAAGTCTTAAGTACTTCATGACGCAGACCAAGCTCTCCGACAAACAAATGAGGTGGGCAAATTTCCTTTCGCAATTTCATTTTCATATTGCTCACATTGTTGGCAAGCATAATCAAGTAGCTGATGCACTCTCAAGACGACCGAGAGTGAATGCGGTTTCCATAGAAACTCACAATGATCTATATTCCATGATAGATGAGTATGCTATTGATCCCGATTTTAGAGATGTGATTTCAGCCCTTGCATTAGGGGAGAAAGAAGAACCATTTACTTTACAAGATGGTTATCTTGTCTATGGCAATAGCAATAGACTATGCGTTACTAACTCACTACGTGAGAAAGTAATGTATGAATCTCATGCTCCTCATTATGCGGGGGATAGAGGGATTCGATCTACCTTAAAGGGAATTGAAACATATTTCTATTGGCCTACCATGAAAGTGAACATACAAGATTATGTTTCTAAATGTGTGGTATGCCAAAAGACAAAATTTGATAGAGGGAAGCAACTTGGATTGCTTCAACCCTTGCCAATCCCTAATTCACCATGGGAGAGCATATCCATGGATTTTATCTTTGGATTGCCTAAGTCTATCCATGGGAATACGGGAATATGGACGATAGTAGACAGGTTCAGTAAACAAGCTCATTTTATACCTGTCAAAAAGACTATCAAAGCCCATCAAATGGCAACCCTCTTCATTTCACAAATTTTCAAGTACCATGGCTTGCCAATGTCCATAGTGTCAGATAGAGATCCTAGAATGACCAGTAATTTCTGGAAGGGTCTCTTTGAGAATTTAGGGACAAGGCTAAACTTCTCTTCGGCCTATCATCCACAAACGGATGGCCAAAGTGAAATAGCTAACCTAACAATTCTCGATCTACTAAAAGCCTATGTAACGGAAGTAGATCAAAGATCCCAATGGGAGAAGTACTTACCCTTAGTGGAGTATGCTTACAATAACACTGTACATACTTCCACGGGAAAAGCACCTTTCGAGGTAATTGAAGGAAGATCAAAAAGTCCCTTGCTACTTAAGGTACATGGGAAGATCTTCGCTGCAGATGAGTATAGTCGAGACCTACAAGAATCTTTTCAAAAGATTAAGGATGTTATCTCTATCTCACAGCAAAGGCAAAAGGCTGTTGTTGACAAGAACAAAAGAGCCCAAGCCTTTAAAGAAAATAATTGGGTCTTATTAAAGTTTCCCAAGGCTTGATTAAGGCACACGACGGGAAAGAATCCTATGGGACACTAAAAGTACTATGCTAAACTAGCAAAAAGGTACTATGGTCCCTTCCATATTCTTAGGCCAATCAATAAGATGGCCTATCAACTCAAGTTGCCCAATCATTGGCTCATACAAAATGCTTTCCATGTGAGCCTATTAAAGCCTTACAAAGGAGAGCCACCTCAAGAACCAACTACTGAAGACCCACCGGAGATCGAGGACCAAGAGGAGGTGCTGCAACCCGAGTCCATTCTCCAACATGAAGATAAGGTACTAAGAGGCAGTAAGACTATCCAACGATATCTTATTAAGTTTAAGAATTATCCTTTTGAAGATGTTAGATGGATACAAGGCATACAATTAAAGGATAACCTAAACCTTGTCAATGCTTACAATGCTTCCCAAGAGTAAGCAAATGTACAAAATGTTAAAAATGAACAAATTTTTTGTCTTATAAGACTCTCTTTTTCTTTATTGTGCACAAAAATGAAGTAGTATGCATACTTAGATCAAGTTTGCGGAGACGACGTCTCCCAAACACCAAGTAGAGCTTGTCACTCTACTATGGAAGATTGATAGGACTAATGTGCAGACATGCTTGCGGCAGCCTTAGGCTCTCAAGCACCAAATGGACTAGTCATCCATTGTGGAATGATGTCGTAGGGTAACATAGGGATCCTCTACCCGCTAAGAAAAGGACTCATGAATATGCTTTATCTTCTCTACACCATAGTCGAGGACGACTATGATTTCAAGAGAGAGGTAATGTCATAATAATCAATATCTAATTCTCCTAAATGATTTTCTCATGTTAAAATGATCATTTAATATGGGGAAGTGCCAAGGGAGAAAAAGCTAGAATATTGGTTAAGCTAGTAGACCGGCCACAGTAGGGATCCAAAGGAGGGAAAATAGGGATCCAAAGGGGGTGCCATCTGCAAAAGAGCCATGTGCAACAATGGGCTTAAAAGACCCTAAGGTTCAGCCCATTAAGACTTCCAAAATGCTAAGGTTCCAAAATTCAAGGATTGTGTCCAAAGGTCAACCATGGGGGAATTGGATGCTTTGTGTGTGTCAAAAAAGTCTTTACAAATCCCTACTTAGGAGGGGGCGAGCCTTGCTTGTAGGGGATGAGAGAGAAAGCCACACACACACACACACACACACACAAGCTCCCTTTACACAAAGGGAATGAGGGACACATGTCAGCTCCCTAGGCCAAATGCCCACAAGGTGTACCTAATTCCTATTGGATGGCCTTGGAGGTGGACCAATGAGAATTAGGCTAGAGTAAATCTAGTTTAATTAATTTAAAAACACTTAATAAAAGAACCAATGAGAATAAAGTCCTCTAGAAGACTATTGGACAGTCTCCCAAGGGGTCCAATGAGCATTCAACAGCCCAATGGCTTGCCTGATTCCTATTGGCCAGGAGGCAAAGGGGTCCAATGAGAGTTTAGTTGAATTATTAAATTACCTAAAGCTCTCACAAAAGGGGAAAGGGGGACACATGTCAGAAGGCTATCAACTTATACTGCTTAATTACCATTGGCTAGGCCTAGGGAGGTCCAATGAGAGGAGAGCATGAGCAAATAGCAAGAGTGGTCGACCAAGAGAGAGAGGGGGCTGATTTTTGCAAGGCATTATCACACACACACACACAATCTCACGTGTGAAGTAAAAAGACTCTCTCCTTCTCAAGCTTTAATGGAAAGCTTATCACCTACTCCAAGCTTGTGAGAAGGGAGGCCTACACCAACAACTCTTGGCTTTGTGATGCAAATCCAACCAAGAGCCAAGCTTCAATGCATGCTCATCTCCTCTACCATGCTAATTACTAAGCTAAGATATGAGTGATTATGTGAAGAGATGTACATCTTTCTCGTAAGAATACTCCTTCTTCCTCTCAATCTACCCTCATATCGTGCTAGCTCTCACCATCTTCGAAGGTGTGTGAGGTCTTGGGTCTGAGACCAGGGATAATTGATGTTGTGTTTGCTAAGTGTTTTGCTTAGTGCATGAAGCTTTCATCTTCATTGCACTAGCTAGTCTTGAAGGAACACAAAGAATTGTATTGTACAATGTCTCTCTTGATGGGAGAAACCATAATACAAAGCCTTTTGGAGGGGGGACCGGCTCCATGCAAATCCGGTCCTCAACTGTTGTCAATAGCTTAATTTCTCTCTTTTGAAAGTATTGTTCATGCTATCTAACTAGGTGTTATGCTTTTTGTTGCTGTCTCCATCCAAGCACTCTTGTAATTCTCATTAGGAATCTATTCTAATGAAATGCCCACTATGTTCATGCTAATTTCTGCTACACACAAGTTTTTAGGACATTAAATGTTACATGCATAATACAAAGATTGACCAACAAAATCATGCTAATTCTTCTCTTGTCACACCACTATATTTGCTTTATTTGTATGTAGAAATGCTTTATCAACTTCCACTTGTTGTGGTTGCACAATCCACGCACATTATACATAAAACATCTAAGAGGAGACAACATCTATATAGTATTTACAAGAGAAGCACAAGGCACAATCATCAACTAGGATTGCCCATAGGCACATCCTCCTCCATACTAAAAGTCAATAAAGTGGACTCCATATGCATTCCTTGCATGGGATTTTGATGCATCGGCAACAACACAAACGTCAACCCAAGTAGAGCATCTTTACATGAGTGAGCTACTCTATCCGACGCTTCAACTAGCGACTTATGATCATGAGAAGTAGATGCAGAAGTGCCACCATTTCTCCCATCCAAAGTAGGTACAAAATTTCTTGAGACAGGTGAAGCACGATGATTTGTAGTCTTCTTTGGAGTTTGCCAACTATCAGTGGAATCTCCCATTTTGGCTTTACCTTTGGTATCAACCTTTGCAGCGGGATGGACATTAGCCGAACTCTCAATTCGGGTTTTACCCTATTTGATATGCATGCTTCCATTAGAATCCCCCCATCTTTGGCCTCATAAACGAAGAGGAGGGAGAGGCAACATGAGTTTCAGATGTAGGAACAACAGAGGGCGGCAATTTCAACAAAGACTCTTGGCATTCAGTTGCATATGGCCAAATTTGCCACAGCTAAAACATACACCTACAAACTTTCACCATTTTAATTTAAATGGCCTTTTTACTACCATCAAATCACTAGAGTCAACCATGAGGCCGTGGGCTTATCTATATCCCACAACACACAAAATATATTGGAATTAGTATCCAAGTTTGGGGGGCATATCAATTTGCCCAACTAAGCAACCAGAAGAGACAATGGAAATTTGACTATTTTTACCCAAATTGGGCACCTGTGTCAAAACTCTGGTAGTCTTTAGTGAGCACTGATGGCAATACACACGTCATTTTCATGTTGAAAAACAAAGGCGACATTTCCGACAGTTGTGAACGAGCTTCCATGTCTGCTAGCAACACCTCATTAAAACCATGGGCACCAAAATACACCCCTGAGACTGCTTCCCTTTTCAAGAAAAAATCAAGCCATTGACCTACATCTTGAGCCACGGGCATCTTGCCAAAGAAAAACAAATTAACTGCATTCAACACATATTGTGCAATCGGATCCATAAGCTGCTGCACCAGAATAATCACTTCAGTAGCGGGTTGTTGACCTTCCTAGGCATTCCAAGCGTTCGCAAAATCCTCTGGCAAACACTCTTTTATAATGTTTGCAGCATCCATTGAGGACAAATACGCTTATATGCAGCTTCTTCTGCCATAACCAACCAATACCTCACTTTCTAGAGACAAAGGTATACCTCAAATAAAGACTACTAATTAAAGCACACACTAGATGAGCCCTCACTTTTATGGTTTATCAACTTTCTCCGTACAAGGCCACAAAACTGTACATAAACCAGTCTCTGCACATAGAAATTTGAATAAGAAACGTGCACCAATAGAACTAACAGAGAGCCTTCTGAGATGAAATGCAGTGAAGGGAAGCTGCTTGTATAACCTAACATGTTGCTCTGCTGTACTGAAGGAGAAACCCTAATTCGTCACTTTGATCTTTGCTGGCGGAACCCTAACTCGATTACTTTGCTTTTGGCGGACCCAGGTCGTCACACTGTATTGCAGCTCTCGCCACCTGCTGAAATCAAACAACTGACGCGAGCTGAGGAGGCTGACGAAAAGCGAAAAGTCGCAGGGCACATAGCACAGACACTGCAAAGGCTCGCACATAGGCTGATTCACGTTGAGGACAGACGCTTGAATGCGCTGCAGGTGGCTCGCGCGCAGGGCTTACTCGCGTAGAAGGCAGAGCTCAGCAACGCGATCACACACACTTTTTTTTTCTTTTTAGTAAGTGCATTTGATTAATTTACAAGTGGGAAACCTCCAAAGAGGGTAAACCCACAACAAGAAGTCGATACATCAGGGTGAACACCAATGTGTTCCAAGTATGAAAAGGCTATAAAAACAAACATAAGAAAGCTAATAAAGGTCAGGCGATATATCCCCAATAGCGAGGGCAGAGTGTATGGATTTAGCGAGGGCAGAGTGTATGGATTGTCGAAGAGACCTCATGAAGTAGGGGAAGGGTTACAGATCAATGCGATCAAACATTCGGGAGTTGCGTTGGCGCCAAATACTCTAGAAGGTCCAATATCTGACCCGTGTAAAGAAAGTAGCAAAAGACTTTAACGTCATGATATGAATCCAAAAAGCCAGAATATCTTTTGAAAGATCGTTGCGGAAAAACAAAGACGCATGAGTGTAGAAACCCGAGCAATAAAGACTCTAGTACAATGACAATCCCACAGTAAGTGTTGAACAGATTCTTCAGAAGCAGAGCAATGAATGCAGCATGAGGAGCTGATCCGACGCTTTTGCAAAAAAGAACCAACTGGCAGCACACCCATCAAGCAACGCCACAGAAATGGACGTTCCTTAAGAGGCAAATGGCTCTTCCAAATGGCAGTAAGGGGTTTTTGCCACCACTGGGTGGAACGCTGTAGTGACCATAGGGCATTGCAGTGGTCCGCAAGCCACGGATCGGGCAACAAAGTGTTATAAACTTGGCGAGCAGAAACTGTAGTGAAGTTGAATTGATGTAGTCGCCAATCCATGATACGACCTCCATCAGCCAGAGGTGGAATGGGGAGTAGGTCAGCCAACATGAGGTGCAATTGCCGCCTGAGAGGTCGATAATGCATGCCTAAACCAAAATTGCATGCCATCTCGTCAAAACGAAGCACATTCCCTTTCGAATTCACGACATCAGCAACCATACGCAGCGATCACACACACATCTCTCTCTCTCTCTCACACCGGGCGGCGCCACACACCCCAATCTCTCTCACACACACACACACAGCTTGCCAAAATGCATTTTGGGAGCTAGGGCACCAACTATAAGGTAAATTCTCATAAATATCTTGGCACGATTAAACGCCATTTATGCTTAATTCCTCGTATTCGCTTTCTCCCTCCTGCAAGTTTCCCTACAGACAGGTTGATGGAAGATTCTCTCGGCAGGAGCCCATTTTAGAGGTGCTTCGTCACTGTCCTTTCAGCTTGTTGTTCTTGGGGAAGCCTTATCGGAGGCTTGCCCTCCTGCTGGACGATGAGAAGACACTCAGCAGCTCTATTCCAAGGGTAGCTTTGCAAAAGTAAGGACTGCTGGAAGCTTTTAAACAGCAGCACACTTCTCTGCAGAGGGCCTCTGATAGCGGTAGAATTCATAATGCACCAGCGGCATCCCATTAGAGTTGACAAGAGCAGGGCCGTTCCTGCTGGAAATGATCGCCAGATTACAGGCTCAACCCAGCTTTCTTTCCACAAGGTAAGAATCTGTGTGATTGTGGCTCAAGCTACTCATTTCATGTTTCATTCAAAGCCAATCAAAGTTGAAGGAGAAACATCAAGGGCTAGGTCTCTAACCATTCAGAGTTCTTTGCTGAAGGGAATTCATGTCCTAGCTAGTATGCAAGTGGAGAACGTATTCCAGTAATATGTGATATTTTGAGCTCAATAGTGAGCTTTTGGTCTTTGTCTAATGGACCATTAGCAATTGAGAAAAGGAATACACAGCTATTATGGGCTGTGATTTCTCTTGTCAAAGGTTTGTGTAATTAAAGAGGAACTTCTTCAAATGGAGTTTGTGTGAGTGTGTTCTAAGTGGGGAAAAAAAAATGGAACAAGGATAGATTTTGTCCCCTAAAATGATTGGAAAGTGTTTTTTTTTATGGAAAATAAATTCAAATAACAAGGGTAAAGCTTGTTCCCTTGAATGATTGGAAAGCTTTATACAGATATACAGACAAAAAAGGTGCTACTCAAACTTTGACAAGGGGAAGGAGGGGTACTCAAGCAGCCAGTGGAAGTCTGACTGTGGTAACAGTTCAAGAGAAGCTGTAGAACCCAGGTACTCTGCTGGGCATAACGGTTTCAAGAGTACCCGAAGGACTGATTACAAAGAAACCATTAAGTCTACCAGCCCATCTTTATTGCCTTCAAGTACAGGGAGTGCCAAAAGTGATCGAGATTTCCCAAAGAGGTCTTTTGACAGGTTTTCACGCAATTTCTCATCAGGGATCGATTTTGATGTACCGGTGGTTAAGAAGCAAAAAGTTGAACACTGCAGGTCTTCTGCTCCACAGTACTATGCCACTCCAGAGTTTGACCATAATGAACAGAAGTCTTTTTTGGATGAAACAAAGTGGATGTATAAAAACCAGCATGCCAAGATGAGTGGGCCTTATGGGGTGAAACAGCTCATGGAAGGCTTCCATTCTCGCTTTTTGCAAGAGGATCTTCCAATATATCAACTTCTTGAAGGGAAACTTTGTGAACCAATAACACTGAAACAATTGATGGACGATGTTCAACAGTCTCCGCGAGAATCAGGGAGAAGGCATTCCAATCAAAGCATGCCTAGTCAGCGCTTTCCACAGGTTTTGGCTGAAGACAGAGCTGCCAGTGATGATGACCTTCCACCTGGTTTTGGGGGTCGCTGCAGCCGATTTTCACAAAAATCTACTCGTGATTACTCACCTACCTCTATGTTAACAGTAACAGGTCCAGGGCTTCCAGTGCACGGCTTTTCTTCCTCAGGGTCAGATTACGAAGACACTGACCTGTATTTACCACCTGGTTTTGAAGGCGGACCTGCTATTGAGTCACATACATCTGGTACTATATTTTTTGGTAGATTTTAGCTGATTAATATCAATATAGTGAAGCCCTTATCTGTTTTTCAGTATCATCCTTTTAACATGCATTACCTGACTGGCTACTTGTTTGGCGAGTTAATGAGAGTACTGTGTGTCTTTCTGAGCATGTTCAGTTTTACGTGCTACTGTTTCCGCAGCTTCACATGTGCATATGTAAATGTCACCAATTTGCATGTGTTCCTAGTGAAAAGACGGAATATCTTGTTTCCCAGAATTGTGTGGGACACCTCAAAATCCTTCTTTGAGTGTCGGTGTGGCTGCCAGGAGAGAAGGAGTGCGAGTTATGCATTTGGGTTATGAGCAGGTGAACAAGCAGCTTTTCATGTTACAGCTGCTATGGATCCTTCTGGCTTCAAGTAATTGTTTTAACTGTTAATTGGCTACTGCTATTTTGCAGCAGGAGCCTGTGGTACATGATCGAGTCCACGCAAGTTGGCAAGGTAGCTCTCCACATGCAATAGTGGGTTATTCAAACCAAGGGACGAATACAGGGAGTGAAACTTCCTTAAATGGTCACACAGCCTGGGCCTATGCTCCTGCAGCTATAAAAATTCCGAGTTTTGAGCCTCAAGCTCTTTCGCAACCCACCGTGTGCATTGGTCTACCAGTGAGCAAACCAGCAACACGAAGCTGGCCCATTGCCAGCCATTTACCTTCTGGTGTTTTCAATGCTGAGCCCTATAGCTATCTGAATTCATCTGTACTAGCCAATAATACACTGGCTACCAAAGAGTCAATTGAATTTTCGGAAAGGCAAAGTCCTGATCCACTAAGTTTGATTCTCTCAGAGCTGCTTGCAGCTGTAAAAAGAACTTACATTAGAAGTGTTCTTAGTGCGCTTATTGGTGAGCAGCTTGATTGTTGGCTTGATGCCAATAAACATTGGATTGGCAGGGTTTTATCCTCTGACAAAGATAGTCCCACTAGGGGAGCTTGCTGTATGCTGTCAAAGCCAGAGGTTGGCATGTGTAACATGGAGGCTAGGGTTTCACCCGATGAAGCTTCTGTTAGTGCAGAGGCCGGCACTTTGCATGTTGAAGCTTCAACAGCCACTACCGGTTGTCCTAATTTTGTCTCAGAGGCAGGGAATGCCCAAGGTTCTGAGGGTAGCTGGCTCGCTAATCATGCAGGATCTTTGGGTGAAAACCAGCAGCTTCTTTCGACACATACAAGAAATGATGCTAACCTGTGCCATGCAGTGGGAGTGGTTGGCGCTCCACTTTCAAGCAATGCTCACAACAATGTTGTTGGTGCTAGCAAAATGTCTCCCTCTAGTGGGAAATCTGTAACCTTCTCCCTTGGCCCAGACAAGGTGGGATCTTCTTTGTCAAGTTATGAAGCTTGCAAGATGTCTTCAAAGTTATCTAGCTCAATGGGTAATGAAACCAGCCAAATTTTCTCAGTTCCTAGAGAGGAAAGGCAGCGCAAATCAGATGCAATCACTAGCAGACGTCAATCTTCAGGTTTGCCTCATGACTGGCCTCTTTTTTCCTGTATCTACATTATGATCCTTTATGCTGTATGTCTCATGTTATAGAATTTTCTCAGGTAATACTTCTGATGCTGTTCAGCTCGAGGCTAAGCCACCACGCCTTGCCGCTTCTACATTGAAGAAGGAGAATATGAAATCTTTAAAGCAGCTGATGCTGATTACGTCGAAGCTTAGATCGGCTCGTTTAAAAAGTGGTTTGTCAAAAAAAACTGGAAGTAAACTATTATGCAGTGAAAGTCCAAAAATTTCGGAGATTGGGCAAAGGAATTGGATACTGGCTTCTGAAGGTTATGATGGCTGTGCTCGAACGTCCGTCTGTGGGTTATGGAAAACTGATGCTCATGGTGATGGTCATCATGTGGAATGTTTTCACATTAAAGACCAAAGCCCCAAAATTGGAGTGCCATGTATGCAAACTCTCACGCATTTGGCTGGATCACGCAGCGCTCCTGTCGAGAGCCTTACGGCTGCTGCTGAAGAATCTGATGTGATCAAGCTAACGCTATCTAAGGTATCCTTTATTCAACAGCCATGTAGTGTTTGATCCATAGAAGCATTATTGCAAGGTTTCACAATTCGGGGTAGAGTTGATCTTATATTTCCTATCTATGGCTGTCAGCTTGTGAATAAGAGAAGCTTGAAGGTAGCAAGGAGCAAGATACACAAGTGGGGTGTTTTTCCTGCCGAAGCTGTTGAAGCTGGTGATTTTGTCATTGAATATCTTGGTGAACTTGTGAGGTCGAGGGTAGGTGTTTATTTCAGAATAGCTTGGATGGTTTGAAAGACTGCAGTTTTTAATAGTCGTGGGCTGGTACGCAGATAGCAGACATTAGAGAGGAACGCTACACAAAGTCGGGCATTGGGAGTGGTTATTTGCTCCGCATAAACAATGAATGTGCGGTAAGTATGGTTATCTCTTACCTGCACGGTTGTCTTAGATTAGATCTCAAAGCCAATAACTTGCTTACAAGCAGGTGGATGCAACCAAGCGAGGTGGGCTTGCAAGGTTCATAAATCATTCCTGTGATGTAAGCTTCGTCAGAACTATTTTCCTTCTCACTCTGTTTCTCATTCTGTCATTTGAGTACTTAATTTGTTCTCTTGTGGTACAGCCCAATTGCTACATAAACATTGTTACGGTGGAGGGATTGAAAAGAGTGTTAATTTTTGCCAAGAGGCATATTCAACCTGGAGAGGAGGTCACTTACGACTACAAGTCTGTGCGTGGCGTGTTGAATGTTCAGTGTTGTTGTGGCTCTTCAAAGTATGTAAACCCTCTATACCGTAATATTAAATGGCTGACCTGTCTTTGCTTTTTGTATATTGGTGTGAAGCTGGCCAGTGCTGGCATGTATTATGAGAGTTAATTGATCTTTAGTTGACTTGAATAGTTTACCTATTTTGCTGTCGAAAAGCAGGTGTCTAGGATCTTCAACATGACATATTTTGTTCCCATTATAAATCAGCCCGAGTGGTGGAGGTGGGGATCTCTTGTGTAAGTGGACCAAGTATGATGCAGCTTCTGAAGAATGGGAAAGAGTACAAAGTCTATTGGGATCTTTTGGGCGGCTTCAGAAGCTCCATCCAGAGACATGAAAAGAAATTTTATCCTGCTTTTACAAGTTAAAGACCTTGTGTATGTGTGCAACAGGAAGGTCATTTTGGGCAATGTCGCAGCTTTAGCTACGTGAATTGTTGTTACTTAACATGTGAAAAGTATCATAGCGACAATCAGGTAATTTTGAATTGGTATTATGGGCACAACCATGCGTTCTAAATTCTGTGGGCTTCCTGTTCTGCATGTATTTATTCTGCACAGAAGGTGCTTGCTTTCTGCATTGTAATATAAACCATATTTTCAAAGGAGCCACTCTTCTCAAAAGAAAAGAGATTTTGAAGGTGTCTTTTTTGTTGCTAATTGTGCTGAAGATTGAGATACCAGTGTTGAATAGGGTAAAGTTGGGTTTTGAGGTTATATGAGTCAATGACTGTACTGCAGTGGAGCAACAGCAAGCATAATCGGTGTCAATAAGCCATATCAGTCATTTTGTTTCAAGTGATGTAAGCTCAATGAGTACGATATAGAAAAGGTCCTCTCCAGCGTAAGCACTTCTAACATTTTGTGGAGGTGCACGATAATACTCGAGAGTGCTGCCTAGTTTAAGGATTTGTGCCAAACTTGCATCTCCAATGCATTACCTTCACATTCGTTGAGTTGGCAGAGGATGAGAATATGGGACAAGGGCCAACAGAATGTTAGGTAAAATGTGAGCTTTGGGTAGGGAGTGGAAGGGTGAGGGAGATCTAAGTGAGGGATGGAGAGCATGGATGCCTTAGCATACACATATTTTTTTACATATTAATGTATTTTTGCCCTACTTTGCCTATTCCAAAAGGAAAGAACCTTTCTGCGCACATCCACACTGCATGTGCAAGCTCACAGGCAGTCTCTGTGTGAGGAAAAGACGTCTTTTACTTCATTGCTGCTTGGGCTTTCTCTAGATGACCCTCTTCAGTATAGCTTGAAATTATTTTAATGAATATTTGGAGCTTTTTGCTTTCAATTTATTCAACAATTTTTTTTGGAAATGCAATTATGTTCATGTACTCCCTGGTTTTCCTAGAGTATGAAATGTTGGAATGCTTTCATTCTTACTAAGGTAACAGTGTGGTGTATATAGTATGGCAGTTTTACAAGGTGTTTCGACCCTAGTAAGTGGTTTCTATAGAGGATGTTTTCTGTTTCTTGGACATAAGACCGTTCCCGAGCAATGTGTGCCTTGTGAGTGCGTGGGAGAATTTTTTGGCTTAGTGCGCCCGGCTTACCAAGCTCCTTGAGATGTGCTATCAAACGTCCCAAACACCTTCCTGGTTTGGGAGATATGGATCGTGGAAGTTCGCAGTGGAGCCGTACTGGTGTGCCAGCCAATGGCCCCATTGATGCTCCGCAGGCGAGCCAGGTGTCCTGTGTACCGTTGTGTCATGTAGCGTGGTGTCCCTGTGCAAGGGTGTACTCCCACGTTGAGTTTTGGGGGAGGGCACTCCCGTTACCGGGCCCTCTCAAATCAGACCACATGCCCGCTACAACCTGATGGTGGATGCGAAAAAAACTATATGTTGGGAAGTAATCGAATGAAGACTGCATTAAGTCGTATCAAGCAGCCTGTTGCTTTTAGTTACAACTCGGGTGGGAACATTCATATGATACACTTGGTAGTCATAAGAATCCTTAGTTGATAATCTACTCACCCAATGATCGAAGGTTGCGAAAAGAGAATTTTGCAGTTTGGCTTGAATAGCGGTCGATTTTTCAATTAGCAGTGGCCTATGCTATCAAAGTACTGCTGCCAATGACTCTGACCAGTACTCACATTTTGCAGCAAAGACACACCAGTTTAATTCAGGAAAGTTGCAATAGAGAATTCTCACTAAGCCGAAAAGGAGATTTTATGTGGCTTAGCAATGATTGGCTTAGAGTTTCCTTGTTAATACAGTTTGACACCTGGTCTTCGATCTGGCTCAACATCCCTAGGATTTGCTGACACTTGAGAACACTTGCAATGCAAGGTAACCGTGGAGGAAAACGATCTGAGGTAGAAAGATAGGACATTTGAGAAATAGAGAGACATGGATGCAGAGAATTTGTACAATTTTACGGGTTTTCTTCAAGGCAACCTTGAATCTAGTGCGATGTGGCAATTTTACCTGGTTAAAAATCCATTAAACCCGTTCTTTTGCAAACAACAAGCTAAGGTAATACAAGTGGTCGTTCAACATTGTGGCATGGCTACTAAGGACGAAAATAACTTCAGCATCTGATCCGGAATGGACAATTGTGTTCATCCACAAAAGGATTGGAACCATGGTATGCTCCCAATCCGCATTGCGCACATATATAACCACTCATAGCAACACCATGAGCACGAACCTAGTCACGTAGCGATCAACGCACCTATTTACACCATGACACACCACACAAGCTACCCATTCTTTGCACATCACACGGAATCTATCTTGTGCAAGCCAGACAAGCTATCGAGCTGTCAGCATCAGGGTTTGCCAAAAACATATTTAGAAACCGAGTAAAATAAGGGCACACTTTCAGGTTTTTAAGTCAAAATTTGAAGCGTTTTCTGGTATTTACACTAAAACCTGTAAAATTTTGTCAAGTTTCTTCAAGGTAAGCTCCAAAAGGCTAGCTTGGGATACTAGCCTTGAAACATTAAATGGCCCGGGCTTCTACAAATTAGTCATACATCCTAAAGGAACTCATTGGCTTGGCTTTTCATAATAAAGCAAAGGTTGGATACCTTAAAATCCCAAAATTGGCTAAAAAAGCCCCTAAACACTTCGTAGATGTTCCCTTAGTTGTATTATAATCTGGTTCATTAATAGTTCAAGATGCTTTTGTCAATTGCACCTATGGGGCTTTTGTGCTCCCAAGTCATGTGTACCCTTTACTGGCCTACTTTGAATATAAATGGTTCATAAAAAATATGGCTAATACCAATATAGTGACAAAAGAATGTTTTCCAAACTTGAAAGTATATATATGATATTCTTAACAACTTTGAATTTTAGCAGGAGATTTATCCCTCCGATATTCTAAAAAATGAACCCATAGCTACACAACATACTCTGTAATGACCAATAGTTTGTCACTAAATAGTAAACCTACATGCTAACTAGAAAAGAGAGACTTGGTCTTCTCCCTTCTAAATTTGCAAAGAAACAGAGCAACACACCTTTTAAATCTGCTCGAAGTTCTTGCCTTGGGCCCTTCATTTGATTATGTATGCATCTTCTGATGCTTTCGTAGCATTCCTAGCATTATTGGTAAAGAGGTTTATAAATAATGGGTTTTGACAAGTGAACATTCTATGCCCCACTAACAATAGCTTATTAGAAGGCAATTGGCCTAGTGTTAGCTTCTCAAAAGACACTTTATTTGTATGATTAGGTAGTAGGCCCATACTCATTGGGTCTATTGTCTAAAAAATGAGTATGGTGCCTGGGTTTGGGTGGGCGCACTTGCACGCACGCGCATATAGATGGAAATGAAAATATAACTCTGTTCCTAAACTTTTTATACTAAACCTCAAACTATTGTAGTGATAAGTTCGCCTCCTAATTATGTGGAAAGACTAACTAAATGCTGATAATTAGTTCTCACAACGGGACCCTTGCTTAAAGGACCAAAAGCTAATGGATTTTTATAGATTTTGAGGGATAGATGTGATATAGTGCTTACTTTCTTAGGGGCTCTAATCGTAGTTGGGTTTTGATCCAAAAAAGAATGCATACGTAATATTAATACTAAGATCGAGGGAAGTGATGAATTGTTTTACACTCAGCCTTATCCTTCATTCTTTTGCAAAAGATAAGACATAAATATATGACTCCAATTTATACATGTAATTATTTTTTGGTTTAAAAAGCGACAAGGATAACAATTGGATTGGTGGTATGCTAACACTTGTCATATGTAACCAAGCATTTTGTTTTGGTTGTATGGGTACAAGTGAGGATCCTCATTTTTCTTCCACAAAAATGGTTGAAACACAAAGTGTCTTGGTTGGATGAACCAAACATTGTTGGAATTAGCATTGTAGAGAAACGCACACAGCTTGGAGAAGATGAAGGAAGCTCAAGGCACACAATAGAGAGTATATTACTTAGTGTGCAATGGAAAGAAAATAGCCCTAGAGTGATGGGCGTATATACAATGCACGGGGGAAAAAACCTCCTAAAGAGGGAAAAAATGCCCCGGCGGTCTTAGTGTGTTCACACACATCACTACCACATGTATATGGTAACAAATCCCTCCTCGAGTGATGCGGTGAACGAGAGTTGGCACATGAGTAAAGGGAAGTACCATGCCCTAAGGACATGATCGGTCCACAAAGGGGAGTAAGCCCAAAGCTTTGCGGAAAGCTTCAAGCTTTTCATGAGACAATGCCTTTGTGAAAAGATCTGCAAGGTTGTCCTGTGTTGGCACATAAGCCAAGTTGATCTCTCCTGCTGAGAGCCTCTCCCTGACATAGTGGTAATGCACCTCAATGTGCTTTGTGCGAGCATGAAAAACTGGGTTCCTCGCAACTGCCAATGCGCTCTAACTGTCAGTGTAGATAGTGTTGGCAGTGTCTTGTCCAACACCCAAATCAACCATAAGGCGTCTGAGCCATACACACTCAACCGTAGCTGTGAAGACTGCCCTGTACTCAGCCTCACAACTCGAAGTGGCCACAATAGGTTGCTTCTTGCTCAACCATGATATACATGAACTGCCAAGCATGAAACAAAAACCACTTGTGGATACTCGCGTGTCAAAACAACCAGCCCAATCTGAGTCCGAAAAAGCATGTAAGTCTGGCGGCAATGAACCCCCCTTGGGATAAAACAAGCTAAGATGAAAAGTGCCACTAAGGTAGCGGAAAATCCTCTTGACAGCCTGCCAATGCTTAGACCCTGGGCTATGCATAAATTTGCTGACGTGTGAGACTGCAAACTGAATATCCAGCCTCGTGTTGCATACATAAATGAGGTAGCCAACAACAGTTTGATAAAGAGTGACATCAGTAGGATCGACAACATCATGTAGACTCAACTTCAAACCTGTTTCCATGGGAGTGGCAATAGGTTTGCAATCCTCAAGTCCAAACTTACATAGCAATGTCTCTATGTAACTTTTTTGACACAAGGAAATACCACCATCACACTGCTTAAACTATATACCCAAGTAATGATGCAACAGTCCCAAATATTTCATCTTGAAAGTAGCATTCAAATCAGCCTTAAATTCAGCAATATGTCTCTCATTTGGTCCAGTGATTAGCAAATCATCGACATAAAGAACCACAATGAGATCACCCTCACGCTTTACATACAATGGGCTTTCTGTTGGACTGTTATGAAAGCCTCGTTTAACCAAATGAGTGTCAGCTTTCTCATACCAAGCACGAGGAGATTACTTCAACCCATACAAAGCCTTCTTACATCTGCACACTTTGTCCTCTTGTCCTTTTATGACAAAACCGCGAGGCTGCGTTACATAAACTTCCTCAAATATGTCACCATTCAAGAAAGCAGTAACATTGTCTGATTGATGTACATCCCAACCAAAATGAGCTGCCAATGTACATAGAAAACGCACAGTAGTCATACGACAAGTGGGAGAAAAAGTCTCCTCATAATCTATGCCTTTTTGCTGTGCATAACCCTTTGCAACAAGTCGAGCCTTATGGCGATCGATCTCACCATCCGGCTTGCGTTTCAACTTGTAAACCCACTTCGTACCAATGGCCTTTTTGCCAGGAGGCAAGTCACATAAAGTCCATGTGTCATTTTCTATAAGTGCATCATATTTTGATTGCATGGCAGCCATCCAATTTTGTGAATTCTATGCTTCATCAAAAGATAGAGGCTCCTCAATATCATGTAAGCTAGACACAGCCAAAGCATAACAATCTCATGCATAAGATGCATGGTGAGAGCCTGAACGAGTACGACTAGACAAAGGTGCATCCAATTTACTGTCACGCAAAGTGTGCACCAGCCATTTTGGCATACCTCTAGCCTGCTCATTTTCAGCCCTTTCCTCATCAAGTACATCATGTACATCTGCATCAGAAATAGGCTGATCTGTAACATTTTCAGAAACCCCCATAGGCGCCTCATTGGAAATTACATTCGTATTTCCACCACTGAAAAGAGGCAACAAAGTGTCATAAATGTCCTGTGAGCTTACATTATTGTCTCTAGTACATGACAGCAAGGGCTGAACAGAATCTTACACTACATCCCGTGAAACCAGAATACGCTTTGTTTGCGGATGATATAACCTGTTACCTTTGCTTTCAACACTATAACCAAAAAAAATACATTTGACAGCCTTATCATCCAATTTTCTACGCTGTGTTTGTGGCACCAAAGCATATGCCAAACAACCAAAAACACGCATGTGCTCAATAGAAGGCTTTCTATCATGTCATTCTTCATATGGAGTAATAGACTGCAAAGATTTCGTAGGACACCTGTTAAGTACATAAGTGGCACACATGATGGCCTCAAGCCAAAAAGAATGCGGCAAACTTTGACTTTTGACCATACATTGTGCCATTTCCGTCAGTGATCTAATTTTCCTCTCAGCAACACCATTTTGCTAAGGTGTATAAGGCATTGTACATTGGTGTTTTATCCCACGACTAGCCAGAAATACATTAAATTCATGAGACATATACTCCCCCCCTCGATCCGAACGGAGGGTGCCCATAGTACATTTGGAGACATTTTCAACCATAGCAAGAAATTGTTTGAAGCACATAAAAACTTCGGACTTCGCTTTAAGCGAAAATACCCATGCATGCCTGGAGTAATCATCAATGAAAGTCATGAAGTAAAGGTGATTGCCCAAGGACAGAGTTTGCATGGGCCCACAAACATCACTATGCACAAGCTGCAACCTGCATGTGGCCCGAACTCAACCATCCTTTGGAAACTTAGAACGCTGCATCTTACCCAAAATACAGCCTTCACAAACATGTTTGACAGGTGCTTCAAGAGGCGACAAAGAAGCAACCATATCAGATTTCTGCAAACACAGCAAACTAGCAAAATTTAGATGACCAAAACGTGCATGCCAAAGTTTTGCATCTAAAATAGCCCTTGAATCTGCAACAACATTTGCAAAATTTGCTTATACAACCCACGACACAAAAGGCCAGATGCAACAATTTCATCACCAAAATTGATATCATGAACTGTACATCTGTCATCCACAAATTTGACTACAAGTCCAAGTCTAGCAAGTGCGGATACAGACAAGAGATTCTTCTTGATCCGAGGTACATAAAGTGCATCAACAAGTGTGTAGGAACTGCCATTTGCAGCAGTAAGCACAATCTTTCCAACTCCCTGAACCGGATAAGAGGCATTGTTGGCACAAGTGACTGAATTTCCATGAGGGACAGACTCAAGAGAGGTAAACAATTCACGATGTGAGGTAATGTGCTTTGTAGCACCACTGTCGAAATACCACACATGTGAATCTGCAGCAATTGAAAAGTATGCATCATAGACAGCAGGATTGTAAGTGCACTCTGCACTAAAAGCCCATTCTGCACTAAAAGCCCATTCTGCATCAACATCAGCATTACAGTCTCCTTTTACAGAAGACTCAACAATGACTGTATTTGTAGTAGAACCAGCACTTGCAGTGGAACCACCCTCTTTCTTCTTAGCCTCTTTGGCCTTCAACTTAGGACACGACTTGGTTAAGTGATCATTAGCTTTACAATAATGGCAACACATTTTCTTTTTGCCCTTACACCAGAATCGCCAGACGAATTGCTGCCAGCAGAAGCATTAGGAACATAAGTTTTTCCACTCACGGCAGAACCATAAGACTTGGCCGCATTGCTGTTACCACCCTTTCTTTGAGAAGCAATAAAAGCTTGTTCAACTGCACGCTGCCTAGTTCTGTTTTTTCTAGAAAGTGACTCTTGCAACAACAATGTGTATAATGCATCAAACTTGACAACTTCAGGATTTCCTTGGGTCATCAATCTCGAAGTACTAGCAAATGTTTGGTAGGAATCTGGTAAAGCATCAAGAACAGTCTGCACAAGGGAACTGTCTAAAATGACTTCACCTGCACCAGCAGACATAAGTTGCTCATTGATATCCTTGACACCAGTAAGGAAAGTTTCCATATCATCTTCCTCATGCATAATCTTCGACTCCAGCTCTTTACGTAGCAAAGCAATTTTAGCCTCATTGTGGCTTGCATAAAGACCTGCTAGAATATCCCAAGCCTATTTTGCAGATTTTGCTGAACAAATGTGAGGAACAATGGTGCGCTTCACAGAAAATGCAATCAATGCATGAGCATGCGCATCCTTTACATCCCAACGAGCTTGTTCTGCCGGAGGCAAAACAACTCTAATAGCAGCAATCCTTACAGTAAGACCTGCAACATCCTCAACATCGCCTGCATCCTCAGAGCCAGGACGTACATCAATGCCCTGCACAATATTCCAGACGCCCTTTGAGACAAAATGGTGTTGCATCATATAAGCCCACATAGGGTAATTGTCCCCATCCAGCTTGTCCTCAGTAGCAAACATCTTGAAGACATCTGTGTTGGTGTCAGCCATGGTAAATGTTGTACCTGATGTGAAAACTGCCCAAAAATAGGAGAAACAGAGCGGGAACAACTTGTGCTATATAGCACAAACCGTAGAAGACTAAAAGCCACCTGTTATGCAAAAAATGACACTGACAAAAATTCTGCACAAAATGACGAAATTGCCTATGCAGACTTGCCTATAGTGGAAACGGAGACCAAAATGAGCCCGAATCAGAAATCTGAGCAGACTAAGCTCTACGAGTTTCCCCAAAATATTTGTCGATCAGCGAACGCTCGCCAAACCTCACTGTAATCAGAGAAAGTGAGCAGGTGTGTGCTGGAGCAGCTTGCGACTAAGCCCAGGAGGACGTAACCTGCTTTGATACCAATTGTTGGAATTAGAGTTGCAGAGAAACGCACACAGCTTGGAGAAGACGAAGGAAGCTCAAGGCACACAAGAGAGAGTATATTACTTAGTGCGCAATGGAAAGAAAATAGCCCTAGAGTGATGGGTGTATATACAATGCACGAGGAAAAAAACCTCCTAAAGAGGGAAAAAATGCCCCGGCGGTCCTAGTGTGTTCACACACATCACTACCACATGTATATGGTAACAAACTTCCACCCGAAATTATGCTTCATTCTTACTCTTTATCCTGTACGAAACTCTTTGATATTAAAAGGGTTTTGTACAAGTATTTTCACTATCTTTGATCCATGATTTCTTTGAATAGTTATTGTTCTTTTGCGTTAAGTATATACATGTTAAAATATAGCTACAATTAAGCTAAGTAAGCGAATTAAGCTTGATTGTGAGATGATTAGTGAGATACACTCAAATTCGCTGTTATTTGGAGCAAAGTTGGTCAATTTTAGACCTTGATGACACTAATTTGCACTAGTCTTGTTAATTGATCAAGCATCGGCGTGTTCATTCCTTGATCTGAAGAGTTGTCTTATGACTACTAGAATTTTCTAAAAAAGAAGACTTTTGTGTTAATATTTTCTCTCTTTAGCTCAAACCTCGGTCAATCAATCTTAATTGAGGAATCTAGATAACTTCAATCACCTCTCTTGACACATGGAGCCAATATGCAATGAACCTTTACATACTCCAAGTTAGCCTCCCATTTGAGCCCTGCAAGAGGCTTGTCCTCAACTTTTCCATTCTTCACAAACATTATGGTGTGAGATGTTATAGACACTCTTAGTACAAGTGAGGCACATGATCGTAATGATTTAGGGTTTGAGCATGTTTTGCATTTCAAAGAGATGTTGACAACATTTTTGACACATATGTTTGATAGAGCTACCTGTGAAGGCTTTTTTAAGAGCCTGAAAGACTGGCAACACTCCCCCGTTGCATAGTGGAGTGAGATGATTTATATTCATTGTAAAGTGTGTACCATCTCTGACCATATGCTAGTGTCTCTTTGGCTAAGCTCGAGAGGAACCTCTGTTATTTATGAGCCACCATTTTAAATTGGCTTAGACACTAGTTTGAGAGCACATCACCCTATCCTTAATTCTAAACACATGGCGTCAACATGGAGCAGATCTTTACATAGTTCCAAGACAACTTCCCATTCAAGATCCACTAGAGCCTTGTCCTCTAACTTCTACATTTTTCATAAAGGATGGTGCAAGCTACTATATACAAGCTTTGTACAGTTAATGAAGAGGATCATGCTGGTTTAGTGACTAAACATTTTCTACATTTGAGAGAGATGTGAGCAACATTGTTGGCACATACATATGTTTAATAGATTTGTGTAAAGGTTTTCATCAAAGCTAGAACATAAATACAATTGTGCCGATACTTATATCAAGAGATATCATCATAATTGGCCACACAGTAGCCAAACTACATGCCTCCATTCTTGAGCATGACATATGGAAATGGACAAAGAGGATGCAAATATAGTCTGAGGGACATACATGTTTCCAGGGAGGATAGTTGAGAGTGCTCATTAAGGAGGGTAGATTCTCAAGGAGATGAATATCTTACTATTTTGTGGATTCTCACAAAGCTTTTGACACAATATCTACGGCAATGCTATTACAAAGTATGCATGACTTGAGAGGAACTGATGAGAACGTGTGAGGAATCACTACACTGTATGAGATGGTCATTAGCACAATGAGAAATTTTAAGGATTCATCTACACCAATTTACTCCACTACAAGGTAAAATAGGGATGTTCATCATCGCCTACTCTTTTTGGCCTATAAAAGACGAGTTTGCAAACTATATTGTTAGAGGAGGAGACAGAGGAGCACAATTGAACAACATATAATTCCCTCTTTTACTCTACCAGTTCTTTTATTCTATGCAAATGATATGTTGGTACTTGACACTTTAGAGGGCCTGCAGATACATCTTGATAGATTGCACTCATAAGATAGTAGTTTGTTGCTTGGCCTTGGTAAAACCAAAGGTTGTGGTGTTCACGTCTACCTCGATGGGGAGATCGACACCACACTTTACATATGGTAAGGACATATTGCACTATAGTGAATCTTATACATATTTGGGAGTGTCCTTTGGTGGCCCTTCCTTCTCCTTCAAAGGGATTGCATCAGTTTGATTGACACATGGATATGCTCCCTTTGGGGATTTGGAGAGGATGTGTTCGTGGGTGCAACTTCATAAGTCCCCTGGCTTTGTCCCGCCTTGAGCTGATCTAAAATAAACTAGCTCATTAGGCAAGATATTGACACGTCCTAATATTAACAACATGGCTTACAACTACACAAGAGCTAGGTACAAAGATGTCTTTCTATAGATCTTCTTCTTCGTAATACTCTAAATGGATCTATCAATCTCCCTAGAGATATGGACATACATCTATCACATGGGTTTAGTTGTGCCACTGCTCAAATATGCACCTCTACACACTAGTTGGAAATAAGAGGTTGGAAGATACAATGGAGTGCCTCGAAAGTAGTGCATATGCCATGTTTCTAGGCTTGATTAAAGACAAAGGGGCATTTTGCCTACCGTTGTCTTGCGTATTATGAGGTGAGGGAGGACTATGGACCACTTTCCAACATCATGACCTACTCCCAAATCAAAGATTTTTTGGTTCATACTTCCTAGAGATTTGCATGCTTGAGGATACACTTTTGAGAGATAGCACACCTATGCACTGAGGGCCTCTATGGAGGAAAATAACAAATTTTTTCACCTCCCAACCAGACATGAGGATACAAGGACTCCCACCCAAGACATCTTAGTGGGTAGATTTTAAGGGTCACCATTATACTCATGCCACTTACAATGAAGGATCTATTCATTCACAAATACCAAGTTGGGCCTACTCATTTCTTACTATGGGAGAAGAGAGATACCATATTGTAGAGACCCATGTGAGATCATCGGATGACCCCTGCCACCCCTCCTTGCATTTATACTCTCTCCCCCCTTAACATTTCGTTCCCTCGTATTGTAGCACCCTATTACGGTTTGACTTTCATCTTTTCATATATTTCATTTTCCTAGTTTTTAGGTCATGATTTATTCAATTTTGTCACAAAGAGTTGTATCACACTTATGAGAGTATGTCTTTCAATCTCATAGGTCATTTTGGCCGGTTACATCTCCCCCCCCCCCCCCCCCCCCCCCCCACACACACACACACCAACCGCCCCCACTAGTGGAGGGCAACAATCACAATTCGTAGACTTCTTTGAAAGAGCTACCCCATTTTCACCCACCTGCATTTGAGTGAGGAGTTGCCTTTCAATCATCAAAGATTGTCCAAGCCCGTAGAAGCCCTAGAGCACCAAAATACAAAGCCTAGAGAGCACATCATAGAGACACTTGATAGATCTGATTGCGACATTAGCAAACCAAACAGAGGGGGATAGAGCGAACTTCCTCTAACCCTACTGCTATGCTATAAGGACTCTTCACGCCCTACTTACCTATGTAGATGGAGCTAGCTAGCCTTTTGCACATTCTGGTTGTAGTACCCTCCTACACATATAGCTCCACACCCATTAGAGTTAGAGCTCCATTGTCGTACCACATGTAAGTCAATTTTATTCCCCAGCAAGTTTTTTTCCCAACTTATGTTTTTTTCCTCGGATACCTAGAGGACACACATGTACATTGTTCCATCTCATACACTGAATTCTGCCTCTAGAGGATGCTAATAAAGCTCTCTCTCTCTCTCTCTCTCTCTCTCTCTCTCTCTCTCTCTCTCTCTCTGGATCAACTTTCACCCCACCCCTACGCACTATTCTCTTTTCAGTTCTTTGTACTTTTTGTGCCCCTTGGTATTAGATTCACCACATGTAACCTTTTGGTCTCATAGGTCATTTTGGCCTTTTGAAGACAGGTAATATTACATTTCATTTCATTTCTCTCTCTCTCTCTCTCTCTCTCTCTCTCTCTCTCTCTCTCTCTCTCACACACACACACACACACACACACACACAAGTATATGTGAACATATATGCACATACATACATACACACATACACACACTTGTTTTTTTACAAATCTTTGGGATTAATTTACAAGTGGGAAACCTAGATGCAAGGAAAACCCACAGAAAAGATCATTTACAAAGGAAAGAAGACAGAAATGTCCGATTGAAAAGGATGGCTAAAAGCATTCATAAGAGAGCTGATGTATCTCAGAGGCGATATCATCAACATCCAAAGAAGAACATAAGGATTGCTAAGGGAGACCTTGAGAATTTGAAAAGGATGTGCATAAGAGCGGTGAAACATATAACCAGTATGTTGATGCCACAAGGTCCAATAAGCCCAATATCTAACCCACATGAAGAAGATCGCAAATTGCTATAAGGAAGGTGGGAGAATGTCAAAAGACCACATCCGTTTGTTGAAGAGTATTGAATGGAAACAAAGCCCCATACAAGATATGACGTGCATAGAGAAAAGTGCCCACTCGGATATCTCCAAGCAACCATCTCCAAAGAAACAAACACTCCTTCAAAGGCAAGTGACTCTTCCAGAGGGTAGAGAGAGGCTTCCTTCACCAAGTATCATACTTGTGCATGGACCATAGGGCATTACAATGGTCAGCAAGCCAAGGTCGCGGAAGAAGAAGTGCATAAACCTTACTAGCAAAAATAGCCTCAAACAGTGTTTCCCGAAAATTCCAATCAAACCTGCAATTACCATCTGCCTAAGGTGCAATAGGTAAAAAGTATGAAAGCTCTCTCCAAAGCTGACGATAATGCACAACCAACGGGTAGCAATGGGAAATCGAATGGTATAGTCCACCTCATGAATCACATCATCTACATTAAGGCCACGACAAGAGAGGAAATAATCTTAACGAGGCGAACGGTCAACCAAAGTAAGAGAGGATGCCCAACTCCCATGAAGACTCTTCATATGAAGCGATTTCCCTTTCCGCTACTGTGGACCGTGCCATGATAAATGACATGTTACATTCTTCCAAGCCGAAATCAAACTTCAAGCAAGAGAACAACTAGAATCTGCCCTTTCATCTTGCCAAACACGACCTCCCAAAGAGATGAATGCCAATGGCCAAAAGAGGAAGTAACCACATATTGCCTTAAATACGCAAGCATAAGAGTCCAAGGCTAAGTTTGTTGCACAAGGGTAGGCAACAACATAGCCTTCCTAGCAAGAGCATACCTACACAAGTCTAAGATATTCAAGCCCCCTAAGTGGTTAGGAGTGTAAAGTTTCCCAATCAACATTAAATGCAAGCCTTTTTTGTGAGCATGGGTTCGTCACATGTGAGACGAAATAACTGACATAAGAGAAGTGAGACAATGACGAGACCAATGTAGCAACAACAATAGAACAAAACATAAGCCATCAAGACACTTCGAACGATTCGCAGGCCAACATGCAATGACCAATTGGATACTTTCTAGTAATGCAATTTGACATTCAAGCGATGCATAACCCAAATCACTTTTTGAGCGTGAGTGACATTCCATCCAATTGGATACCCCAAGTGCCTGGTAACCACATTTCGAGGAACAATCTCACCTGGTCATAACAGATTATGCCAATCACAAGGGTTAAGCAACAAAAGCTTTGATTTGCGGAAATTGACTCTCAGACCAGCTGCAAACCCATACAATTCCAAAGCGTCCGTACTCCCTTGGACATCAGCCTGGTAATTGCGAGGCATAAACAATGAGTCATTTGCATAGGCCTGCTCAACGAAGTTCTGGCCCGAGGGTAATTGCAAGCCATGAAGACAACCATCTGAAGTTAAATGACCAAGATGCATCAACAACGGGTGAGTGGCAAAAGGATACAACAATGCACTGAGGGGGCAGCCTTGCCTAGCTGAATAGCCGAGAGACCAAGATTCGGTCAGTTCCCCGTAAAGGATCCCCGAAGACGTATTGTGAGCATACAAGAAATACACGATATTAGCTAATTTAGAACCAAACCCAAGACACCGCATCGTAGCAGCAATGTAATCCCATTGGACAATATCAAAAGCCTTTTCAATATCAACTTGCATAATAAGTACATCCTGCCGCGTGTATTTTGCATATTCCATGCCAATCAAAATATTAGCCAAGTTGTTAGTGATTTGGCGACGTGAGATGAAACCATACTAAGCCTCCAAGAAGGTGATCTTTAATCCGATTCACCAACAACTTGGCCGATAGCTTGTCTCTCACACTCACACACACACACACACACACACACACACACAATGAGGAAATACTTCTTTAATCACACTAGGAACGACTGCCTCAACATCACATTTTAAAGCAATTATAACGATGCCGCTTGTTCTGACATTTGCTCACGTTTGCACATTCCACTTCACAAGGCTTGATATTGTTACAAGTACAACAACATCAGTAAACAAAAAGAGAAGATGGTGCCAATATGTAAGGGTCATTGCACTACTCTTCGACCAGATACACACTGTCCAAAACTGCAAACCCAGCTGCCACCCCACCTTCATTTGTGTCGGAGGCTTTTGTTCTAAGTAGATAGCCTGTTTGCTCATTTAGGACAACTTTACCCCTGTTTCTGCATGCAAGAGAAAATTCCATTTGGATTTCATCTTAAGAAAAGACTTCTGATTATGCTTGAAATAATACTACACGATGACCACCTCAATTCTTACAGACCTTACAAAAGAGCCGAAGATGCCCAGCTCAGATATTGCTTTTTGCGGGATCAGCTCTCCGTTACGCACGAAGTAAGTTGTGTGAATTGGAGGAAAGATTCTTTGCATCAAGATGTATGCAGCAAATGAATCAGTTGTACCTCCCTTCATTAGCTCCAGGAGCTTTTTCCTTATATTTTCACCAAATAGATTATTTCCTGTAACAAGAAAAATAAGCCTTGCAAGGATTGCTTTGAACACTCGAATAGGCTTGATAGTAATGAGGTTTACCTCCTCCTTCACGTTGAGGCTTCAGGACAAAGGCATCTGGATTGGCTATTGCCTCTTTGATTTTTTCCATGTCTCGGTTTTCATCAAAACCCCACAATCCAGCAAAGCACTTCCGTATAAAAGAAGCATCATCAACATTCTCCACAAACCTGCTTGCTCATTGACATCTACATTATCCAAAAAAAATTACTGCTGACTTGGATGATAAGCTTCAGTCTCTAACCTTTCAAGCACCCCAGGTTTGGTCAGTTGCTGTTGAATCTTTTTGGTTCCTGCAAGGTGGTAGGTGATTGAAGGGCACTTGACCGCATTGGATCTTTCCATTAGGATCCTGGCAGACCATTCCTGAAAGTTTGAAGGTATAAAACAAAAATAAATAAATTGCACGCATACATAGTGCAAGGAAACTCTAAAGTGAAGAAGATGCTGAAGGAAAGGCAGAGAAAAGCATTGCAGGCATGCTCAGCTACCTCTTCATATAGACATGCAAAGTTTTTTGACTTTCACTTTCATGAGGCTTTTGCATTTTTTTATTTTTCTGAAACTGTGAAGACCTAATTGCAACAAAGAAAAAAGACTGCCCCTTTCTTATTGCAAGGCATTTAAGATAAGTTGTGAGACATGATGGACTTACATCTTCTGAAGGGTAGTCCTTTGGATCATATCCAGCACGGTAGTACACCACAGCAACAGTATGCTTGCCACTTGAAACATGTATCAAAAGTGTATCTTGAATTGACACTACAATGCAAAAGGAATTCCCACAGAATGTTGCAACAGATACCAACTCTGCTCACATGACGAGTGTGTCATCTTCGTGAAGTTCGCCTTCCTTGTGCACCTCAGCAAGCGTCCTCCGAATCATGCGGATGCGATATGTAGCTTTTAGTTAAGAGAAACATGCCAACTGCATGATAAAGATTTTTGAGAGACCTAAAAAACTATTGCAATGCAGCTTGACTTTTGGATATTTCTCTTGAAGCTTTGTGCTCAACCAGTACTGATCATACACATTTCTTTCTCCAGGCTGAACAACCATAAGCACAACAGCACTGAAGCAAAGCCAGTTAGTATACAAAGAACAAAACAGCTGCAAGTTACCTTGTTTTCTCTGCCCAAAGCACAACAAATTGAAAATATTGAAAATTCATTCTCGCACCACAACGTTCAATGTTCACACTGCATTATACAACACGCCAAACATGCAATCGCTTACCTAGAATTTCCCCATTCTTCAAAAGCTACAGCCATAGCCTTAGCAAATCCAACTGCAGCCTCATTCTCTGGTATTGCTTTTGAATCCAAATCAGACTGCCCACCAATGTAATCAACTAAATATCTGAAAGAGATTCAGACCTTATACAAAGCCATGGTTTTGCAATTTCTATAATTTAGTGGTAATAATATTCCTGCATACCTGTGCAATAGAGTAACCTGTGAGCCTAACCCAGCAAAAGATGAGGAAATTGTATTGATCTCAACTTGCAGAAGATCACCAGTATGCATATCCGTCATGTAATCCGACCGATGCAAGCCAAGATAAATGGTCTTCACACATGGAAAGCAGAGATTATAAAGATTCTAAAATTAAATGAGCTAAATCAACAAATGAGGCTTATCTTAATACATGGTTCAAAGGCAAAAAGCACGCACAAATTGAGCTTTCATAAGGCATGCATCCTTCCTCTCTCTCTCTCTCTCTCTCTCTCTCTCTCTCTCTCTCTCTCTCTCTCTCTCTCTCTCTCTCTCTCTCTCTCTCTCTCTCTCTCTCTGGGACATCCAGCATACGCGTAGGCGGCAATAACATTCACACAGGTAGCAGGGGTCGCCACATTTGTGGCTCGGGTTCGATGGATCCGCCTACTGAAGGGGAAGGGCCGGGTGTAGATAGCTACACCACCCCAAAAAAAACAACAGCTACATTTAAACGGAGAAACAGAGATACTGTACTATCACCAGGATCCTTACGAATTGGGAAAACCTCCAGGATACATGATGAGCTAATGATGGAGAAGGTCCAAGTGATGCTCAAATCAGAGCTAAACTATATGAGGGATGACATCAGGAACGAAATGCACGCGAGCGCTGAGAGCTACAGGAACTCCATGTATGGAGACATGATGAGAGAACTAAGGAGAGAGATCCGGGGGATACAGAATGAGGAAAATCAGATCTTGAAAACGGAATTACGAAACCTAATCAAGGCCGAAGTAAATGTTACAGAATGCGTTATGCAAAAGAAACTCGATGAGGCAGTAGCAAGTTTTGAAGCATGGAGAACAAATATGGAAAAGCACATGGGGGAAAAAGATGCAATAATCGAGGAGCTAAAAGGACAATTGGCGGCTTGCAAATCTGCAACTAATGAGAAGGGAGACGACCAACCTTCGGTGCTGAAGGAGCTCGAGGACATGAAGGATCAGATGAAAGCTCTACGGGAAGGAGATGAACAGAAATCGAAAACGGCATCTTCATGGGCGGAACCTCTTTTTAAGGCACAAGAAAAGGTTGATGAAGCAGAGAAATGGATTGAGGATGCGAAGAAAGGGAAGGCCCAGATGCCCGAGACCACACCTACCTCCACCATTATTAATATGACCATTGAGGAAGAGCAGAAAAGGAAGAATCGGGCTCTGCATGTGCGGGTCACAGGAGTCAAAAACAAAGAGAATGTAGATGAAGAAGTGAAGGAACTGCTACAACGCATGGGCATCACAGAGCCTACTCACACAAGTGCATGGAGAGTGGGCAAGAAAGGAATCGATGAGAAGGGAAACGTAAAGGATAGGGCACTTATTCTCCGCTTCCCGAATATAGAAATAAGGAAAGAATTTCTAAAGAAAAGGCCAACTCTTAAGAAAACCGGTATTTTCCTGGGAGATGACCTTACATTGGCACAAGTGGCACACATGCAAGAGTTGATGCCAGAGATCAGGGCAGCAAGAGAAAAGGGGAAAATCGCCTTTTATAGAGGAGGGAAAGTAGTGGTTTTGGAAAAGCACTCATCGTGACGGTGTGAGACCTATGGGGCAACGCTCCGGATAGCGGCGTGGAATTGTAATGGATCATATAGGCTAGATGTAGGTGCCTTTGAAGACAGCTTTAGGGACAGAGACATAGTTTTCTACTTAGAGACACACCTGATACCGGGACAGCTCATGCCACATGTGAAGGGTTATTTATGGGAAACAGCTGGTCAACCAGACAAGAGATCTCTACGGGGTAGCCGGGGTTCAGGAGGAGTAGCAGTCTTATTTAAAGAGGAGTTGCAACCACTAATACAGATTATCAGGAAAGATGAGCAAGCAAGGTATATGTGGGTGAGAATGAGAGCCAAGACAGGTAGATTTCTATGTATCGCTATATGCTACTTCCCCCCAGTACATCAGTCTACTCCTCACCTAAAGGACAGTCCCCTTTCTCCATATTGAATAATGACATATGGGAGTTCTCTAGAGATGGAGACATCGTTCTCTTAGGAGACTTTAATGCCAGAACGGCCAACTCTCAAGCAATATTCTATGATACTTCTGAGGAAATGCTCACAGAAGTGGATTTATCACAGAGGGGGCTTACTAGAACCTCACAGGATAAAGAATACACTGAATATGGGAGACATCTCATGGAGATGGCAACTATACATGGTTTGGCCATACTTAATGGTCTAGAGAATTTCCCTTTATCTGGGGGATTCACATGCTTCCCGCACAGGCATAAGGCCAGTACAGTGGATTATGTCATGACTTCACCAAGCTTTATTTCTAGTATCAAGGACTTTAAGGTGGGACCTAGACCGGTTGGGATTGCAGTGGATCATGCTCTCTTGACCTTATCAATCTCCTTCCAATACAATGCCTCTCAAGTACAAAGGAAGAAGACACACACAAGATATACTTTCACGCCAGAGACTGATTCAGTCTATGTGGAAAAGATCTATGATAGGATGTGGGCAGCCGAGCCAGTATATACTGTAGAGGAGATTACTTCTCAGTTAACAGAGATACTACATGGAGCAGCACAAGAGGCATACCTACATACTCAACCTGATCAGAAGAGAGGATCTGGGAACATGCCTCCAAACAGTTGGTATGACGAGGAATGCAGAGAGGCAAGAACCCAGGTTCAGAAAGAGCTTGCACTTGGGATCATCACATACAAGCAGTCTCGGATTGCTCTTCGGTGTATAATACGTCGCAAGAAAAGGGCATTTTTAGCCAAACTGGAGAAGGATTTATATAAGCTCTTCTTGAGTCAGGACTCACATGAGGCCTAGAGTTTATTTCACGAGCACTCACCGCCTCCGACGATTACTTCTCCTGAGATTTGGGGTCAATATGTAACATCATTATATATGGTATCTGGACAGCCTCCATTACCAGATCCGCTAGAGCCATGCCCTGCTACTAGTACTTTCTTTACTACGGAAATGGTGAAAAAAGCCATTGATAAGATGAAGACAAGAAGAGCATATGATCGTGATGGTTTAGTAGCAGAACATCTGATCCATGCCAGGGATCTACTTTCAGAAGTCCTTGCTCGTCTGTTTAATCGGGTCATGTGTGAAGGATTATCTTAATCTTGGAAATTATCTACTATCGTACCTATTTTCAAGTCAGGGGATCCTATGATACCCGGGAACTACCGTACCATTATGGTAGGTCACACATTGACCCGACTATACGCATCCATTCTTGAACAAAAATTGAGTAGACGGGCAGAGAATGAGGGCATAAGGGCAACAAGACAAGCTCGATTCAGGAGGGATTGTTCCACTTTAGATCATGTTCTTACGCTCAGAGCCATTATTGAGGAAGGAAGAGCAAGCGGGAGAAGGATGTATTGTTGCTTTGTGGATTTTCGGAAAGCTTTCGATACAATACCAAGGGCCAGATTGATGCGCAGGATGCAAGAGTTAGGGGTCCCCAAAGAGATTATTTGGGGGATCATGGCCTTATACGGGTCAGTAACTGGTTATGTACGTACTCCAGAAGAGGATTCCGACATTGTTCATTCCACCGTTGGAGTAAAGCAGGGATGCCCACTGTCCCCTACTTTATTTGGTATGTACATAGATGAGGTATCAGATTACATTGATAGAGAAGGTGACAGAGGTGCTCAACTTGAAGGGTCATGGATCCCTTTGTTGTTGTATGCAGATGATATTGTATTGATAGCAGAATCACCAGATGGAATGCAGAGGCAGCTAGATGCATTACATAAATTCACGGAGGACAGTGGACGGTCAATAAACTTGGGTAAAACCAAAGTTCTGGTGTTTAACACCACACCGCAGTGGGTTAGGAGATCGGCACCTACATTTGCATATGGCCAAGATACAGTAGAGTACACAGATGCATACACATACCTGGGTGTGGTATTTGAAGGACCGAAGTTTACTCTTAAGAAAGCAGCGGATGCTAGATTGTCCAGAGCCTCTGCGGCCTTGGGAGGGTTGGAGAGGATGTGTTCACAAGTGCAGTTTCAGGAACCACGAACAAAACTTTGGCTCTTTGATACTATGGTGGCTTCGGCTATGCTTTCTGGGGTTGAGATTAGAGACCATCTGTGGATCAGTATAATTGGAAGTCAATGGAGAGACCTTTGGTATCTATGATTTCCTGAATGATTAGAGCCAAGGCCTCCGTACCACACGCGATCACCCGAGCCAGATCAGTGTCCTTTATACATGGTTTGTGGGATACAAATAATTGCCGATATACTAGACTGGCCCTCGAATCTTCTCGACAATTAGCAATGAAAGGGGATACATCATGCTGGTATGCGCAACTCTCCTCGTGGTTTCAGAGACACGGGTTCAGTATGGAAAGATTACCCCCCTTCCAATACTCTCTTGCGGCTCCATCACTGGCAATTACACGAACGGAGATTAATAAAATCATCCGTCAGGATCTTATACAGTTGGATACTAAGAGGACATGGGTAGACCCTACACAAGAATT
Source organism: Adiantum capillus-veneris (assembly GCF_014529385.1). Taxonomy (NCBI): domain Eukaryota; kingdom Viridiplantae; phylum Streptophyta; class Polypodiopsida; order Polypodiales; family Pteridaceae; genus Adiantum; species Adiantum capillus-veneris. Next base: position 50,352,745 of record NC_140932.1, read on the forward strand.
GGGCACGAAGATGGCCGACTACAAAGAAAACTTCCTACAACTATCTAAAGATGGATTTGTGATTCGCCTGAGCTAATGGATACCCACTTGTCTCATGGTTTGAGATGTGCTATTGGTCAGATTTGTACATCCTCACATTAGCTGGAAATTGAATTTGGCAGATTTAGGGGAATCCCACCTGAGAGCAGAATTTGCAAGTTATGCGGAATGGAGCCGGAGACAAAATTACACTACATATGCCATTGCACCGTATACTATGAGATACGTGGGCGTTTCCATTGCCTATTAAAGAAGGCTTTGGACCTCTAGATAGAGTCATGCAATACCAAGATCAAAGATGCTTAGGCTTGTACCTACTGGAACTACATCGGCACAGGGATAATCTAATGAGAAGACAAAGAGCACTACAGCCTCAGAGGCAGATCACAGATTTCTTCGGATCGAGAGAAGCAAGAGTGGAAGGAGAAGCAAGAGGCCAGCAGCCAGCACAAAGGAGTACCCACATTCATACCAAAGGCACCCTCATTGACAGGGCGATTGAGCTTAGGAAATCGAGACGACCACGACCGAGATGCAGAAGCACACTTCACCGGAGGAGACTACAACAAAGGATTAGAAGCATTATAGCCAAACACCCAGAATGCTCCTAAGAAGTTTATTTAATAATTTGTATTTAGTTTTTCACATTTATTTTCACACTTTTCACACTTAGTACTTTAGTACTAAGGTACCCAGACATTGTAACAGATTCACCACTTTTGTATCAGTTTGGTCTCATAGGTCATTCTGGCCTTTTGAAGACGTTAATATAACATTTCATTTCATTTCTCTCTCTCTCAATTGGGGAGATCCAGACGCCCACGACTGCGGAGGACTACACAGCATCGACGGAGGCTACATCAGAGGATTCGGATCACTTTGGCCCAACATGCACGACGCCCGGTCAGATGGCTGACCATGGAGGAGATTGATGAGATCCGCCAGCGACCAATGCTGGATCTCTTGTGACTTGTGATTTAGCTATCCTGGCTAGCTGCTTAGTTCACACCTACCAGCTTAGGATTTCATTTCATTTCATAGTATTTCATTTTGTTACTCTGACTTTGTATCAGATCCACCACATTGTAACGCTCTGGTCTCATAGGTCATTTTGGCCTTTTGAAGATGTTAATAAAACGTTTCATTTCATTTCATTTCTCTCTCTCTCTTGCCCCCCCCGCCCCCCCAAAAAAAAACCCATATACCATGTATCTTGTATCCTGGCCTCCCATAAATCAGCCACTTCCCCCCCTACCATAGGGCCACATTTTATTACTTTGTACTTTTGTTCTTTCCCGATAGATAGAGGACACACACATATACATTTGACATGCCTCATAGGCCAACTTTGGCCTCTAATAGTAAAAAGACCTTTTGGATACTGATGTATATGTATATGATGTCTCGACTGTCAGAGAGCTCCATGGTATCAGCTAACCCTTTGTATTCCCCTTGTATCAGCTTTCATCCTACCCCTACCCACTATTTTCTTTTCAGTTCTTTGTACTTTTTGTACCCAGACCTGGTATTAGATTCACCATATGTAACCTTTTGGTCTCATAGATCATTTTGGCCTTTTGAAGACGTTAATATTAAGATCCAGAAGGATTGTATCAGTTTGGTCTTATAGGTCATTTTGGCCTTTTGAAGACATTTAATATGACAGTTCATTTCTAAAAAAATAAAAAAATAAAAAAATCACTATTAAGTCAACAACTCAAGGGCACAACATCAAGATAAATATAGATAGCACATCACCACAAAGGTATGATTCCAAATGTCGATCAAATATACAATAATTGACCAAGACTATTTCTTAGTTCTCAATCTCTGACATCTCCTACCATATACATTTTTATAATGTCCAAGAGGCATGAGCACAACAAGAGGAACATCATCTCTATCAAACCTGCATGAAGGTACACAAGTCTCCCCATAAGCCCTATCGAACTCGAGAGAAACAGTTGGTATCTGTACTGAAGAAGAGACACCAAAAAGAGGTGGATCCTTTAAAGGGTCCCTACGCTTGTAACCTATCTAACTAGATGCATCTCTGTCTGCCTCTGTCCCCTTCTTTGCTTCTCTCCTTCTGGCTCCCTTAGCCTCTGACCTCCTAGAATCTAATTATACTTACATCTGTCTCTTTTGAGACACTATCTACTGTCTCTAATTTGGATGCTCTATCTGCCAAGTGCATCCAGCTGCCATACGACCAGCTCTGCTACATACAAAACAGTGTCCTAGTAAAACAATGAAAAATACTTGTTGCTATCTCCTCCATGTATCGTCGATAGAGAGATGAATCAAGGATTCTTACTTACGAACGAGGAGGGATGAAGAATCAATCTTAGGGAGGGGATGGTACACCACACTAACTCAAAACAACACCCAGGCTACTGCCAATCCCTATATTATGTGATTGCAACTCTGCAATAGTCTGGAAACCTCAATGTAACTGCTAGACCCTCACCGAGGTCAGCTAGATCCATCCCCTGTCTCCATCTAAACAAACAACAATATGCTTTGCTAAAGCTCAGGGGACTCTTTGCCAATCCTAGACTAGCCTCTTCTGATGTCTCGAACTGAGCCCTGCGGCAACCTATCCCCAATGGAGAGAGTCTCACAATCCTGGGAATATGTGACACAAGAAAGATAGCTCTAAGGAATTCCAGAAGCTGGCTTGCTGGCAGCCTCCTTTTGACCACTTTGAATACCAAACAGCATGCCTCGAAAGTAGCCACTGAACTGTAAGTGTATCTGCTGAAATTCTGATCCCAATAGATAATCCATTATAATCCATGGTGAAGACCTATCTCACCTACGATGAACAGCCGAAAGCAGCCTAAGAGCTGGAGATGGTGACCCTACCTCCGATGAAGAGCGCCAATGAGATAGCTCCCTAGAACAAAAACAAATACCCGATGCACTATGTGCACTGAAGGCTATGGTGAAGATTTGATTATGGTGGGCAACACCAATGCAGTAAACTACAGAAGCGAGAGGAGTGGCTGTGTCCCACGGTAATGTCCCTAATTCTCAGAAGCTGACTGGTAAATACAACACTGCTTTATCACATGAGCAACTCCTTAGCCTTTTGTAAGGCGACAAAACTGTCATCGACCACTGTGAAGACTTGCTGATGGGTTGAGCATAAGTCCCAAGTGAGATGGCAAACTGGCTTCCCTCAAAACATCACATATTCAACAATTTTGGGGTGGTCTGCATCATCATCAGAAACTTGTCACACTATCACAAACACATAGGGACATCTTGCTTGTCTTATCTTCTCCAGTTCGATGGTTGTTTGTATGAGTTGATGTAACTGTTCATACATGTTAGACAGACAAAAAGGTCATATGTTGTAAACATACCTGCTTTATCCCTTCCTGCAAAACAAGAGTGTGAATATCGAGAAGCCTGGCTGTGAATGCGTCGGCTTCCCTTGTCCTGCAAGTTCAATAGATATTGATTTCATTATAGAAAGACAAAGAACTAAGCAACCCAACCCACAGATGTGATAGGGTTTCCTACCTTGACAAAGATTCCTGCAAAAATTTGTCATCTCTGCTTATGTCATCTACTAGCTTGTTGAACAAGGGACCTAACTCAACTGCTTGTTTGAAGTGTCTTGTGTAGAAAGAGGAAGGCAGAAGGGATAATGGAGCATGAACCAGCCCTGTTCCAGGAATTCTGCCTGAGCTCTGTAAACATTACATCCAGGAAAGGCTTAGCACAACTCTTGCGAACACAATTTGGTAATTGCGAACTAAACATGCATAGAGGAACAAACATACAAATGCCTTAATTCTTTCGCACACATAGGACTGAGAAACCTGTTCCTATTCCATTATGAGCATGAGCTGACCATGGTTATCCCATGAGAGCAAGCAGCCCCTGCTAGCAAACAAGCATACGCCATCCAATTTATGCATGTATGGTAGCTGTATACTTTGACTTGCAATATGCTGGCATAATAAACTCACATCTGCACGATAAAAATAAAAAATGGAGCATCTATTGTCCTCATATGAAATCCCTAAGACTGTAAAATATATGGAGTGACTGGCACGTAATAACTTTGTAGCCAAGCATCTACCTTTCGAGTTCTTAAAACCATGTTGCAAAGACACAACTGCACCTACACTACCTCAATCTAGCACCTTCACATCGTGAAACATCTTGTCAAAGACCCAAGAGTCCAGTCTACCAAGTCATGGAGTTTTGATTCGGTGGCACTATATGGGAAACTTCTAAAACCCCTGAACCGTGAGTATTTCAAAGATTATTAATATGCAGTATCAAGCCACTCACCTCGACTGATTTGTCACCCATCACTATACCCTGTAAAGATGCCCATGCAAGTGCTTCTGGTAAAATCTGCTCAGCTAGCTCTTGAGGCACAATTCCAGCAGTTTCAATTGATAAATCTGAAGAGAAAACCTCCATGGATGCCTGAGTATGGACAGGCAGTATTGCAACCTTATGTGACAAGCGGAATTGGCACCTCACTGTCGTTCTCAATGCAAAAGCTGAAGCTTGTTTTTTGTGTAAAGTTCCTGAAATACATTCTTGTGATTAGAATACCTTGAACAAACAAACAACTAAATAAAGTAAATTTTAAAGGAAAGAAGAGGCTAGGAATGTAAAAGAAAAACAAGGGATCTGATGTTTCTACTCTCAGGTAAGAAAGAATCATGCTACCCTTAGCAGCTCTTCTGAGGAATCCACTGTAATAAAAAGCACAGCTACACTTGAGACAAATCTTTAGAACTTAACACTAAAATAAGAGGTAAACCTAGACTTAAAAACTGCTGCAATTGTGGAGGTGATGAAATAAAACCTGACAGTAGTAACGGAGGCCCAAGTTGCCCTTGGCTTAAATTGTGCCTCTTAGCCTCACAATAAGGTGGTTATACAATTTGCGGTGCTAGTGAATCCAGAAAGACATACATTCACACTCCCAGGGGCTATGAAGGAGTTGGTTCACTTTTTGAAGGACTTTCACATGACAACCATGGAAAGAGTGGGACATCTATACAGACCTTCGTAAGGTCAGCAGAGCTTGCAAGCTATGAGATGGGATAAAAGAGCCTATGATAGAAAGAAGATACTCAATCAAGTAAAAGTATTATTATTTCAGAAATAACCTACCAGATATAAATCCAACGAGCTATTTCTCTCGCATTTAACCATGATCAAGCACTCACAAAATAGGAGAAAATAAACCAAATGTCCAAGTACAACAATGAATGTTGAGTTATAAATTAGTGATGGAAAGAAAGCGCACCCTTGTGCTGATTAAAACAGGTAGAGAGGAGCCTACCTAGAAAATACGAGTCATATGGACCATCCAACCTTTGCCACATAGACCATGCCCCTAGCTGGTAGCATCTGAAGATGCAACAATAAAAATGAGAATTTCATAGAACCATGCACTCCCTCAGTATAACCTCATGCTGCAATAGCCTCATGGGTTCTACAATTGCTAGTGGTGGCCATGATTCATGAGTCAGCATTGCAAACGAGGCTGAGGACCTCCTCTAAAAGGTAACTACAAACAAATACCGTGTTTATATTGACGTCCTCGTGCAGACTAGACACCCATTCCGACTTTTAGAGGAGGCTGAGGACCTCCTCTACAAGGTAGCTGCAAACAAATACTGTGTTTTCATTGACGTCCTCGTGCAGACTAGACACCCATTCCGACTGTTCTCAAGGTAGACTGTCTCCTCTAGGACGTTGAAAAGGAGGGCTGAAAGCGTTTCACCTCTAGAGCATAGCCTGCTTGTAGCTTGGAATGGATACTCACACACCCAAATGGTAAAGGAAACTCACCCAAATAGGTCCTTCTTCACTCGAATCAAGAGGTAACTAGTGGGGATTACAAGCTCCCGCCAACCCAACAAGATGCATGTAGAGAGTCGGTGACGATAAGGCATGGGATCACAGCAGACGCCAACCAAGCCAATGTGAAGGTCCTCCCAAGGTGATCAAAAGTTCAGCCAATAAAGACACATACTCATATCCTCTCACACTCGACTCGATTCCCAAATCTCTCCCACTCTTCCTTACACACTCGGCCCCAATGGTGCGCACACACACCCGCAGACTATGTAGAAAACGCCTCTATCTTCTTCACCAAATGTCACGTGACACATCCAACCCTATGTGTCAGTGGACAAGCTACTTCAATAACAAGGGTTCCATCAGTCCAGTCAGTCTACATTAGAAGTGTTCTGGCACTTTTGTGAGTCTGTTCGCAGACCGTGCATGCCCAGGCACTTAGTGTAGATGCATATCCTCTGGTTGCACACAGCATGATCATAAGCATTCCCATCTGAATCCATCAGAATCCTTCAGGGAAATTTTCCAGTGCATTTAGCCTATTTTACCTATTTTTGACATTTTTCACTTATTAATTTAAGTGACTTTTGTTGGAAAGTAGGTAGGGCAAATTGGGTAAGATAATATATAAGCAAACCAAGGTTAGCACTATTTGGCAGATGAGCAAGGAGAACACAAGCCTTCGGCGACAGGTTCCCCCTCTCTTTCAGCAAGACTCTCAACCTTGGCGATTCCCTCTCAAGCAGACTTCCCCTTGCTGAAAGTCTGCTTGAGAGGAAATCGCCAAACTAGGCGATGATGGGGATCTGGAAAAACGCCAATGCTCGGGGTTTGTGGGCGATGATTACCTTCATGAAAAATGCCAATGGCTGATGTCCTATGGCGTTTTCAGCAAGACTCATTGCCATAGGACATCAGCCATTGGCGTTTTTCATCAAGGTAATCATTGCCCACAAACCCCCAGCATTGGCGTTTTTCCAGATCCCCATCATCGCCCAGTTTCTCCTAGCGTTTTCAGCATCGCATTGCAGTAGAAAATCAGCGTCAACAGCCCCCGAAACAGCGTTTTCAGCAGTAGAAATCAGCCCCAAAACCAGCGTTTTGATTTGCAGCAGATTTCAGCCTTGAGCGTTTTTGGACAGCAGATGAATAGCTTCAGTTTTCAGCCCTAGCGTCAGTCTCATCATTCCCGTCTTCGACATCGACCTAGCCTAGACTTGCATCAGTCACATGCATCCACTTTGTACCAGTTTGTGCAATCAATCGTAGACCACTCTCGCCAACGAGAGTGGGGCTTGCGGAGGAGGGTTTTACATTATCCTTGGTGTCGTATTTCTCTTCTCTCTCTCTCTCAGTCTCATACACTTCGGCTAAGCAAGGCTCAAGAATCTTATTCACGGCAGGCTAATAAGCATCGTCAGGATGTCTCAATCAAGGAAGGAGATTGGATATATTTAAGAATCATGAAGCAACGTCTTAAGCAAGTTGGAAAGAAGTGTCCCAAGTTGTCTTTTCGAATGTATGGTCCATTTCCAATCATTAAAAAGATAAATGAGGTTTCAGTGAAATTGAAGTTGCCTAACTCATGGTCAATGCACAACGTTTTCCATGTTTCTTGGTTGAAAGTGTTTCAGGGAACACCTCCAAAGGACATTTGGGAAGAAGAAGAACCGGAGATCATCGATGAAGCTGAAGTCATGAAGCAGGAGCAAGTGTTGTTGCATCGGTTTCGACAGGGTTCGAAGAAGCAAGTGAGACAATACTTTTTGAAGTTCAAGGATCGAGGGACCCACGAAGCGATGTGGATCGACGAAGAGTTTTTAAGGATTATCCAGAGTTGTTGGCAGACTACAAGGAAGCCATGCAGCTCGGTACCAGTACCTCACTTTAAAAAGGAGGGGATGTCACGTGATACATCCAACCCTATGTGTCCGTGGACAAGCCATGCAGCTCGGTACCAATAGCTCACTTTAAAAAGGAGGGGATGTCACGTGATACATCCAACCCTATGTGTCCGTGGACAAGTTCCCTCTCCGTCCCTTTTTGTTACGGGACCCTGGAGAGAGGCCCGTTAATGGGACTTAGGGGCCGTGCGCGTTCGCCGATCCTTCACCTGAACACAAGTTAGCCGACTTCACAACAAGTTGAGCAAGTATTTCAAAGGGACGCGCGAGACAAGATTTGTAGAAACGAGCCCGTGACGGGCGCTTTGTATTGATTCAAAAAGTTGATTACAAAAAGGGACGGAGGCCCCTCCGGCGCCTCTGAAGACTGGGTTAACCTAACTCCAACCTAGTATGGGTAGATGGTTTTATGGACGTGAGGATTGCCGCCCCGGCTCCGGTTGAACAACCGGCCCCCTCTTAGCTACCCGGCAGGATGTGCACGGTTCACCAAGAGTGGAGTACTACTCCCATATAAGTCCTTTAATTTGGGGCGCTCAGGCATACCACCCAAGCCCCATGGCCTTGAGGTAGAAATCCCTCTCAAGGAATCACCGTTGGTGCCGTCAAGTAGCCGCGGTTCCAAAAACTGATCAAAATGCCGAAACGGCCCCGCGGGCGCGTCCCGGGCCGTTTTGGACCACGGGACCCCCGGGGACCCGGCCACGGCCCAAGCGGGGCTCTCACTTGCATAAAGCCTTTCGGGGGCTCCCGGAGTCGTGTTTCGTCCACGGGAGCGACGGGTCCACGGGTCGTCATGTTGGCCCGCGGGGAGCATGGCCGCGGAGGGGCAATTCACCAAACGGGGCCTCGGTCCCCCTCAAGTGCCGTCCACGGTGGAAAGTTAGGTTAGCGGGAGTTAGGTTAGAATGGGAACGTGGACCGCTGGGCCGCATGAGGGACAGCCCATATGGGGGCGCTAGGGGCAAGGAGGGACCGCCGACGCGCCGCGAAAAAGTTCCCTCTCAAGAGGATCCCAACATTCTCCCCCCCCTCAAAGAACTTGACGTCCTCGTCAAGACTGCCAAGCATCTGACCACATAGTGCATACATCGCATAATTGTCACATAACGCATCTTTATTCTGCTAAAACTGAGCATAGCTGTGCTGAAACTAATGCATCCTAAACTACTACTGTACATGGTTGTGGTCTTCTATGCCCTAGGCATGTGCTTGAGCTCCGGAATCCGGTAGTACCGAAGCAACAACTGTTTATCCATTGCAATGACTCTATCTTCTGGCACCCAAGTGCAATCTGACATTGGCCGCCCTCTCCACTTTACATAGAACTCTAGGTTGTTGCGCCTGAAGCGGTGTTTGATGATAATTTCTGGCTCAAAAGGGTTTACTCCTTTGTCTAGCAGAGGCACATGGCGGCCGTATTTCCCATCAACTTGAAATCGTTTGAGTAGGCTGATGTGAAAAACATTGTGGATCTTGACATTGGAGGGTAGCTCCAGCTTGTAGGAAACGTTGTTGAAGTCTTGTAGCACCCGATATGGACCGTAGAAGCGGTGGTTGAATTTGGGTGTCAAGTTCTCGGGAAGGTTGATGTTCTGGGCACTTACCAGTACCAAGTCACCTTTCTGGAAGAACTCTGTTCGTGCTTTTTCATTATGTTTGGCTACATACTTGTCTTTGTATTTCATCAAGTGCTTTCTGGCTAACTCCAAACGTTTGTGCCAAGCCATCAGAAACTGCTCAGCATCCTGATCTTCTGCATGCATAGTGCCCGAAGCAAGTGCCATGGGCGTAATCACTTCTTTTCCTGTAGCTAGTTTAAATGGTGTGTAACCTGTCCCCGAGTGCACACTGCTGTTGTACTGAAACTCAAGGACTTCCAGAAAATCTGCCCAATCCTTTTGATCTGCTTGGACATAGCAACGGATGTAATCTTCGATGCCTTGATTGATCCGCTCAGTCTGCCCATCTGTTTGGGGGTGATAGGCTGATGAGAACCTGAGTTGCGTGCCCAGGAGCTTGAATAACTCCCGCCACATATCGCTTAAGAATCGCCCATCGCGGTCTGACACAATTGCCAGGGGCAGTCCGTGATTCTTAAAGACATGCTTGAAGAAGAGCCGTGCTGTCTGGTAGGCTGTAAGAGGCGGCTTGGCGGGGATGAAGTGTGCTTGCTTTGAAAAGTAGTCCACGATCACGAAGATGGTAGTGAATCCGTGGCTTTCGGGTAAGTCGACAATGAAGTCCATGCTTATCACATCCCAGGGTCGAGATGGTGTAGGCATAGACATCAAAAGCCCTGCTGGCTTTATTCGCTGTGCCTTGACTAGCTGACATGTTGGGCAAGTTCTTACATACTCCACCACATCCTCCTGCATCTTTGGCCAAAAGAAATAGCGGCTTAGACTATCAAAGGATCTCTTTTGCCCACCGTGCCCTGCAACTTTGCAGTCGTGGGTTTCCCAGAGTAGCTTCGCTTTGAGCGTGGGATCATCTGACACATACACGCGGTTATGAGCATACCATAGCCCATCCCGCAAGTCGAACAGTCCCACTGAGGTCTTGCCTTGTCGCCAACTTTGCATCATCTGTAATACTGCGGGGTCTGTCTTACTGGCCTCGCGAATCTGATCCAGTACTTCGTCACTGCTTATTATGCTAACTGCATTAACCTCGGACATGCGACTGAGAGCATCTGGCATCGCATTCTGCTTGCCCGGCTTGTGGATGATTTCTATGTCATATTCCGCTAGTTGATCCTGCCATCGACTCTGTTTGTGAGAGAGCTTAGGCTGTGTCTGGAAATACTTCAGTGAAACATTATCTGTGTATACTTTCGTGTGCTTGTCCAATACGTAGTGACGCCATTGGTCAAGACAGTATACCACTGCATACATCTCCTGCTGTGTGTAGCCCATCTCTTCTGTGGATCTGAGAACTTCTTCGAAATGTAGGCTACTGGTCTTTCAGCTTGCATTAGTACCCCTCCCAGAGCGATGCGTGAGGCATCAGTGTGAATTTGGAATGGCTTGTCGAACTCTGGGAGCTTGAGTACCGGTAGAGAACACATTACTTGTTTGATGTGCTCAAAAGCTCGTTGGGCTTCATCTGTCCACTTGAACGCTAGCGAACCCTTGGTGGTGTCTGTTATGGGAGCCATGATTTTCGAAAAATCTTTGATGGACTTTCGGCAATACTGAGTGAAACCCATGAACTTGCGTACCTGTGTGACTATTCGGGGGGCGGGCCAGTTCACCACGGCCTCAATCTTTTTAGGCTCCACTCGGATTCCATCTGCAGTGACCAAGAAGCCCAAGAATTCCACTTCCTGTACTGCGAAGACGCACTTTTCCAACTTTGCATACCACTTGCATTCTCTGAGTCTGCGGAGCACCTGGCGCACATGCTCTACGTGCTCTTCATAAGTTTTGATGTAGATTAGCAGGTCATCCAGTTACACAATGAGGAATTCATCCAGCATGTCGCCGAAATCTGTATCCATTCCAGCTGAGAAGGTGGCCACTCCATTGGTGAGGCCAAAAGGGAGCACTAGCCATTCGTGAGCTCCATATCGTGACCTGAAAGCTGTCTTGTGCACATCCTCGTCCACGATCCGAATCTGGTGGTATCCTGATCGCAGATCAACCTTAGTGAAGTATTTTGCCCCTGCCAACCTGTCTGTTAGATCGTCCATGTGCGGCAGAGGTACCTGTTTCGGATAGTTATTTTATTTAGGGCTCTGTAGTCGACGCAGAGCCTGGATGAGCCGTCCTTCTTTGTGACAAAAAGAACCGGGGCCCCGTAAGGGGACTTGCTAGGCCTGATAAAACCTGCTTCAAGTAGTTCCCCCAGTTGCTTCTTCAGTTCTTGTAGCTGTGTGGCATCCATTCGGTAGGGTGGACGGACTGGCGGCGAATGGCCAGGCACTAGTTCAATTTTGTGGTCCACTGCTCGTTTAGGTGGGAGCCCAGCTGGAAGCTGCGGCGGTACCACGTCCTTGAATTCTTCAATCACCTTGATGATGCGACTATCCCCGATAGTGCACTCTTCGTCTGAATCTGCTAGTGTTACTTTCATCACACAGCAGTGAACCTGGGCCCCTTGTTTGAGAGCCTTCTCTGCTTGCTTTGGCGAAATCCACATTGAGTCTGGGACTAGGTCATCCCAGCTAACTCGAGTCTTCCCTTTTTCCGTTTTCGTTGGCATCGGTGTCTTAGTCTGAGCTGCGTTTACCTGCCCTCGAGCTTGAGGTGGTACGTAAGGTTGTGGCTTAGAATGAGCTTTTTCTTGAGTGGTCTTGCGGGCAGGAGACGTGTCCATTGGTTGGATGATCGGAACAATCACCCCCTTTCCATTCATGTCCAGCATCAGTTGATTCATGCCCTTGGCGTACAACCCCATCACATAGGAGTCATACCAGGCCAAGCCAAACATCATGTCGTAGGAATCCATGGGCACGACGATGAAGTCCACTTTGGCTCGCCATTCACCTACTTGGACCGCCACGTCGTATGCCATTGCTGTGTTCGAGTCTTCGCCTTGTACGAAGCCTACTGAGATGCTTCGTCCTCCTCCGGGCTTGCAGGTCTTTACTCCCAAGCGTTTGGCGCATGATGGTGAGATGAAGTTGTGACTCGCTCCCGAGTCGAGCATCGCCAATTGGGACTGCCCGTTGATCACCGTCTTGACATACATATTTGGGATTGGCTTGATACGAGCTGCTAGGCAGTGTAGGGAAGCTTTGATGGCTCCTACACGGACCGTTCCTTCGGTAGACTCTTTGTTTCCGCTTTCAGCCTCTTGCTCCGTGATTTCAGTGATCTGCACTTGTGACGTTCCTGTCCTGTCAGCGTTGGTCTCATTGGCCCAAGCGGAGTGAGCTCGAGACTGAGAGCTAGCTTTGTGACAATCATTATCCCAATGAGGACTCCCACAGTTACGGCAGGGGCGGGGCGGGTTCGCTCTCCAAGGCAGCGTCCGTTGAGGAGCCCCTCCACGCTGGTTCACTGAGAAGTTCCTACTACTCGACGAGCCGCTGTAGCTGCTTGGCGCGTTATTGCGAAAGTTCCCGTACAGTCGGGGCTGGTTTGACGTGCTGCCTGCGGGCTCACTTCTTTGAGGCCCGGCTGAAGACTGATTTTTGTTTGAGTTGGAAGGGGTATTCCCACTTCCCCCAGACTTTGTGTTGGTGGCCCCCTTTCGGCGCAAGTCGGAGTCCACTAGCCTTTCTGCCATGGCCAGCGCTGCCATGTAGTCGACAGGATTCTGCTTTTCGATCTCCCTACGGGCCCAATCTTTGAGCCCATAGAGGAAACCGTGGAGTCTCACTCTCTCCCAAGTCATCTGTTCCACTTTCAGCATGGACTGCCTGTATTTGGACACATACTCCTGCAACTTGCTCTCACCTTGGGTGATGGCCCTCCATTCGTCTAAGTGTCTGAAGTCTTCATTCTTCGGAACGAAGTAGTCCCGCATCTCAGCCTTGAGGCGGGTCCATGACATGTAGGGATTTTTTCTCTCTTCTAGAAGGAACCAACTGTAGGCATCCTCTGTTAAGAAATGAGACACCACTGATGTCCATAAGTGTTCTTCCATTTTGCTGGTGCGGAAGAAGCTCTCTGTGTCGCGGATCCATTTTTCCAGTATCAGTGAGTCCCGTTGGCCCGAGTAGGGAGAGGGCTTGATAGGCTTGAAGCTTCCCATTCCATCACTCCCACTCGCGGGAACTCCTGACGTGCTTGCCGGTCCTTTTCCTTTGTCTGCTGTGGCATTCTGAGCATTCAGCAGACTCACCTGTACGAGCTGTTGGACCAGCGCGGCTTGAGACTCTAGTATAGCCTCCCACCTGTCCATTCTGTCATAGCGAGGGGGGTCATTCCTCTCCCCGTGAAATGAGTCTCCGTCTGCGTGACTCATCGTGTTGGGTGACGAAGGCGCGGATTCAAACTCTGGCCCGGCTTCGTTGATAGGCTCTAGGCGTTGTAGTCTCCCTTGCGAACGTATCCACCTGGAATACTCCCAAGACTCAATTACACCGTCCGCTGCGATTTCTTCCAATCTTGAAGCGGGTAGGGGAGTGCTGCTGGAGTCACTTTCTGCGGGTCTCTGTGCCCCTCCGTTAGGCATAGACCGGCTTTGATTTTCTAGCTCTGATACCAAGTGTTACGAGACCCTGGAGAGCGGCCCGTTAATGGGACTTAGGGGCCGCGCGAGTTCGCCGATCCTTCACCTGAACACAAATTAGCCGACTTCACAACAAGTTGAGCAAGTATTTCAAAGGGACGCGCGAGACAAGATTTGTAGAAACGAGCCCGTGACAGGCGCTTTGTATTGATTCAAAAAGTTGATTACAAAAAGGGACGGAGGCCCCTCCGGCGCCTCTGAAGACTGGGTTAACCTAACTCCAACCTAGTATGGGTAGATGGTTTTATGGACGTGAGGATTGCCGCCCCGGCTCCGGTTGAACAACCGGCCCCCTCTTAGCTACCCGGCAGGATGTGCACGGTTCACCAAGAGTGGAGTACTACTCCCATATAAGTCCTTTAATTCGGGGCGCTCAGGCATACCACTCAAGCCCCATGGCCTTGAGGTAGAAATCCCTCTCAAGGAATCACCGTCGGTCCCGTCAAGTAGCCGCGGTTCCAAAAACTGATCAAAATGCCGAAACGGCCCTGCGGGCGCGTCCCGAGCCGTTTTGGACCACGGGACCCCCACGGACCCGGCCACGGCCCAAGCGGGGCTCTCACTTGCATAAAGCCTTTCGGGGGCTCCCGGAGTCGTGTATCGTCCACGGGAGCGACGGGTCCACGGGTCGTCATGTTGGCTCGCGGGGAGCATGGCCGCGGAGAGGGGCAATTCACCAAACAGGGCCTCGGTCCCCCTCAAGTGCCGTCCACGGTGGAAAGTTAGGTTAGCGGGAGTTAGGTTAGAATGGGAACGTGGACCGCCGGGCCGCATGAGGGACAGCCCATATGGGGGCGCTAGGGGCAAGGAGGGACCGCCGACGCGCCGCGAAAAAGTTCCCTCTCACGAGGATCCCAACAAAGGGTTCCGTCAGTCCAGTCAGTCTAGATTAGAAGTGTTCTGGCACTTTTGTGAGTCTGTTCGCAGACCGTGCATGCCCAGGCACTTAGTGTAGATGCATATCCTCTGGTTGCACAAAGCATGATCATAAGCATTCCCATCAGAATCCTTCAAGGAAATTTTCCAATGCATTTAGCCTATTTTACCTATTTTTGACATTTTTCACTTATTAATTTAAGTGACTTTTGTTGGAAAGTAGGTAGGGCAAATTGGGTAAGATAATATATAAGCAAACCAAGGTTAGCACTATTTGGCAGATGAGCAAGGAGAACACAGGCCTTCGGCGACAGGTTCCCCCTCTCTCTCGGCAGGACTCTCAGCCTTGGCGATTCCCTCTCAAGCAGACTTCTCCTTGCTGGCGTTTTCAGTAGGACTCATCGCCATAGGACATCAGCCATTGGCGTTTTTCATCAAGGTAATCATCACCCACAAACCCCCAGCATTGGCTCTTTTCCAGATCCCCATCATTGCCCAGTTTCTCCTAGCGTTTTCAGCATCGCATTGCAGCAGAAAATCAGCGTTTCGATAGCCCCCAAAACAGCGTTTTCAGCAGCAGAAATCAGTGCCAAAACCAGCGTTTTGATTTTCAGCAGATTTCAGCCTTGAGCGTTTTTGGACAGCAGATGAATAGCTTCAGTTTTCAGCCCTAGCGTCGGTCTCGTCATTCCCGTCTTCGACATCGACCTAGCCTAGACTTGCATCAGTCACATGCATCCACTTTGTACCATTTTGTGCAATCAGTCGTAGACCACTCTCGCCAACGAGAGTGGGGCCTTCGGAGGAGGGTTTTACATCATCCTTGGTGTTGTATTTCTCTTCTCTCTCTATCTCTCAGTCTCATACACTTGCACACACAGAGTCGATTCACTTTGTTTATGATCATTGCACTCTCTCATTAAGAACGGAAGGCTCTCCCTTCCATAAGAACAAAAAGGAACCTTGAGCATATTATGGAGCACTCATCTTGAGAAAGAACAACATTCATTCCGCTGCATCTTACACCAAAACACCATGACCATGGAGAAAAGCTCAATCACAGAGCACCCAAGATAATCCCTAAACATCAAATTGATAAGAGAAAGGTGTAATTCACTCTTCAAAGGTGGGGAAGATTCAAGAAACAGGTGCGGGACAGCACTATACACACCACCATGAATCCTCTTGGCTCCCTCTCTCACAGTAATGAATTCTCTATTTTTTCACTTCAACAAGCGGCCCCCCCTTTTGTTTTCACGGCATGCGAGCCGATGTGTCAAAAAATGGCCAATTTGGACCATATTTGACCAGTTTTAGACCATTTTTAGCCATTTTCGATGGGGACTGGGGGAAATAGTTACCAAAAATCACCAAATTGGTCACAGTGATTCCTCAAAGCATTTCAAAGCACTCTATTTCAGAATCCATCACTTTCTATACACGATGCACGTGATCTGGATAAATTCTACAAGGATATAGCCGAGGTGCCCCGACCACTACACAGATCACATTTTTGCGCATGAGAGAGCATTCTCTATACTTCCACTTGTTTTATTGAGACTCAAAAGCATATTGACATCATGTACAAGGAATTCCAGAAAACCATGATGTCACAAACAAGGGTCCAATCCATCCAGACGATATGTACATAGCGGTGACCTTGATTGAGCATGCTTGAGTATGTACATGGCATATACATATGCGACTTCTTTCAACAAATTGGCAAGCATCTATAAAATCTTTAGGTGTTTTCTTAGTCGCATAAAAAAACTTGTCATAACTTGCCAACTCCGTAGTCTGCTAGATCATTCATGATCAGCAACAGCAATTTCTGGGGCAAACACAGAGCGCATATCATCCTTAGAAGCTACCTCTGCGTGTAAAGTGACATTTGATTTGTCATGCTCTTCAAGAAGTATATCATCCTTTACGATTGTCATCATTCTTGGCACATACTTCTTGAGCTTGTATCCATTAACTCTAAATGAGTAAATGGTTCCATCCAAATTAGCAAGCTGATAAGTGCCATTCTTGTACTTCTTTGCTACCATGAATGGACCCTCCCATTTGATTTAAAACTTTTTTTTAAAGGTTCTATCCAATCTGCTATTGTATCTTAATACTATTTCACCCTCCTCTATCTCTTTGTCCTTCACATTTTCATTAAACCTTCTTTGTTGATGATATACCTAGATGAATCCAGGATAAGCCCAGATTCACCCTTAAAGGAAAGTGCAAGGTATAGACCCATGGTAGTCACCCACGAGACAATATAACCATCAGCTCCATCATGCATAGTATTGACTAAATACCACGACATCCCCACTAACGTCGTCAGTGCCCAATAGTGGGTGTAGAACTAGGTACTAACATATGCTCCCAAACACAACACACACCACACGCACACACACATGAGCATACATCAACACAAAGTTCAGCGTACTGAGTTTCTGTCATGACTCCGGAGATCAAGGGCAGACTCAGCCATAATGAAGCCTAGCACTAAAAGAAGCATTAAATCAAAAAAATTAGCACAAAAATGAGGTAGTTGATATGGCATACGCACCACAAAAGATAGAAAGAATTAGCACAATATCAACTGGTCGTAACTCGGACGAAAACTTCACAATGTGAAGTCTGCATGTCCGCTATACGACTAAAAAATATACCTAGATGAATCCAGGATAAGCCTAGATTCACCCTTAAAGGAAAGTGCAATCTCAACTTCAATGGACAACAACGCTTCCTTTCCAAACACCAAGTGAAATGGAGATAATCCTATTCCTGATTTCACAGATGTTCTATAAGCCCACAAAGCATATGAAAGTTCAAGATCCCATGTTTTACTATGACTTTGAGTCATTTTGGTAAGTATCCTTATAAGCTCTCCATTGAATCTTTCATTCATTCCATTGCATTGCGGATAATATGGAGTGGTGTACCTATGTTGTACCGTCAACTTCTCACATAAATAGTCGATCAACTCTCCACGAAAGCCCGGACCATTATCAGAGAGCAATTCCAATGGTACACCAAATTTACAACATATATCCTCAGACACAAATTTTCCAACATCCTTGCTAGTGATCTCTTTACTGCCTTTGCCTCATCGCATCTTGACAAATAGTCAACTGCAGTAAGAATATAACTTTTTTCTCTACCAGTCATAGACAATGGCCCTATTGCATCAAGGCTCCATTTCTCAAACAAATCATAAGCCAACATAATGTTGCGAAATTCAGCTTTGACTACTCTCTTACCCATATGTTGGCATGGTAAACATGATTTGCACCAATGATGGACATCCTTTTGTATGCTTGGCCACACATACCCTTCTTGTAAGATCTTCTGTAAAGTTACTTTCATTGCAAAGTGTCCACCACAAGATCCCTCACGGTTCTCTTCTAAAATTCTATAAATCTCTTCCTTCCAAGGTACACGATGTAGCACCAAATCACTCCCTTTCATGAAAAGAACATCATCATGAAGCACATATTTACCAACTTTCCTCATGAACGCATACTTCTTTGATGCTAGAATGTCTTGTGGTAAAAGGCCTGTCTGCAAAAACTCTTCTTCTTTTGACAAGGTTTCTCTTCCATGATACATAGCCTCATCAACTTTAATGACAAACACTTTAGTGATCATCTCCCGTGCAACATTATGAGCTTCTTCATTTTGGGACCTATCAACATGCATGATGCTCCAAGCTTCAAATTGTTTCAGCAATTGCTTCACTTGCAGACAAAGGCCCTCCAATTTTGGATTTTTGTTTTTCCACACTCCCACAACTTGCTTAAGCATTAGCAAGGCATCACCTCTTATTCGTAAACGTTAAAAATTCCAAGTTGCAAACACATATGTAAACCACTTTGAAGAGCAATGTATTCAGCCTCATTGTTGCTTTTTGCATCAAGCTTTAGACCTTACTTCCTAATCAAAACTCCTTTGGGATCATAAATTACAATGCCTCCAGAAGTTGCATCATGACTTTTCCTTTATGAGCCATCAAAATACATCAAGCATGCATTTTCAAGTTCTTGTATTCTCACCCTTTCTTGCTTCACGGCTACCTCTTTGATAAAAAATGGACTCTCTTTGTATGTAAGAAGATCTGTCAAAGTAGCTCTAGTGCTTTCCTCGACCATAAATAAGAATTGAAACTCTTGAAGCTCAATTATCCATTTCATCACTGTCTCTGACATGTTAGAGTTATTGAACAATTCAGGAAGTAGAGAATCGCTCGTCAAAAAGGCAAAAGGCCGTGGTAGTAGATAATGCTTGAATCTTCTACAAGCATATACAACGCTAACCATAACAAGCTCCACTTCAGAATAACCTCTCTCATTAGCATTCTTAACTCGGCTGGCACAATATATGGGCCTCATATATTGTGATCCTTTTCCTTTTTGTAAAAGCATGGCACCAATAGCATCTTCTCCCACTGATGGGTTAACATAAAACTCTTTTTCCCAATCTGAAGCTTGCATAGTAGGAAGAGAACCCAAAATCTCCTTGACTTTCTCAAAAACCTCTTCACATTCAACACTCCAAAGTAAGGGGTCAACCTTTGCTGCTTGCTGTAAAGGATAGAGAATCTGTGATGATAGGAACATGAATCTACTCATATACCTAACTTTTTGGATAAAAGTGGCTAATTGCTTTGTATCCTTTGAGAGACATTAATGCCTTGACCTTCTCAGGATTTGGATCTATTCCATTCTCTGATATCAGAAGCTTGACTCTAGGTTGTGCCAAATGACATTTCTTTGTAAAGGATAGAGAATCTGTGATGATAGGGACATGAATCTACTCATATACCTAACTTTTTGGATAAAAGTGGCTAATTGCTTTGTATCCTTTGAGAGACATTAATGCCTTGACCTTCTCGGGATTTGGATCTATTCCATTCTCTGATATCACGTCCCAGAAGATTGACTCTAGGTTGTGCCAAATGACATTTCTTTGGATTTGATTGTCCTCCACAATTATCATATCGTCTAAATGCTATCTCAAGCTTCATACAATGATCTAGTGGAGTACTATACACACAAAAATCATCGATGAAATCTTTGACAAACTTCCCCAAATATGGAGTGAACACCCAATTAACTCTTCTTCGGTACTCGCCAAGTCCATTGGTGAGCCCAAATGGTAGGATACAATAACAAAAGCATCCCCATGGAGTTTTGAGTAGTCTTCTTCTGATTTTCAAGAGCAATAGACATTTGGAAATAACCTGAAAAACCATCACACACACTATATCGTTCATGTCTTGCAACTAAGTCCAGAACTTCATCAATGAAAGGCAAGGGATAAGGATCCTTCTTTGTGGCTGCATTCAATGGCTTATAATCAACACAGACTCTCCATCTTCCATCCTTCTTGGGGGTCACAACACATTCTGCATTATCAACAGGGCACATGAAACCTCCTTCCAAAAGCTTATTCACCTCTTCTCTTAACGCTACCATTTTCTCATGTCCAAGCCTTCTAAGCTTTTGCCTAACAGGTATTGCCCCATCCTTGAGTTCAATCTGCACAACCTTTCCTTTAAAACCCCTTATTTCTTGGTAGAAGGTGATAAAAAGATTTGGGAACTTCTTTAATATCCTCGTGAACTCATTTCTTTCACCTTCAGAAAGATCTGAACATAGCATCGTTTGTAACATGTCTTCCTTGACCAAAGGATCCACTCTTGGTTGCATAAGCTCTTCTAGTTGCTCATAATGGCTTGACATACCTCCATCATATGACACTTGAAAGACACGAGCATCCTCATCCTTTTCCTCTTCAAGAAGAAAATAAGAGACATCAACTTCACTATCAGAGCTAAAATTAGTAGTATTGCCCTCGTCATTTGATTGCTCTCCATTTGAAGTTGAATATTCTTCGTCCTCTTCCTCTTCATCAATTTCTAGTGGCAGTTTGCTGGTCTCATCAAACTTCTTCTTACTTCCTTTCTTGTTATAGATAGTAATGGTTCCATGTCCCCAGTCCTGGATACCTCTCACTGCTTTCAGCCAAGGTCTCCCAAGAATAAGAGGAAAAGCTCTAAGGCCCACAAGCATGGCATGACAATTAACAAGTGTCTTGACATCAAATGCCTCTACTTCAAGGTTTTTGATAACTCCCAAACATTTGACTTTAGCATAATTGGCCAACCGTATTCTAAACTTTGAGCCACTTGAAATGATAAGTCCCAACTTCTCCACACAGGATTGTGTGATCACGCATATTTGGGCACCACCATCAATATAAACCTCTCCCAATACTTGCCCTTTATGCCAAGCATCTACAACTGAGCAAATGTCTGGCAACTCACCAATACATATCCAAGCTCTCCACAATTGTAGCATGTAGGAATAAATCTTCTACCACGATACACACCACGTCCACGTCCAAGATTTCCAATAGGTAGTAGAGCTTCACATTGTTGAAGACCCCCTCTTCCTGTTGGTGGTGGAGCACCTCTAGCATAACCACCTCTTCCACGTCCACCTCCAACGACATTTCGGCGCAATTCTTGCATCATATTCATTATGTTTTCCATATTGCGTTGCATTTGTTCCGTATCCATTTGCTTGTGTGCTCCTTGTTCACCCTGGCCTCCATTCGCTTTAACTTCTCTCTCATCTCCCCTTCTTTCCACTACATAATCCGCAATAATTCCATATTGCGTTGCATTTGTTCCGTATCCATTTGCTTATGGGCTCCTTGTTCACCCTGGCCTCCATTCGCTTTAACTTCTCTCTCATCTCCCCTTCTTTTCACTACATGATCCGCAATTATTCCATATTCACTTAATCCTTGTATCTTCCACTCCTTTTGCCTGGCTATGGTTACTGCTTCTTCAAAAGTGGCTGGTCTCCTTAACTCCACTTTCAGCTTTAAACTCCCTTTGAGGTTGGCAATAAAACGGTTCTTCTTTAACATGGTTGGTGGAGTCTCATCTCCAAGAGATACACACCAACAATCCCAAACACGTGTAAACTGCTTCAGGTAATCATCAACACTTTGATTCTCCTTCTGCACATGATTTAGAATCTCATACCAAACAGTATCAGGCTCCTCTCCTTCTCTAAAGAGATTCAAAAAAGCATGCTTAACTAGGTTGTAATCAAGCACAACTGGTGGATTTTGTGCTTGAGCTTGTGCCTCAAAATTTTGCAACTACCCCCTTGCATCACCTTGCAAGGTGTAACCAAAAAGACACAGCATAACGGCAGGATCTTGTATGCCATGTAGTAAACATTCCACTTCAATATTTTCCACAAACGCATTAGCATCTTCATGTGGCAATCCATGAAATTTAGGAAAGCTTTGCGTCATCTTTGTCCACCACAAAATCACTTACATGTGACGTTGATAGGGTAAGGGATGTCGATGGATCGCTCCAGTACCTAATCCACCTCACACTGGGTAACCCGGCCCCCAGTGCTTGGCTTCACAAAACCTCACAACCCTCAACAAAGGCTGCAATCCAATTCAATTACCGCATGAATTGCTACCCACAATTTGCACATACATAGGCGGCTGTCCCAGAGGACCCACAACCACATACATCATCAACTCCAAGAACTGCAATCCAAAAGTATGCATAGAGTTCTTGCCCTCCTCAATAGGGGCCACAAAAAACTGACAAGGAGGGCTGAAAGCATTTCACCTCTATAGCATAGGCTGCTTGCAACTTGGAATGGATACTCACACACCCAAATGGTAGAGGAAACTCACCCAAATAGGTCCCTCTTCACTTGAATCAAGAGGCAACTCATGGGGATTAGAAGCTCCTGCCAACCCAACAAGATGCATGTAGAGAGTCGGTGACGATGAGGCTTGGGATCACACCAGATGCCAACCAAGCCGACGTGAAGGTCCTCCCAAGGTGATCAAAAGATCAACCAACAAAGACACATACTCATATCCTCTCACACTCAACTGAATTCCCAAATCTCTCCCACTCTTCCTTACACACTCAGCCCCAATGGCACACACACACCCGCAGACTATGTAGAAAACGCCTCTATCTTCACCAAAACACCATGAACATGAAAAAAGCTCAATCACAGAGCACCCAAGATGATCCCTAAACATCAAACTGATAAGAGAAAGGTGTAATTCAGAATGAAGGGCTCGCTGCTGCTGTACACTCCCGCTGCACCATCGCCATCGCCTCCCCCCCCCCGCGTGCTGCCCGCTGCCCTCAGCCCCCGCTGCCCCCCGCTCGCCTGTCCCCTCCCGCTGCCCCCCCTCGTGCTGCCCTATTCCAGCCAATCCGCCCGCCCTCGGCCCCTACTGCCGCCACACGCTCTCAGCCCCAACCCGTTTTATCCCCCCCCCCCCGACTCGGCCCGTTCACCCATCAGTTTGGGCCCTCCGCCTCGGCTACTCCCTGCAAATTCGGCACTTTCGGCATCTGTTTCAACTCCTTGGAGCAGTGTTGGCGCGCCCTTTTGCAACACCCTCGTGTCGTCCTCTTCTTACGCCACAGCAGTAGACACAGATGAAGGCTCCAGCTTCGCCACAGAGGGACTCGCCAGAAGCCCCCTCGCCCGACCCCGCTGAGCCCACCATTCGACTTGCTCTCTCGCCTACAGAGCAAGCGAGCCTTGCCGCCGAGGTAGAGCGATTGCAGGCGACCTCGGTCATCTGCAAGATTCTCGGCACCCAACCTAGCAGAGGAGAGCTGCGAGACCTTCTCCAGGCCCGCCTTCTCGCAGAGGTGGGAAAGATTTTGGATGTCTAGATTCTCGGACGGGGTTACTATCAGATCGAGTTTGAGTCCTCCGAGATGGCGTCCAAGGTCATAGCTATGAGTCCATTGGCCATCCGAGCCTCACGTGCCCACTTTCGATAGTGGCGACATGGTTTTGACCCAGCTTCGGATGTTCTAGTAGAAGAGGCAGACATCCCCATCTCAGTCAGCTTTCCGGGTTTACGGAGGGAGTACCTACCACTTCTTTCCAAGATCGGTTCCGCCATTGGGATTGTCCTGGAGACACTTCGCACGGCAGCATCAGTAGCTGCCAAGGCGGCTGGCATTCCCTTAGTTCGAGTTTTGGTCAGAGATACCCACACGCTCCCGAAGGTTATCCTTCTACCTCGGGTGAGTGGGGGTTGGTTTCGACAGAGTGTGGAGTACTCGGGCCTCCCGAACCAGTGCTTCATTTGCCGCCAGATGGGCCATCTAGCGAAGGCCTATCCACAAAGGAGGCCGGGACCTGCACCACAGCCTCAGCCCCAGCTTGCCAGGGCTGGCCCGCAGCCACAGCCAGCAACACAGCGTACAGATGCAGAGCCACCCTCCAAGCCTGGGGCTCCAGCGGAGGAGGGATGGCAGCAGGCCCGTGGCCGCCGACGCCAAGGGCCACAGCGTCAGCCTAGCACTCAGAGTGGCCCTCAGGTGCCTACTCAACAGCAGTGGGTTCCCACGGGGAACCGTTTTGGTCCTCTCGAGAAGGAGGAGATCCCTACGCCAACCTCCACCTCCGCTTCTCCCTTGACAGCCGCTCCCCCCCCCCCCCCCCCCCCCCCCCTCCCCCCCCCAAAGTTCCCTCCCTTTGCCTCATCCTCCCCGCCTTCTGCTCCCGTCGCCTCTCCACCCCGCCCCTCTACCTCTGTCGCTCCATCCCGCCCCTCTTCTCCCCCACTCTCCTCCTGCTCCCTCTCCTCCTCCTGCTCCAGTTCCTCAATCGGCTCAGGCGACTGGTCCCTCTCCGACGGCTAGGAGATCTCTTGGCAGCGCCTTTGCCACGAGTCGCATGGCGCGAGAGGGTCAGCCCTTCTTGCGGCCCCATCTGCAGATTCAGACATCCTCCCTTGCAACCATCCCTCGTGGGCTGACGAGCATTGACATCAGACGCCGCTGGGACTTCTTCGACTACGAGTTCACTCGTTTTCTTGGCGACTCCGCAGCAGACCATGAGGCAGCCTGTTTCAGGATCCATGTTTTGTTCCTCGCGCACTCCAAATCTGACAATAATGCACGCCCAACCCAAAGCGTGCAACTGCCTGAGAAAAAAGAAGCATGTTCCGAGACGAATCAACCACATTATCCACTATGCGTATGCGTCCACAAGAAAGGAAGTATGTATGGCGAGGTGACCAGTCAACAAGAGTAAGAGAGAATACCTTACTCCAGTGAATGCTTTCCAAGCGTAGTAAATTCCCATCTGGTTGTTGTCTGCCATGCCATGAAAGATGAGCCGTAACGGCTTTCCAAGCAAAGAACAAACTAGAGGTGATCGAGCAACCAGGAATATGGCTGACCATCTTGCCAAACACAATCTCCCAGAGAAGTCTGCTAGTGATCAAAGGAGGACGTGCATGCTAACATATTGTGGGAATCATAAATGTCCATGGCTGAGACTGCTATGCAAGATTAGGCAATAAAATTGCCTTCCTCACTAAAACGTGGCGGTAAAGGTCCAAAATATTTAGTCCCCACAAAACGCTTCGGCAGCCGATTACTCTTATGCTGGTTATGTATAAAATCTTGGCTAAAATGATTATACATCTCATCAAGGAGCCTCTTATTGCGGATATCCATTTGGCTCAGTATGGCTTCATCCCTCGTCACCAAATCTTGGATAATTTGGCTAATGTATTGATTGGAATGAATATGCTAAATATACCCAGCAGGATGTCCTTGCAATGCAGATAGACATTGAAAATGCCTTTGATATGGTACAGTGGGATTTCATTGCCGTCACAATGCGGGCCTTGGATTCGGTCCTAGGTCAACCAATGTTGTATTTTTCTTGTATGCTCATAGTACATCTTCAGGCCTTCTTGATGGAGAGCTGACTGACCCTTGGCCTCTTGGATGCTCTCTCACACAGGGTTGCCCCATCAGTGTGTTGTTGTATGCCATTGCCACTCACCCCTTGTGGTTGCATTTTGATCACTTGACTTCGCTTGGTTGTCTTCACAGCTTGCAATTACCCTTTGGGAATGACTTTATTGGGCAAGCTTATGCCGATGACTCGTTGTTCATGCCCCACAATAACCAGGATGATGTGCGAGAGATTATGCAGGCATTGGATATATTCGGTCTGGCTACATGCCTTAAGGTTAATTTTTAAAAATCATAGCTCTAAGATGGAAAACTGCTCTATACTATATAGACCTTGGATAGGGGGTGTATGCAGAAAGGGTGGTATGTAGTTTAGATGGCCATAGGGTGAACCATGTTAGATGCAGGTGCCAACCCTTGTTGAAGAGTAGGAGCGAGGCTCTGCTAAAGGCCGTAATCCCTTTAGGTAGTAGCAATCCTTGTCCTCATGTCCAAATTTTTCACATAGGTGACAGTAGGCCCAAAGAGGGCGTTCGTGTGCAGGATGCCGTGGGAAGCGACATGAGCTACATTAGACCACCGCTTTAGACTCCTAGCGAGCCTTAAGCTCTACTAGCTCCCGCTTGATCGGGTCTAAACCCTTTTGATGTGGGGACTTCTCCTGTCGAAGAGAGGAGGACCTCTCCTGAAGAGCTCGTTCTAATTTCAGTGCTTCGAGTTCCCTGCGTAAAGAAATCAAAGGGTCAGATGCACTTTCCATGAGGATCGAGGCAAACTCTACCTGGGGGGAGTCCTTGAATAACCGCCTTGCCCCCTAGATTCTGGTAGCGGCGGCCTCAAAAGTTGCTTTAGGTAGCTTCTGTTCAGACGTCTTTGGGAGAGCCTTCTCCACCCACTTCTTGATCATGAAGTCTCATGGTTGGTGAGGAAGCTTGGCCACCAGAGACTTTGTTCTTGTCATGAGTTCTGCAAATGTCTCGTCAGGTTGGAGCATCAAATTTTCCAACTCATCCAAGACTTTCTCTTAAAATTCACCTAGTCTAAAAGCTTCATAGAATTGTCGCCTCAGTGTTGCCCAAGTCATAAAGTGGTTCTCGCAAACTGACTGTCCCATTTGTCCGCTAAACCATCCAAGGTAGACGGAAAGAGTACTAAGTAGGCATCTTTTCTGTTTAGGCCCCAACCTCTGCAGAGGGATACAAACCTCCTAGCGTGGTTGTCTGTATCCTCGGTAAAGAGTCCTTTGAAAGTGGGAAACTTGATGTTCACCTTAGCAAGAACTCTTGTTAGGGCCTCCATGGCTGCCTTCTCAGGCACCTGTTGCTCCAGAGCCTGTTGTAACACAGTTGGTGGAGTGTATTGGGGAAAGTGACATGGGAGGTGAAGAACTGGTTGAGGAATTGGAAGTAGATGCTTGGGAGGGTAGGGGTAGCGGGACTGATGGACTTCTACTTGGCACCGTTGGCGCTTTCTGTGGTAGTACTTTAGACTGCCTTGTATGTGTCATGTAGCAGCAATAAACCCACCCAACCTCTTAGGCAGGAAGAGTCAAGACCCATGAACTTTAAATCGAGTGGGCTAGACTCAACCTAGATCGACGACCAATTAGACTTGCTGACTAGACTAGGACGAGTAGACCATCAGACATTAAACATGTGTCAACCAAGACTTGGAGCTATTGATAAACATGTTTGGCATCCTCAACATCACCACGTAATTGAAGCATGTAATGCTTGCTGTAATCTTGAATCACACTTTGCACACGCACAACGAAGCAAAACCAAGCAATATCAAGATCAAGATGCATTTGGGTGACCAGTGGGGGAATAACATCATAAATCATCGTGAAACGCCTCATGCGAAAAATAGGCATTATTGATGTGCAACAAATCAGGGGCACTAATCAACGGAGGAAGACTGTGGCTTTCTGGGTTAGAAGTGCTCCTACACCTGAGTGGTCCCCAGGAGAGGACTTCAGGTGGAATCTGGATTCCCCCAGGGACTTCTATATGTTATCTGGGCTGCTAGATTGGCTTGAATTTGTCTCCAGAGCAGCAGACTGCTCCCTCCACTCCTCCATTAGGAGGAAGCTGCTTCATTGAAATTTCGCACGGCTATCTTTGGCTGGTAGAGTGGTAGTGGCCAACCAAGTGCTTTTTACTATGTGGTACATCACGTCTTGCTGAATCTTTTCGAGCTCCTTTATCAACCAGCTGGAGAGGCTGATCTTGGAAGTTTTGTGGTCAGGACGCAACAACCAATCAGCCAGGGCCAAAGCGTCCTGGCAGGTCATCACTCTACCATGTTCTCAGGGAGGGCTAGGGATCATCGACTCAGCACGGCAAAGCAGAGACCTCCTTGGGAAGCTTGTGGTCAGAGGACTACTTCCAAGGTAGGAGCCTTAGAAGGAGTTGTTGCTACATCAGATTCGTGCTCGAGTTCCTCATACGGGCGGCCCTTGGAGCCCGTCCACCAGATGGACTTTTACAGAGATGCACCAAATCAGCCTGAGCAGGAGTTAGGAGGACCGCTTTGCTGCGAGTCTGCTCAAGTCCTGCCAGCTACTACGGAATGGCCTGGAGCAGCACCAGCCCACTTGCATGGAGGAGCGCTTGAGGCAGCCTCTAGTTTGGAACCCCATGATTAGCACACACAGAGGTCATTTGGTTGGCAGCAGGCCTCATGTTTCTTGGGGTCCCATGACAGAGGGTCCGGCCCACACTTTCGGTGACCTTGGCTACAGTTTTCAACCCTCCCCGAGGAGGTTTAGAGCATCCAGGGGAGCTACAAGGCATGAGGGGGGTGTAGAGCATGTGTCACGATATTACAGAGGCTATACGAGCTGAGTGGCATACCCCCCTTGAGGCAACAGCTCCCAGATGGATGGCGGCCTTCACGCGCTTGGAGGTCCTCATTGCCGTTAGGGCTTGCTCGGAGACACTGCCCCACATGTTTTTCGAGATTCGGGTAGAGGGTCTGCTTCATAGAGTCTCAATAGAGGTACCACAGGTTGCAAAGTGTTGTTTTTAGAGGATTAGAGTTGTGGACGGGAGGACTTGTGTCATCGATCCTGACCCAGTAGATCTCAAGCCAAGACACTGTCGGCTTTGGGCTTGGGAGAGCTGCCCTCTGGTACGAGTGCAGTGGGACCTCGGAGAGTGGTTCCAGCACGATCCTTTCTCTTCAATTGATCACAAAGGGACTCTTTTTTTCCAGTACACAACTCCTTTGTGGCGACACATGTTGACAGCACACAGAGAGGCTCGTCCAACTGCAGCACTTCACTGGCAAGAGAAGGACTCACAGCCGAGTTCTTGCCAGGTTTTTGGGAGCGGTTGTGGGACAGCAGGCGGCCGAGGAGAGTTGCTATCTTTAAGTGGCTTGTAGCGCACAGGGCTACAACACTTGGGAGTTGGCGCAGTCATGTGCAGCCTGTGACCATCCTTTGGAAAGTCAGCATCATTCTTTATGAGACTACCCCATGGCACAGCAGGTTTGGCTTCGGGTTCTCAGACTGATGCCAGCCCTCTCCACAACCCGACAGTACACTTGAGGTGTTGCAGCTTGGTCCACTCTCATGGGCCGAGCACTCCACTTTGAGTTGGCTTCCACCAGGAGGATGATAGTGATCCAGGAGGGTCGACCTACACTTCAACTTGCCAAGAGCTCATCCCCAAGAGTGGTGCAGTGATAGAGAGTGGTGTTGGGAGCTCATCTGCGGCTTCACACTCTGGTTCATCTGCTTTCACATCTTCGAGGCTCGCCCTGTTCCACCAGCAAAGACTGTTCGTGACATTTGGTTGGAGCTAATACATACACTCAGTGGTCAGTTTGAGAGACTTCACGGCAGCTCCGACCGCATGCGGGAGTGCCAAGAGGCTTTCTTGCGACTTTGGCGCCCAAGGCCTTTCTTCACCATTGTTCAGGGTGCGCCTAGATGGCACTACCGGCCACCAGTGTTTCTTTTTCCTCCTCCCATCTCGTGATCTAGCCCTCATTGTACATACTTTTTCTCACTGGGAGAGTTTCCCCTCCATCATTTTGTTGAGCGTTGCAAGAGCCCCGGTAAGCCCAGATGGCATCACCAAAAACCCATACAATCTGAAGGATGCCTTGGACTCGTTCTTCTATATATCCCTACGAGCGATCCGAATATGATGGTATCTATTGTTCAAATCCTCTTACTGAAACAAATAGAAACAACCTATCAAGCATATCAATGATCCTAGATAATGGAAACGTGCTATTTGTGGTGATTTGATTAAGAGCTCTATAGTCTATGCACATC
The DNA here is from genome assembly GCF_014529385.1 of Adiantum capillus-veneris. Lineage (NCBI taxonomy): Eukaryota > Viridiplantae > Streptophyta > Polypodiopsida > Polypodiales > Pteridaceae > Adiantum > Adiantum capillus-veneris. The sequence continues at coordinate 50,382,674 of NC_140932.1, forward strand.
CTCCAAGATCTTTCTTCTGCACAAGTAGCATTGGTGAACAAAAAGGCATAGAACTCTGCTTAATCAAGCCCTTTTTCAATAAGTCACTTGACTTTGCTCATACTTGCTTCTCGTTGTGATCTAAGAACTCAGTACGAGGTCTGTTTGGTGGACGTGAACTCCCTAGAATCAAATCAATAAGGTGACCTTCAGGCGAAAGTCACCCAAAAGCTAGTTCACTTGGAAGACCTTCTAAGAAGCAATCCCCGTGAGACTTGAGAAAATTTGACACCAAATCCACTATCATATTGTCCTTGTGGAGCCAAGGCATTCCCAAAAGAACGTGTGACCTAGGTCGCATCATATATAAGCCCTCCTGTCCAGTACCAATGGAGCTTGCCTGTCAAGGGTGGATCTCGAATCTCATGCCTTGGTGCCACTAGAACCTATGTCAATCTATAGTTCCATCGCTCCTAATAAAGCTGGCATCTTTGGTGGAATAAAGTTGGTCTTGGCTCCTTTGTCGAAGAAAATCAGGCCTCCTAATCTCATACTTTGCCCCACGCTCTTCAGAGTTCAATACTCTCACCCTCTTGAACCTATGGCCTCTACATAAAATCTGAAACTTATCATCCCTTCATCTTGCCCTTCTTAGCTTGATGCTCGTCAACTGCCTTTGATGTCTCTAGCTTGTCTTTTGGATGTTCTTCCTCCTTCCAACACTTTGCTGCAATAGGACCTGCCTCACCACACCTGTAGCACTTTCCTTGCTTGTAGCAAAAAAAACTTCATTTCATTAATTTCGAAATGGCCAAAGTCGATAAAAGAGGTACAGGCTCTCCTTTGAGTTTTACATCCCAATCTAGATCCTTGCCCTTAGTATTCCTCAGTTGGAGCTTCCTAGACCAAGTAGCCACTATCACATTGTTTTCTTGTGGTGCCAAAAGGCACCCCCAAGTGAACATCACACCCCTCAAGTCTCTCTCCTACAAAACCCTGCCACTCTCATCTAAACCAGCCAAATCCTCACAATCAACACAACTAATAAGACAATATAACTACCCTCTGTAGTAGGTACGTATTACCATTGTGGATGCAAAACAAACCAAAGCTTCACCCACCATATCCGAGCTATGCAAGTAATGACAAAACAAACCCTTCCAACACACACAACACAATTGTTTTTATTATTTTATGGTTCAATCACAAGTCCATTCCCCCACTCCAATAGATGCAAGCAAACTGCACACAAAGTTATCATGACTATGATGTGAGCTTCCATATGACAACACAATAGAAAGTTATATACGGGTAGAGGACTAGATGATTGTACAAATCAATAGTGGTCCACCCACAACATTTTACACATGTTATCTTCAAAGATGTTTGTAAAAATTGGGAAAAAAATTGTGCTGATAAGAGATTGTTACCTAATAGTGGGGAGCAACGACAGATGAAGACTATCATCTGCAGAGGACTTCAGCAATAAAATTCAGTAACTGCCCATTGCCTGACCTGGAAGCATAAGAAACTATAGTTGCTACCATAGCAAAAGACTAGAAGTGTTTACCGTAAAGACTACCTTCTAAACTATAGGGTCTAGATGTAAATAAAGCAAGGCTAATTTTAGATGAATCAAAAGCTAGTATCAAAGCTTTCCCTGTCCCTCACTCACAATCAGCACTTTAAGACACAAAAGTTAAACAATCATCTTCCATTCATAACATTTCCCTAGAACATAAACATGCATAGGAGACAGACGCATGCACATTGCAACCTGCCACTTGGCAATACAATGACATTGCTAGAGCAGCCTATTCTCATCTGTACTTTATCTCAATGTGTATGTCTAAATAGGTCCACCTTAGACAAAACATTGCTTCTAGATTTCTGAAAAACTAAATACATTGACCTTGCTTTCCATGAGCTGCTTCCTGTAGCTTGTTATCAGGATGGTGGTCTGCCATTATGTGGATGATGACTGATGTCGACAATAACATGGCAGCTGACAGGCAGAGCAGTGACATCACATCCCGCTCACATGGCATGGACTGACATGGCAGCAGCAGAGGGGAAGCCACTTAGGGCATTTCCAGAAAACATGAAAAGCAGTCTAAAAGCTAAAAGATGAGATTGCTGAGGAAAAGATTTTCGCCTCATACGTGGGCTGTTTTTGGCCAAAAGCCCTTGATTTTCATCGCCTAAGCTTTTGGGCAGGTGCTTTTAAAGAAGCCCATAAAAGAGAGCCAATGGGGGCAGATGTCTCTCAAGTACCGAACGCCTCGTGTGCGGGGAACAGACCACAGGGACTTGGTGATGGGTACGATTCCTTCCCTGGATGCAAATCCCAGGATATTTAAGGGATGCATGGCATGGAAAGCCAAGCAACTTGGGAGAATCTGAGAAGATTGAGTCTAATGAAAAGTATGTAGAGCAAGTATTCAATTATGGAGGGTACACGTTGGTTGAATTGTGTGCTTCTTGTGTGGTCAATTGTGTTTTTCTTTTGTTTGATCCCACAACTAGAGAGAGATCCATTCAATGATATGTTGTCTGAAAGGTTTTCTGTGAGAAATATAAAACTTCCTTGGTTAATACTTGTAAGGTGCAGCCGAATGAATGTTGTATTTCTCAAGATGAGTGATCCATATTTTGCTCAAGGTTCCTTTTAGTTCTTATGGAAGGGAGAACCTTCCGTTCTTTATGGAGAGTGCTGTGATCACGAACAAAGTGGATCGGTATTGTGCGTGCAAGTGTAAGAGACTGAGAGAAAGAGAGATACGACACCACAGACGTTGTAAAACCCTCCTCCGAAGGCCCCACTCTTGTCGGCGAGAGTGGTCTACTTATGATTGCACAAGGGTGTACAATGATGATGCATGGACTGATGCAATTCGTGACTATCTCGGTGACGACGATGATGACTTTATGGCTGAAAATTGATGCTCTTCTATCTGCTGTCCACAAAGGGATAATGGCTGAGAATCTGGGACCACTTTGGGGTGTTGAAAACGCTGTTTTAGCTGCTGTTTTTGTGGCTGAAAATCCCTGGTTTGTCGCAGGTCTTGTGGCTGATAAAAACGCTGAAGATTAGCAAGTTAGGGCAGCGTTATTATGGCAGCAGTCGAAGGCTGAAAACGCTGAATGATAGCAGGTTTAGGGCTGCGACAGAGGGCTGAAAATGCTGCCCAATAATCAATTGCAAGTCTTGATGGCGATCCAAACGCTAGGGATTGGGGACTGCTGAAGGTACGGAAAAATGCTAAGGGGCTGGCCTCTTAGCGATCGGGCTGCTTGTGGAAACGCCAAGTGGGAAGAGAGGATGGCGCCAGAAAACGCTGGCTGAATGGGGAGGGCTCGCCAAGTGATGCTTGGAAGTTGGAGAGGGTCTTGCTGAGATAGGGGGAGTACCTCCTACCTGGGGGGCCTGTTGTGCTCCTTGCTCATCTGCCCAGGAGTGCTAACTTGGGTTTCCTTATATATTTTCTTACCCAATTTGCCCTACCTACTTTTGTTGGGAAGTCACTTAAATTAATAAGTGAAAAATGTCAAAAATAGGAAAAATATTATAAAGTCACTGGAAAAATCCCCAAACTGACTCTGATGGAATTTGATGTAAATGCTTATGCTTATGCGGCGTGCAACCAGAGGATATGCATCTACACTAAGTGACTGGGCATGCACGGTCTACGAATAGACTCACAAAAGTGCCAGATCACTTCTAATCTAGACTGACTGGACTGCCGGGAACCCTGTTATGGTGTAGCTTGTCCACGGACACATAGGGTTGGATGTGTCACGTGACATCCCCTCCTTTTTAAAGTGAGGTACTGGTACCGAGTTGCATGGCTTCCTTGTAGTCTGCCAACAACTCTGGATAATCCTTGAAGAACTCTTCGTCTACCCACACCGCTTCATGGGTTCCTCGATCTTTGAACTTCAAAAAATATTGTCGTACTTGCTTCTTCGAACCATAGCGAAACCGATGCAACAAGACTTGCTCCGGCTCCATGACTTCAGCTTCATCGACGATCTCCGGTTCTTCTTCTTCCGAAATGTCCTTTGGAGGTGTTCCCTCAAACACTTTCAACCAAGAAACATGAAATTGTGCATTGACCATAAGTTAGGTAACTGCAATTTCATTGAAACCTCATTAATCTTTTTGATGACTGGAAATGGACCATACATACGAAAAGACAACTTAGGACATTTCTTCCCAACTTGCTTAAGACGTTGTTTCATAATTCTTAGATATACCCAATCTCCTTCCTTGATCGAGACCTCCTGACGATGCTTGTTAGCCTGTCGAGAATAAGACTCCTGAACCTTGCTTAGCCGAAGCTTCACACTCTCAGAAATCTCATCCAATGACTGACTCTCAGCATTGGCATCAGGCATTTGACTGACCGATCTAGTCAAAAGTGACTGGAACGAACGGCCAAAAGCTGCCTCATACGGAGTTCGACCAATAGCAGAAGAAAAGGAGTCATTCAAAATCGCCTGAACCAATGGGAGATAGAGCTCCCACTGAGACTGTTGATCATGAACATAAGATTTTAACACATCAAAAGTCAACTGATTATAAATTTCTGTTTGACCATATGACTGTGGATGAAAAGCCAATGAAAAATTCAACTTTGTGCCAAAATTTTCAAAGAGTGCGCACCAAAAATTGGACGTAAACTTATCCCTATCTGAAACAATGGACTTTGGCAAACCACAGAGGGGGTACCAATGCTTAATGAACAACGTGCTACATCTTGTGCCGTGAGTGTGGCCTTATAAGGAATCAATATGCAAAATTTGCTAAAACGATCGACAATTGTCAAACATTGACTGTTCATGAAATGCAAACTTGGTGGTAAGTTAGTCACAAAATCCATAGAGATATCCTGAAAAGGTCCCTCGGGAATAGGCAGCGGAAGCAAGAGGCCTTGCTGAAAACCTTTGCCCCATTGAGTCTATCAAGGCTATACTCAATGTGATGCATCGGAAACTTGTTCTTGACGGTCATCTTGTTTAATGCCCTGTAATCAACACACAAATGAGACGAACCATCCTTCTTGCGAAAAAACAAGATAGGGGCAGCAAAAGGACTTACACTAGGACGTATGAATTCTCTAGCCACCAACTCCGTGAGTTGTCGCTCTAACTCTTTCTCCTGTGGCTTGTTCAAACGGTAGGGAGCCTTACTGACCGGCTGCGCTCCCTCCATAAGCTTGATGCGATGGTCCTCCGGCCGCTCTGGTGGGAGACGAGGTGGAAGATAAATGTAAGGTGCAGCGGAATGAATGTTGTATTTTCTCAAGATTAGTGATCTTTATTGCTCAAGGTTCCTTTTAATTCTTAGGGAAGAAGAGAGCCTTCCGTCTTATGGAGAGTGCTATGATCACGAACAAAGTGAGTGGATATTGTGCGTGCAAGTGAATGAGACTGAGAGAAGGAGAGAAAAGAGATACGACACCCGAGAGGTTGTAAAACCCTCCTCCGAAGGCCCCACTCGTCGGCGAGAGTGGTCTAACTTTGATTGCACAAAGGTGTACAACTATGATGCATCGACTGATGCAGCCTGGGACTATGCCGATGACGACGACGGTGATGACGACGACGACTTTAGGACTGAAATCTGGGATCTTCTTTGTGCTGATTTCGGGACTGTTTCGGTGGCTGAAAATGACTGTTTTGGCTGCGTTTTTATGGCTGAAATTGAGGGAACTTCTGCAACCAATCTGGGGCTGATCTACTACGGTACCATAGGCTGAAAACACTATGTATCTGCTGCAAATTAGGGCTGAAAACAAAAACGCTGATGTATGGCTGAGCTAGCAAAAACGCTAGAGCTGATCTAGGACAGAAATCAAAAACGCTGATGCAAGGCTGATTTGGAAAACGCTAGAGAAGCTGGAATCTGATGGCAATCATGGGAATCTGCAGTCACTAGGGTGCTGAGGGTGCTGACGACCAAGGCAAGGACTGAAGCGCCAAGTGCTGGAAAATGCCCGCGAAGATGGGGATCCAAAAACGCTGGGGGTGCTGGGGGGGGGGGGGGGGGGGGGGGGGGGGGGGGGGGGGGGGGGGGGGTTTACTGCTGAGACGTTGCCTGTTGAGCGGGAAGCTCCTGCTGCCTCTTCTGCCAAAAAGTGCTAACTTGGGTTTGCTTATATATTAACTTAGCAAAATTGCCCTACCACTTAAAAATAATAAGTGAAAATAACCAAAAATAGGAAAATAGGCTAAATGCACTGGAAAATTCCCCTGACTGAATCTGAGGGATTCTGAAGGGAATACTGATGATCATGCTTTGTGCAACCGGAGGATATGCATCTACACTCAGTGACTGGGCATGCAGGGTCTACGAGTAGACTCACAAAAGTGTCAGATCACTGCTAATCTAGACTGACTGAACTGACTGAACCCTGCTGTGGTGTAGCTTGTCCACGGACACATAGGGTTGGGATGTGTCACGTGACAATCATCCTGCAAAAAGAGATGTTTAAACTTCGTAAACAACTCTAAATACTTAGCTGGAACTTGAATGCTCTGGGAAACTGGAGCAGCATAGATGAATACCGCTTGTGCTCCTCTTCATAATTCACGCTTTACCTGCACATGAGAGATGAGAGGCAAAGAATGCAAGCCCTCCTCAGCACGAATGATGAGGGGGGAATCAGTTTTGGCATGTAAAGTGAGAGTGTTAGCCTCAAAATCAATGAGAGGGTTGAGTTCACGAAACCATTTAATGCCCAAAATCATATCACATCCTGAGAGAGGAGACACAAAAAATTTCCTACAAAAAGAAGCTTGTTGAACGGTAAACATCACATCAAGGCACTCCTTCGTGATGAGAGAGTCCATACCAGGAGCGAAGCCAGAAATTTCGAGAGGAGATTTCTGGCTGACCTCTAGGCGGACTCTCTCAACAAGAGGGGGACTAATCACATCATGCATACTGCCTGGATCAAACAATATGATAAAACGCTGCCCCTTTACATGACCATAACACTTCATGAGAGACTCATCAATGTGTGTGTCAGAGTCGTGAGAAGATGCAGGTTGGCTTGTGATAGTGCTTGTGGTTGTTGTGGGTGCCTTTTGTTCTTTAGGTGGGACTGTCTTAGGACAGGCCTTCTTAATGTGGCCCTTGATGTGACATTGAAAACATCTACCTTCTTTAGCATACATCACTTATTCCTCAGCCATGATGTATCCTCCTATAATTCCTTGTGAAGCTTTTTCATCAGGGGTTAGCTTAGGTTTTGCAGGTGCTTTAGCTTTACCCTTAGATTCATTGTTAGAGTTCTTTTCCGAGGAAGTAGAGGAAGATGGGCTAGGAGAATTTCCATTTTTATCGTTCTTACCATTCTATGTGTTCTGAGAATTCTGAGATGTCCCTTGAGAAGACTTGTTCTCCTTGGGCTTTCCCTTGTTGTGCTTCATCTCTTGGGAGAGAGCGATTGCTACCGCCTTGTTGAGATCTGCGGGGTCAAAGACTTCGACATCAAACTTGATGTATTCGTCTAACCCAAAGAGAAAATACTCTTTGCACTCATCATCCGATTTGCGTAATTGAGTGCCTAGCTGCAAAATACGGTTAGAAAAAGACATGACTGGTATACCATGTTGCTTGAGATTGCGCCAATCCTCTTTCAATCGTGCGAGGTACTGAGGTGGCATAAACCGCACCTTGAGCTTGTCTTGGAAATCAGCCCAACTAAAAGAGAGGAACGTGAATTCGTCGGCTTCCTCTAGGTGCGCGGCTAGCTGTGCCTCTTGCCATGCGGGGTACCAATTGATGGCATCATCGGCAAGGTACATAGCTGCCGCCAAAACTTTGCTATTTCCTGTTTTCTTAGTTGTCGCAAAATAAGCATTAAATTAATGCAACCAAGAATGAATAACCATAGCATCCATCTTACCATCATACTTACTGAAAGTCAACTTTTCAGTGACTGGGTTGTTGGAATCCGCATCGTGGCTAGCACCACCTGAGGAACTCCTTGGTGGTTCGGTCTTTGAGGCTAGCACTTGTCAGAGCAATTCTTGAGTGCGTAGCTCTCTTTAAGCTTCACGCTCGGTCTCCAAAGCCACTCTTTGAGCTTCTCGCTCGGTCTCCCAAGCCAATCTTTGAGCTGCACGCTCGGCCTCCAAGGCCGCGCTTCTTGCCGCCTCGTCTGCCTTTCTCTGTTGTTTTCGTTCTTTGCGTGCGTCGCGCTCGCGTTCTAAAGCAAGGCGATTTGCTTCTTGCTCGCGGTCCTTAGCAAGGCGATTTGCTTCTTACTCGCGGTCTTTTGCAAGGCGATTTGCTTCTTATCTATCCATCATGGCCATCATCTGCTTGACCATTGCCTCCATAGGGTTTGGTACACTTGGTGGCGTAGATGGCGAAGGGGGAGAGTTGAAAAAATCTCTTGGTGGAGAAAAGTCTTCATCGCCTCTCTCATGCTCATCACCTGTATGCGAAGTATCCATTCCACTTCGAGTGACGACCATGCACTATGATCTTTGGTCCTTAAGTCCACGAGGAACTTGGGTTCTTGAGGGTCTTGAGGTTCTTGAGGTTCTTGGGTTCTTGAGGATCTTGAGGTTCTTCAGGTTCTTGAGGGTTTCTTTCGCTTGCAAACTGTGTTTGAGAAGGATCTTCTCTTCACCCGAGTTCTACTCTTTTCCGCGGGCACACCCCTTGGCGGCCTTGCGCTCACACCAAGGTTGTTTTTTCCCACCTCACGTCGATTGGCCGGCCGCTAAGCGCACGGTCCGCTCTCGATGAGTGAAAAGAGACACAAGGGGAGGTTGGACAAGCCCTTCTTTCTTGGGATTCCTGTCACTCTTCAACAAAACACAATTAGGAATCGACACGCCCAAGCGAACTTGGGTTCGTGCGACCGCAACAAGCAAAAAAATTCTTGTGGTTCTTGTGGTTCTTTCCTTGAGTAATACAGAACACTTCCAAAGCTCTGTTACCAATGTAAGGTGCAGCGGAATGAATGTTGTATTTCTCAAGATGAGTGATCCATATTTTGCTCAAGGTTCCTTTTAGTTCTTATGGAAGGGAGAACCTTCCGTTCTTTATGGAGAGTGCTGTGATCACGAACAAAGTGGTTGGGTATCGTGCGTGAAAGTGTAAGAGACTGAGAGAAAGAGAGATACGACACCACAGACGTTGTAAAACCCTCGTCCGAAGGCCCCACTCTCGTCGGCAAGAGTGGTCTACTTATGATTGCACAAAGGTGTACAATGATGATGCATGGACTGATGCAATTCGTGACTATCTCGGTGACGACGATGATGACTTTATGGCTGAAAATTGGTGCTCTTCTATCTGCTGCCCACAAAGGGATAATGGCTGAGAAGCTGGGACCACTTTGGGTGTTGAAAACGCTGTTTTAGCTGCTGTTTTTGTGGCTGAAAATCCCTGGTTTGTCGCAGGTCTTGTGGCTGATAAAAACGCTGAAGATTAGCAGGTTAGGGCAGCGTTATTATGGCAGCAGTCGAAGGCTGAAAACGCTGAATGATAGCAGGTTTAGGGCTGCGACAGAGGGCTGAAAACGCTGCCCAATTGCAGGTCTTGATGGCGATCCAAACGCTAGGGATTGGGGACTGCTGAAGGTATGGAAAAACGCTAAGGGGCTGGCCTCTTAGTGATGGGGCTGCTTGTGGAAACGCCAAGTGGGAAGAGAGGATGGCGCCAGAAAACGCTGCCTGAATCGGGAGGGCTCGCCAAGTGATGCTTGGAGAGGGTCTTGCTGAGATAGGGGGAGTACCTGCTGCCTGGGGGGCCTGTTGTGCTCCTTGTTCATCTGCCCAGGAGTGCTAACTTGGGTTTGCTTATATATTTTCTTACCCAATTTGCCCTACCTACTTTTGTTGGGAAGTCACTTAAATTAATAAGTGAAAAATGTCAAAAATAGGGAAAATAGGATAAAGTCACTGGAAAAATCCCCAAACTGACTCTGATGGAATCTGATGTAAATGCTTATGCTTATGCGGTGTGCAACCAGAGGATATGCATCTACACTAAGTGACTGGGCATGCACGGTCTACGAATAGACTCACAAAAGTGCCAGATCACTGCTAATTTAGACTGACTAGACTGACGGGAACCATGTTAAGGTGTAGCTTGTCCATGGACACATTGGGTTGGATGTGTCACGTGACAATACTCCAGTGTCACTACAGTTTTGGTGGGGTTTTCGGAGACACGGTGAGGATGGTTACTAGAGAGATGGACAGATTTTAGGTTGGTTCTTGGGCAGCATCTCACCGGGGGACGGTCACGATCTATCTGCAAGTGTTGTCCGACCATGAACATATTTAATTGCACTTGGGGTTCCATGTATCCTTTGGGCCTAGACCTGACTGAGGGGCCACTGCTGAGGATCAAAACCCCATGCTCCCTCTGTTACCGCCAAAAACCTTGGAAAGCTGTCCACTCAAAACACTAGGGGAGGGGTCTTCCCCCCTACATGGCTGGCTATGTGGCAAAGGGCTGCCCAAAAGGGCGCTCTAGTGGGTGCACACTTCATGCCTTAAAAAGGGCCCCCACTAGCCTTGAATATATAAGGTCCTCCCTAGCTGCCCGACCCACACTCTCTCCCCCATGACATGGAAAAGAGGAGAAATAAGGGGAAAATAGTGGAGAATGTAACAGACTTGGACACTCCAAGTCAAGAATCAACCGCGACAGCACCAAATAACCACTTCAAAACCATTCACAGATCACAATAGATTTACACTGGCCCGGCGGAGTTCCATGCCTAGAGATATTGGCCCCAAAGACTGACGCCCCTTTCAATATTTCTTTTTACATTAATCAGTTCAAAGTACAAGAGAGTGGGTCGGGATTCACTCTCAAACTCTGCGTCCAGATGCTCTGAGAAGTGAAGCCCTCACCACTATTTTAAAGGTTACAAGGGATGCCCAAAAGCAGAGCCCCAAAAGCTTCAAATCAAAAACAATTGCTCTCTCTCTCTCTCTCAGGGAGTCAAAACTTGAAAGTAAAAGCATTCTCTCTCTTTCTCATTGCATAGAGAAAAAGAAAAATTTGCGTCGCTCATCATTTTTTTTAATTTATTTTTTAAATCCAACCTCTGCGATTTCCGGAAATTAGGGTTTGCCATAAACCGTCTTAGCAGACATTGACTGTTAGTACCTACGTACTAGGAACACACATCTAGCACATGTACAAAATCGACAGTCACATCACACAACATCACAGGACATCACCAGACATCACCGGACATCACATGACATTCAACATTCATTCGGATCTTAGACCATGATTTATCGGCAATGTAGCTAGCAATCACATCTAGGTCCAATCGGGACCTCATCGATGTCCGATTGACTAACCCCTATTGCAACCATGTCTATTCGAGATCAATCAGACCAAAATGCTGCAGTCATTTCGGCTATCAGTTCCTGCACTCAAAAGAAGTCAAGAACAAATCAGTATCATTATCAGGAATTCCATTTCATAAAGTCATCCAGCAGAATACTGTCAGCTCTCAATATCCCTGAAGCTCAAAGAGACATCAGTGACTTTAGTATCAAAATCAAGGCATCTGTTCACAAAGGACTGGAGTAACTCCCCTCTTGTGCATCCCACTGCACCAGATCTTCAGCCAAGCTGAATTTCTAGGTTCCGTTTGGAGTAGACTATGCTAAACCAAAACATCGAGGTAAAGTTTCACAATCCGAGGAGTATCTGCTAGGGCCTCCTCCCCCATCCACTTCGCATCAAATGCAGGAAAGTTCTTGAACTTAACCAAGAACCGCCTTCGGACTTTACCTTTCTTCGTATCCGTATGTGCCAAAATCTGTTCAGGAACAAGGGTCTCCTCGTTTTCTTCCACTGCGGGTTGCTCATCAGGCTCCCCATCATCAGGCACATCACCCTTAACAGGTTTCAAGAGACTCACATGCAATGCATTGTGAATCCTCCAAGTATCTGGCAGTTTCAATCGGAAGGAGACATCATTTATCTTTTCAGTAATCTGGAAAGGTCCGTAGTATCGCTTACTAAGCTTTGGAAAAAAAAAGCCTCTCTCCCTTTTTCTTTCTTAGGCGTGCCTTCTCAAAACGTAAGAGCACCCAATCATCCTCCTTCAGTTTCAAGTCGCGACGATGGCGATCCGCTGCCTTTTCTGTCGTTCTTGAGACTTCTGCAAAGTCTCGCGAACCTTGGCAAAAGCCGTATCCAAATCTCGCGAATATTCATCCACTTCAAATATCTAATCTTTCATGCTCAGGAAGGATGGAACCTTCGCAACACTTTCAACAATCTCAAATGGCGTCTTCCCCATCGAAGAGTGTATCTTGTTATTGTAGGCAAATTCCACCAAAGGTAAGTTCTTTTCCCATTGAGTCTTCTGATCCGAGATACAAGACTTCAATAAATCTAAAACCTCTGAATTGGCAATCTCAGATTGCCCGTCAGTCTGCAAGTGGAACGATGACGAGAACTGCAACCGCGTGCCAATGTTCTTCCAAATTGCCTTCCAAAACAAACTCATAAATCTGGGGTCTCTGTCGGAGACAATCGTCTCAGCGTGCCATGTAATCGGAAAATCATCGTGATCATTCTGTGTTCTCGGGAGATCAAAAATGAAATCCATTTCAATATTTTCCCAGGGGCGGGTGGGTATGGGTAAAGGCTGTAACAATTCCTGTGCCTTATGTCTGTCAAACTTGACCTTCTAGCATACTGCGCACGAACTCTTCCACATCCTTTTTGAGTCTCGACCAAAAGAAGTATCTCTCTACCCCTTCATGGTGGTAGCAATGCCGCGGTGACCCGTAAAAGGTGGGCATTCAGTCATAACCTTTTCCCGCAACGGCTGTGTAACGCACAACATAGTCTTTCTCATCAAGTAGCCTTCCCGAAGGGACTATCCAGCTACTGCCTCCCCATCCCATATCCGTGTGAAAATATCTGCAAAATCTGTATCTGTGGCATACTGATCGACCATATCCTCGAAGCTCCTATGATGTATTGCGGAAATAGCCAAAACCAACGGCTTCCGAGACAAAGCATCTGCCACCACATTCTTCTGTCCCTGCACATGGACAATCTGGAAGTGAAACTGTGACAAGATGTTCGCCCACCGCATTTGCTTTTCCAAAAGCTGCTTCTGTGGCAAGAAGTAGCACAAACTCTGATGGTTTGTAAAGACAGTAAAATCCGCTCCGAGTAGGTAATGCCACCACTGAGTAAGAGCATGGATAACCACCAAAAGCTCTTTCTCATAAATCAGTGCTGTCATCTCCGGCCTAGAGAACAATCGGCTCTCGTAAGCAATGACATGGCCTTCTTGCATCAAGACCGCACCCAGACTATGACCATAAGCATCACAAAATACTTCAAATGACTTCTGCAAGTCCGGCAAAGTCAAATCTGGTCCTGTAGTCAATTTCTCTTTCAATGTCTGAAAGGCAGTCACCTCTGTGGATCCCCACAAGAAAGGGACTCCTTTCTGTATCAAGATATGCAAAGGGGAAGCAACCTTTGCAAACTTTCGAATGAACTGTCTGTAGTACGAACACAGTCCCAAGAAGTTTCAACTTCATGGACATTCTTCAAATCGAGCCAATCACAGATAGTGTCTATCTTGGCCGGATCCATTTGCACTCCTGTTGCTCAGACCAAGTGTCCCCAAAAAAAATGTATCTCTGAAGCATATGATCTCTGTGGTCTGCTTCATTCTTGGAGAAAACAATGATATCATCAAAGAAAGTGCGAACAAATAGCCTGTACTCTTGAAATGTCTTGTCCATCATCCGGTCAAATGTCGCAAGAGCATTGGTTAAGCCAAAAGGCATCATCAAAAACTCAAATAACCCAAAAGTCGTCTGAAAGGCAGTCTTGTAGACGTCTCCAAGCGCGATTCGGATCTGATGATATCCACTCTTCAAGTCAATCCTGCTAAAGCACGAGGATCCCTGTAACCGAGTATATCATCGATCCTAGGAATCGGAAATCTGTTCTTGATGGTGATTTCGTTGAGAACGCTATAATCGATACACATTCTCCAAGATCTATCTTTCTTCAAATGCAACAACAGTGGAGAGCAATACGGTGAAGTACTACGCTGGACAAGACCCTTTTCCAAGAGGTCTTTCACTGGGTTCATAATCTTTTCATTCTATACTCGGCTCACACGGTAAGGTGGCCGGTTCGGTGGCGTGCTTCCAGGTATCAGATCAATGGTTTGATCTTCAGGCCATCTAAAAAGCAATCGGCATGAGTGTGGAGAAAAATCTTGGCGTTCTTTTGATCAGGTCAAAACATATTCAACCTTTATCCATCGTTCAGTTCTCTCCCAAAAGAATGAGTAAGAAACTGAAGTTCATCAAGTACAATCTCTCAGCCCTTCATTTATCAAAGTCGCTTTCTCGGACCGGTAGTCAACCACGGCATAGTTCTTGTGGTACCAAGGGATCCTGAGTAGAATGTCACTCGCGTGCCCTGAACACCCCTGTCATTGCAAACGAAGTTTGCCAATGCTCGGTGTAATGGCAACATCCCATCCCGGTGCCAGTCGAACTACCTCCGCCTATGGCGTCAGTCTGTCGGGCGTAATTCCAAATCGAGCCGCCAATTCCAAGTGAAAAAAAGTTGGCCTTGGCTCCTTCAAAAGAGCTTCTTGATCTTTCACTTTGCCCCAAAAGCAGCAAAGTTTGTACTTTCATTCATTAGATTCGGTGCAGGTCCCACGCCATGGTACCAGTTCTACTTTTCTATCTGCCTTTTCTGCCACGTTCCTCAGCTGCTCTCGAACTCTCAGGCCTGTCGTCGTCTTTATCCTTCTGTTCTTTCTGTGCCTTTTTAGGGCACTTCGAGGAGATATGTCTATGTTCCCCGCATCCAAAGCACTTCCCCTCTCTGATGAAGCGAGCTCTCTCCTCAGGAGTAAGCTTGGGTCGTGCATCCTTTTTCTCTTGGTTGCTCTTTTTCTTTCTACTTCCATTCCCAGAAGTCTGTTCGGCTCGTTGTGTCATGGCTTCATCTGTGGGGTAGGTCAGACTGGCAGAGTGAATGGCAAAGCCCCGCTTCGCATGACTCATCAACTCCTGAATAGAAGCTGACTTCTGTTCCAAGCAGTGATCTCTGATCTCTGTAGGTAGACCCAAGGTAAACCGCTCAATCTGTTCTCTGAACGAGATCTTCTTGAATGAAGAGGCGGGTAGAAAAGAGCTCGAGGATCGTTCCCAGTAAGCATTGATTGTATCTTTCTTGGTCATTCGAAAATGGTTCCAAGCAGCTCGTATATCTCGTTCATATTCTTGCGTCAACCAAGAAGAAATAAAAAGCTTCTTAAATTTCAGCCATTTAACTGGCACAGTCTTGTTTAAAAGAAGCGTGGACCACCAAGTACGAGCATTCCCCTTAAAGTAAGAGGCAGCTCTCCAAATCTTGGAGTGCTCTAAATAGCGTCCTCCCGCAAAAGTGATGTCAAACTGCTGTATAAAAGACAAAGCCTTCGAAGCATCTGAGTATCCTGAAAAAGTATCAAACTTGATCGAGTGGCCACCGTCCTTAAACTCTCGGACTTTCTTACTTTTATCTTCGAGAAAGTCATACTGGTTAGCTTTGTAAAAATTCTTCTTGTTCGCAACAAGTTTCTGTCATCAAAATTTGAGCTGTCTGTAGACGAGTCCTTAGTAGAATTGTCAGTCTCTGAGCGAGATGTAGCCTTCTTTGCCTTTTTTCTTGCCCTTTCCAAAGCTTTGTTTCTTGCTTCGCTTTTTACCTTTTTTGTCTTGTTCGCTCGAATCTGAAGAGCTAGAAGAAGAAGAAGAAGAACTGGGTACTCCTTCAAATCGAACACGCTTCTTCCGTTTCTTTGCCTTGTCAAAAGTCGACTGACAACCCAAATATCCCGGGAAGTCAGTGCTTTTCTTCTGCTTTTTGCCGTGCTTTTTGGCTTTCTTTTGCGCGTCAAAAAGCTGAGCAATCCGTGCATCAACCACCTCTTCTAATTCCTTCTCTGAATATTTCTTGTGAGCAGAAGGTTTCTTGAGAGTGGGTGTAGTGGTTTTCTGCCACTGCTCATGCACTTCTTGAAAAGAAGTCTCGCTCATGTATTTTGCAAATTTTGGGTCCTTCGCAAAATTGAGCATCATCTTCGTTGCATCACCGATCAACTGGCGATGCTCCATCTCTCGCCGCTCCGCCTGAGTAGGCCGAGGCAGGCCATACTCTCTGCCGGAATCTTCGTTGTGATCCCTGTCCGCATCTCCAGATGCAGAGGGAGTCGACTGATCCTTGCGTGAAGCCATAGGTGCCACGGAAAAAAATTTGGGGATCAGATTTCTCGTAGAAGAGAAATCGGCCGTGCTCTGATACCACTGTAACAGACTTGGACACTCCAAGTCAAGAATCAACCGCGACAACACCAAATAACCACTTCAAAACAATTCACAGATCACAATAGATTTGCACTGGCCCGACGGAATTCCGTGCCTAGAGATATTGGCCCCAAAGACTACCACCCCTTTCGGTATTTCTTTTTATATTAATCAGTTCACAGTACAAGAGAGTGGGTCGGGATTCACTCTCAGACTCTGCGTCCAGATGCTCTGAGAAGTGAAGCCCTCACCACTAATTTAAAGGTTACAAGGGATGCCCAAAAGCAGAGCCCCAAAAGCTTCAAATCAAAACCAATTGCTCTCTCTCACAGAGAATCAAAACTTGAAAGCAAAAGCATTCTCTCTCTCTTTCTCATTGCGTAGAGAAAAAGCAAAATTTGCGTCGCTCATCATTTTTTTTTATTTTTTATTTTTTTATAAATTTCCAGCCTCCGCGATTTTCGGAAATTAGGGTTTCTTGCAAAAATTAGGGTTTGCAGGAATTCTAGGGTTTCTAGCAGAAATTAGGGTTTCTGCTGTCCGCCACGTCATCACTTTGTGACAGAGAAGGATATCAAAGGCCAATAGTGCTCTTAGGAAAAAATAGTCCTAGCGTGCAGGGGCCTATATGGACAAGGAAAGAGCCAGAAGCTACACCTGGCAAGCAAAATCCCAACATGAGAGATTTGCCTCTCTCCGACCGGTCACAGCCACAAAATAGCCCACACTCCCTATCACTTGTCCTTATCAGATACCGGGACCGACTGGACGCATCTAGAGGGATGCCAAAACTCTAACAGATGCTCCCAAATATATGCAAAGAAATTGTTATTCATCCTATGAGCCTTGGACATCAATGTCCATATCGAGGCATGATAAGAGAAATTGGATTTCTCCAACTGAATGGAACTGGGGGTTCCTTGGTGTTAACTCACTCTCTTTGCAAAATAAATCATGTCATCTCATCCCACCAGCCTGAGAGCGATGGGAAACAGATTTTCTCCTTAGAGTCTTCCCCTAAGGGCAACCCATTCAAGGGGCATCATATAAAGAGGCAGCACACTCTTCTAGATGTGCAAGCCTAGTAGAGCAGACACTTCCATACCCTCTAGCAGGAAGCCACATCGGCAGCCTTGAGGCATGTCCCTCTCTTTCTCCACGGTCTTTCTTGATGCCAGGAGGAGGATCAGAGTTGGAGTTATTGCCCATGTGGAGGCCAAGTCAGTGGTCTCGTGGGTAGGAGCAGATAGAAGTAACTTTGTATCAGCAAGGAGAGCCTTTTCCACATCTCTCTCTCTCTAGAGTCATGCCGTAGGAGGATCAGAGATGCCTGGGTTTGTTTTTGCTCGAGCTGCGCAGACATAGAGAGAGGCTGATGAGAGGAGAGGCTAGCCAGTCTCAGAGACAGATCACAGACTTCTTTAGAGCTGCCACTGGACACCCGGAGGAGTTACTACCACAGCAGAGCGCGTCGCCTCACACCAGAGGCACACTAATCAACCGAGCGACTGAGTTGGGGAGATCCAGACGCCCACGATTGCGGAGGACTACACAGAATCGACGGAGGCTGCATCAGAGGATTCGGATCACTTTGGCTCGACATGCACGACGCCTGGTCAGACTACTGACCATGGAGGAGATTGATGAGATCCGCCAGTGACCGCTGTTGGATCCCTTGTGATCTAGCTATCCCAGCTAGCTGTTTAGCTGCTTAGTTTACACCTAGCAATTTAGGATTCCTTATTATTTTATTTCGTCATTTTGTCATCTTGTTACTCTGACTTTGTATCAGATCCACCACATTGTAACTTTCTGGTCTCATAGGTCACTTTGGCCTTTTGAAGACATTAATATAACATTTCATCTCTCTCTCTCTCTCTCTCTCTCTCTCTCTCTCTCTCTCTCTCTCTCTCTCTCTCTCTCTCTCTCTCTCTCTCAAGTCTCTCCCGAGAGCTCCAAAATTGGGGCAGCCCATTTTGATCTTTGTGGGCATGTTGTTTCCCTAGGCAGTTCATGTACTCTCACCGTGAGTATTGGTACTATGTTGTGCATTGGATGTTGACTGTGCACTTGTGTGGATACATTTGCTAAAGCAAAAGTGGAAAAGGACATAGTTTTGATGGAGATTTTAAGGAAGCAAGTTACAACAATAGGAGTACATTGCTCTTCCGAATCTCTATGGATTTTGGCATATTGTATTGGATTGTCCGTACACGTTTGATCTTGACACATGCCGAAGAGTGGCAAACATATTGTTTGACCTCTAAGAGTTTGCTTGAGTAGGTAGGTCCTCCCATACCCCAACTGCTTCTTTGGTAAGCATGATCCTCAGGTGACGACCTTTCAAGCCTTCCGGTTCTTGGCAATTCAAGTTTACGCGAACAGTGCGATTCTTTTGGGTCTCGAGTTTATTAAATTCATGTTTTGCTATTCAATTACAGAGGAAGCAGTTTTCCTCCAAGTTATCTCACATTTCTTTCTAGTGGTACTTATTCTCTTTTTCGAGGCTTGAGCGGATGTGGAAATAGTAAGAAGATGTTCAGTAACAATCTAAACTTTTAAGTTGTTGAGCTATTTAGGGCCGGCAAACCTATTACCATGTCATCACCCAGCCTGATTGTTTTTTTTTTTTTCTTTGGGTTCCAAGGGGTTTTTGATCATTCTGATTCCAGAACCAGTATCCATTTTGGCAAATTTTGAGAAGAAAGGTGAGATATAAGCTGCACTATGAAAATCTTGAAAAATGACAACTTAGTGCTCAAAATAGTATTTTCAGCAAGCAGCATTCACACATGCATTGGATTCCTTCACGCATGAATGCATAGTGCTCAAGAATTTTCAAAACAGCATCAATGCAAGTCATCATGCATTTCTTATTGTGTGGGCCTAAGCTAAATTCTCTATGTTCCATACACTTGTATTCATCCATTTATCTCTTCCAATAAGGTAAGGGGATATAGTCCCTCATGGTTTACAAGCATGTCGATGGCCATCCATACTTTTCCCTACCTATGGATAGAAGTACCTCTACTCAATCATGGTTTTGAACACATAGAAACACATGTCCAAGCATAGATTGAAACATACTTGTATGTTCATTGCAGTGTCACCATGAAACGCATTTCGACAGGTCGGGACAAGTGAAACGTTTCGAGCCTTGAAACATTTCGCTCAACAAATGAAACACAAGCCGTTTCACTAACGACAAGTTACTGTAGTTTTAGTTTCAAAGTCGCTAAACGCACGTTTCGGTCTCACGTTTCACTGTGCTCTAATTTTGGATTGAAACGTTTCGTGATGAAACACCACATTTCAGGGTGAAACATTTTGCGGTTACGTTGGATCATTGTCCAAACGCATGCATCAAATATACTTGATTTTTTTAAAGGTCAAGAAGCTCAAAGACAAAAGTATACTGTGAAAAATTGTGGTGTGCTAATTTTCTATGTGAAATTTTGATCCTACAAAGTGCTATGGAAGCGAGCGCGACCGTGTTCCTTGTACTCACTTATGAAGTTTAGAACCTACACCTAAATGGGATCCATTTAGGCTAGAATTTAGGGCTACATATGTTTAAAATTGTCTCTCCCAAACATTCTTGTAACATACTTCCATACGCATGTGAAAATGTGTATGCTTCCAGTATGTTTCACTCTATGTGTCCAATTATGTAATCTTTCAATCAGAAAGACAACGTATGTTTCACTCTATATATCCAATTATGTAGTCTTTTATTCGAAAAGCAATGTATATAATCTTTCATAGATTGCTTTGATACATGGGTATTGTATACAAAGGCTAGTGACACTATTGTATGTGGATTTGCCTTGGTAATGGTTTCTTTGTGTTAATGGTAAATTCTTGGGTAGAATGAATAGACGGCGAGATATGTGTTAATAGTATCGCTAAATTAGCTTTATTTAGAAGAAATATAATTCTAAATGAATGATAACAAGAGCTAAATCTAAAGTGGGAGTGTTTTTTCGCTTGAGACATCCGAGTACAAATATTTCTAGTGCATCATTCAAAGGAATGACGAGAACGTTGTGAATAGGAATATTTGTTGGGACACCAAAAGAGATACTTTTGATGCGTCACATCGGATAGGTGACAGCATGCATCAAGAGGAAGTATTGAACCATCTAGAATGGACATCTTTGATGCATCATGGGAAGGGTGGCATAGAGCACATCGAACAAGTTGTTCCGTAAGTTTGGTGAGAAAGGACTAAGTGATGGGTATTCCTAATGCATCACATGGTGGGCGATGGGAGCATCAGATAGGTAATATTCCATAGGCAGAAGAGATTTCAAATTGAGTTAGAGTTGTGCACAAGAGACAAGCACTTGAATGAAGATGACTTCTAAAAAGCTTTTGAGGAGATGCAGTTGCTTTCTGAATAAGTGAGTTGCTTTTCGGGAAAGAGGATGCTTTCTCATGAAGGAGTTTATGTTGGCATTGCATCTGTGCATGAGACTACATCCAAGGACGCCTAGGTTGTGTTTGTGTAAGCGTAGTTTTCAGCTTATGAGTTTTTATTCAGTTTTAACAAGTTCACACCATTTATCAAGTTTTCTGGCCATCCACTTAATAAGTAAACAACCATGTGCTAAACAGGGTCAAAAGCTAGGCACTCCCTCTTGGTTGCCTTTCCTAGCAGTAGCGCCCCCCCCCCCCCCCCCCCCCCCCCCCCCCCCCCCCCCTGCAAGAAATAAAGAAAGTACTTGCACTGGCAACAGAGTAAGGGGGCCCTTGAGGGTTTGGGATCCGACATTCAGTGTCCTCTCTCTCTCTCTCTCTCTCTCTCTCTCTCTCTCTCTCTCTCTCTCTCTCTCTCTCTCTCTCTCTCTCTCTCTCTCTCTCTCTCTCTCTCTCTCTCTCTCTCTCTCTCTCTCTCTCTCGCGGACCTGCTGCTGTGCTGCTGTGCTACACCAGCGCGCGGACCTGCTGCTGTGCTGCATCTCTCGCGGACCTGCTGCTGTGCTGCACCAGCACGCGGACCTGCTGCACCAGCGCCCTCCTCCTGCTCCAGGCACATTACTGCTGTACAGCGCGCTGCTGTGTCACCCCAGCTGCTCAACGCGCCCACCCTACCTGCACAGCACCCCCAGTACCCGCCTGTTGCTGCCGTTGTTATACCAACCTGCTGCTGCTGCTGAACTGCCCCTCACGCAGCCCCTCCTCGCTCCCGATCACACAGCCATCTCTCTCTCTCTCTCTCTCTCTCTCTCTCTCTCTCTCTCTCTCTCTCTCTCTCTCTCTCTCTCTCTCTCTCTCTCTCTCTCTCTCTCTCTCTCTCTCTCTCCCCCTCTCACACACACACACACACACGGATACATACCCACACACACACTACACACATACACGCATACACACACGTACTCCCCTTCTCCCCTCTTCTTCACAATATGAAGAGAGGGTAGCTCCGAATACAACTATGTCTTCCCCCATCATCAAGACGCCGAAATCGACAATGAAGACAACCTTCATGCTCACGAACAAGAGGCTTGCACAATTGGAGAAGGACATGAAAGAATGGTGGATGGAGAGAGAGATATGGAGGGAGGAGAAAGCCACCTTCATCAAGCTATGGAACGAAGAAAAAGAGGACATGAGAGCGGAAATCCAAAACCTCAAAGAGGAGAAGGAGAGAAGGGCACGGGAGAACGAGAAGGAGAGGGAGAGATGGAGGAAAGAGCAAGAAGAGATGAAGGCACAAATCGACCTCCTTCATGCTTCCATCACATCCCTCACCCCCGAGGAAGGAGAGATTAAAGAGGAGGCTAAGGAAGCCCTCAAGGAGGAGATCACCAAAGCCCTCACCGCAAGCATTGAGGACAAATTAGAAGCCACCAAAGAAGGATGGGTCGAAGTGGTCAAAAAGAATATCAAGAAGGTAGCAAGAGAGGAAGCCCAAAAAGATGAGGTACTCATCGTACACACAACCATCGAGGAGGAGAAAATGCGACAAGCTCGCCGTCTCAATGTGCGAGTGACCGGCATCAAAGAAGAAGAAGGGTCCACACCCGAGAGCGATGGGAAAGCCTTATGCAAGAAAGTGGGATACAAGGAAGAAGAGATCCCTTTCTCCAAAGTTTGGAGAGCCGGCAAAGATCCAAAGAAGAGAGCTCTCATCCTCCAATTCGCCTCCGAGGAGTCTCGAACTTCTTTCCTCCGAAAGAGGGTCATCTTGAGAGGGCTAGAAGGCCCCCCGATTTATCTTGATGATGACCTCACAAAGATGCAACAAGATCACCGCCGCACGTGCATGCCTAGAGTCCACCAAGCCCGCAAAGAAGGGAAGAAGGCAGTATATCGAGATGGTAGGGTTATCATTGATGGCAAGACCATCGCATAGGGACTCGCGGCCTGTGGGACACACGAGGAGATTCATGTCACGGTTTGGAATTGCAATGGAGACCTATGGACACACCCAGAGAGACTTGAGGAGGTGATGAGAGGTCGAGACATCATTCTACTTACAGAGACACACGAGAGCCCAGAGAGAGGGTTACCACGGATACATGGTTTCCAATGGGAGTCTCTACATCGGGGATGTATGCGCCAGCACACCACTCGCGGTTCAGGAGGAGTGGCCATACTCTTTAGACAGGGGCTTCACAGCAGACTACAGATTGTTGCCCGGGACCCACAGGCCCGATACATGTGGATTCGCCTCGAGCTCTCACGAGACAGGATCGTCTACATTGCCCTTTGCTACTTTGCTCCCACAGGCTCCAGATTCGCCCCTATTGAGCAGGAGTCACCGTACGCATGCCTCACGGAGGAGATTATGGAGTACTCCACACTGGGTGAAGTCTTCCTTATGGGAGACTTCAATGCTCGTACGCGCAGTGAGCAGAGTGAGGCATATGACCACGAGGACCCAGAGGCACTACACACTCTAGATGAGGAGGCTACTATGAGAGATACAGCAGACAGAGCTCCAATCACAGCCTACGGACGACACCTACTTCGACTTGGCTCCCAGCACCGTCTCGTTATTTATAACGGGATGGCCCAGTGGCCCACCTCAGGGGGCCTGACTTGTATGCCACATGGAGTTACAGAGGGAGGGGGGAGTACAGTCGACTATATTGTGGGACCCAGGGAGGCTACACACCTTATCACATCCTTCACCATTCCACCCATACCCATCGGAGCCGACCACACATACCTCTCTTTCTCCATCACCGGAGATACCATCCCACACAGCTCCACAGCACACACTCCACACACCACCATCCATTTCACACATGAGCTAGCCTCTCTTTACTCAGCCGAGGTCGAGCATGGCCTATGCCTCCTCCACCCATCCACACCACTCTCAGTTCTCACATCACATATCTCTTCCGTTCTCCACACTTCAGCTATTAGCTCTTTTCCACACACCACTCACACAGGACGCACTCCCCCCCCCGGGACTATGCCTCAGAACCGCTGGTATGATGATGAGTGCAGAGAGTTATACCGACGCCTCCGTGCACGGCGAGCCTTAGGAGAGATCACAGAGAGAGAGGCCAGACGAGATATAAAGACGCTGACACGCCAAAAGCGGCGAGCATTCGAAGAGGCACAGGAGCTTGAGCTATACCGCCTATTCATGAGCATAGATAGCGCGACGGCATGGCGCACCCTGCGCGAGCCACGTCCGACCACAGCTATTGAGGATCCACAGATATGGCATGATTATGCAGAGCGCCTCTATGAGGTGCCAGGGCAGCCTCCTATCCCACAGCCACATGAGCCACGCCCCACGTGCTCCTCCTTCTTTACAGCAGAGATGGTAGAGAGGGCCATACGCCGCATGCAGCACAGACGATCAGCTGACCACACTCGATTACAGAGTGAGCACATCATTTATGCGGCCTCCACTATAGCCCCGTTGATTGCACATGTCTTCAACCGGGCTATAGGGGAGGGCTTCCCAGAGGAGTGGACACAGCACACCATAGTGCCTATCCACAAATCTGGCGACACCCTGGACCCAGGGAACTACTGGACTATCATGATTGGCCACACGATGGCCAAACTATATGGAGCAGTACTTGAGGCACAGCTCAGCTGCTACGCAGAGACCGAGGGTTTACGAGCTCCAGGCCAGGCAGGTTTCAGACGAGCTTTCTCCACCACTGACCACATCTTCGTTCTGCGCTGCCTCATTGATGGGGCAAAGGCGCGGAAGAAGAGGCTTTACTGCTGCTTTGTGGATTTCCACAAGGCCTTTGACACAGTCCCACGCGAGAGACTCTTCCAGCGCCTTCACAGCATTGGGGTACCGACAGAGATGATTTGGGCCATATATACTCTCTACGAGAGGGTGACGGGTCGAGTTCGTTGCCCAGGCGGCTTTTCAGAGACCATTGCTAGCACCATTGGTGTTAAGCAAGGATGCCCACTCTCCCCGACACTCTTTGGGCTCTACATCGACGAGATCTCCGACTACATACTACGAGCAGGGGAGAGGGGAGCGACTTGGCAGGTACTCCGGTCCACATCATGTTATATGCTGATGATATTGTGTTGATTTCAGAGTCACCCGAGGGCTTGCAACGCCATCTTGAGGCCTTGGACGAATTCAGCACACACAAGGGGTTGACTGTGAACCTTGGCAAAACCAAGGTCATGATCTTTCACACATCCAGTGCAGTGAGGAGCGCTGCCACCTTCACAGCAGCAGGAGGACAGGTTGATGTAGTCACCTCCTATGTCTACCTTGGCATCACATTCACCAGCCTACCAGGACCCTTCACTATGAGGCAGGCTGCTGCTGACAGGCTCACCCGAGGATATGCAGCTCTGACCATGCTAGAGCGGAGATGCCACCAGGCACACTTTCAGGAGCCCCGCACGAAGGGGTGGCTTTTCGACACCTTAGTCACCCCGGCCCTGATGTACTCGGCGGCAGTATGGGCACCAGGATTGACAGCTGACCAGTGGACACAGCTTGAGAGGCCACAGGTATGTATGATCTCACGCTTGCTCCGCAGCAAGAAGACAGTGCCACATGACATTATTAGAGCCGAGCTCGCCACACCACCTATGGTTGTAGAGGCATTATTCCAGACAGTCTGCTTCATCCAGAGTATGAGAGAGCTACCTCCTGACAGACTTACTCGTAGAGCATTTGAGGCAGCTATACAGCTATCAGAGAGTGGGCATGAGAGAGCTTGGTACTCACAGGTCAGAGCATGGTTTGAGGGACACGGTCTTGACATGGAGAGCCTACCACCATTCCAATACGACCCCCACTCACCATCTGTTCACCTCTCTCGCAGTGAGAGAAACTTGGTATTGAGACAGGATCTGTGGCAGCTATACACTAGGAGAGTCTGGGAGTCACCTGGCTTGGGGACGAGGATGTCAGATTACAGAGACCAGTTTCTCACCATATTGTCTGGGGGGTTCATACAGAGACCACGCTATATGGACACATATATGCCACACAGCTCACGGGTGGCGATTGGTCAGCTGAGAGTGGCTTCACACAGGTTAGAGATTGAGATCGGGAGACATACTGGTGTTCCCAGGGAGGAGCGAGTCTGCAGAGCCTGCACAGAGGAGGTGGAGAGTGAGGAGCACTTTGTATGTAGATGCAGAGCATACACTGAGATCAGAGGCAGGTATGAGGCCTTATTCAGAGGACAGCCCACTCTCCAAGAGATCATGGACTCTCGAGATCAGAGACAGCTCGGACGTTTCTTACTAGAGATACAGAGCCATCGGGACACACTACTACAGCCACGCACAGCTACACAGACAGAGGGGAGACAGTCGCAGCTCACAGACTTCTTTCAGAGGATTGCCACCCCTACCTCACCAGATACTCAGAGAGGAGTGACACTCCCACAGGCGGAGGTGAACCGAGCTAGACGACGACCACGAGTCACAGGCTACAGGGGCGTGAGCTCCCACCACCGACAGATCGAGGAGATCCGAGCCCGGGAGCGCCGTGCCACTGAGGAGCGAGTAGCTCAGATGAGGGCCGACCCGACAGCTTTCATCCGGGTAGCCTTGGCACCAGCCCCGCCCATGTACCACATCTTACATCCCCCCATTTGTACAGGATGGAGCTAGATAGCTTGATGCATTCTCATGATTGTACTACCTTGAGCATATAGACATGCATATACCCCTAGAGATAGAGCTCCATCCCTCCTCAGATACTCCATTACCTACATTCAGTTCAGTTTTGTATCAGTTTTGTTTCATTTGTCTTTCCGATAGACGGATGACATACACACCATGTACATTTGATTTGTCTCATAGGCCGATTTCGGCCTGACATAGACGTTAAAAATCTTTCTTTCTTTCTTTCTTTTTCTCTCTCTTGTGTCTCTCTCGTGTCATTCAGTCCAGTTCTTTCAAGTGCAGTAAAGCGTATTGTGTCCCTTGTGTTTGTGCGAAGTACTAGATCCAATTTTAATCCCTAAACACTTCCGCTGCACTTGACATTGGTATCGAAGCTTTGTGCGTGCTTCGGCTTCGCGAACTCAAAGGAAGAACCATCAAGAACCCAAGCAGAACCAAGAACCCAAAGAACCTCTCTCAGTTTTTTTTCCTGAAAGAATCTTCACGTCCCGATCCCGGACTTATTAGCTCCCGTCTTCATCGCCATGTCTTTGAAGGAAGATCGCCATCGGATACACGAAAATCCCGGACTTGAGTACGAGGATCTACTTGCCTTGTATGCGGACGTGTTGGGGTTGGATCAGACAGAGTGTGGAGTATTGGGGTCTCTCTAATCAGTGTTTCATTTGCAAACAAATAGCAATCTAGCAAAGTCCTGTCCTCGAAGGAGATCTCGACCCACAACGCATGCGCAGCCTCCCAAGGCTGAGCATGCCCAGAAGCCAGATACACAGGGCGCACAGGCTAGTACCTCGACAGAGACCAGCAATCGGACAGTTGATAGTATGAACAGATGCCTGGCCGACGGCAATAGGGACAAACTCGCCCCAGTACTCCCCCCTGGTGGCCGACCTCCTGCAGCTCAGCAGCACTGGGTTGCGATAGGGAACCGTTTTGACCCCCTTCAGCAGGACCCGCCTCAGAAGGCTCCATCCACTTCAGATCCTCCGCCTCCGCCTCCGCCTCCTCCCCCCCCCCTCCACCCTCACCCCGCCCCCCGTCCCTCCTCACTCCCCGGTGGGGCCCATGGCGTCATCTCTCTACCCCTCCGTCACTCCTCCTTAGACGCAGGGGACTGGACACATTGTTGGGAAACAAACAAACTGGAACACCTCTATAGCGATGTCACCCAAGAGCGTTGAAAGAGAACTACAAGAACACCAAAAGCTTTGGAAAATCCCTTTGAAACACCACAAGTGTCACGTGACACATCCCAACCCTATGTGTCTGTGGACAAGCTACACCACAGTAGGGTTCAGTCAGTCCAGTCAAGTTTAGATTAGCAGTGATCTGGCACTTTTGTGAGTCTATTCGTAGACCGTACATGCCAAGTCACTTAGCATAGATGCATATCCTCCGGTTGCACACAGCATGATCATCGGAATTCCCATCAGAATCCATTAGCATCAGTTAGGGGAATTTTCAAGTGCATTTAGCCTATTTTCCTATTTATTGGTATTTTCACTTATTATTTTTAAGTGACTTTCCAACAAAAGTAGGTAGGGCAATTTTGCTAAGTTAATATATAAGCAAACCCAAGTTAGCACTTTCTGGCAGAAGAGGCAGTAGGAGCTTCCTGCTCAACAGGCAACTTCTCAGCAGTACCCCCCCTCAGCATCAGATCCATCGCCACCATCTCCCCTCATCTGGCGTTTTTCCCTCTTGCAGTCATCGCCCACAACCTGGCGCTTGTGTTCCTCTGCAGATCAGCCCCCAACTACTAGCGTTTTTGATATCCACAGCAAGCGTTTTGGCAAGGAGAACAACATCCCTAGCGTTAGTGAATCTCAGCCCATGGCAGCGTTTTTGGCAGTCATCGCCCACAACCTGGCGCTTGTGTTCCTCTGCAGATCAGCCCCCAACTACTAGCGTTTTTGATATCCACAGCCAGCTTTTTGGCAAGGAGAACAACAGCCCTAGCATTAGTGAATCTCAGCCCATGGCAGCGTTTTTGGCGGCAGATATTCAGCCCTTTAAGATGCAGATCTTGACCTAGAGCCTCAGCGTTTGTACATCAATTCTCAACAGGTACATCAGCCATTAAAAACGCAGCCAAAGAGGTACAGCAACTCAGCGTTTTTCCCCTCAGCATGACCCCCGAGCATGACATTCATTTTCAGCCATAAACAGCAGTACCACAGTCATTTTCAGCCCTAAAACAATCCAAGAAATTCAGCATAAGGAAGATCACAGATTTCAGCCTCAGTCGCCGTCATCGTCATCGGCATAGTCCAACTTGCATCTGTCCATTGCATTCGCATTGTACACCTTTGTGCAATCAAAGTAGACCACTCTCGCCGACGAGAGTGGGGCCTTCGGAGGAGGGTTTTACAAACCTCTCGGTGTCGTATCTCTTCTCTCTCCTTCTCTCAGTCTCATTCACTTGCACGCACAATATCAACTCACTTTGTTCGTGATCATAGCACTCTACAAGACGGAAAGCTCTCTCTTTCCCTAAAGAACTAAAAGGAACCTTGAGCAATAAAGATCACTAATCTTGAGAAAATACAACATTCATTCCGCTGCACCTTACATTGGTATCAGAGCTTTGGAAGTGTTCTGCATTACTCAAGGAAAGAACCACAAGAATTTTTTTGCTTGTTGCGATCGCACGAACCCAAGTTTACTTGGGCGTGGCGATTCCTAATCGTCTTTTGTTGAAGAGTGACAGGAATCCCAAGAAGGAAGGGCTTGTCCAGCCTCCCCTTGTGTCTCTTTTCACTCATTGAGAGCGGACCGTGCACTTAGCGGCCGGCCAATCGACGTGAGCTGGGAAAAAGCAACCTTGGTGTGAGCGCAAGGCCGCCAAGCGGTGCGCCCGCAGAAAGAAGTAGAACTCGGGTGAAGAGAAGATCCTTCTCCAACGCGATTTGCAAGCGAAAGAAAACCTCAAGAACCCCAAGAACCCAAGACCCTCAAGACTCAAGAACCTCAAGAACCGCAAGAGACTCAAGAACCTCAAGACCCTCAAGAACTAAGTTCCTCGTGAACTTAAGAAACAAATCCTAGTGCATGGTCGTCACCCGAAGCTGCATGGATACTTCGCATTCAAGTGATGAGCATGAGAGAGGTGACGAAGGATTCTCCCCACCAGGAGATTTTTCCAACCCTCCCCCTTCGCCATCTACGCCACGAGTTGTCCTCACTTCTATGGAGATGATGGTCAAGTCGATGTTGGACATGATGGCACAACAACAAGAAACGAATCGAGTTGCATTGGCACAACTCGCAAGCAAAGCAGAAGAACAAGCAGCAAAGGACCGTACACAAGAAGCCAAGGACCACGAGCGTGATGAAAGAAACGCCACACTTGCCGCAAAGCAAGAAGAAAATCGACTAGCTCAGGAACGTGAGCGCATTGCTCTTGCCGCAAAACAAGAAGAAAATCGACTTGCTTTCAAACGCGAGCGCGATGAACGAGAGGCTCAAAGGGAGATTCGTCATCAAGAATTTATTTCCCACATCCTAGCCTCGAAGACCGAACCAACCAAAGATCGTGGGAGTTCGTCAAGTGGCGCAAGCCACAACACAGATTCCAACCATCCAGTCACAGAAAAGTTGACTTTCAGTAAGTATGACGGTAAGATGGATGCTACAGTTATTCATTCTTGGTTGCATCAATTTAATGCTTATTTTGCGACAACTAAGTAGACAGGAAATAGCAAAGTTTAGACGGCAGCTATGTACCTTGCCAGTGATGCCATCAATTGGTACCACGCATGGCAAGAGGCACAGCTAGCCGCGCACCTAGAGGCAGCCGACGATTTCACGCCCCTCTCTTTTAGTTGGGCTGATTTCCAAGACAAGCTGAAGACGCGGTTTATGCCACCTCAGTACCTCGCACGATTGAAAGACAATTGGCGCGCTCTCAAGCAAAATGGTATGCCAGTTATGTCTTTTTCTAATCGTGTTTTGCAGCTAGGAACCCAATTACGCATGTCGGATGATGAGCGCAAAGAGGCTTTTCTCTTTGGATTTGACGAGTATATCAAGTACGATGTCGAGGTATTCGATCCAATCGATCTCAACAAGGCAGTAACGATTGCTCTCGCGCAGGAGATGAAGCACAACAAGGGAAAGCCTAAGGAGAACAAGACTTCCACAAGTACCTCGCAGACTTCTCAGAACCCGCAGAACGGTAAGAATGGTAAGAATGATAACTCTTCTAACCAATCTTCCAACAATCTCTCATCAAAGAATTCTTCCAATGAATCTAAGGGTAAGGCTAACACACCTGAAGCTTACTCCAGGTGAAAAGGTAGCACAAGGAATTGTAGGAGGATATATCACGTCAGAAGAACAAAGCACTTATTCTAAGGAAGGTCGTTGTTTTCATTGTCACATTAAGGGTCGCATAAAACGAACATGTCCTAAGCTTGACTCGAATGAATCTAAAGAACCCACAGCACCCACTATATCTGTCAATGCAATGAATGATAACACGATTGTGCCCAAAGTTTCTCACGACCCTCCCATTGATGAATCTCTCATTAAATGTTATGGTCGTACGTCGGGGCACCGTTTTGTCATATTGTTTTACCCAGGTAGTATGCATGATGTGATCAGTTCCTCTCTTGTTGAGAGAGCCCACCTCGAAGTTAGTCCGAGATCTCCTATCGAGGTCTCTGGCTTTCGTCTTGGTATGGACGCTCTCATCACGAAGGAGTGCCTTGATGTGTTGTTTGCAATTCAACAGACTGCCTTCACTAGAAGATTTGTTGTTTGTCCTCTCTCAGGATGTGATATGATTTTAGGCATGAAATGGTTTCGTGAAATAAACCCTCTCGTTGATTGGGAGGCTAGCACTTTAACTCTCAATGCCAAAAGTGATTCTCCTACTGTCTTTCATGGAGTGGACATTGTTCCTTCTCCATCTCTCATTGCTAATATGCAAGACAAGGTTAAAAGGATTCGGGATAAGGAGATTCTCTCAATCTCTTTTTCTCCACAGCATGACACACAGGATTTGCATAATTATGAGAAGCATGATGATTTGAAGGATAATGATTTGCATGATGATTTGGATGAAAAAGACAAGCATGATGAATTACATGAAGATGATGTGATTATTCACAAGGATGATGTGTTAGTTGATGCTTTTTCTAGCGAAGCTTTTAGCGAAGCTAACCTCATTGTAGATTCGATCAATCAAGTCGCGGTCCACAGATCCCCCACAAGACAATTCGATAGATCCCGAAGAAGCGATCTTGGCTCTCGAGCCTAGGTCCAAAGAGCCCTCACAGGAAGTATTATGTGTTCGCATGATTGATACGCACGCACTATTCGAGTGTTTCATTCGTGAAGGTTTCCTGTATTTTAGTCAGCATCGTTATGTGATCCCTTTTCCTAGGCATGACATATTGCATGTTGAGCACGTTTCTCTCATGGATGCGCACGAATGTATGCGGATTGTTCATGAAAAGCTAAAAAGATTGTATGTAAGGAAGTCACATTTCATGTCTCTTCCTTGGCATGACACAATTTCCGAACGAGCACATGATTGTATGAGCACCAAGCATGGGCATTTCCATTGTGATTTGCCACAGTTGATTGATTTCAACCAAACAGACAACATCTGGGCGCATTGTTTGCATGTGTTTGATAAACGGTTTGTCACTCCGTCTCTATGTTCATCTACATTGCATACCCAGTCTTTAGAGAAGACAAGAATTTTTTCCTTCACTTTACATAGAATGGGTATGTTCATGGTTTTGCGTTGGAGATGGTTTCAAGAATTTTCAGCCATGGAGATTCTTGAAGACGAAAGAAGCAGGACTCTAGACGAAGTTAAAACATCAAAGGAGCCACAGAAAACTTTGAGTCCCTTTCGGCGCGGCCCAAAGAAGCAAGCGTTGCAGACCTTTATGAAGTTCAAGTACCGCACGACCCACACATCAGAGTGGGCCGGCGAAGAGTCCCTTCCAGGATTCCGGATGCTCTTGGCGATCTCCCTCGACGCCATACAATTCGGTACCAGTACCTCACTTTGAAAAGGAGGGGATGTCACGTGACACATCCCGATTCCCAACCCTATGTGTCCGTGGACAAGCTACACCACAGCAGGGTTCAGTCAGTCCAGTCAAGTTTAGATTAGCAGTGATCTGGCACTTTTGTGAGTCTATTCGTAGACCGTGCATGCCCAGTCACTTAGCATAGATGCATATCCTCCGGTTGCACACAGCATGATCATCGGAATTCCCATCAGAATCCATTAGCATCAGTTAGGGGAATTTTCCAGTGCATTTAGCCTATTTTCCTATTTATTGGTATTTTCACTTATTATTTTTAAGTGACTTTCCAACAAAAGTAGGTAGGGCAATTTTGCTAAGTTAATATATAAGCAAACCCAAGTTAGCACTTTCTGGCAGAAGAGGCAGCAGGAGCTTCCCGCTCAACAGGCAACTTCTCAGCAGTACCCCCCCAGCATCAGATCCATCGCCACCATCTCCCCTCATCTGGCGTTTTTCCCTCTTGCAGTCATCGCCCACAACCTGGCGCTTGTGTTCCTCTGCAGATCAGCCCCCGACTACTAGCGTTTTTGATATCCACACCAGCGTTTTGGCAAGAAGAACAACAGCCCTAGCGTTAGTGAATCTCAGCCCATGGCAGCGTTTTTGGCGGCAGATATTCAGCCCTTTAAGATGCAAATCTTGACCTAGAGCCTCAGCGTTTGTACATCAATTCTCAACAAGTACATCAGCCATTAAAAACGCAGCCAAAGAGGTACAGTAACTCAGCGTTTTTCCCCTCAACATGACCCCCGAGCATGACATTCATTTTCAGCCATAAACAGAAGTACCACAGTCATTTTCAGCCCTAAAACAATCCAAGAAATTCAGCATAAGGAAGATCACAGATTTCAGCCTCAGTCGCCGTCGTCATCACCGTCGTCGTCATCGGCATAGTCCAACTTGCATCTGTCCATTGCATTCGCATTGTATACCTTTGTGCAATCAAAGTAGACCACTCTCGCCGACGAGAGTGGGGCCTTCGGAGGAGGGTTTTACAAACCTCTCGGTGTCGTATCTCTTCTCTCTCCTTCTCTCAGTCTCATTCACTTGCACGCACAATATCCACTCACTTTGTTCGTGATCATAGCACTCTACAAGACGGAAAGGTCTCTCTTTCCCTAAAGAACTAAAAGGAACCTTGAGCAATAAAGATCACTAATCTTGAGAAAATACAACATTCATTCCGTTGCACCTTACAACAAGTCCAACAAGAGTAGTCCCCTTGGGAATTTACTAGTCGTCGCCCACCCAAGAGACTATGTCATATAGGAGTTGCCAAAGCATGGTTTTACAGCACACGCCGACCAATGCATATGAAGACAAGGGCCTCCCCTTTAACCAGTGAACATCACAAACCCACAACTTCAACATCAATTCCACAATTCATAGATACATGCCCTCCCAATCTGCCTGTACACAATTTGCCACTAGGTTGCCATAGCCATAACCCTGCAGAGAACTAGTCGTAACTTGAAAAGCACAACTCCAATTGGGGCACTTTAAAGCTTGAGAGAAAGCTTGAAAAATGATTGGTGAAAAAGCAGAAGATGACCAAATTTGAATCTACACGCTGCTACATGCAAAATTGATGCGAACAGGGAGCTGCCCCGATACGTAAAGTAGGCAAGGCGGGGGCAAAAAACTGCATCCAAAAGCATCAAGAAGCCACAACGACCCAAAACCTGCAAATTTCTGATGTTTGACTGATCTTTTTTTAGTTTGTACATGAGTTTTAGTAATATACAAGTCTCCGTTCAAAAAACTCACTCACGGACACTTACAGTAACACGACAACTATCACTAGACTAGCGACTTGTAGTGCATGTACATGTGCTTGCTAAAGCAAGCTAAAAAACTCACAAAAATAGGCCCCATACACCTTTTTGATATCGGGCGTCATGTCCATATGTACAAATTTATAAAAAACGGGGTTCTCAAAATGGGCGCAACATAGTTTGCCGAAACTCCAGTCTGCTAGAGCATTCATGCTCAGCAGTAGCAAAAACATGTCATCCACCTGGATCAAAAGGCCATACAACATAAGCACAAAATGCATGAAGAAACACCAGCCATATCAATTCTATCACTCCCAATATCAAAGCATAAACCATATGTAGAATCCAAATCCTCGTTAAGCATAAAATACTCTCAATAGATACCACATAGAGACACCCTTTCATTAGTATAGCATGCAAGGAATCCTTTGACATTTCATCCAAAATGTGTTCAACTTTTAACTCAACCATTTTCATATTCATCTCATTATCCCCACGCTTGACTAAGCATCCATTCACCAATTCAACCACACCATGCTTGATAGGTAAGCCACCCTTCATACATAACTTAGGCTCCTTAACAAGAGGATCAAACAAGGTAGTATCAACCATATTCACATGTGGTATAAAAAGATCATCTCCATCATTTTTCACATACTCTGATCTCTCAATATTCTCTTCATCATCAGTTAAGGCATGGCTACCCATATCATCATACAAATCATCAAGTTTCTCATTGATAGGCTCTTCATCAACAACACAAGTAGTATACCTAATTGCTTCATCACCCTTTTGCATACAATCACCAAAATCATATACTTGAGAGCCCTCATCATACACATCACCATCTTTCCCATTGCTAACTTCCTTGACCTCCATCATGTGATCTTTGACTACTTCATCTACACAAAGAGAACTCCCAAGAGTCACATTAAACATACTTCTCTTCATTAGAACATACATTACAAGCATCAACCATGTGACTTGGATATTCAAAATTCTCATTCCTTGCAATTGAGACTCATTCATGACCATGGTAGCCTTCTTGCCTACATCCATCTTACTAGCATCATCATCTTTGACAGGAAGGTTGACATCAAAGCACTTAAACAACAAAGATGGCATACATTGAGCATTCTTCTTGATCTCATTGTGTATATGGAAATCTTCTTTCACATGCTCAAGAGAATAAGAAACATAGAAGTCTGCATTACATACATTGTCCATATTTATGTCTAAAACATAAGATACATTTGGCTTCACATCTTCCTGCAACCCAAGCTGCCTCACTCTCTCTAGCTTCCATTCCTTATGCTTTGCAATCCTTACTGCATCCTCAAATGTCTTTGGCCTTTTCAGCTCAACATTCAACCTCAAATCAGCCCTCAAACTTTGCATAAATATACACTTCTTAAGCATAAGAGGAGGAGCATCACTGCCCAAAGCAACACACCATCTCTTCCATAAAGCATTCAACTCCTTTGACCATCACATTGCACAAGTCCTTCAATGGAGTGCCATACATCTGTTGGGTCCTCTACCTTCTTGAACTTCTCAAGGAAAACCTTCTTGACCTCATGATAAGTCATTACTTGTGAAGGTTGAGATGAATTCAACCAAGACTCATACTCATCATACCATGTCCTTGCATCGTCTTTCAAGCAAAAGAACAAAATCTTGAGCATAATCATTGGATCTTCCTTATTTGCAATCAAACAAGAAAACTCCATCTTCTCAATGAATGCATCAGCATCCTCACCTACCTGACCATTGAAACTTGGAAACTCTGCCATCATGTCAATGCAACCTATAAACTGAAGGTCACTTGAAGCAACTCCTCGGCAGCGAGCACCAAAACACTGTTGGGAAACAAACAAACTGGAACACCTCTATAGCGATGTCATCCAAGAGCGTTGAAAGAGAACTACAAGAACACCAAAAGCTTTGGAAAATCCCTTTGAAACACCACAAGTCCAACAAGAGTAGTCTCCCTGGGAATTTACTGGCCGTCGCCCACCCAAGAGACTATGTCATATAGGAGCAAAACCCTGCCAAAGCATGGATTTACAGCACACGCCGACCACTGCATATGAAGACAAGAGCCTCCCCTTTCACCATTGAACATCACAAACCCACAACTTCAACATCAATTCCACAATTCATAGATACATGCCCTCCCAATCTGCATGTACACAATTTGCCACTAGGCTGCCATAGCCATAACCCTGCAGAGAACTAGTCGTAACTTGAAGAGCACAACTCCAAATAGGGCACTTTAAAGCTTGAGAGAAAGCTTGAAAAATGACTAGCGAGAAAGCTGAAGATGACCAAATTTGAATCTACACGCCGCTACATGCAAAATTGATGCGAACAGGGAGCTGCTCCGGTACGACTACACGTAGAGTAGGCATGGCGGGGGCAAAAAACTGCATCCAAAAGCATCAAGAAGCCACAACGACCCAAAACCTACAAATTTCTAATATTTGACTGAACTTTTTTTAGTTTGTACATGAGTTTTAGTTATATACAAGTCTCCCTTCAAAAAACTCACTCACGGACACTTACAGTAGCCCGACAACTGTCACTATACTAGTGACTTGCAGTGCATGTACATGTGCTTGCTAAAGCAAGCTGAAAAGCTCACAAAAATAGACCCCATACACCTTTTTGATATTGGGCGTCATGTCCATATGTACAAATTTACAAAAAACGAGGTTCTCAAAATGCGCGCAACAATGCATCTGCCGCGAGGCGATCTCTTGGTAGTGCTTTCGCTACGAGCCATGTGGCTCGAGAGGGACAGCCCCATCTGAGGCCGCCTTTTTTGGTGTAGACTTCTAGTTTTGCAACAGTCTCCAGAGGTTTGACTAGCTTTGACATTTGCAGACGCTGGGACTTCTTGGACTACAGCTTCACACGATTCCTAGGTGGCTCTTCTCTTGACCTGGAGAAGGCTTGCTTTCGAGTCCACGTCCTCTTTCTTGCAACTCAGGGAATTGAGACTTTGGACATAGTGGTGGTTTTTCCTTCCTGCTATGCGGCAAGGATCCTACAGAGTGAACACTGCACACAGTTCTTTACTGGCTCCAGATTCAGGCTACTGAGTTCTCACACCACACATGGGACTTAGGGGTGACAGATCTGGTACAGACACTTTGGCCTCTAACCAAGTTCAGCGTGATGCCACCGGATGCAACGAGCTGCAAGCACATTGTGGTGCATTTGTTTGCTGACACTCAGAGCCCTCCTTGCTATGTATTTGTACATGAGGATTCTTGGACAGAGGATGTAGCCCTACAGGTTGCACGCTCGACTTGGGTCTGGGTGGGACAACCACTTAAGACGCGCTTGTCTAGAGGTCGTTCGGATGCAGATCACTCCCCATCCAAACCGGCCTCAAAGATAGCGAGGTTGGCTGTAGTTGTAGTGTCTGTTTTCTCTCACCGACTCCATGAAGATCAGTTGGAGGAGTGAATCTGTCTAGGATAGATCGTTTCTACGCTAGTAACCGCATTTGTGACATAGGGGGATCTGTTTGTATCCTTGCAGGGACTACTTTTTCTGACCATGCGCCTGTGATTCTCATTGTGACAGACAGACAGACAAAGGAGGGGGGGGGTGATGCTACGCATCCCCGAGCGGATCTTGCTGGATTCCGAGCTTTGAGAGCAAGTGGAGATTCTTTGGACTGAGAATCTAGACACGCAGGACACCCTTGTTGTATGGTCTCTGGACTGGCAAAGCTTAGTCGCTTCTTCCTTCAGGAGTCTGCAGCTTGCTTGGTTGCAGCCAGGGAGGATGAGAAGTGTCTTGACGAGGAATTGTTTCCTTACAGAGGATTCGGGAGCAACACCCAGACAGTCCATGGTTAGAGGAGCAGATGCAGCAGGCTAGACAGAAGTTGACTCCATTGAGGAGTGGCACCATGAGTTTGCCTTCCACCGGCAGGCATCTCAGTGGACCTAGGTGGGTGACCAAGTTACTGGGGAGTTTTTTGAGACAGTGGGGCCTCGCCATGCGGACACCAATGTTAGCCTGTTGAGGATACTTGATGGATCCGTTGCTTCCGAGCCTGAGGATATGTGTGCAGTTGCTACTGACTTCTACAACGTTCTATTGTCAGTTGAGCCTCAGTCAGAGCACCAAGAGGCATGCAGGGAGTAGGTTTGGGCACAAATGCCTTGCCTTGTTACCAAGGAGATGCGACAGAGACTTGACTCTTGAGCTTCCCCTCTAGCTTGAGGAGCTCCATGAGGCCCTCAGACATTCCCCCGTGGTAGTTGTCTAGGGGAGGATGGTTTGACCCCCAGTTTTTTCTTGGAGTACTGGGACTTGCTTGGTTAAGATCTGTGCAGCGCATTTCAATATGTTTTGCACGCTGGCAAGATGCCTAACAGCATGAGTGAGGGTTTGATCTACTTGATTCCCAAGGAGGGTGGCTCTTTGGATGAGATTCGGCAATGGTGATCCATTACCATCCTCAACTCATCCTACAAAATTCTAGCAAAGGGTCTGAGTTTGAGGATCCAGCCACTTCTAGAGAGCATCATTCATGGGACTCAGATAGGTTTTGTCAAGGAGAGTATCCTTGACAACATCTTCACTTTTTGGGAAGCATCGACCCTTGCGCGTCTCCGAGGAGAGGATTTGGTGATACTCCTTTTCGACTTTGAGAAGGCTAACAACAGAGTTGGCTCGGACTTCATGGAGGGCACTCTACGCAGGATGGGTTTCACAGATGCTTGGATCAGAGGTGTCAGCTCTTTACAGGCAAGCGCACAGTCAAGTGCTCTTGGCAGGGGGACGAGGGGAGCGCTTGCTGCTCACGCGTTCGGTCAGACAAGGCTGCCCTCTTGCCCCCTTCCTCTTTTTGTTCTATGTTGAGGCGATGAGCAAATTCTTGACTTCCCAACAGGTTGGCCTGCGTGGTCTTGAGCTACCTATTTGGGCAGAGGAGCTTCTTGATGCTGAGTTTGCCGACGACTCAGCCTTATACTTGGAGGACCATGAGGCCAATTTGCACAGGTGTGAGCAGGCTCTCAAGGTGTTTTGTTGTGCATCAGGCGCACTGATCAACTGGAGAAAGACAGTTGCTTTTTGGGTTGGCAATGCTCTTACACCTGCTTGGTTGCCAGGTGAGGGTTTCAGATGGATTCCCCCAGGGACTGCAGTTCGCTACTTGGGTTGTCAGGTTGGCATGGACTTGTCTCCCGAGCAGCAAACTGCCCCCCTCCTCTTGTCCATTAGGAGGAAGTTGCTACATTGGAGCTCGGCACGGCTCTCTTTGGCAAGCAGAGTTGTAGTGGCCAACCAAGTGTTGTTGGGTACTATGTGGTACATTACATCTTCTTGGATTTTCTCGAGCTCCTACATCAGCCAATTAGAGAGGCTGATCAGGAATTTTCTTTGGTCAAGGCGCGACACTCAGCTAGCCCAGGCCAAAGTAGCCTGGCAGGTCATCACTCTACCATGTTCTCGAGGGGGGGGATCATAGACCCAGCACAGCAGAGCAGAGCCCTTCTTGGGAAGTTTGTGGTCAGAGGATTGCTTCCAAGGGAGGAGCCCTAGAAGGAGTTGTTGCTTCGGCGTCTTAGAGCTCGAGTGCCTCATGAAGGAAGCCCTTGGTTCCCGTCCACCAGGTGGATCTTTATAGAGATGCGCAGAGTTGGTCTAAGCAGGAGACTGGAGGATCCATTTGTTCCGAGCCTGCTTCGTTCTTGAGAGCAGCTGCGGAGTGGCCTCGACCAGCACCAGCCCACTTGCACGAAGGAGCGCTTAAGACAGCCCCTCGTTTGAAACCCCATGGTTAGCACTCAAAGAGGACACTTGGTTGGTAGTAGGCCTCATGTTTCTTGGGGTCCAGCACACACTCTAGGCGACTGGCTTCAGTTCTCAGGTTTGCCAAAGGAGATACAGAGCATCCAGTTGCAGGGCATGCGAGGGGTGCAGAGTATGTGCCAAGACATCACAGTCTTTTCCAGCAGAGTGGCTCACTCTTCTAGAAACTGCAGCTCTGTTAGGTGCAACGGAATGAATGTTGTATTTTCTCAAGATTAGTGATCTTTATTGCTCAAGGTTCCTTTTAGTTCTTAGGGAAAGAGAGAGCTTTCCGTCTTGTAGAGTGTTGTGGTCACGAACAAAGTGAGTGGATATTGTGTGTGCAAGTGAATGAGACTGAGAGAAGGAGAGAGAAGAGATACGACACCCGAGAGGTTGTAAAACCCTCCTCCGAAGGCCCCACTCTCGTCGACGAGAGTGGTCTACTTTGATTGCACAAGGTGTACAATGCGAATGCAAAGGACTGATGCAACTTGGACTATGCCGATGACGACGACGGTGGTGACAACGACGACTCGATGGCTGAAATCTGTAGTCTTCTATCTGCTGTTTTTCGGGACTGTTTCGGTGGCTGAAAATGACTGTTTTGGCTGCATTATTATGGCTGAAAATGGGGGAACATCTGCAACCAACTTGGGGCTGATCTGCTACTGTGTCTAAGGCTGAAAACTGTGTGTATCTGCTGCGGATTAAGGCTGAAAACAAAAACGCTGATGGTTCCTGCTGCTAGCCAAAAACGCTGGGCTGATCTGACTCTGTAATCCAAAAACGCTGATTGGGCTGTTTTGGGAAAACGCTAGGGAAGCTTGATGAATCTGCTGGCGATGGCGGGGATCTGCAAACGCTAGGGGCTGAAGATGGATGGCGATGGCTTGCTGTGGAAGGGGTGAGGATGCAAAAACGCTAGGGGGTCATGAGGGTATGGCGAGGTTGGGAGTCCAAAACGCCAAGGTGCTGAGGTACTGTTGAGAAGTTGCATGTTGAGCGGGAAGCTCCTGCTGCCTCTTCTGCCAGAAAGTGCTAACTTGGGTTTGCTTATATATTAACTTAGCAAAATTGCCCTACCTACTTTTGTTGGAAAGTCACTTAAAAATAATAAGTGAAAATACCAAAAAATAGGAAAATAGGCTAAATGCATTGGAAAATTCCCCTAACTGATGCTAATGGATTCTGATGGGAATTCCGATGATCATGTTGTGTGCAACAGGAGGATATGCATCTATGCTAAGTGACTCGGCATGCACGGTCTACGAATAGACTCACAAAAGTTCCAAATCACTGCTAATCTAGACTTGACTGAACTGACAGAAACCCTGCTATGGTGTAGCTTGTCCACGGACACATAGGGTTGGGATGTGTCACGTGACATCCCCTCCTTTTCAAAGTGAGGTACTGGTACCGAACTGTATGGCGTCGAGGGAGATCGCCAACAGCATCCGGAATCCTAGAAGGGAGTCTTCGTCGGCCCACTCTGATGTGTGGGTCGTGCGGTACTTGAACTTCATAAAGGTTTGCAACGCTTGCTTCTTTGCGCAGCGCCGAAAGCGACACAAAGTCGTTTGAATCTCCTTTCTTATGTCAACTTCGTCTAGAGTCCTGCTTCTTTCGTCTTCAAGAATCTCCATGGCTGAAAATTCCTAAAACCATCTCCAACACAAAACCATGAACATACCCATTCCATGTAAAGTGAAGGAAAAAAATATTGTCTTCTCTAAAAACTGTGCATGCAATGTAGATGAACAAATAGACGGAGTGACAACCCGTTCATCGAACACATGGAAACAATGATGTCGAATCTTTTCTGTTTGATCGAAATCAATCAACTGTGGCAAATCACAATGGAAATGTCCATGCGTGGTGCTCATACTTCCATGTGCTCTTTCGGAAACTGTGTCATGCCAAGGAAGAGACATGGAATGTGACTTCCTTACATACAAACTTTTCAGCTTTTCATAAACAATTCGCATACATTCGTGCTCATCCATGAGAGAAACGTGCTCAACATACGGTATGTCATGCCTAGAAAAAGGGATCACATAACGATGCTGACTAAAATACAGGAAACCTTCACGAATGAAACACTCGAACAATGCGTGCGTCTCAATCATGCGAACACTAATACTTCCTGTGAGGGTTCTTTGGACCAAGGCTCGAGAGCCAAGATCGGTTCTTTGGGATCTATCGAATCTTCTGGTGGGGGATCTGTGGACCTCGACTTGAAAGCCAAGATCGATTCTTGGTGATTGATCGAATCTACAACGAGGTTAGCGTCGCTAGAAAAAGCATCAACTAACACATCATTCTTGTGAACAATCACATCTTCTTCATGCAATTCATCATGCTTGTGAGAAATCACATCTTGATCATGCAAATCATCATGCTTGTCATTGTCATT
The DNA here is from genome assembly GCF_014529385.1 of Adiantum capillus-veneris. NCBI lineage: Eukaryota > Viridiplantae > Streptophyta > Polypodiopsida > Polypodiales > Pteridaceae > Adiantum > Adiantum capillus-veneris. Next base: position 50,425,150 of record NC_140932.1, read on the forward strand.
CAAATCATTATGCAAATCATTGGCATCCAAATCATCATGCTTCTCATTGTCATTCAAATCATCATGCTTCTCATTGTCAATCAAATCATCATCATGCTTCACACAAATCATGCAAATCCTGTGTGTCATGCTTTGGAGAAGAAGAGACTGCGAGAGTCTTCTTTTCCCGAATCTCTTGCATCGGTGTCGACACTTGAGAAAAGAGTCGCAACATCTCTTGCACTCGTGCTTTGGTCTCGCGATAAAATTCTACTTCTATTTCTTTGTTCTCTGCTTGTCTGCGTTCCCTTTCTGCTTTTCTTTCTTTGAATTCACAATCCAATTTGGCTTGTCATTCTTTGGCTTCCAAGCGTGCTTGCTCACGCTCACGCGCTATGGCTGCCATTCTTACGGCATTTCTTGCTTTGCGTTGTAAATTCTGTTCCATAATCAACAATTCGAACTCCTCCATTGGAGTTAGTGCAATCAATGTCGTAGATGGGGAAGGGTCAGAAAAACCTCCTGGTTGGGAAAATTCTTCTTCGTCTCTCTCATGCTCATCACCTCCAAGCGAAGTATCCATTCCGCTTCGAGTGATGATCATTCTGAAGTCGTGGGTTCTTGTAGGTTCTTGTGGTCTGGATTCTTAAGTTCACGAGGAACTTGGGTTCTTGAGGGTCTTGGGTTCTGAAGTTCACGAGGAACTTGGGTTCTTGGGGGTCTTGGGTTCTTGAGGTTCTTGAGGTCCTTGATTCGTGAGAATCTTGGGTTCTTGAGGTTCTTGATTCTTGAGGGTCTTGGGTTCTTGGGGTTCTTGAGGTTTTCTTTCGCATGCAAATCGCGTTGGAGAAGGATCTTCTCTTCACCCAAGTTCTACTCTTTTCTGCGGGCGCACCCCTTGGCGGCCTTGCGCTCACACCAAGGTTGTTTTTTTCCCACCTCACGTCGATTGGCCGGCCGCTAAGTGCACGGTCCGCTCTCAATGAGTGAAAAGAGATACAAGGGGAGGCTAGACAAGCCCTTCCTTCTTGGGATTCCTGTCACTCTTCAACAAAACACGATTAGGAATCGCCACGCCCAAGTAAACTTGGGTTCGTGCGATCACAAGCAAAAAAAATTCTTGTGGTTCTTTCCTTGAGTAATGCAGAACACTTCCAAAGCTCTGATACCAATGTTAGGTGCAGCGGAATGAATGTTGTATTTTCTCAAGATTAGTGATCTTTATTGCTCAAGGTTCCTTTTAGTTCTTAGGGAAAGAGAGAGCTTTCCGTCTTGTAGAGTGCTGTGGTCACGAACAAAGTGAGTGGATATTGTGCGTGCAAGTGAATGAGACTGAGAGAAGGAGAGAGAAGAGATACGACACCCGAGAGGTTGTAAAACCCTCCTCCGAAGACCCCACTCTCGTCGGCGAGAGTGGTCTACTTTGATTGCACAAAGGTGTACAATGCAAATGCAATGGACTGATGCAACTTGGACTATGCCGATGACGACGACAGTGGTGACGACGAAGACTCGATGGCTGAAATCTGTAGTCTTCTATCTGCTGTTTTTCGGGACTGTTTCGGTGGCTGAAAAGACTGTTTTGGCTGCATTATTATGGCTGAAAATGGGGGAACATCTGCAACCAACTTGGGGCTGATCTGCTATTGTGTCTCAGGCTGAAAACTGTGTGTATCTGCTGCGGATTAAGGCTGAAAACAAAAACGCTGATGGTTCATGCTGCTAGCCAAAAACGCTGGGCTGATCTGACTCTGTAATCCAAAAACGCTGATTGGGCTGTTTTGGGAAAACGCTAGGGAAGCTTGATGAATCTGCTGGCGATGGCAGGGATCTGCAAACGCTAGGGGCTGAAGATGGATGGCGATGGCCTGCTGTGGAAGGGATCGCCAAGGATGGGGTCAGGATGCAAAAACGCTAGGGGGTCATGAGGGTATGGCGAGGTTGGGAGTCCAAAACGCCAAGGTGCTGAGGTACTGCTGAGAAGTTGCCTGTTGAGCGGGAAGCTCCTGCTGCCTCTTCTGCCAGAAAGTGCTAACTTGGGTTTGCTTATATATTAACTTAGCAAAATTGCCCTACCTACTTTTGTTGGAAAGTCACTTAAAAATAATAAGTGTAAATACCAATAAATAGGAAAATAGGCTAAATGCACTGGAAAATTCCCCTAACTGATGCTAATGGATTCTTATGGGAATTCCGATGATCATGTTGTGTGCAACCGGAGGATATGCATCTATGCTAAAAGACTCGGCATGCACGGTCTACGAATAGACTCACAAAAGTGCCAGATCACTGCTAATCTAGACTCGACTGAACTGACGGGAACCCTGCTATGGTGTAGCTTGTCCACGGACACATAGGGTTGGGATGTGTCACGTGACAAGCTCCCAGATGGATGGGGACCTTCACGCGACTAGAGGTCCTCATTGCAGTTCGCGCTTGCTCAGAGATCGTACCCTCCATGTTCTTCGAGATCCACGGCGAGGGTCGACTGTACAAAGTCCCAGTTGAGGCTCCACAAGTTGCAGAGTGTTGTTTTCAGAGGATATGAATAGTGGGCATCTGTGGGAGGAGTTGTGTCATGGATCCTGATCCAACAGCTCTTGAGACAGGCCATTGGAGGCTTTGGGCTTGGGAGATCTGCCCTTTGGCACGAGTGCAGTGGGATCCTGGGATTGTTTTTGGAGAGACCCTTTCTCTTCAAGCGACTACCCAGGGATCCCTTTCGTTCAGTACACTGTTCGAATGGGGCGTCATATACTGGTAGCACGGAGAGAAGGTGGGGGGGGGGGGGGGGGGGGGGGGGGGGGGGGGGGGGGGGGGGGGGGGATGTCAAGCGCACACCACACGTGCGCTACATGGACATGCTTCTACTTGTTAGATTTTTGTCATCACCAGATGCTTCGCACCTGTAGATGCTTCGCACCCTGTCTACATGCTCCTCACTTTCACGTGCACTGGCCCTTGGTTGTGGGTTGGCCACCCGTACACCTGCTGCACAGGGATCTCGCGCACACTTAGGGTTGTTTCAACACATTGCCCACTTAGACCTGTTTTGATCACTTCACATTCCCCCATTTATATTGGGGGGTCATTTATTAGGTAGGGTGATTTACTAGGTATTTGCCAGACCTACCCCTATTCTCCTATATATAGGAGCAGGGGCGCCCTCTTTTCCATTGTCTCATCCTTGTACATGATTCGCCATCTGGAGTATATTGGCTTGCCATCCTCTCTCTCTCTCTCTCTCGTGCTATTGTCTCTTTATCTCTCTCACCTTCCGCTGCACACTTTGACACTGCTACAGTATAGCATGAGTCTTAGCTTAGGACCTAACCTGGCACCTTTGTGAGCCTCTAGCAAGACATGCATGCCCAAGCCAATCGTAGTTGCATACCCTCTCTTGCACAGTACCGCATTTTAGCACTTAGGCAATTTACCACGTGTGAACCATCTCTATCATGGCACTTTTTTATTAAGTGACTTTTAGCATTTTCAAATGGAATTGTGGGCTGGCTTTGGAACTGTTCGACCCAGCCTTTGGAGGCTATAGAGGCAGCCTATGGGCAGCGCTAGAGACCAGAAGAGGCAGCAGAAAAAGAAGTTCAGCGTTTGCGGAGACAGAGCAGCCAGCATTTCAGCCTCCTCTCCATCAGCGTTTTCAACTTTAGCACCAGCATTTTCAGTCCAGAACAGCCAACGTTTTCAGCCCATGATCGCATCAAATTTCAGCCCCTAGCCTCGTCATGGTAGTAGATTCTAGCCATCGACACAGCTAGCATTTTCGGCATTCAGACATAGCCTCGTGGTCGTCGTTGTCGTTGTCGTCCTCCTCGTCGACACAATACCTCAATATCTAGCATCCCTTGTGTTTGGCTTGGCTCTTTCCTAGCTCAACATAGGGATCTTCAGTACCCATTATTACCCGCAGTACCCCTCAGTACCCTCAGTATTCTCAGTACCCGTAGTACCTTTGTTTGACAACATTCTGGTGTCGTATTCTTCTCTCTCTATCTCTCAGTCTCAGGACCTTCATTCACACTGTTCACCACTTTGTTTGTATCCATTGCACTCTCTCACTAAAGGAAAGGAAGGCTCTCCCTTCCGTAAGTAAAAGGAACCCTTGAGCACAGTTCGAAGCACTCATCTTGAGCAAAGTTCAACATTCACTTCCACTGCACCTTACACTGGTATCAGAGCTTTGGCAGTGTTCTGCATCACTCAAGGAAAGAACCACATAATTTTTTTTTGCTTGTTGCGGTCGCACGTAACCCAAGTTCTCTTGGGCGTGTCGATTCCTGATCGTGTTTTTGAAGAGTGACAGGAAACCCAAGAAAGAAGGACTTGTCCAACCTCCCCTTGTGCCTCTTTTCACTCATTGAGAGCGGACTATGCACTTAGCAGCCGGCCAATCAACGTGAGGTGGGAAAAAGCAACCTTGGTGTGAGCGCAAGGCCGCCAAGGGGTGCGCCCGTGGGAAAGAGCAGAACTCGGGTGAAGAGAAGATCCTTCTCTAACACAGATTGCAAGCGAAAGAAGAACCTCAAGACTCAAGAACCTCAAGACCCGCAAGAATCTCAAGAACTCAAGAACCCCAAGAACCAAGACCCCCAAGAACCCATGTTCCTTGTGAACTTAAGAACCCAAGACCACAAGAACCCACGACTTCAATGGATGGTCATCACTCGAAGCGGAATGGATACTTCGCTTGGAGGTGATGAGCATGAGAGAGGCAAAGAAGAATTTTCCCCACCAGGAGGTTTTTCCGACCCTTCCCATTCCCCATCTACGCCAAGGATTGCACTAACTCCTATGGAGGAGTTGAAGCAGTTGTTTATGGAAAGGAAGTTAGAACGAGAAGAAAGAAAGCAGAAAGAAGGGCAGCCATAGATCGTGATTACAAAGAAAGAATGGCAGCCATAGAGCATGAGCACAAGCAAGCACCCTTGGAAGCCAAAGCAAGAGAAGCAGCATTTGATCGCGAGAACAAAGCAAGAAAAGCAATGAACGACCGACACATGAAAGAGATGTTGCTACTCTTTTCTCAAGTGCAGGCATAGATGCAAGAGATTCGGGAAAAGGAGACTCTCTCCGTCTTCCCAAGCATGACACACATGATTTGCATGATTATGATAAGCATGATGATTTGAATGACAATGATAAGCATGATGAATTGCATGATAATGACAAGCATGATGATTTTCATGAAGATGATGTGAATGTTCACAAGGATGATGTGTTAGTTGATACTTTCACTAATGAAGCTAACCTCATTGCAGAGACAATCAATCACGAAGCACCGATCTTGGCTCTCGAGTCGAGGTCCAAAGAACCCCCTCAGGAAGAACTGATCTTGGCTCTCGAGCCTAGGTCCAAAGAACCCCCTCAGGAAGAACCGATCTTTGCTCTCGAGCCTAGGTCCACAGAACCCCCCCAGGAAGTATTATGTGTTCGCATGATTAGTCAGCACGCATTGTTCGAGTGTTTCATTCGTGATGATTTCCTGTATTTTAGTCACCGTCCTTATGTGATCCCTTTTCCTAGGCATGCAATATTGTACGTTGAGCACGATTCGCTCGTCAATGAGCACGGATGTATGCAAAACTTTCATAAAAAGATGAAATGTTTGCATTCAATGAAGTCACATTCCATGTCTCTTCCTTGGCATGACACATTCATAAAACGAGCACAAGAAAGTATGAGCACCAAGAATGGGCATTTCCGTTGTGAATTGCCACAGTTGATTGATTTAGATCAAAAAGACAAGATTCGATCTCATTGTTTGCGTGTGTGTGGTGAACGGTTTGGCACTTCGTCTATTTGTTCATCTACATTGCATGCACAGTCTTTGAGGAAGACGAGATTTTTTCCAGTCACTTTGCATGGAATAGGTATGTTCATGTTTTTGTGTTAGACGTGGTTTCAGGAATTTTCAGCCTTGGAGATTCTTGAAGAAGATGGACTTACGTCCATAGACAAAGTGGGAGCATTGAAGCAGTCTCCGATGACTTTGTAACTTTCTACGCGGCCCAAAGAAGCAAGCGTTGCAGACCTTTATGAAGTTCAAGTATCGCACGACCCACACCGCAGAGAGGACTGGCGAAGAGTCCTTTCGAGGATTCAGGATGTTGTTGACGATCTTCCTCGACGCCATACAGTTCGATACCAGTACCTCACTTTGAAAAGGAGGGGATGTCACGTGACACATCCAACCCTATGTGTCCGTGGACAAGCTACAGCATGACCGGGGTGCAGTTCAGTCAAGTCAATCCAGAATAGGAAGTGTTCTGGTACTTTCGTGAGTCTGTTCGCAAACCGTGCATGTCCAGACACTTAGAATAGATGCATATTCTCTGGTTGCACACAACATGATCATCAGAACCCATCAGGAGCATTTTTACACTGCATAGACCTATTTTTGACATTTTTCACTTGTTATTTTTAAGTGACTTTTGTTGGAAACTAGGTAGGGCAAGTTTGCTAAGTTTGTATATATAGAAACCTAGCGCTAGTAATTTCTGGCAGAAGAGACAGCAGGAGCACCTTGCTCAACAGGCAACTTCTCAACAAGACCAACCCCCGCGACAACTCTGGCGTTTTCTCTCACCAGAAGGCCTAGCGTTTTTGCACCAGATCAGCCAGCGTTTTTGCACTTGCAGATTCCCGGCAACAGTAGAAGCAGATCAGCCCTAGCGTTGGCAGATTTCCCTGAAACAGCAGATCAGCCCTAGCGTTAGCAGTTCCATTAGCAAGGACAGATTTCAACCCCTAGCGTTTTTGGTTTGCAGATCGACGCAGCATTTTTGCAGACCTTCGCGACAAGGACAAGTAGACAAACGTTTTGAGTTTTCAGCGGTCAGATACCGTAGAAAAAGTCCCGAACCTCGCAGATCTCACCTTCCCGCAACAATTCCTTGCCGCACGGTCAGATCCCATTAAGGTTGCAGATTCAGCCCAAAAAACACAGATTTCAGCGTCTGCGTTTTCAGTGCGTCGTCGTCGCATCGTTGTCATCGACATCGTCACCGACATAGAGTCAGAATTCAGCAAATAAGATTTGCAGATTTCAGCCATTAGCATTTTCAGATTTCAGCCCGTCTCTCATCATCGACATCGTCGGCAAGTCCAAAGCATTGTAGAGATTTGTGCAATCAATAGTAGACCGCTCTCGCCATAGAGAGTGGGGCCTTCGGAGGAGGGTTTGACAATATTCTGGTGTCGGATTCTTCTCTCTCTATCTCTCAGTCTCAGCACCTTCATTCACAGTGTTCACCACTTGTTTGTATCCATTGCACTCTCTCACTAAAGGAACAAAAGGCTCTCCCTTCCGTAAGTAAAAGGAACCCTTGAGCACAGTTCGGAGCACTCATCTTGAGCAAAGTTCAACATTCACTTCCGCTGCGCCTTACAACTGTCTCCTTGCAAAAACGCTAGGGCTTTTGCTGGTTCTGCTGTCGCCGGTTGTCTTGCAAATGCAAAACGCTAGGCTGATCTGTTGTTCTACTATCGCCGGGAATCTGCAAGTGCAAAAACGCTAGCTTGTTGCAGATGGTGCAAAACGCTAGTCTTGGTGGGGGTTCTGCTGAGAAGGTGTGTGTTGAGCAAGGTGCTCCTGCTGCCTCTTCTGCCAGAATGTGCTAGCGCTACGTTTGCTTATATAGTTGATTTGCTAATTTGCCCTACCTAGTTCTCAACAAAAGTCACTTAAAAATAATAAGTGAAAAATGTCAAAAATAGGGAAAAAAGGTCTATGCACTGCAAAAATGCTCTTGATAGGTTTTGATAAAAATCTGATGGTCATGCTATGTGCAACCATAGGATATGCATCGAATCTAAGTGTTTGGACATGCACGGTCTGCGAACAGACTCACAAAAGTGCCAGATCACCTCCTATTCTAATTGAACTCAACCCATGTCATGAAGTAGCTTGTCCACGTACACATAGGGTTAGATGTGCACGTGACATCAGAGTGGTGGAAACTATAGCCATTATAATGACGCCACAAGGTCCAATAAGCCCAATATCTGTCCCACATAAAGAAGACTGCAAATCCTTGTAAGGAAGGCGGAAAAATGCCAAAAGCCCAAAATCATTCAAGGAAGAGCATTGAGGGGAAACCGAGCCACATACAAGCCAATAAACATCGAAGAAAAGCTCTAGTGATGAAGCAATCACAGAAGTTAGAACATGTGACTAACAGTCTCCTCTGAAGTCGAGCAGCGGACACACCATGAAGAGCAGATAAGACGTGCACCGAGAAAAGTGCCCATCAAGAGAACTCCAAGCAAGCATCTCCAGAGAAAGAAACACTCCTTCAAAGGCAAGTGGCTCTTCCAAAGGGCAAAGAGAGGCTTCCTCCACCAAGTATCAGACTTGTGCATGGACATTAAAATGGTCAACAAGCCAAGGCCGCGGTAGAAGAAAAGCATAAACTTTACTGGCAGAAACCGCCTCAAAAGACATTCCCCAAAAATTCCAACAAGACATGCTGTTAACAAACTTGGACACCCCAAGTCAAGTTTCTAACGCAACACAACAAAGATTCACTTTAAAACAATTCACAAAAGACGACACAGCTCCGTGTGGTTCCGTGCCTAGAGGTATTGGCCCCAAAGATTGGCGCCCCTTTCGGTATTTCTTTTTATATAAATCTTAGTGCAAAGTACAACTCCCGCGGGTGCTCGCTCTCAAACTCTGCGTCCAGATGCTCTGCAGAGTGAGCCCCCTTCGGTTCATTATAAAGGTTACAAGGGATGCTAAAAGCAGAGCCCCAAAAGCTTTCAAAATCAAAAGCAACTTGATCTAAAAGCTGCCATCAAAAATCAGCTAGCAAAAAGCGGAATTCCGTACTGCTGCCACGTCAACTTGTTAGCGTGAACTGCGGATTTCCGTACAACTGTTGTGTCACCCTGTCTGTACAGTCGCCGCCACGTCATCAGGTTGTGTGTGTATCCGGGGGCCTGCCATGTCACCAGTTTGTGACATACCCCCCTCTTGAAAGAATTATAATCGCCCTCGATTACGCCTGCAGAAACAGACAGAAGCCATAAACTATCTTAGTAGACACTGACTGTTAGTACCAATGCAGTAGACACGACACATCTAGCACTTGTACAAATCGATAGTCACATCACCGGACATCACTTGACATCACATGACAAATCACATTCAAATTCATTCCAAATCTCAGACCATAATTAATCGGCAACATATTTAGTAATCGCATCTAGATCCAATAGAGACCTCACAGATGCCCGATTAACTAATCCTTATTGCAATCATGTCTATAGAGATTTATGAGACCGAAATGTTACAGCCATTTCGTCTTTCAGTTCCTACACTCAAACAAGTCAAGTAGAAATCAATCAGTTTCATTTTCGGGAATTCCAGTTCATAAAGTCATACAGCAGAATATTGTCAACCCAACAATATCCCTGAAATCCAATGGGACATCAATGACTCTATATCAAAATCGGGGTAATCTGTTGACAAAAGAGCGGAGTGACTCCCCTCTTGTGCAAGCCCACTGTACTAGATTCACCCATGCTGAAATCGGGGTTCTATCGGAGTAAACTATGCTAAACCGAATGCTTCAGGTAAAGTTCCAAAATCTGAGGAGTATCTGCTAGGTCCTCCTCCTCCATCCACCTCGCATCCAATGCGGGATAGTTCTTGAATTCAACCAAGAACCACCTAATCACTTTACCTTTTATCTTTCTTTTCTTGTGTGCCAAAATCTATTCTGGAACGAGTATCTCCTCGTTTTCCTCCACTTCGGACTGCTCATCAGGCTCCCCATCATCGGGCACATCGCCTTTAAAAGGCTTCAATAGACTCACATGAAATACATTGTGAATCTTCTAAGTATCGGGCAGCTTCAGTCTAAAGGAGATATCATTTATCTTTTCGTTTATCTGGAAAGAGCCATAATACCTCATGCCAAGCTTTGGAAAAAGCTGCTCCTTTCCTTTTCATTTTCTTAGGCGTGCCTTCTCAAAACGTAAGAGCACCCAATCCTCCTTTACTTCCAAATCGCGACGATGTCGATCTGCTGCCTTCTTATGTCTTTCTTGAGATTCCTCTAAAGCCTCTCAGACCTTGGCAAAAGCAGTGTCCAAGTCTCTCGTGTACTGGTTGGCTTCAAAAATCTTACCTTGAGTCTGGGGAATGTTTTGATTTACCCGTTGATTCCCTTTTACCTTTCTTTCATTGTACCCAGGGACCTGCGGGTAACGTCTTCCGCTTCCCTGTCCATTGGCACGTCAGAGTCAAATCATTGAAACCCTAAGACGCACTATCACCTGAGTCCTCTTTCTCTGGAATCCTTTGATGAACTTGCATCTGGTTTCCTTAGTTCGTAGGAACCCTCTGATTCGCCAAAATCTTGTGATGAGTTATCATGTGATTCCCTTGATTCATTCTCTTCACTTAAAGACTCTTGCCTTTTTGATACTATCCTACCCGTCACATAAGTCAATGAGCCGGCATGCATTCCAAATCTGTTAGGTGCAGCGGAATGAATGTTGTATTTTCTCAAGATTAGTGATCTTTATTGCTCAAGGTTCCTTTTAGTTCTTAGGGAAAAAGAGAGCTTTCCGTCTTGTAGAGATGCTGTGGTCACGAACAAAGTGAGTGGATATTGTGCGTGCCAGTGAATGAGACTGAGAGAAGGAGAGAGAAGAGATACGACACCCGAGAGGTTGTAAAACCCTCCTCCGAAGGCCCCACTCTCGTCGGCGAGAGTGGTCTACTTTGATTGCACAAAGGTGTACAATGCGAATGCAATGGACAGATGCAAGTTGGACTATGCCGATGACGACGACGGTGATGACGACGACAACTTGATGGTTGAAATCTGAGATCTTCTAACTGCTGAATTTCGGGACTGTTTCGGTGGCTGAAAATGACTGTTTTGGCTGCGTTTTTATGGCTAAAAATGGGGATCATCTGCAACCGACTGGGGGCTGATCTACTACTGTGTCATAGGCTAAAACCTGCGTGGATCTGATGTAGTTGAAGGCTGAAAACAAAAATGCTGGCTAGTTCTGCCTCTTGCCAAAAACGCTGGCCTGTTGGAGACAAAAACGCTGATGGGCTGAATTAGCAAAAACGCTAATGCTGATGAATTCTGGCGATGGATCCACAATCTACTAACGCTAGGGTGTTGAGGGTGAGGACTGCCAGTGAAGAAAAACGCCAGGGATGGAGTTTTACTGCTGGGAACAAAAAGCGCTAGAGGTCTTTGGGGGGTACTACTGAGAAGTTGCCTGTTGAGCGGGAAGCTCCTGTTGCCTCTTCTGCCAGAAAGTGCTAACTTGGGTTTGCTTATATATTATCTTAGCAAAACTGCCCTACCTACTTTTGTTGGAAAGTCACTTAAAAATAATGAGTGAAAATAACCAATAAATAGGAAAATAGGCTAAATGCACTGGAAAACTCCCCTAACTGATGCTAATGGATTCTGATGGGAATTCTGATGATCACGTTGTGTGCAACCGGAGGATATGTATCTATGCTAAGTGACTGGGCATGCACGGTCCACGAATAGACTCACAAAAGTGCCAGATCACTGCTAATCTAAACTGACTGAACTGACGAGAACCCTGCTATGGTGTAGCAGGGTTGGGATATGTCACGTGACAAAACCGTTGCTTAGTCGTGTCCCATGGAGTTAGACTTCTCTTTAGCAAATCATAGCAAAACCGCTCAATCTGGTCTTTCAAAAGAATTTTCTAGAAGGACACCAAAATCTCTAGCAATAGTCATCCAACGTATCTTTTTCAATCATTTTCAAGTGATGCCAAGGCATGATGTGCATATCCATCGTTCTTTTCAAGTAAGATGCCGCCTTTCGCTCCCTGGAATGTTCTGAGAACCACGCTCCAAAGAAGGCGACGTCAAACTATTGTTCAATCCAAGGGCTCGATGGGTGTCCTGGCCTGACTCCCTTCCTTGAACTCCGTGGTTTTCTTGTTGATCTGGTCATTGTCAAAAGAGGCAACCTCTCCTTCTTTAAACAGCTAGATTGCCTTCTATGCCTTCTAGACTTTGTTTTAAAAATCGTCTTCAAAAGAATCTTGTCTTAGATGCTTAGAAATTGAAGAAGCTTCTTAGCACCCTCGAACGCTTCAAATGGCGTCTTTCCTGTGTGTCGTTGTAGGCAAACTCCACCAAGGGAAAAAATCAGTGGATGGTTCCTCAAGGCATTATGCATCCTTAAAGAAGTGAGTGGATGTACGTGAGAAAGCAACAATTGACGCGCTTGTTGTACTATTGTAGAGGGCTGAGCAGGAGCAGCAAAAACGTGCCGATAATGTGAGATCATAGCATCAACAAGTTCCTGCCTGGATGATGTCCAAGCACCTGAAGAAAGCAAGACTCGCTTAATGTCCTGGGAGACTCTCATATGATGCAGATGCTTGAAAAATTGTTTTGAAGCGCAGCCTTTATCCACAAAAGCTCGTTGTCAAGCACGTCTTTGCCATTTATCCAGTTCCGCTTGTCATTATATTCCATACATACACGAGCTTCACACAACTCCTTCATTTCAAGATCTGACAAAGGCCACGAGTCAACCAATACTTGCAACCGGTGACAAACCTGTTTTGTAGCATCAACTTCTCCCCGAGTGTGATGCATGTAATGCTTCCCATAACTTGAATAGCACATTGCACCCGCATAACAAACCGATACCATGCAACATCAATATCAAGATACAGGTGGACAAGCAAGGGGAAAAGTCGAAAAATCATATCTCGAAACGCCTCATGAGTAAGATAAGCATTGTCGACATCAATAGACGCTTTCAAGAAAGAGGTCGATCATTGTTGATATCACACACACCAACGCTACACATTGAGAATAACTCACCTGTGCACACACGGAGAGATGGCTGGACAACGCGAATGACTACAGCACGAGCAATCACTCTCCACAAACTCTCTCTCTCTCTCTCTCTCTCTCTCTCTCTCTCTCTCTCTCTCTCTCTGAGTAGCAATTTTCATGAAGGAAAAAGAAAGGTTAGCATCCAAGCAAGACTTCATAGTGAATACTTGAGAATGCTGCACACACCAGCTCTCGGGGAGGAGAGAGCACCTTGTAAGCAAGATTTCATAATGAATCCAAGCAAGACTTCATAGTGAATCCTTGAAAATGCTGCAGACACAGCTTTTGGGGAGGAGAGAGCACCTTGTAATCTCAAATGTCTCCTTTTGACGTTCTTCTACTGCCTCTAAGAGCTGAGTCGCGCGTCAAAGAGCGAGTGGGGGGTATGGGGTTATTGAGCAGAAGCTGTGGTGGATTTCTGCAATGCAGCTTTCGATGAAGGAGAGAAGAGCGGCCGTTTTCAAGTTTTTGATTGGTCAAAAACTTAGTATGCCTACACAATCTACTCTTTTCATTTCAAGGTGCTAGCACAACCCTCGGAGGGGTTCAAAAATCAAGAAAATGTCCCCTCCTGTCCTAGGCTAAGCTCCAGCCTCCATGCTCTTGTGGCTCTGCATTACTTTTCTCTCTTAAATCTCTACTTTTGTTGGCCACGCACTGTCCCCTAAGCTTGCCAGTGTGGCAGAAGTAGAAGCCTCCAAAAAATTATCTGAGATTAATCTCTAACTATCAAATTGTCAATCCAGAATTTATTTCTATGTAATTTTGAAAAATATAGCCATGTGGCACCCGAGTGAGTAGGGTGAGCAAGGGGAAAGATGCACACAAGTCACACTTGCATGTGTAGAAAGGAAGAAGAGAGAAACACGAGGAAACCTTGTCACGGAAATAAAGGCTTTTTGATTGGGCAAACTTTGTCTGCAAATGAGGAGAGGTCATTTCCTGTTTCATAGCTTAATACCTTGCTTTTTCATCGTGCTACTAGAGCCACAATAGCGCTTCTACAATTCTAGAGCAGGTTTTAAGTTCTTGCTTCCCCCCACTGCCCCCATAGACCCCTAGCACGACCCGGGTCTTATGCAGCACAAAAGTATCTATACAGTATAAAGTCAAATGCATTATTACTACCATAAACGAAAGAGTATTGACCTAACAAGAAAGACATGCGGTTTAATATGTTTCTAATTCACAACATGTGTCTTTGTGAAACTACCAACAAAAGGAGCCGTTAACCTTTTTATACAACAAAAACTTTGGAGAAATGTTGAAAACCTATAATATCATGCATAGGACACTTAATTGCCATATTAAAGCATGGCCATTGGATGGCACATTTTCTCTCAAAAATTTAGGAGAAATGGAAGCCATGACGTGCCTGATAGTCATGGGCGTAATCCATCATTCAAAAAAGTCAAGGAAATCAACAACCACAGTTATGTTTACACAACAAGTCTTGGCATGAGGCACAATTGCATCTCATTATAAACTTGCACGTCTATTCTATCTGCAATGAAGTGATGTTCTCACTTTTGTCATATACATTTGAAGACATCCAACGCTCTCACTATATGTGAGGAAGTAGGGCCAAGAAGGGTTTATATGCATTGTCACACCTTGTAGTTTAAGAGAGGGAGTGATACTTGATGTTAATGGAGAGAGAGGCCATCACCAACTTGTTGGCCCTTGGTTTTATCTTATTGTTCAATATTATCCATGTGTGTTGCTGTATTTTTTTTTTTTAGCACCACTCTTTGAGTTTGGAAGTAAGAATTGTCTTCAATATGAATGGTGCACTAGTGTAGATGGTGTAACCCCCTCTCTCTCTCTCTCTCTCTCTCTCTCTCTCTCTCTCTCTCTCTCTCTCTCTCTCTCCACATATGTTGTGGTCTCTTCTCTTCCAGCAAAGAAGTCACACAACTTGTAGCTATCCTTTTCTACCTTAACTTCTTCAATGACAACCAAACCATAAAGGGTGTTCAATGTCAGGACGTGTGTCCTACTATGGCTGAGACTTAGGGCTATGACATAGTGAGGATATGTTCTAGTCTGATTTCCTATTCCTAAAGGTGCATATTTGAACATGGGTCCTACATATGGAGGTAGGGGTAGCCTATAGAAGGAGATGGTTGGGTGGAGCTTTAATGTGTTGTATCATCCACATTATGTGATGCCAACTTGTGCCCTTGTCTTATCAATAATATCAAAGCACGGTTTTACCTTTTAATACTTGATTCCTACGCATGATAGGTTGTGGTGCCCTCCAGTGTCATACGTGCACAATGTACACACCATGGGAATACACCCTTATTAGAAGTGAGAGGATCGCCTGACTTCATGAAAGTCTATCAGCTATAGTCTCAAAAGGGGGACCCCCCTCTATGTGACAAAACTCTTTATGTTCAACCACCAAAGTGGCTTCCAGACTCAAGAACGAGCGCCTTTTTATATCTTGATAGTTGTAGCTTCGCATCATCAAGTGCATGCCTTTGGGTTCAAATTAAAGTAGCATTATTATTTTCATCAAGGTGGTGTGAGGACAAGGGTCCTACCCCACTCAAGGGCTATATAGCTCCTAAACTAATAGTTCCCCTTAGGGTGGACTATACAAAGGCTTTCCTATATATAGCCCCTGAATTGCCAAGTCCCCCTAGGGTAGGATCCTTGTTCTGGCATGCGCCCTATATTTCCCCTCCCCTTGTGGTAGAAGCTCTCTCACATTGCACTTCATAAAGCACGTTCATTAGTGCTTTTGGATCTTTAGAAAGGAACCGATGAGTGATACTCATTTGAGAATTTGTGGTGATTTTCATAGTTTCCAACTTTTGCAATGTACTTTACCTTTGCGGACATTGATTTTGTAATGGAATTGATATTTTATTGTTTAATGCAGCTGACAGGTGGAAAAGGCTAAGGATTATGTGAAAGGATCTCCAAAGGATATTATTTTTATAATTTGTTATTCAAGTGCTCTTTAGGAGCTTGGCCATTTATGACCAACCGGCCAGTTTGTAACCAATTTGACCATTCAAGAAATCTATATAACAAATACGTGCAAGAGGGAAATGGTCACTCTTGCGTGGGGGCAGATTGCACCCAATGTCCGTGTTGTTCTTCTCTCCTCTCTTCTCTCTCGCCATGCCGACGTAGCACTCCGTTCTAGGAGGGGCGCTTACACGTGCGCTATTGCGTTGTCTCGTTCTTGCTCTCTCAATCTATCTCGCTCTCTGTCTCTCTTTGCTCATGTGCAGCTTGATTATGTGCAAGGATGGTTGCCAGGTATGCAGATTTGTGTGTTTCATCATCTATAGTATCTAGTTTTGGTATTTTGCAGGGAACTCCATGCCTCCGGCTGTAGCAATGGTATCAGAGCTTGCAAAAACGCTCCTGGTGGTGCTAGAAACATGCTCATGATGAGCATAGTGATGAATCACATCCCATAGCTAAGTTTTCTTACTTTACTTATTTTATTAGCATGATTGTTTTATTCCCATAGGTGTTTAGAATGGTTATGTAATTCAATCAAAATAAGATTTTCTTGATTAGGAGTTTAATTAATACCAATTAGCATGAAGCAAAGAATAAGAAAAGCCTTAACATCAAAGGAACAATCTCAATTGACGAAGAAGCAGAGAAGTTTTGACATCAGATGAAGATATGGAGAGAGGCGTCCAAAATTTGTTTGATGAGTTTTGAATCCATGGCCTATTATTCAAGAAGACCGAGGGAATAATAAGATTTGGGTGCCTCTAAGAGAGCTCGTAGACCTGCACACTAATTCTCGACTCAAGCCCCAATGGATAACCTATTTGCCACACTCGGGTGCACACCATCGTGGGAAAGATGTGGGAAACACGACTTGCAAACTTTGAATATATTCTCTGTTGCAATTTCAGTGGCGTGAGAAGCTTGGCAACTTGCCTTCATAGAAAAGCATTGAGCGCACAAGGAAGGGGGAGCGTTGAGGAGGCTCATGAGACAAGAGCTATGGCACCAACTTAACTGCCAGTGGTCCCACACCACAGGCCATTGCATGCCCACAAAGCGAGGCTAGCATGCGAGTAGCCGTCTTCGGACACACTGCAGTCCTCTATGGCGTGTACCATGTAGATCCATAGTGCACTCTCTCTCACTCTTTCTCTCTCTCTTTCGCACAGATCACGGATGGCCCTCTCGTAGTTTTCTGCCCGTTTCTCGCCTTCTCAGCCTTTGGTTTATTCCCATGCAGAGCGACACCAACCACAGCAGTCACTCTCTCTATCTCTCTCTACAATCGCGACTCTCTCTCTGTCTCTATCTCTCTCTGGCCACCACCCACCATCAACCTCTCTTTTGCTGATGTTTATCACCAACCATCTCACACGCGCTACTGC
Organism: Adiantum capillus-veneris; assembly: GCF_014529385.1. Classification (NCBI taxonomy): domain Eukaryota; kingdom Viridiplantae; phylum Streptophyta; class Polypodiopsida; order Polypodiales; family Pteridaceae; genus Adiantum; species Adiantum capillus-veneris. The sequence goes on from NC_140932.1 coordinate 50,442,382, forward strand.
CCGTCCACAAACCAATAGGCAAGTGGTGTCGTTCTCAGATCGCATGCATTTGTAGCCTCTCAAGGCCCGGCGGCTCGTCAATCTCACGAATCTGTCTTTGTCCTTAACTGGAACCAAGAGAGCAGCTTACCCCATCTGTTCCAACTGCGAGTTCACGCGGGCTGCATGCAGCCGTTACGCACAAGAAGTAAAGACTGGTGGGAATTTTTTTTGTTTTTTTTTTCCTCTCACTCCTTTCCTGCATAATATACTGTGGTGTAGGTGATGGGTGCTCTCATACCCACACAAAGTGAGCGCAACTCACCTGCTTGCTCTCACCCACCACCCATGCTTGCATGTATAAGCTGCCATGCAGGCTTGGAGCCACAGAATCTCTCTCTCTCTCTCTCTCTCTCTCTCTCTCTCTCTCTCTCTCTCTCTCTCTCTCTCTCTCTCTCTCTCTCTCTCTCTCTCTCTCTCTCTCTCTCTCTCTCTCTCTTCGGCCACCTATGACCACAGGCTGTACATGCGCCTCTCACTCTCCCCCTTTGATCTCACTTGACAAGTGACTTTAGCGGCTATGGTTTGCCAACCCACACAACCACAGAAGCGGTCATCTCTCTGCACTCCGACTATCACTCTCTCTCACATCTTTAATCTCTGAGTCGACCTGAGTCCTCTAACTCTCTCTCAATGACGAACACACCTACAGAGCATCTCTCTCCCTAACCCCCTCCGTATGCTGCATCTACTACCATCTCCTAGCTCGGTTACTTGCCGAGAAGGAAAAACGCTGCGCTTCATCAATTGGAGCCGCTCTCTGTCTCTCTTCCCCAATACAACTGAGTATAACGGCTAGCGTGAAGGGCCAGGTGCCACTATGTCTCAGACACTATTTATCATGCACCCTTCTTTGGGGAGGGGCAACGACAGGTCGCTTATGGAGCTGCTCGCTCACAACTGCAATGGCCTGCAAACACTTTGCATGGACAACGTGAAAGATGAATATGCAAAGTTCATAAGCATGCAGACGTTCCCACCTGCGATCTCTTTATCTGCCTGAAGGCTTGGAGAGGATGAGCGTCGAAGCATGGGAGCACATGGTAGCATCGTTGCCCTTACTCGAGGAGCTCTATCTTGGGGATAGAGATACAAAAGAAATCAGCTAAGGCAAGTTGAAGGTTCACCAGTGAGCTACTACTATTTCTTTCCTTTATTCCGTACTCACCTACTAGTGCCATGCGACCGCTCGCGGTGAAAACTCTCTGATAGGCTGCATACGCATTGGCCCGGTTGTGATTGCCAGCTTTGCATGACCCTACCTCTTCAGGTTATTAGCTAAAGCAACGACGGATGGCTCTTGTGAGTGGGCGAACAGTTTCGTGCGTGCTGTTTGCACTGCATGTTCTTGGCATCGTCTACGTCTACAGTAGACACTTTGGGTTGGTTGTTAATGAGAAGACATGGTCGCAAAGTATGATGGCAATCTGTCGGTGTTCGGATTTCTCATTTTGTAATGGCTTGTGGAAAAAAAATGTAATACCCAGCTCTCAATTTTGTTGTCAAGTTGGTGGCATTGTTGGCTTCATTAACCCATAAAACTCTCAGGATTTTTTATTTTTTATTTACTTTTGGCTCCTTCCCATTGGATGGTGACCTCGTGGCCTTGGGTTTTTGAGTTCCAGCTAGTTAGCTAGATCCTTGAAGTCAATCTGAATTGTTCAAGGACACTCAAACCCATTCGATCTATTGCAAGACTTCTTTGCCATCGAAACCCATAAGCCAAGTACATTGGCAAGAGTGCACGTGGTATGACATTCATTAGACTCCAGCAAGAGTTGACAATAAAGATCAAGTTCACCATAATTGACATGAGAAGGTACTTAAGACAAGGAGACTATGACAACGATAATGAATATAGCATGAATCCTAGCCATTATGATTGCAAGCCTAACTCTACTATGTCCACACTCACACTCATCACACTGGTGGACATAGAATATCCCTCTCTCTACTTCTCATTATTAAAGCTTCATGGCTCACTTTAGATAGCTGGAACCACATATACTGCCTCATCTTTTGGAGCAGCATCCCACTAAAGGTCCTCCTCAAGTGTGGCTCACTGCTACCGGAGTACGATCGGGATGCAATCGATAAGGCATACACCTTTTACTCACCAGTCATACCTCTTATTCATACGTTTCCATATCGGTTTATACAAATAGCCATGCTAACCAAGTTTCATTTACAAATTGTCAGTGCCAACTTTTATACTCTTTAACATGTGATGAATGCTATCTCCGTCGCTCAAATGCGAATATATCATTCTAAGCAATTCTTCTCTCCTGAAAATAAGTAGATTTATTTATTTGATGTGCCCACAACCCATTGGCTTAATGGTGCTGTACGATCACACATATTCCCATTGACATAACGTAATTTGTGCTTTGTATCATTGCACTACTCCTAAGTGTTAAACCATAATTCCATTTTTATTTTTTGGCAATATAAGTCTCTGTCTTGATTGACCTTACTCAAATGATTTTTATTATGATCTTCATTTGTTTTTGTTACATTTCTCTAACTCGTTTAAGGATTCACAAAAAGCTATGCAGACCATAATGCGAGGACGTCAGATAAGTAATCTCTTTACTTTATTTTGCAAATTCATGTTTACAGCTTTCGTACTAATCTCCTAACCATTTTTTATGATACCCTCTTACACTGCTAAGGTCGTACCCTCTAATTGTATTGAAAGAAATTTTTGTTGAAATGATTTGTCAGTAAGCTATGTAGCTACTCATGCAAGCTACAGTACTCTAGGATAGTGCACAACAATTTGTAAGTGCTTTGATATACTGCACTGTGATGTCAACAACATAGTAAATATTTTTTTTTCTTTATGTCTTGCCTAGTCCATTGGTCACACACACACACAGATTCGCCGATTTAGGCAGTGTGTAGATACTCATCTTGGTGCAGATTCCCCGATTTAGGCAGCACATTGAAAATTCCAGATTCATGATTTTTAAACAATACCAAATGCAGATTCGCCGATTTAAGAAACATTAGTGCAGATTCACCGATTTAGGCAGCACACTTTATTGGTGTAGACTCGCCGGATGAGGCAACACCGATCACAAAATCATGCTGCACTGGCTAGCCACCACTGTAACCGGTATGATTTTGTTACCCGGGTACATAATGAAAGTGATTTTGGATTTGGATATTTAGATTTTGGATTTGAAATGGATATATGTTGGCAGATTTTCGGACTTCAATTTTTGTGGGTTGTCATGACAGTATTTATGCAATTGGATTGATTGATGCGAATTGATTATGATGACTGTGACCAATGATATCCTAATTCATCAGGGTATGACATATACTGCTTATTCTAGTGGTATGGGACACTAGAATAGGTAGTATGTGGATGACGGCAGGCATAAACTAATGTTGTTTCGTTTCATAAATTTTTCTTTTATTATGTGTGTTAGGACAAGGGTCCTACGAGGCAAGGCCCAACCTAGGGGGGTCAGGGACCTAGGCCAAGGGCCTGGACTGGACCAGTGCGGACTGGGGATCCGCTTAGGGCAAGTGCTAGGAGCTAGCCTATATAAGGGGCAGTAGGGAGGAGGATCCTATGTTCAGTTATCCTAGGTCTTATATTGGTATCAGAGCTCAGGGGGAGGGAAGAGCCATGGAGGAGGGGAAAGGGTTCTCTCTCTTTAGGTCTCTCTCTCTCTCAATTAAAGAAGGAGGCAACCTCTCTCTCTCTCTCAAACGGATTCAGCATGGCCTCTCAAGGTCTCTCAGGCCGTGGGAAGGACGGCTTCACAGGCAAGGAAGGCATGGCCCGACTCCTTGTCGGCAAGGCCCAACAAGCAGGCAGTGCAATCGGCCTCTTGACAGGCGGGGAAGGCTGGGCCGAGACCCAAGCACCGTGGGAAGGATCGCTTACAGCGGGGAGGGAGCAAAGCTCCACCTCCACCAAACAGCCCGCAAATGGTTTGGATGGGAGCGCATGGCGGAGATGGGGATTTTTCGTCACAAGGATTTGCCCGGAAATGGAGTGCATCGTCGACCCTCTCAGCCTCCTTGCTCGCGCAGTCGGCTGCTGCCATGCGACCTGCAGGTTTTTCAAAGTTATTATTATTTTTTTTTAATGCCCTAACCTTGCCCATGCAAGGGCAGTTACACACGGGCAAGGCCTAGGCTATGCATCCAAGGACTAGAGACTCCCCACCCAAGGGATGTGCCCCATGGCCAAGCTCTGCATGTTGGTATGTTGGCAGGACATTAGAGACGTTTGCAAAGCAAGGCAACAACAACAGTCTTGATGCGGACACGGTCCTCTGAAGGGGGATTTTTCAAATCTTTAATTGCTATCCACATAAGATCGACCATCACCTTAGTGTTTGGCAAGGCTATAAAGCCAAAACGGTGATAAATCCACAGGAAATAGATACCCTCCAGGATGATCTTAGACATTTTGCACTGTTGGCACGCCAAGGCCTATTGTTCGTTTTGAACAAGAGTATGCTCCGCATGGCCGACCACTGGTTACAGATTGCGATGCCGATTATTTCGCCTTTTCGATTTGCATTTTTGGATAGGGACATGGTTCCTCGGACAGTGTGATCGTGTTTGACTCGCTCACAACAAACCTAAGCGGTCAAGGACAACAATCATCATGCAACATAATCATGCAGCGCGTCAATTGTTGCTAACACGGCCATCCAGAATTCAACAACATGGTTCCACCGCTCGAAGCGGAAATTTTGCTCGGACATGGTTCCGCAGGCAAGGTCGTATGAGAACGTTGGACCTCGGTATGAATTGCAACTGGTACCAAAGTAGGCCAACATCATCACATGATTGCGACACAAATTTGAATACAATAACAGAAACAAGGTAACCTCTTTCAATTTTGTTTTAATCAAGTTGATTACCATCATGATTTATGTAGGGGGGCAACGTTGCCTAGCAGTAATGGTCAATAAGCCTATGACTGCTATTGCCATTAGCAAGACTCCGTGAAAGGGTGCTCATGCGCATGGCCGGTGTAATCCAATGTTGGGTTACTACTTTCATCCTATTTGCATTTTCCCCTCGATAACACGTGCAATTTTTGGGTAGACAAGATTGGTCGGCAGGAGTGCTTAATGAGGTACGCAGTTGATTTTGGGTTTATTGTCATCTGCATAACGGGTTCCAGCATTCTGGTCATATCTCTGCATAAGGTAATATATGCGAATGGCGTCATGCACTTACCATACATCTTTTCATCATCGACCATGAATTGATGTAACAACAGCAGGGCTGTCAATTGCTTACGAAGCATTTGACCTATATGGAACATGCCTCATCTCTATTGCATATATCTCACATGCATCAAAGGAGACATGCATAGCCTCTTCTTGGACTTGAAACAGAAAGCAAGTTCCTTGGCATGGCCGACTCTTTGTCACAGTTTTTACACGCTGACGGAGGCTGCTTATACAGCACTGGTTTCAGCACAAAGATATTTATGTGAAGCAATGCTTCAATCTACGACTCTTAAATTGAGATTGTTCCCGTTTGGGGTATGCTTTGAGCACACGCTTTTGGGGGAGTTTCTCCATATGCCTGCAGGATATTTCAGGCCAACTTTCTCTCGCGCAACAGAGACGAAGATCTACATTTGAGCGAGTGTTTCTTCCCACATCTCAAGACAACTGGTTACAGCAGAATGACCAGGTTAGACCAGGTTCAGTATTGATTATTTTTTCCATGTTTATACATTTACATTGGAAACTAATGCTTGTGTACAAAGCAAAGTTTTTTGACAATTTTTCATGAAGCAAGGCTTCTCCCTTGTGCCAAGGTACCGCACAATTACTCGGAATCACGAGCAGCACTGCACACAAGATTGACAAACTGGCAAAATAGGGAATACCACCTCACAAAATCCCTAACAGTTTAAACTGTGCAAGGCACTAATGGTTTTGGCTCTCAAGTTTGACGCCATCACTCTCGCCAAGGGCTTCACAATCTGTATGCATGGCATACTAACTAGGTGGCATAAAATCCACCGCTTCAAAGATTATGCTTCCGCTATCACACCAGGCACTCTGTCTCACAGCCATACTAATTTCTGAATGTTGTTTGTTTTTTCTCTTTTCTCTCTCGATGACAACATTATACAGGAAGATTGTTGCATGCTCTATAGGTTAAGCTGCTAGTCAGACATAAGCTATCTAAGAGCACACCTTCTGGGCACACACACACTAGAAATTTATGAAAATTTCCTCAGCCCAGCATAAGCTTTTGATACATATTCTGCTCGTGAGTCAGCTTGATCCATGGTACTCTAACTCACAGCTAGCACGTGGCTAAGACGCTACTCAAATTAGTCTACCTCGGTTCATCGATTGAACACTAATTTTCATAAGGGCTATGAGCCAGACAGGCTAAGAGCCGTTGTTAGGCCAGGGGCAAGGCCCAACTATTGGCATTCCTTGGGTGATTGTTTTCAAGATACACTCACAGCAACTGATCTCTACAAGAACGTATAGATGCAACAATAAGTTGCGACAGCATGGATGTCCATAAGAGCTCGGCAGTTCACCTGTGTGGGTCCCCTGCTCTCTCTATAGACTACGGAGTGTCTATGGACATATTGTTTTGGGTAAGACCCGACGAGTGATTGCTACATCACCCCATAAACATTAAGGATCACAGCTTAATCTGCATTGAGGATCACAGTTGATCTCTCCCAGTTATACTTTCAAGGAAAGAATTCCGCAATCTACCACAAGCAGTAGCAGACGGAGGCACTTTTCAAGTTGATGCCAATCATTTTGTACACGGTTGACTATATTAGTTACCGTGATATGCTAGTTGAGCAGTTTTTGCAAATAGTCTTACCACGAGGTTTGACTACGTAGATTCTAATCCAAGGCTTCGATTGCACAGGCAACAACCAGGGGTTCCAGTGTAAATGCTCTTTGTTTATTTCAGGTAGGGGACGTGCTCCTCTCCATTTGAATACAGGTAAGTGTACATTACGTTCAAATCTCCAGGTATGCATCTATTGATTTGGTGTTATTCCATTTTTAGTATGCTTTGCTTGGTTTTTCAACACGTTTGAGTACGCTTGAATGTCACAGAGCCATGCCAAGGGCATGTCGGCACAAAGTATTTTGGGCCAAGTGTCCAATCTATCTTTTTGCCTTATGCTGTTACGAACCTACTTGTAGGGGTTCAATTTGGCACATGTTGTCACATGGGATACAACATGGTCTGGGAACTCAAGGAGTTCGGTTTAGCCAGTGTGGAGCAAGATAATGAGGGTCCCTCTCACTCTTGTCGTAGAGTATTACAGTTACCTCCACACACAAGTACATTTTGTACTTGAAGGATGTTCTTTTTTACACATCCTCACATGAGACATATTCCACATGTGGAGAATATGAGTCTGTGGACTGACACTGGCGCCATTATTTCAATTATGTGTCACGACAAAGTCCCTAGGTTCTGGTCACATCTGTGTTCTACACCATTTTTTAGCACGGCGTATCAGGAGCAATTTTGTGGCCAGAAATTGTAGGATACTTAGAATGACTTGTTAAGGTACAAGTACGGCTAAACAACATTACAGATGGTTGTTTATACGTATAGCAAGGCTCTAAGTTGTTAATGAAACAGCTTCATTGTTTGTACCTAGAAGTGATCCATGTTTCACCTTCTATTATGGTTCAGACGTTTCAGCAAGGCTGGCAGAGGATTGCAATTGAAAGTATTTAGTTTCTTTTCAGACCTATTTACATTCCTTTTTACTGGGTGCTAAGTGCATCACATTTGTCATACGTGTTGGCAAGGATCACCATGGTTATACAGGTTCGGATCTGTTTTTTGCTAAATGCATGCACACTAGGTGTTATGGGCCCTGGTGTTTAGCAAAAGCTGATTTGGAATGGCATGCATATTCATCCAGTTGTTGCTTATGAAGCTTTTTGCATTCTATGAGAAGTAGCTTTATGAGATTACTTATGGGTCTACTAAATCCCCGATAGAGGTCATGGCTCGGTTTGAGCATTTTTGGGTTTTTCAAGTTAACCACGATGGTTATTCCGGACATTGTTGATTCCTCAACAATGTTATACGCTATTGTGATTCCCTGTTTACCAGTCGTCTGGGACGACTGTCTCTAAACCGTGGGGGAAACACACCTCAGTACTGTCAGTATCCAAGGGGATTCACAGATTACAAAGTGTAACCTTGGGCTAATGGGATATGCAAAGTGCGTACATTAGCACCACGTAATCCAATTAATAAGCATTTATTGCTCTTCTTGGAGTTACTTCCTATCAGATAACGCATGTTGCGACTACATAATCTCTTCATGTAAAACTCAGGTTCTCAACCTTGAACACTCGTTAGGGTGGGGTTGTTTACTGATGATGAAAATTGGGACCAAGTCAAGGACTTAAAATTGGTTGATGATTTATGTTAGCAGGTTACTTTCATGGAAAGTGACAAGAGGTACTCTTTTTGGTACACTTGTGTTGTGATAAACTCGTTTACCATGCTCATGAGCGTTCTAAATGGAGTCTACACACTATGTTTGGATAGGAACCGGTACCATCAGATGGTTACAAATAGACAACAATGTAGAAAATCAAGATGTTACTCTTGGTTTCATTGAACCTCCTACTGAACTAGGTTCCGCTCAAATGAACCGTTGGATCCATGTGGGATGTTACGGTAGAAAACATTAGTATTCTTAAGAAGATATTACTACTTGTGTTTGCGAGGACAAAAACTCTTCCTTAAGGGGGGAGTAATGTCAGGACAAGGGTCCTACGGGGCAAGGCCCAACCTAGGGGGGTCAGGGACCTAGGCCAAGAGCCTGGACTGGACTAGTGCGGACTGGGGATCCGCTTAGGGCAAGTGCTAGGAGCTAGCCTATATAAGGGGCAATAGGGAGGAGGATCCTATGTTCAGTTACCCTAGGTCTTATAATGTGATGTTTTGACACAACATACTAATCATTGTTTTTGACAAGTATTGTTTGCAGATTTTATCTTCGCATCTGAGGACAGTTGCTTTCCAACCGAGAGGTATGTAATGGAATTGATATTTTATTGTTTAATGCAGCTGACAGGTGGAAAAGGCTAAGGATTATGTGAAAGGATCTCCAAAGGATATTATATTTTATAATTTGTTATTCAAGTGCTCTTTATGAGCTTGGCCATTTATGACCGGCCGGCCAGTTTGTAACCAATTTGACCATTCAAGAAATCTATATAACAAATATGTGCAAGAGGGAAATGGTCACTCTTGCACGGGGGGAGATTGCACTGAGTGTTCGTGTTGTTCTTCTCTCCTCTCTTCTCTCTCGCCATGCTGACGTAGCACTCTGCTCTAGGAGGTGTGTTGTTGCGTTGTCTCGTTCTTGCTCTCTCAATCTATCTCCCTCTCTGTCTCTCTTTGCTCATGTGCAACTTGATTATGTGCAAGGATGGTTGCCAGGTATGCAGATTTGTGTGTTTCATCATCTATAGTATCTAGTTTTGGTATTTTGCAGGGAACTCCATGCCTTCGGCTGTAGCAGATTTTTTCCACCTAAGGTGTCCTCTTTGCCGCAATTGAATAGAGATGTGTGTTGACCACACAATGCAATCTTGTGCACACATATGATCATCCCACATTGTTCAATGTTTGGTGGCATGCTTTCCACTTCAATGCTCACATATGTGTTGACCACATAGTGTAATCTTGTTTCATCACATATGATCATCCCACATTGTTCAAGGTGTGGTGGCATGCTTTCCACTCCAATGCTCACATATTTTTAAAGCTTTTACCTTCAATATGATAGGTTGGGATGGTTATTGGGAGATCACAAGTTTTAGTCCAAGCAACTGGATTTGCCTCTAGTAGATGAGGCTAATTAAAGCAATTGGTGATTATGAGTTCAACAATTATCTTGGGTTGATCAACTTGTAAGGTTTTAGGATTCTTCTAGCTCACACTCAAATTTTGTGTTGCCAATCTATCAAATTAACTAAGGCGGTTAACAACTTCATGGCACAATTAGTAGCTAAATGCTCCCTAACTGGTCTATGGTAGAGCTCTTTGAAGGGTTAGGGAGGACCCATCAGACTAGCACACATCATTTAAAAAGTAAAATGGACACAAGAGGAATGAAAAAAATTACAAATTGAACTTGATTAGTGAACTGATTCAAACACCAGCTCAAAGTTTTTACAAGTCAAGCTCCTTATGTAGGAGTAGAGATTGCATTTAGGGCTAGTAAAACTTATGTAGTACACCATAAATAAGGCCAAAATTCACCCCATATAAGCCCCAAACAAGGTAACCTCATTTTAGAAGTATTGAGACACTTTTTGGCACGATTCATTTGGACTCATATCCATCTCAATAGGTACATTGCCACCTAGGCTCAATGTAGACAAGAGGTGGTTCCTACACTTAGACAAAGCAAAAAATAATACATAGCATAAAGTCCAAAAATCCAAATAACCCTCCCCTTGGGGTTTGGATTACGACATTGAAAAGACCCAAGAAAACATGCTCCAATCCAAGAGCAGCACACTCCAATCTAGGAGCAAAAAGGGCATCGCCAAACTAGAAGATCATCCGAATGTAGGAGACAAATAGTACATCCTTACTTTAGGAGACAACTAGAACACCTCCCCTTGAACAACATATGCAATAATGAGACCAAGCTAATCCAAGCTACCTCAAACTTGAATCCACTAGTAGAGACAAAGGTACACACCACATCTTAAGAAAGTGCTGCAAAATGGTTATCCTTCCTTCATTGCTCTTCTTGTGTAGATGCTTTCATTTTTGTTTTCATTGTTGCTAATATCCTTGATCTTGGATGAAAAGCAATTTTAATGTCCCTAACTGTTCTATACTCAAAGCATGGATTCCAATTGACTGGATGCAAATGCTAAAGGTAAAATGCCTAAAGTTGTTGACAAGCCTAAAACCTTTCCCTTGACCTTGAGCTTCTCCTCCCTTGTGCCTTGGATCAATCTTAGCACTTAAAATGTATGTCTTTATATCTATTACATTTGAAGACAAAATTTTGAACATTTTCAACTAAGCTCTACTATGAGAGACAAAAAGAGAAAGACATGGAGAGGAGAACCTCCCTTTAAGATTTTGATAAAATGTGTGTGACTTTATGGCCTTGATGTGGATCTACCCTTGGCTAAGAAACGACAGTGATGCATGTGGGATTGCACCTTAGATGGTTTTGGCACTTTGCTACAAGTGGAAGAATCTTATTGGCTAGAAGCAGCACCAATCGATGGTGGGAATCATCCCTCATGTGAGATTGCATTGGGTGTGTTGAAAAGCCAAGAATAGAATATTTCACACCATGCTTTGTGTTGTGTGAAGGGAAAAGAAAGACTTTATTCTCTATTTAGTCAGTGCTCCTACACCCACACACCTAAACCTAGCAAAGGGAATTATGCAGGTTGATGATGCTCAAAATCTGAGGTTAGAGGCTCAATGGGAAGCTTAATGCAGTTGATTGTAAGAATTAATCAAGGAAATGCTGACACTAGGTGCAGTTCAATATCTCTATTATAAGTGATTCCAATCACACTAATCGATCATTACCTATACCATTAGATGAAAGCAAGTCAAAGACAACTCGACTACACTAATAAGTGAGTGTGAGAACTGATCAAGAGAGGTATTTATTGGAATAGCTCAATTATGAAAGGGATTATGGGAAAATCTATGTACAAATGCAAGCCTAGGTTCCTTTTAACGTCCAAAGCTAACCAAACATGGAATGTAATGGGTCGCTGATACTGCCAAGAGTTTGTTCACACACGATCAATTAAGCAATCGATTACAAGGAAAGTGATTAACTAAAGCAATTAATCTAAGAGGTAATATGGAGGTAATTAACCACTATTATCTCTTATAACACTTGTAAACGAGACTAGCACTATGAGTAAAAGATACTCAAAAGGAAACAAAAAATAAATTAAATTTGATTCGATGAACTAACTCAAAACATTAACTCAAAGTTACGTAGGAGTAGAGATGGCATTTAGAGCTAGTACAACTCATGTAGTACACCATAAATGAGGTGAAGTGAAGGAGTACGAGCGGAAGTGCGACGCGAGAGAGAGTGCGAGAAGAAGAGTACAACGATATGGTGAACTTGCTCTACTGTAATGTGTAGAGCATAGTGAGTTCTTATTAGGTTTTTACAAAAGAATATGTGTACATACCTGGCGGCCCGCCCACTTACCTGGGCGACCACATTGGGCTTTATACCCCAACAACCTCCCACTTAAAGTCCAATGTGGTACTTTAAGTGTGAGAGAAGCTACTATACAAGCTAATATACAAGACATGTAGAGAAGTGATGTACTACCCTACACCTAACTGCTTGCGAAAATGCGCAAAGCTCTCTGAGGGAAGCCCTTTTGTAAGTAGATCAGCAGGATTTTCTGTGGTGTGAACTTTGACAAGCTGAAGTTGCTTATCCTCGAGCATTTCCCTGATGAAATGATACTTCACATCCACATGCTTTGTCTTTGAGTGATAAACTGGATTGCGAGCCAATTGTATAGCACTTTGACTATCACAATATAACACATGCATCTCTTCTTTGATTCCCAAATCTGTTACTAGTCGATTAAGCCAAATGGATTCTTTGCATGCCTCTGATGCTGCAACATATTCAGCCTCTGTAGAAGACTGAGTAACACAATCTTGTAATCTAGAACGCCATGATACTGCTCCACCAGCCAATGTAAAGACATACCCTGACGTAGACCTTCGGTTGTCTAAGTCACCTGCATAATCTGAGTCTGTAAAACCCTTTACACTTAGCTCCTGACTCCTATAGCATATACGCATACTCTTTGTAGCTTTCAGGTATCTCAATATTCCTTTCACTGCCTCCCAATGTTTCTTGCCTGGGTTTGACATGTATCGACTTACTACTCCCACTGCAAATGCAATGTCTGGGCGAGTAGCAATCATTGCATACATCAAACTACCCAGTGCAGACGCATATGGAATCTTACCCATTTCATCCTGTTCTTCCTCAGACGCAGGACAATCTTGTTTGCTAAGTTTCACATATGGTGGCAATGGAACACTCAGTGCCTTTCCCTTCTCCATATTGAAACGTTGCAAAACCTTGTCAATATACTCTGTTTGAGATAACCAAATCAACTTCTTTGATCTGTCTCTCTCAATGCGCATACCAAGTATATGACTTGCCTCACCCATGTCTTTCATGTCAAACGATTTTGCCATCTTTGACTTCAAAGCTGAAATTTCTTCCAAGTGCTTGCCAGCAATCAACATGTCATCCACATACAAAATAAGGATCAGCCAACTACCATCCTTAGCCTTCTTTGTATAGAGATAGTGATCGAACTCACTACGTTTGTAGCCTTGAGAAAGCATAAACTTGTGGAATTTATGGTACCATGCCCTCGGTGATTGTTTTAAGCCATAAAGACTCTTTAACAACTGGCATACCCAATCTTCCTTGCCTTTCTCAACAAACCCTTCTGGCTGCTGCATGTAAATTTCCACATCTAAATCACCATGCAAGAACGCTGTCTTAACATCCATTTGGTGCAACACCAAATCTAATCTGGCAACCAATGCAAGAAAGCATCTCAATGGAGTCATCTTGACCACCGGAGAGAAGACTTCATCAAAGTCAATGCCTTGTTCTTGCTTAAAGCCCTTGGCAACAAGCCTTGCTTTGTACTTTGGCTGACTATCATGAGCGGTGATCTTATACCTGTAAACCCATTTACAAGGTAGAGCCTTTTTGCTCCGTGGTAATTTAACTAGCTTCCATGTCTTGTTTTTATGCAGAGCTGTCATCTCTGACTGCATGGCCAATTGCCAATTCCCGGAGTCCTTCATTTGCAGGGCTTCCTTGTAACATGAAGGCTCATTGCAATCAATCAACATGACATAGTTCATAGATGGAACAAACCTATCAGGAGGTCGCGTGACACGTCTAGATCTACGCACAATAGGTGGCTCAGGCTCAGCCACAACCTGTGGTTCCACTCTATCCTATCCTTGCTCCTCTTGAGCCCTGAAATTTTGTCCTGCACGTGCAGGTCCATCTTCTTGGAAGACAACTCTTCTAATCTCCTCAACCCTCTCTGGTTTAGAATGATATTTGGATTCATTAAAGTGAACATCATTGCTACGGACAACCTTTTTGGATTCGGGATCCCAAAGTCTGTACCCCATTTCACCAGAATTACCATAGCCTAGAAAGATGCACTTTCTACTCTTTGGCTCAAGTTTGTTCCTAAATTCCTTTGGAACGTGAGTATATGCCTCACAGCCAAAGACTCTGAGATGCTTGTATGAGGGCATTTTGCCTGACCATACCATCTCTGGCACTGAATCCTTCTGCAAAACCCTGCTAGGAGATCTATTTACAAGATGAACAGCTGTTGATACAGCTTCAGCCCAAAAACCATTTGGCAGTTGTGCATTAGACAACATACTTCTGACCTTCTCTTGTATGGTCCTATTCATCCTCTCAGCAACACCATTTTGAGGAGGATTGTAAGGAGCAGTAAGTTCACGTTTTATACCTTTTGACTCACAAAAGTCTTGAAAGGCCTTTCAAACATACTCTCCACCATTGTCACTGCGTAAGCATTTAAGCTTCTTGCCACTCTGATTATCCACAAGTGTCACAAACGTTTTGAAAACACTAAACGCTTCATCCTTGTGCTTGAGAAAGTAAACCCATACTTTCCTCGAGTAATCATCTATAAATGTCATAAAGTAAGAAGCTCCCCCTAGAGATAGGTTAGGCATAGGTCCACACAAATCACTATGAACAAGTGCCAACTGTGTATTGCTTCTATGCTTATGTGGCTGCTGTGTTTGCTTACCATACAGACAATGTTCACAAAATTCAAAATCATTAAATGAAAAGTCAGGCAAATAACCAGAAGGAGACAAGATTTCCATTCCCTTCTTGGACATATGTCCTAACCGGCTATGCCACAAAGAAACGTTCGGCTGCTCGGTTACATTGATTACATTTTTAGAGACATTTGATACATAAATCATGTAAAGTCCTCCAGACTTTACTCCATGTGCTACTGTCATAGAACCCTTGGATATCTTCCACATGTTCTGTCCAAAAGTGGTGACGTAGCCAGCATCATCAAGTAAACCTGTGCTGATCAAGCTCTTTGTAATTGCGGGAACATGTCTCACATTCTTCAGTGTGAAAGAAGAGCCATTCTGAAACTTCAATTGAACATCTCCAACACCTAAGATCTCACATGTCTGCTCATTGCCTAGCCGAACATGATCTTTAGTGGTCACATAAGAGGTAAACCACTCCTTGTTTGGAGACACATGAAGTGATGGCCCTGAGTCTATAATCCAGTCACTCAGTGCATTTCCATCAGATGTTGTAAGAAGAGCTGAGTCCATTGTATTCTTCAAGAAGTAGATGTCTCCTGACACTAGACTGTCATCCTCTGCAACAGTGTTTGTCACATTTATTTCTTGAATCTTCACTGAGGACTTGTTCTTCTCAACATGGTCTTCAGCTTTCTCTTTGCCTTTTTCTGCTTTCCATTCTCTGCAGTCTCTTTTCATGTGACCCTTCTTGCCACAATGGTAGCATTCTATGTCACTCTTGCCTTTAGCACTGCGGGACTTGCTACGAGAGATTCCTCTTTCCACCTTTGTACTTTTCTTTGGTCCTTCCCCTGACAACTAAGGCTGTTCCTTTGCCTTTGTCCATTGTCTTTCTATTGGTTTCTTCAGTAAACAGACTTCCTTCTACACCTGCTATGTTCAAACCATCTGGAGGTGCAGAATTACTCAAAGTTGTGCGAAAAGTGTCCCAACTTTCCGGCAATGTGATCAACGGGAACATAGCTCTAACAGGTTCATCAAACTTGACACCTTGAGCTGACAACTGACTATAGATTGTGCTGAATTCATTCAGATGATTGGACATAGGTGTCCCTTCTTTCATCTTCAAGTCAACAAGCTTCTTAAGCCAGTATACTTGTGAAGCTGCACTCTGCTTCTCATAAAGATCACTCAGCTTTAACCATGCTTGATAAGCCGACATCTCGTCTGCTACATTGAAGTAAACGCTTTCTGCCAAAGTCAGCATAATGGTAGAAAGTGCCAATTCATCCATTTCGCTCCATTCATCTTCGTCCATATCTTCTGGTTTTATCCCCTTGAGCTTTATAGGTTTTATCTGCTTCTTTTGTACCAACACGTGCCAAATCTGCTTCTTCCACAATGGGAAATTGGTTCCATCCAGCTTCTTGATATTGTAAAGAGCAGTGTCCTTTGATCCAGCCATAGCTATGCATAACAGTAGTTTACTTTTCAGGGAAAAATTCGGCAGAGTTTCCCCTGTAAACTGACCTCTGAACCAATATCAACCTGTCAAATGAACCAAGAAAGCTTCAGATTCTGCAGAAATTTTGGCAGAGTCTCCTTTGTAAAATGGCTCTGGTGTACTAAAAACAGACCAAAAAACAGCTCAAAAAACCACTGTCTCTCTAACACTGTAAGCTGTGGGTAAACCTGTCTTGCACCTGTACTGTCTCTGACTGTCTTGTCACTGTCCTGTAAGCATAGACTGCGACAATGCCTCAACGGCAGTAAAGCAAAGATGCAATCCCAACTGTCTAACTCACAGTCAATACATCCTAGCTGCCTATCTAAGGGTGCTCGAGGGATCGCTCCAAGACCTGTATCACCGAAAGGATCTCAACATTCGAGAATCCCCCAGCTCAATAAAACCTCACTCGACCCTCAACAAAGGCTGCAGTAAATCTGACAGTACATAGACTTCCCACAAAGTCATACATCCACAAATTTCCCACTGTATGCTGTAACCGCTGTAGCGGTTGTTTGCTGCGTGACTCACAGCCAGCAAACCCTCAACAGACATACATCATCTCTGACAATACATCCCATGTGGAAGTACCTGCAATGTCAGGATGAAATCTGGAATATCAAGTAGCAAACACAAGCTACCTGATGAACTAGTGGATGTCGACTACAGTCTGTGTGTAGATGCGCCCGTGTCGTATGTGACACGTCTCCAAGAACTGTGAGCCGTCCTTCGATGTGTAGACAACCACAAATCAACACTCTGGGAGTGTCGATATCCTCAGCACGTGCAGTCGTAGGCCAAAAAACCCAATTTTGCAGAGTAGGATCTGCACCCGCTGAGACCACGTAGTCGAAAATGGCCTGCGCAGAACTTTGTCGAAGCTGAACGGTGACCGAGATGACCTCAGAATGAAATTCTGAGCACACCAAGCCCTACGAGCTGTCCCACAAGATTTGGGGCCGTGTCTTTGCCTGTCGAATTTCACTCCAATCTGAGCTGGTGACTCTAGCCTCCTGCAGTGCTGCCCCGAGCCTCGATCTGAGCTCTGATACCAGTTGAAGGAGTACGAGCGGAAGTGCGACGCGAGAGAGAGTGCGAGAAGAAGAGCACGACGATATGGTGAACTCGCTCTACTGTAATGTGTAGAGCATAGTGAGTTCTTATTAGGTTTTTACAAAAGAATATGTGTACATACCTGGCGGCCCGCCCACTTACGTGGGCGACCACATTGGGCTTTATACCCCAACATGAAGATGCACCCCAAATCAGCCTCTAAGAAGGTGAGTTGGCCCTAGAGGTATGGGGATACTTTTGGCATAATTTGTCATGTTGTTTCAAAGCCATAAAGTAAAAAACTATAGGATCTACTTGGTAGAGTTTTTGTTCTTTATAGAACAATAATGTCAGGCAGGAAAGGGTAGCCCATGATTCCTTGAACTTTATTGTAATAAGTTAGCTCAAATATGTGATATAGGTGAGATCGGCATTTATTTTTTGGTGGGAGATTGTGTCTATCTAGCTCAACCATTTAGGTTGGTGCCCTTCAAATGAGGCAAAGAAGTTTTGTCTCACAAGAAGTACCATTGAAATCTCATACAATCCAAGATGACAATGCCAAAGGAGAGAGCATCTAGCATGCTAAAGGCAAGGTTTTGCATCTTGTTGAAGGCATGTTCCTGATTTGTGACTACATGCTCCATGCTACATCATATATGTGTCTGTCATTATGATGCATTTGAGATGGAATGGGTGCAATTTAATGGAAGAAAGTTGTAGCAAGATTTGTGGTGGAAATTCAAGCTCTTTGTTTCAAAAGAGGGGAGGATGGAATTGAATGAGCTCAAAGAGGTGATTAAAAAGGCGTTCAAGGGTAACTGTCAAACAACCTTGGATTGGGTGCCAATCATTGGGACAATCTTGTAAGGTCATTGGGCACAGAATATGCTAGTAAGAAAGCACAACAAGTATTTGGCAATGCTTCGTATAATGGCTCGTTGTCATCTACTTTTGGATAATCTAGTGGAATAGAGGATTAGGATTTACACCATGGTTTTTGTGAATTATTTTTTTGCTTGCAATATTGAATCAATTTATTGATTTTATTATTAGTAATGTCTTTGGTTAATAGAAAATTATGCCAAATCAACCTTCATTGTGGATTTGCAGTCACTATCGTGCCATTTTTGTCCAAGTTAGACCTTGTCCGATGTCATTGTGTGATGTACTTGTTGGGAGCTATCAATTCAGACATAATTTGCAAAATGGCGCGCAAAGGGTGCCCTAAGGCTATGAGGCCGGGGATGGTTAATGCTTTTTGCAATGTTTATGCTATACTTGTGATGCAGGAAGCTTTCCATCTTCATGGCATCACCTAGGTCACAAGGAGCACAAAGATTGTATTGTACCAAGTCTCTCTTGATGGGAGAATCTATAATACAAACGCCTTTTGGAGTGGGGACGGCCGGCTCCAAGTAAATCCGGTCCTCAACTATTGTCATGTTCTCTCATACTCTCTCTTGCAAAAGTATTGTTCATGCCAAGTTAATTAAGTACTATGTTTATGTTGCTATCATCGGTTAAGTTCACCCTCTATGTTCTCAAAGTAATCTCACAAAAATGCTCGTGCTCACTCTAATTCTCTTAATTCCACTATTCTCAAAGTTCATAGGCCATTTCCATTACATTGGTATCAGAGCATTTGATTTCTCTTTTCTTGCTTAAGAAGAGAGGTCCTTAAGTAGCCTATTAATGGTTGATTTTGTTAATTATATTAGGGTAAGTGGGACTGGGATCTATTATCGGTTTTGTTGAGCCCCCTATGTGGGATATGGTGCACACCTCGGGAGCTTTGGTCTTAATAATGGGGTCTTTTTAGGCTTGCCTATAGCTTTACCATTATTGAGCCATAAGAAGTCTGAAAGGAGCTAGCCCTCGGCAATTCTGCAATATTAGACCCACTCCACTACCAATTCGAGCCGTGGGGGTGTAGATACTTAAGTGCTAATTTTCAAAGGCTAAGAGGAGTAGCAACTAAGGTTTTGAATTGCCAAAGAATACACTCAGTAAGCACATGAGTATAATTAGCGTGGATGACAATAACCAAGAGAGTAGAATGAACATTGATAACTTTGATTTTGCACATCAAGGTGCTAATGATTATACCCCCATGTTTGTCAGTTATCTTGTTACTAGGTTGCAGCAAGCTATGGGCAACCCTGCTTTGCAAGCCGAAGTTACTCAACAACTTCGTGCTTATGGGATTTCCCTTCCTCTCCAAGAGGAGAGAGGGCTTAGGAGGCCTCTTGATGAGACCCCCAAAAAGAAGACTCTCTCCCATACAAGACGAGGAATCCAAAGAACAAGAAATTAATGAATCCCTAAGTTCCTCTGAAGATGTGGATCCACGAAGATGGCGGTCTAGACAATTGCCAACTCCTCCCAAGACGAAATGGTCAACACACAGTCCTTCTCCTCGTCAATCCAAAAGGGAAGAGAGGAAACAAAGGTAGAAAAGGTCAAGAAAGAGGTCACCCTCTTCTCCTTCTTCTTCACCTTACTCCTCTTCCAACGAAATTTATGGCTATTCTTCTAGAGAATACAAGAGGAGAGGACATCGCAAATCATACAATGCATGGCGAAGGTCACAAAAGCTCAAGAAGTTCAAAGAGGGAGGAAAGAGTATCTCTTTTCTCACCTATGATGGCACCTTTGGTGCCATCGACAAAGTATTGGCCTTCATCCAGCAATTTGATGCGGCCTTTGGAGACGAGGGCTTCACGAAGTCCTCCAAGCTACGCCATGTAGCTATGCACTTCCAATAATCGACTCATCAATGGTGGGCTAGCCTTCATGCCAACGGCAAAGCCCAAAAGACATGGAAAACTCTATAAGTTTCCATCATGAAGCAATTCCTTGCAAGCGATGCAAAGAACAAGTACTTACCAAATGGTGCAATTTGAAGCTTCTCTCCCATGAGTCTATTCACAAATATGTGGACATGTTTTGGAATTTACATCTCAAGGCTACTATCTTCCAAAAAATAGACTTCATCGAGCAAAAGCAACAATTTTGTGTGGGATTACCTAAAAAAATGGCCAAGTAAGTCAACTCCAAACGGCCTGGTTCTATCACCAAAGTAATCCACCACACCATGGTTGCTTCCTGCATCAATTTCCAACAAGGGGCTAGACGGAATGTCAAGCCCATGGAAAACAAAGACAAAACTGATGCAAAGGGGAAAACCAATGGCCAAAATTATTCCCAAGGCAATTCCAAAAACAACAACAACAACAATCGGTCCAAGGAGAAGGGAGTTTACAAAGCTAATAAAAAACTCTCTCCTAAGGAGCAAGGACATGGCTATCATTCTTGCCCCAAGAGAAATGCTCGCAGTGAAACTCCTAGAGCTTCCACCATCGAAGCTCCAAAAGAGGATGCTCATTGCAAAGGATCACCTCTCTCCTATGCTTGGGGAAAGGCAAGGAAACATGATGCCTTCATCTTATTTGACCCTAGCTCTACTCACAACTTCATATCAACGGAGTTGGCCACCAAGGTGGGAATTCAAGCTTTTGAGATGGGAGATACCGTAACTGCTGACACGGCTTTTAAGGGACAGCAAGCCTCCATTACTCCCTTGATTGGGAATTTGAGGCTTCATGTCCAAAGCTATGTCGACAAAGAAGACTTTTTCATTTCTCCTCTCCAACATGAGGATGATATCCTAGGGGCACCATGGTTCAACTGCATGGCTGCAACATGAAGTTCCCTGAAAGGAGAATCTACTTCACCTACAAGGGAAAGAGCATGTATATAGATGCTAATGAGTCTGGTTGTACTATACTACTTGTAAATTCACCGGCTTTTGATAAGTCAGTGAAAAGCTCGGTTTCTACATACATGATTTTTGTCAAAGAATCCACTAATGACGCTAATGACTTTTCAAATGAAAATGGTAGGAATCAAGAAGAGTTAGACTTGTCTACTTTTCTAAATGGATTCCAAGATGTTTTTATCGATGATATCCCTATGGATTTACCTCCAAAACGAGGGGATGATGACCATTGAATTGAGCTCCTACCAGGAAGCTCACCGCCTAACAAACCTCCTTATCGAGTTTCCCAAGCTCAATAACAGGAGATCATGAGGCAAGTACAAGAATTGGTAGACAAAAGGATGGTGAGGCGTAGATCCTCTCCCTTTTGTTCTCCAAACCTTTTAGTGCAAAAGAAAGATGGTACATACCATATGTGTGTGGACTATGGAGCACTAAACCATATCACTATCAAAACCAGATTTCTCGTGTCTCGGGTAGAATATCTCTTTGAAAAGCTACAAGGCTTTACCTACTTTAGTAGGGTTGACCTTAAAAGTGGCTATCATCAAATAAGGGTGAGGATATCCTAAAGATCGCATTTCGTACAACGTTTGGTCTTTATGAATATATAGTCATGCCTTTTGGCTTGACCAATGCACCAGCCACATTCAATCGTTTGATGGAGAAAATATTTAGACCCTATCGCAAGTTCACCGGAGTGTTCTTTGACGATAACATCATCTACTCCAAGTCCTTGGAGGAACACAAGCAACATCTCCAAGTGATTGAGGGAGAAAAAGATTTTTCTCAACCAAAAGAAAAGAATTTTTTCTTTAAGAGATTCAATACTTAGGTCATATTATCTCTCAAGATGGTATCCATATGGATCCATCAAAGTTAGAGGTAATAAAAGCATGGCATAATCCAAGGAATCTACATGAGCTAAGAATCTTTATTGTATGTGTGCATACTATAGACGCTTCGTAGCAAAATTTTCTCAAATAGCAGGACCATTACATGACTTAACAAAGAAGAACATTAAGTATTCATGGACTGCTATGGAGTAAAATGCTTTTGAAAAGCTTAAAAAGAAGCTTACCTCTCAACTAGTCCTCATGCTTCCGAAACTCTCAAAGCCATTTGAGTTCCAATGTAATGCTTGTGGTGATTGCCTTGGAGCAATCTTGCTTCAAGAAGGGCATGCCATAGCATATGAGAGCCGAAGGCTCTATATCGATGAACGGGTCCTGGGCATTTATGAGAAAGAGTTTTTAGCTGTTCTACATGCCCTAAACACATGGAAGCACTATTTATTGGGGACTCCATTCATTTTACGAATAGACCAGCAAAGTCTCAAGTACTTTATAACGCAAACCAAGCTTTTGAACAAACAAATGAGGTGGGTAAATTTTCTTTCGCAATTTTATTTTCACATTGCTCACATTGCTAAGAAGCACAATCAACTGGCCAATGCACTTTCACGATGACCAAATATTAATGTGGTGTCTATAGCAACTCACAATGATCTATCTTCGATGAGTATGCTACTGACCCTAACTTTAAAGATGTAATATCAGCCCTTGCTTTGGGGAAGAAAGAGGAACCATTCACCTTGCAGGATTGTTGTCTTCTCCGTGGCAATAGGCTATGTGTTACTCACTCTCTTTGTGCGAGAAATTCATGTATGAATCCCATGCTCCTCCCTATGTGGGGCATAGAGGCATTCAACCTACTCTTCAAGGAGTAGAGACGTACTTCTATTGGCCTACCATGAAAGTGGACATACAAGAGTATGTTTCAAAATGTGTGGTATGCCAAAAGGCTAAGTATGATAGAGGGAAGAAACCTGGATTACTCCAACCATTGCCAATCTCTAATTCACCATGGGAGAGTATATCCATGGATTCTATCTTTGGATTACCCAAGTCTATCCATGGGAATACGGGAATATGGACAATAGGCGATAGGTTTAGCAAGCAAGCACACTTTATTCTTGTCAAAAAGACTATTAAGGCACACCAAATGACAACCCTCTTCATATCTTAGATTTTCAAACACCATGGATTACCAACATCCATCGTGTCAGATAGGGATCCTAGAATGACCATTAATTTCTGGAAAGGTCTCTTTGAAAATCTATGTACAAGATTGAATTTCTCTTCAGCCTATCACCCACAAACGGATGGCCAAAGTTAGATAGCCAATCTTACGATACTCAATCTACGAATAAAGACTTATATTACAGAAGTAGATCAATGCTCACAATGGGAGAAGTACTTACCCCTTGTAGAGTATGCGCACAATAATATTGTCCATACTATTACGGGAAATGCACCTTTTGAGATCATAGAGGAAAGAACTAAAAGTCTCTTGCTACTTAAAGTACATGGGAAGATCTTCGCTGATGATGAATAAAGTTGTGACCTACAAGAATCTTTTCAAAAGGTTAAAAAGGCTATATCCATCTCTGAAGAAAGCCAAAAAACTGTTGTTAAC
Source organism: Adiantum capillus-veneris (assembly GCF_014529385.1). Taxonomy (NCBI): domain Eukaryota; kingdom Viridiplantae; phylum Streptophyta; class Polypodiopsida; order Polypodiales; family Pteridaceae; genus Adiantum; species Adiantum capillus-veneris. Next base: position 50,466,099 of record NC_140932.1, read on the forward strand.
AAGCACAGAAGGGCCTTAACGTTCAAAGAAAATGATTGGGTCTCACTTAAGTTTCCCAAGGCTCGATTGAGGCAAACGATTGGCAAAAATCCTACGGGCCATCAAAAGTATTATGCTAAACTAGCAAAAAGATACTATGGTCCTTTTCAAATCTTGAAGCCAATCAATGACATGGCTTATCAACTCAAGTTGCCCAACCATTGGCTCATACACAATGCTTTTCATGTGAGCCTACTTAAACCTTACAAAGGAGAGCCACCAAGAGAACCAATCATTGAAGACCCTCCAAAAGTCAAAGACCAAGAAGAGGTGGTACAACCCGAAGCTATCCTTCGGCATGAAGACAAGGTACTACGACATGGTAAGATTATCCAATGATATCTTATTAAGTTCAAAAATTATCCTTTTGAAGATGCTAGATGGATGCAAGGAATACATGTTAAGGATAGTATGAACTTTGTCAATGCTTACAATGCTACACTAGAGTAAGCAAATGTTCATGCTTTCTAAATGAACAATGTTTTGTTCTTATAACACTAATGCTCTTTTGTGCACAAATTTAAGTAGTATGCATGCTTAGAATCATGTTTGTGATGACGATGTCACTCAAACACCAAGTAGAATTTGTCACTCTACTTTGGCAGTATGATATGGACTAAAGAGCAGACATGCTTGCAGCAGCTACGTCTCCCAAGCACCAAATGGACTAGTCATCCATTTTGGAATGATGTCGTAGGGTGAAAAGGGATCCTCTACCCGCTAAGAAATGTAAACTAATGACTAAGACTTTATCTCTTCTACCTCATAGTCGAGGACGACTATGATTTCAAGAGGGAGGTAATGTCATAAAATCTAATATCAACCAAAATGATTTTCTCATATTAAACCGATCATTTAATGTGGGAGAATAAATGGGAACAAGGGTTAGAATATAGATATGTGCTTAAGAATCTGTTTCAACACGGGGCCAATGTTAAAGGGGTCCAAATGAGAGATGGTATGTTAAAGATCAATGCTACCTAATGGAGCTTAAAGACCTTAGGGCTAGCTTCATTAAAGACCTCCAAAAGTTAGTGTTAAAAAGTCCTTTGACCTTAGGCAAGCTAGGGTTGACCTTGAGGCGGGAATCCTACCCAAGCATGAGGTGCTTGTCGTGCTTGCTAAGTAAGGCGCCTATGATGTTTGTGTTCAATTCAAACATGATCTCACAAGAGGAATAAACATGCTTAAATGACTAAGGTGATTGAAGTGTTCAATTCAAACATGATATCTTAAGAAGCATAAAAGACACATGTCAAGATCCTCCCTGTTTGGTCCTCATGATGTGTTTGAATCCTATCGGATAGACTTTAAAGGGGGATGCATAAAAATAAATAATTAAGTTCATTCTCTCAAAGAGGAAAAAGAGAACACATGTCCAAATTATATTATTAAATAATACACAGAGAGAGAGAGAGAGAGAGAGAGAGAGAGAGAGAGAGAGAGAGAGAGAGAGGTGGACCAAGCATGAGAGGGGGTATACTCTTCCACACACACACTCTCTCTCATTGTGTGAAGTGCAAAGTGCAAGAGCTCCATCTCCTTCTCCAAGCTTGTTGAGAAGTTGAGAGCCTACACCAACACTCTTGGCTATGGAATGCAAATCCAACTAAGAGCCATGCTTCGATGCTTAAGCTTGCCATCTTCTTCATCTTCATTACTATGCTATTATGCTATGCTAAGCAATAAGAGTGATGATAAGTGACGAACTTTTTTTTTCTCCAGTGAATGATTCCTCTTCCTCTTCCCTACCCTCATTCCCTGCTAGTTCTCTCCACCTTCAAAGGTGTTTGAGGCCTTGGGACTAAGGCTTGGATAGTTAATGCTTTTTGCAAAGTTTCTGTTATGCTCGTGATGCATGAAGCTTTCCATCTTCATGGCATCACCTAGATAAGAAGGAACACAAAGATTGTATTGTACCAAGTCTCTCTTGATGATAGAATCTATAATATAAACGCCTTTTGGAGGGGGGACCGACTCCAAGTAAATCCGGTCCTCATATTGTCATGTTCTTTAATACTCTCTCTTGCAAAAGTATTGTTCATGCCAAGTTAACTAAGTACTATGTTTACATTGCTACCATCAATTAAGTTCACCCTCTATGTTCTCAATGTAATCTTACAAAAATGCTCACTCTAATTCTTTTAATTCCGCTATTCTCAAAGTTCATAGGCCGTTTCCATTACAAGACACAAGCACATTTTTGTGTTCATTTTCATTAGCTACCCCATGGATCATAAACCAAATGACCTGCGCGAGGTTCTCTAAGCTCAACATTTTCTACTTTCCCTTGCTTATGACATAGCACTATGATTGTCAATGTAGATAGTGTCAACAGTGTCATGTCTAACACCCAAATCAACCATAAGGTGTCTGAGCCATACACACTCAACCATAGCTATGAAGATTGCGTTGTACTCAACCTCACAACTAGAAGTAGCCACAGTAGGTTGCTTCTTGCTTAACCATGATATACATGAACTACAAAGCATGAACAAAAACCACTTGTGGACACTCGCGTGTCAAAACAACCAGCCCAATTTGAGTCCAAAAAAGCATGTAAGTCTAGCGACAATGATCCCCCCTTGGGATAAAACAAGCCAAGATGTAAAGTGTCACTCAAATAGCGGGATATCCTCTTAGCAGTCTGCCAAAGCTTAGACGATGGGCTATGCATAAATATGTTGACCTGTGAGACTGCAAATTGAATATTCAACCTAGCGTTGCATACATAAATGAGGCATCCAATAGCAGTTTGGTAAGAGTGACATCTGCAGGATTACCAACATCATGAAGACTCAATTTCAAACCTGTTTCCATGGGACGGCAGTAGGTTTGTAATCCTCAAGTCCAAACTTACATAGCAATGTCTCTATGTAAATTTTCTGACACAAGGCAATACCACCATCACATTGCTTAAACTGTACACCCAAGTAATGATGCAATAACCCCAAATCTTTCATCTTGAAAGTAGAATTCAAATCAGCCTTAAATTCAACAATATGTCTCTCATTTGGTCCATTGATTAGCAACTCATCCACATAAAGAACCACAATGAGAAGTACATCACCCTCACGCTTTACATACAATGTGCTTTCTATTGGATTGTTACGAAAGCCTTGTTTGAACAAATGAGTGTCAACTTTCTCATATCAAGCTGGAATAACTCTGTTAGCAGGCTAGAGTGTAGGTTGACCCCCCTGCATCACTATCATCTTGTTGGTGGAGGATAGCTCAAACTGAAGTGTCGGGCCCATGAGAGTGGACCAAGAAGTTGCCCCCCAAGTGTACTGTTGTTCCGTGGAAAGAGATGGCATCAGCCAAAGGACACGAAGCCAAACCTGCTATGCCAAAGGACAATCCAAAGACAATGGCGTTTACTCTCCACAGGATGGTCACAAGCTGCACATGCTGCCGAGAGACCACTATGTACAAGCCAACTCCCAACTGCTATAGCTCGATGTACAACCAGACACTGGAACAAATTGACTCGTTGCGGCTTTCTGGAGTCCCACAACCTCACTCAAAAATCTGACAAGAACTCAGCTGTGAGACCCTCCTTCTACCAATGAGGTGCTGCAGTAGGACGAGCCTCTCTTCATGCTGTCAGTATGTGACGTACCAATCGAACAATGTACTGAAAGAAAGGGACGCGTGGATGGTCGATTGAGGAGAAAGGGTCCCTCCAAAACCACTCTCCAGGATCCCATTGCACTCATGCCAGTGGACAACACTCCCAAGCCTATAGGCTCCAGTGGCAAGTCTCAAGAGCTGCAGGGTCATGGTCTATGACACAAGTCCTCCCACAGATGCCCACAACTCGGATCCTCTGAAAACAACACTCTGCCACCTATGGGGCCTCTATTGAAACTCGGTTGAACGACCCTCACCCTGTAGAAGAGCAATGCACACTTAATGGGGTTGTAAAGGACCTTAGGTTAAGCCTCATTAAATACTCCAAAGGCTAGTGTAAAAAGTCCTTAGGCCTAGAACCTTTAGGTAATATTTTAGCCAACTTTAAGTGCTTGAGGTGCTGGAGCACAAAAGTCAATGCAAGTCCTAGAAAGGAGGGGGTGAGCCCTATTAGTAGGAGCATGAGAGAACACGCACGCGCGTGTGGCACACACACACACACACACAGACTCAAGGCTTGCTCAAGACACTAGAGGCATAAAGGACACATGTCAAGGACCTAGCTAAGTGGCCCCTATTTAAGTTTAAATTCTATTGGATGGCCCATGGCATGAACCAATGGAGAATTAATCTTGAGTAAATTGAACTTAAACATTTTAGAAAATCTTATTAAAAGAACCAATGAGAAATGAGACCCATCTAATTCCTATTGGGCAGTCTGCCAAGGGGTCCAATGAGAATTAAGCAGCCCATAAGCTAGCTTAATTCCTATTGGTCAATTGATTTAGAGGTCCAATAAGAATTTATCTTCATTTAAATAATTATCTTAGATCTCTCTAAAGGGGAAAGAAGGACACTTGTCACAAGGCCGCACACCTTGTATGTTATCTCTCATTGGCTAAGCCTTGGCATGGACCAATAAGATGCAAGCATGAGTAATTGTAAGATGGGGGGGCGACCAAAGCAAGAAGAGGCTCTCATTTTTTCATACTCAAGCACACACACTCACACAACTCATGCGTTGAGCAAGAACTCCATCTCCTTCTCCAAGCATTGTGAACTAGAGAGCCTACACCTCTTGGCTATGGAATGCAAATCCAAGCAAGGGTCAAGCTTCAATGGCATGCTCATCATCTACTCAAATCTCCATTACTATGCTAAGCTATGCTCTAAGAGTGATTATATGTGAGGATAATACGTCTTTCTTGTCTGTTACATCTTCTTCCTCTTCACTTTCCTCACTCCCTGCTAGCTCTCTTCACCTTTGAAGGTGTTTGAGGTCTTGGGATTCAGACCGAGGACAAGTTTATGCTATTGCAAGTAATTTTAATTATTGTTTTGGACATAATATTGGTGCATATAGCTTTCCATCTTCATGGCATCAACAAGGTCTCAAGGAACACAAAGAATGTATTGTACCAAGTCTCTCTTTATGGGAGAACATATAATACAAAGGCCTTTTGCTCCAAGCAATTTGGTCCTCAATTGTTGTCAATTTCTCTAATTCTCTCTCCTTTACAAATATTGTTCATGCCAAGCTAATTAGGTGTCATGTTTATATTGCTATCTTTAATCAAGTACTTCCTCTCTATCTTCATTAGGAATTCTCTTAATGAAATGCTCACTACTATCATTTTAATTCCGCTACAATATGTTATTAAGCTAATACCATTACACATAAGTTTATTCCTACAAAGACTATGGTCAAGGCTCCAAAACTATCAAGGATATTCATGGAGAACACGTATAAGTTATATGACATTCCATCTGATATGATCAAAAATATAGATAATAAATTTGATGGTTATTTTTGGATAGCAGTGTTTCGTAGGCTCATGACTACTCTTAAGTACAACTGATCATCCTTAGACATATGGACCAGTTGAGCAAGTAAATCAAGTACTAGAAGAAAATGCTCCAACCTTATGTTAGTAAGAAGCCAACATATTAGGAAGATCATCTGCCTAGTTTGGAATTTTCTTACAATAATGCAAGTCATGTTTCCACAAGATTTAGTCCATTTATGCTCATGCGTAGTTATCAAGAGCATTTATAAAGTTTGGAAATTGGCTCAGCGCCTAAATTTTCACTTAGACAATTTGGTGCATTCAAGATGCTTAAGAAGATTGGTGAATTTTCTTACAAAGTAGATTTGCCAGCACATTCATGAGTTTATTTTGTTTTCCATGCCATCCATTTAAGAAAGCGGTAAGGACATGCAAATAATGTTATTGATTCAAATATTTTGGTTGACATAATTGAGCCACTTGCTCAACCTCATGGGCTAGAAAAGAGTATGGATCATCATAGTTTACGAACACACAATCACGGGGAATAAGGATGGTGCCACTTAAGAAAACATTGGTGTACTTAATAAGTGGGTTCTTACTATTTATTTCTTGTTTTCAAGTACAAAGTAGTGCTAGGTCCTAAGCATTGACAAGTGGCCATGGCCCAGTGGCATGACCACACATGGACAACACACGGGGATTCTCCCTAAGCCATCAGTGTTAGGATTAGGCTAGGGTGTATTAGGGTTAGACGCATTTATGATTGATTAAAACAACTCAGAAAAGTGCATAGAAGCTAGCTCTTATATAGAGCTTGCGAGAGAGAGTCTAAGTGATATCATGTGTGATGTAGATAGTGCATTAATTGTATTTGCTTCTTCTCATGCTCCTAGACATGCTTCTTATCATGATCCTAGATGCACATGGCTCATATTGTGCTAATTAATGAGGGTTTAGGGGTAGTACCCATTGCTAGGGTTACTCCTTACAAACTCCCCCTTAAACCTAGTCATGATACTTCTAAACTAGTGATTTCTTTACGATTATGTGATTCATTGATGCATCATGAGAGGTTCTAAATGATTCATCTCTTCATGGTTCACAAGGTAATCACTTGTCATACCTAGGTTCAAAGCTAGAGTACATCATTCAACGTGATGTTCATGTAGATGATTCATCATCTTGTTGTGTACCAGTGGTGTGATATGGTCTTGTTCTATTTTCATAGGGAATTGTCTCTTACTTGATGTCTTTAGCTCATAATATTTGGTCCAACAGAGTCCATGCTTTTGATTTCATAGTGTGCACTTATAAGTTATGAAGTTAGCCGCCATCAAAAAAGGTGACAATGATGCCATAGGCTTGCTTTTCCTTCTTTCTATCTATCTCATGCTATTCTAGGGGATTTACAACATCCACAGGTCCTTCATTACAAGATGGCATTTCACCTTGGATTGCTAAATTTTTTGTTGTGTGTTTTCTTACCATTGCGCAAATGTGCTTTTTTTTCGTGAGGGAAAAGTTCTTGCACTCTCGTGTTGAGAAAGGTAGTTTCTAGTTCCCTTACAAATTTAGGGCTTATAGGAGATCAATGCAAAGAAGCTCTCCCTACCCAATATGCTATGCAAGTGTCGATTGATTATGAAAGATTGAGCCTTGCCGTGCAAACTACTGATTGGGCAGCGCTCCTTCTTGACAATGGTCTCCCAGCTAGCACCATTCTTAGCCAAAGGTTGAAGTGTCAAGCATGCTTGAAGTGCTGGTTTGACCGGTTTGTAGTGCGCACGAAGGAGACTTTAGCGGCTCCAAGTATGCCCAAAGGTGGACGAGTTTGCAAGCTCTACTGATGATGGGCTTGTGCATGGGTTGAGATCACAAGGGCTCTTGATTGGTTGGTAAGAAGGATTGTTGGCCTTGAAAATCTCACCAAGATTAAAAGTCAAGCTTGATCAAGAGCTTGTGAGCTTCTAACACCCAAAAAGAAATAAAGCGCGGACTAGTCTTCTATAGTAGGCTAAAAGCAACCGAAGATGATGATATGGCATAAAAGCTTTGAAGGTGAAGGAGACTTGATGGAAAAATCCATGATGGTGAGACCCGAGTTCACATTGTCAGACATTTTTTTTGATGGGCATAAAGTCAATAAGTGATGCTAAATAACTTGCTGACTAGCCCCAAGTATATATGTGTACATAGTGCTTTGAGTCTCGAAAGTGCCCTTGTAAAAATTCATGTGCAAAGGCTTGGTTCTACTAAGTTGCTTGCTGGAGTTTTGGGTTGGTTGAGCTTTCAAAAGATGGTTTTTAATGAACATTTTTGGTCATGCTTGATAGCTTGTGAATCGGACTCATACATCATGAGTTACATGCACTCGAAGTGGGCAATCCCCTACTTAGAAAGTGGTTGCGGATGTATGTGAGAAAACGCAAGTGGGCCGACTTTATGAAATTTAATTAGAAATGATGTAGTCAAATTTTTTTGGAGATAATCAAAGTAATGAGCTTCGAGCTGTGCTTTACGGCATCGCATTTGGTGGTCGGAGTCATGCGCTATGCTTCCGACAAGGTTGCTAGGTGTAGGAAGCAAAACAGAAAATTTATGTGCATATGTGGGGAGTTGGGAGGATGGTGCCATGTGGCAATGGAATAGTCCCACATGGGGTGGGGTGAGTGCAAAGTGGAGAGTATAAGAGGTGGAGTGGGTACTCTATTGTGTTGAATCAAATGGGAGAATGGAGCTCTCACTCCTTGGCTATGGAGGCTCGTGGACACTTGGCGGGAGAGGGGGTGCATGTTTTGGGTTCACACTGCTTGGCCAGGCACCTAGACAACTTTTTGGGCCCCTTGGACAACCCATTTTGCCCATCTCCCAAGTCAAAGGTCACCCACATAGAGCCCCCATTCCCAAAAAAAGCCAAAAATGAACCAATTAAAAGGGGAAATTAGAGAGAAAGATGTCGGCTAAGATAAGGAAGAAAACTCCACTTCAAAAAAGAAAAAATGCCCCTATTATTGTAGCTGCATTTTCCTACACACCCCTTTTTCTTACAGAGACTTGTTTTTTTGGAGTTTTTGAGAGACACCCCATCTTCAAAAGCTTGTAACTCTCTCATCCGTTGTCAGAATCAAGCATATGGATACTCTATAGAGGTCTACATGACACAAGCTTTGTCTTTATGATCTTGGTTTTCAAAAAATTTAATCATAGTTTGGGTTAGATTTGTTTCTCACCCGTCTTTAAAGGTGAACGTTCAAGTGTTTTCTGCAGCTTTGCGGTGTTTCTTTCCATCGGTTTGGTGTGTGCAAGGCTATAGAGGCATTCATTTTTCTTGTTGTTCGTACTCCACATTGTTTTGGTGCCCCCACTGAGGATCAGTGCTCATGTGCTCCGATTCTTGTGAAATTGGTCTACGTTGTAGGGTAGAGAATGTAAAGGGGATGTGGGTCCTTATGGACAACCGCCTATGTATGTGCTATTTGTGGGCAATACTTGAGGCGGTATTTGAATTGGATTGCAGCCTTTGTGAGGGTCGTGAGGTTTTCTGAAGCTGAGCACTAGGGACTGGGTTACCCAGTGTGAGGTGGATTAGGTGTGGAGTGATCCATCGACATCCCTGGCACTATCGACGTCACATGTAAGTGAATTGTGGTTATCAATCATGGCAGATGAGTTCCCTAAGTCTCACAGATTGCCTAATGAGAATGCACATCATTTCATTGAGAAATTGGAAGTCAATTTCTTGTTACGGGGCATACAAGATCCCGTCATAATGTTGAGATTGTTGCAATACAGTTTACAGGATGAGGCAAAGACTTGATTGCAGCAATATGGGGAGGTGGCAGAAGCACATGTACCGGGGGGTTGTTTTGGATTATAATGGCGTAAAGCTTGCCTTTTTGGCACAATACAGGAACGTTGAATCACCTGATAAAGTCTGGCACGAAATCCTAGGGTATACTCAAAAGGCTAATCAGAGTGTTGATGACTTTGTCATGCAATTTACCCGTTTATGGGATAAATGGGCCCGAGCTTTAGGAAATGAGATTCCCCCTGCCATGTTGAAGAAGGACCACTTTGTGTCAAACTTAAAGGAACGCTTGAAATTCAAAGTTGAGTTGAAGAGGCCAGCCACTTTTGAAGAAGCAATAACAACTGCCAAGGAGAAAGAGTGGAAAGCTCAAAGGCTTAATGAGTATGGGAGAGCTGCCCATAGGCAGGTTGATAGTGGCCACAATGAGGAGAGTCAGGCAGACGCTAGAGTCCAACCCATTCAAAGGGTTGCAGACAGTGAGAAATTACAACGGCATATGCAAGACATGATGACCTGATGCAAGAACTACGGCTTAACGTTCTCGGAGGTGGACGTGGAAGAGGTGGTTATGCGCGAGGTGCTCTACCGCAAGCAGTAAGGGGGGGCCCTCAACGATATGAAGCTCCACCACCTGTTGGAATGGACGTGGACGTGGTGGGTACCTGTAAAGTGTGAGCTTTGTCCTAAGGTGGGAGTCAAGGAGAGGAGAGTGGATTTATCCCACATACTGTGGAGCAAGGCTGTAGAGCTACTTAAAGCTCATCTCTTGAATCAATAAACAACTTCATTTTGCACTACATGCTTGTCTATGGTGATCTTGTGCTAAGCTAAGTCAATACTCAAGATTGTGTTTATGAGTCCAATGTAATCCTATCTGGGAACCTAATTCACTTGAGTGATAACCTTGCTTACACACACTCACACACTTGCACCATGTTTCTCTTTCATCCACCATAGCTAGCACGATCCAATTCCTAACATTTGGTATCAGAGCCATGGTATGCTAGCTAGGCTTGCTATTATGCATTGGCATGTTTGCACAATTAGCATTCATTGATCATCATTAGATAGATCCATTAGGTTTGCTCTTCTATTGCATAATGCATACCTAATTAGTATTCCATTGGCTAGCATGAGCATGTTCTTGAGCTAAAGACTCTTGGGCCACTACTCACTGGCTAATTGGAATCTTAATTAGCATAAGAGTGCATTAATTTTTTGTCAAGAACTTGCATTTTGCATCCAATAGCTGCTCCTTATTTTAACAAAATTGGCATTTGTAATTGGTGTGTGTGCGTAGCCCGTCTCGAGAGCTTTCCAACAAGCATGTGCATGCTTAAATCGTCCCAAAATTTATCAAACAATGGTTTGATTAAATTTGGTATTTCTTTGTGAGCCATTTTCATTCATCCTCTGCACATTTGTGTGTCTGCAACAACAAAATCAACAACCCAAAATTTTGTGTGTGTGTTTGGACTCCTTTAATGCTCGTCAACCTTTTCACACCTCCTCTGTGAGCCCACGTGGTGGGAACACCCTATTTTTGGGGGGCCTTTGACCTTCTTTAAAGCGCGGCCACACTCAAATCCGGCGCCCCTTGGGCGGACCTCAAAGAGGCGCTCAATTGTTTTACATTCGGATTTCGGGTCCAGCCATCGGCCGGCCGTCGCGCAATAAAACCGACCGGCGCCCTCCCATTGCCCGTACAATCGACCGCAGTCGGTTGCCTACCGCCGTCCGGCCACGGAATTCCCCCGTGTGCTCAACCTGTTTTAACAAAACCTTTCGGGTCCGCCCCTACGGGGCCCCCTTTCCCACGGCGCTGGCTTCAAGAGCCTCAAAGCCTTCAATTTTATAAGCTCACCCCCTCATAGGGCCGCATTCCCACGGGCCAGAAAATCCCTTGGTGGCCAGTCACAAGCACACCAAAGCCTTAAGCCTCGAAGCACCCCCAAGAAGTTCAAAGCTTCCAAGATCAATGTCTTGCTCCCACCAAGCTGTAGCAAAGACCCTGCCAAGCTTCAAGAGCTTTTCCAAGGCAAATAAACCCTAAAGCTTTCAAAGCCTCAAAGGCATCAAAGAACCCCGACCAAAGGTGACTTTTGTGAAGAGGGGCTTCACCGACAGTGAAGAGGAGCTTCACAAAGTTCAAAGGAATTCTCTTTATCTCTCTCTCTCTCTCTCTCTCTCTCTCTCTCTCTCTCTCTTACAATGAACCCTTAAAATTATTGCAACCAAGCACAATTTTGCAAATTAAATTTTTATATCATCAATTGTGCACCGTGTAAAGAGGCAGACACTGACTAGGAGAGTCTCCTAAGCTAAGACCCCTCTGTTGGCACAAATGGGGGACAAGGGAATAGAGAAATTCAATGGGGAGGGATTTCACACTTGGCAAACGAAGTTAAGAGGCTATCTTATGAAAAAATGTTTGTGGTCTGTCATTAGCGTTGCATTAGAGCAACAAGCCGAACCTGATGGAGTGCACACTAGGGCATCTACACTCATAGCAAGTGCATAGAATTTGGCCAAAGACGAACAAGCATTGGGAATTATCATAACTTCTTTGCATTTCATAGATGAATGTAAGCATGCACATGAAACCTGGCATGTCCTTGAAAGTAATTTTGGAGCTAGGGCCAAGAGAAGCAAAGTTAGTCTCAAAAGACAGCTTTACAAAGTGACTATGATTGAAGGGGAGGATATTGCTAGCCTAGTGAACAGACTTAAGAGCATTGTCACACAACTCACTTACATCCAAGTTGAAGTACCAGAAGATGACAAAGTGGCCATACTTTTAAGTGCACTTCCACCTTCTTATGACCACTTAGTCACAATTCTTGAAGAAAAAGAACCAGCACCACCATTCCAAGATGTCATCAACTCAGTCCAAGCAGAAGAAAGAAATCAAAGAGGTTCACTTACCCCATTAGGAGGAGTTTTCATCGCAACATCTTAAAGGGGAAGATATTCGCCATCAACATCGACAAACGGACGAAAGTGTTATGAATGTGGAAGGATGGGACACGTAGTGAAAGATTGCTACACAAACAAACCTTGCAACAAATGTGGTAGGAAGGGACACCCTCCTTCTCGGTGCTACTCAAGTGGAGGTAGTAGCAGTGGAGAAAGAAGCAACAGTAGAAGCAACGAAGGCAAGAGACCTGACAGAGGATCAGCTCACATAGTAGAAGACAAAAAGGACAAAGACGAAGGCAGTGTTTGGGAAGACCCATTTTGAAGATGCAGACTCTCTACTTGTAGGGGAGGACTTTTTCCTATGTGGATACCAGCTTATCATCCTGTGTGAACATCACCATCCTTTGTGGATCTTTCTTGAGTGGATTTTACCATCCTGTGTGGATAACACCATCCTTTGTGGACTTTATTTTCTTGTGTGGATATCACCATCCTGTGTGGATTTTGTTAGCCACTGTGGATCATGCATCTTCAGTATCATGTCTTAGTCCAAACCTCAAGGGGAGGATTGTAAAGTGTGAGCTTTGTCCTAAGGTAGGAGTCAAGGAGAGTGGATTTATCCCACATACTGTGGAGCAAGGCTGTAGAGCTACTTAAAGCTCATCTCTTGAATCAATAAACAACTTCATTTTGCACTACATGCTTGTCTATGGTGAGCTTGTGCTAAGCTAAGTCAATACTCAAGATTGTGTTTATGAGTCCAAGCTAATCCTATCTTGGAACCTAATTCACTCGAGTGATAACCTTGCTTACACACACTCACACACTTGCACCATGTTTCTCTTTCATCCACCATAGCTAGCACGATCCAATTCCTAACAGTACCCTGGTAGAAGATTCAGTCCTACATGCTACAATTGTGGAGAGCTTGGACATATTAGGACTTATTGCGATCGACCACCTAGGATGGGAGGTGATATGTACCCTCTTCCCCAGATTTTACCGAATAGGGCCAATGACTTTGCTTTGGACATAAGAGGGGATCAAGGTGCTCATGAAGTTCATAAAGAAACCCAAGCTCCAAATGGTGATGGCCATGTGGGAATCATTCCTGTAGAGGACAATGAGGCTGATATGATGCCATTGGGAAAAAGAGAAAGAACACAAAATGGTGTTGGCCCCAGAAAGAAGAAAGGGAAGGAGAAAGAAGCTGAAGATGCAACGATAAAGAGAAAAAGGAGACCTCGCAGGAAATTTTAAGTAGCATATTTGCCATTGGGTGAAGGCCAAACAGCTTATAGCTTGAAGGAAGACCTGATTGGGAGGAAAGTGAATTGTACCTTTGGACAATTGATGAATATGGTACCCAAACTGTAGAGGTAGTGGAAGTCGTTAGTGAATCCGATTGAGAAAGATCCAAAGCGTGGACATGTGAGAGTGTTGGCTTTGGAAGAGTTACCTGACATATGTCTTGATGTAGACGCTGAGGCGGTCCGGGGCGGGCAACAAGAGAGGCGACCTCTAAAAACCCCTCAAGGCTCCCGTGCTGCTCAATTGGGGCTGGGGCAACCACAAGCACAACACAACAACAAACCCACAGCCAAACCCAAACAAGATAGGGGCACCACCTAGTTATGGTATGCGAACTAGGACGCAAGAGAGATTTTGGCACAACCAAGAAGATGCACCACACAACACACACAAGCAACCTCACACTAAGACACACATGAAATGGACCAGAGAGAGCTAGAGCAAAGGGAAGAGAGAGAGGAAAGGATCTTGCGTAATACCTTATTTGTGACTTACACATGGAGATGGTTCGTTATGATGCTATCGTAGAACTTGTACAAAAATCACTCAATGCTTAGTGATTGCTAATCATTGCCAAAACACACACACACTGTCTTAGGGTGTGGGAGACCTCTCACCACAATACCCTCTTACAATGGACACAAAATTGGCAATGAAAAACACACTAAAACACTTTCTAAAATCAAGATCAACCGATAAAACTCAAAATACACAAGTCACCTTGAATTCACCAAACCGTATTGCACAAATGGAAGGACGAAGATTTAAACGTCGAATCACGCCTTTGATGCACCAAACCTCAATTTATTGATGATGAAGGAGCATGTACAATAGTGGTTTTGAGATTTGTGGAACTCACGCTCTCTCACTTGCAATGTGTAGCTTGAAGGCTTCTCTCACACCAAGAGTGAAGCTCATAAGTGGTTGCTACACCTAAGTCTCTCCTCACGCATAGAGTGTTGGGGTGCTATGTGAGATGTTGGAGGTTGTTTTACAAGAAGGAGACGGGCCTATTTATAGGTTGGAGACCCCTCATTAAGATTATTGGAAATCCTAATTTACAAGCTAACAAATCAGGATTATGATTTTTTTGAATATCAAAACATTGCGGGCCTTCTTTGTCTGCTTGAGTCATGGGTGTGGGCTCAAAAGAGAGCATTATTGATGGTAGATAAGGTGAAAGTAAGTTTTAAGGAAGGGAGAGAGAGAGAGAGAGAGAGAGAGAGAGAGAGAGAGAGAGAGAGTTACTATACATGTCTTGAGGTGAGGTGTCTTTTATGGTTAGGTCAATGCTATTTTGTGTTAGTATGTTAGTCGTTAGTAATCACTAGAAAGTTAATGTTACATTTACAATGGGTAGAGTGAGTTGATTTGATGAAAGAAGAGGGGTGAATTAAAAGAGAATCATTGAGATGGTGAAGCTTTGAAGAAGCTTGAACTCACCCTTGTGTAGATTGTGGAAAAAATGACCGCTGGTCTTCTTCTTCTTCTTCGCTTCTTTACGCCGCCGCCACGGTTGACCACCACGATGAAAAGAGGATTTGTTGATGAAAAATCCTCAATTTGCAGAAGTTATCATGGTTAAGATGCTGAATTTTAGATATTTTAGGAGAGGTAAATGAAATTGTAACATAGAAGCAATAGAGAGAGACATGGAGAGGGTGTATGTATGTAGAGGTTCATAAAAGAACTATAGGGATGAGAGAGAAGGGTAATGGTGAAGAGGGTGGGAGAAGCCATGGAAATTGCAGGTTTGAGTGAGGGAAGGAGAGGGAGGGATGTGTAAGAGTGAGTAGGTGTGTGGAAGGGTGAGAGAAGACTAAGGGCTACTTGTGAGAAAAGTGGGCAGATTGGGGTCCACTCAAAAAATCATAGCTCACCGCTGGTAGCTCCAAAAATCATGAAAAAATTTGAGGTGATTATTCAGAGTGTGGGCTACATTTTCTCTTTTGACCACCGCTCCAAATTCGGAGTGGAGATAGGTACCAAAATTCTCACCAAAAAGCCTGTTTTTTATGCCTGCAAAAGTCTTTTAGTGGCCCCCTCCTTTGTTGAATTTGTACAATGCATCCAAGAGTGAGCCCCTCCTTTGTCATATTATAATACAAAGCATTCAAGTCACCCTTGACCCATGCATGGAGGAGGATTATTGGTGAAATAAGAAATATATACATGGTGGGACTAGTGTATGGACTATTCATGGACTTTAGCTCAATGAGCACATGGTGTTAGAATAATGAGTAAAAATAATAATAAAAATATGGAGGAGTTATGGATATGGAAAGATATTGGAATCATATGATATGGTCCCTCCTTGAATTATTTTGGGTGAAAGAGGAAAAGGTATGCAAGTAAATAATATAATAAACGTAACTAATGAGTAGAAATCAATTTTTTGTTTTCACGAGGGTGAGGGTGAAAATGTGGGAGTGATTTGTATAAAGGAAAAAAATGAGGTTAGAATATGTACATATTGGCAAAAAATATACTTATGGTGTAAGAGGATGAAAGAAGGTGTACATAGGTTTAATAAAACACACACCTAAGTAGAAATATTTAAATAAAATACCAAAATAATTATAAAAAATCCCTATATTTAGGCCATATATACAATGAAATATTTACACACAAAGAGGCCATAATATACTTTTATTTTTTATTTTTATTTTTTATTTTTTTTGGCTCACCTAGCCCAGTGACTAGCTAGCTGAGGGTTTTTAAGAAGATATGGGAAAAGCCCCCTAACTCACACACGCCTATGTACAGTGAAATGGTAGGGATAGCCATAGCGTTTGGGTGAATTTGGTAGGGTGGAGTAATCTAGTATGGCAATTATGGAGAGCCGAAAAACGGCTATCAACGCCTAGCACAAAGGTGTGGGCATGGGAGAAACCTACATTGATGGAGGTGCCCAGGTATGCATCATTACACAATCATGTGTTGAGAAGTTGGGTTTAATTACCAGTGGAAGCTCTGGATTTAGGATTCGACTAGCTAACCATGCCAAAGTAAAGTGTTTGGGAGTGATCAAAAGTTTGGAGTTTGACATCTTTAATGTGAAAGTTTTGGTGAACTTTCATGTTATGCCGGTAGGGTTGGGAGCTTTTCCTCTCATTTTGAGACGACCTTGGTTGAGAGCCATTGGTGCTGTACAGGATTGGGGCAAGGGCACAATCTCTATGTATGGCAAGGAAGGTGAGAAGAGGGTGTTTGACATGACCACCCAACAACCTTTGGCATTAGAGGATGTGAGTGAAAATGATAAATTTGAAATTACAAGTGAAGAAAGTTTTGAGGATTCAGATAGCAGTTTTGCTTCTAGCTCTAGTGATGAAGATGAAGTGTCATTCCTACTGTTGGATGGGGAAAAGGAAGAAATTGGTGATGTGTTGCAGGTGTTAGAAGATATAAATGCTTCCAGCCATTTAGAACAACTTGAGGAGTTAATGCAAACTAAACAAGAACGAGTAGTGAAGAGAGAACTGATTCAAAACATGCTAAGTATTGATCTGACAAAAGAAGAGAGGAAGGAGTACTTAACAATGTTGGACAGGTTTCCAAACCTTTTCATCACCTCGTATCAAGAGATCAGGGGCTTTGTTGGGAATCCAGTGAAGATTGAGTTAATTGAAGGGGCAAGGCCGGTCAGACATAAGTTAAGAAGGATGGTGGTTAAGGAGCAAATGAATGCTTTGAAAGAGGAGATAGATAAATTTTTGGATGCAGGGTTCATTGTTCCAGTTGATAATGCGGAGTGTGTGAGCCCTGTAGAGTGGTCACTCTAAAGAAAGATGGGTGTTGGAGAGTCTGTATTGACTACAAGCCATTGAATGCAGTGACCAAGAAAGATCCTTACCCTTTGCCCTTTATTGATCAGCTTTTGGATGTTGTGGCTGGCTTTGAGAGATACAATGTTTGTGATGCGTATTCACGGTATTTCCAGCTTATCCTTGCTACTGAAGATTGAAAGAAGACTACGTTCATCACTCCTTTGGGCTGTTTTTTCTTTTGTTGTCTTCCTTTTGGGTTAACAAATGGGCGTTGAGCCTTTGAAAGAAAAGTGGATTGGGTCCTTATCCCATTTCTTGGGAAGTTTTTCAAAGGGTTCATAGATGATTTCATGTATACATATCACAGAAGGAGCATGTTCAGAAGCTTGAAATAACTTTTGCAAGATATGATGAATGCGGGGGTCAGTTAAAACCTAAGAAGTGTCATTTAGCACAGCCAATAGTGAAGCTTCTTGGGCATGTGATCTTAGAAAATGGAATTGAGGCAGACCCCGAGGAAGTGGAAGCCCTGTTGCTGTTGTCATCCCCAAAAGATACAAGACAATTGGCCACTTTCATTCAGAAGGTTAAATACCTGTCTCGATTCATACCTTTGGCACCACAGCTATTGTATCCATTGCAGCAAGTGGTTAAGAATGATCCATTAGAGAGGACACATGATTGTGAAGATGTCTTTGAAAGAGTCAAAGAAGTGTTGAGTATTATGCAAGCCCCGGATTGGCAAAAGGACTTTTATGTCAATCCATCAATGGGAGATGATGCAATTGGAGCCATGTTATTGCAAAGAGGGAAGAAGTCATAGTATATGAAGCCTATTTACTATACCAGCAGATTGAAGACCCCTCATGAAAGAGATTACGCTGAGGTTGAGTTGGTGATGATAAGTATGGTATATGCTTGCAGAAGATTCAAGCATTATTTACTACAAAGGCCATTTACTTTCCTTACCAACTATACTTTGCTTCCACATTTGTTTAATAACTCTAATATATCAAAGACAGTGATGCGATGGGTTATTGAGCTACAAGAATTTCAGTTTGCTTTCCTGGTAGAAGAGAGTACTCGGACTACTTTGGCTGATCTACTTACTTACAAAGAAACTCATGTCTTGGTTAAGGAAGAAGTGATACAAAGGAAGAGGATGGAGACTCCTTCTATTTTTTATGCTTCATTACTATTATTTGATGGCTCTTATCGGAAAAACCATGATGTTGCATCGAGGGGGATTGTTATTTATGATGCTCAAAGAAATCTTATGAGGAAACAAGGATTGAAACTTGATGCTAGGAGTAATAATGAAGCAAAGTACATGGCACTTGAGTGTGGATTAAACATCTGTTTACAATTGAGAATTAAACGCTTACAGATTAAGGATGATGCCTTGTTAGTTGTGAAATAGGTGTTGGGATTATGGAAAAACAAGGACCCTAGACTGAAAAGTTTGTGTTTCAAGGTCAAACAATTGCTTAAGAGGTTTGAAGCATGGAGTTTGCAACACATTGATAGGTCTCAAAATGAGGAGGCTCATGAAGCTGCTCAAGAAGTGATTGCTTGTGTGTTAGTATTGAAAGCTGATGCTCCTTTGTATTGTGGAAGGGAAGTGCTGTCAAAAGAAGTGGATTTTCTATTGATTGGTGATTTGCCTATGGATTTACCATCATCAAAGAAGTATGCTTTTATGAGAAAGGCCAGGAAGTACAAGATGCTTAATGATGTACTTTATATGAAGGGGAGTGATTTATTGTTGCGTTGTGTACCCTGGAAAGATGAGATTGATAAAATTTTGGAGGAAAATCATGAAGGGATTTGTGAAGACCATTTTGCCATGAAGATTATGTTGCATAAAATCTTACAAGAAGGCTATGTTTGGCCAAGTATTCAACGAGATGTGAATCACTGGTGTAGATCCTGTCTATCTTGTCAAAGAATGGGGAAGAGAGTCTTGAAACCTGAGTTGATGAAAACAATTTTGGCGCTTGATGTGTTTGAAAAATGGGGCCTTGATGCTGTTGGGCCATTACCCATGACTAGCAAGAGAAATGCTTATATCTTGACGGCTGTGGATTATCTATCACGTTGGGCACAAGCCAAAGCTGTTAAGCAAATTACTAGTAAGGAAATGGGAAATTTTTTTAATGAGCATATATGCTGCAAGTTTGGTGTCCCATTGGAGCTATTATCTGATAGAGGACCATGATTTAGAGGTGAAATATTTGATTTTCTATGCAAGAAACTCAATATAGAGCACATGTACAGCACTCCTTATTATCCTCAGTGCAATGGTCTCAATGAGAGATTCAATGGGGAGTTGATCAAAATTCTCACAAAAATGACACAAAATCATAGTAAAACTTGGGATGTTGAGTTACCTCGTGCTTTGTGGGCATATAGGACTGCTGTGAAGACAAGTACAGGTTTTTCCCCATATCACTTGGTTTATGGTAAGGAGGCTGTGTTGCCTATTGAAGTTGAGATTCCCGCACTTAAGCTTTTGTCATTTGAGCATGAAGAGATGGATGTTTGGCAGAAGAGGTTCTTGAGTCTACAATGCTTGCAATTGGACATAACCTTAGCTTTGGATTACTATGAGGAGGTATGTAAGAAGGCTCAAATGAAGGCTGATGAATGCATGAAGAACAAAGGAATTGTGATCTTGTTTTGGGTTACAATAGTAAGCTGGACAATACTTTTCAAAAGAAGTTTCAGATTAAATGGGAAGGTCCTTTTGCTGTTGTGAACAAGTTTGATAATGGGACTTATCGTTGGCTGATTTAAATGGAGTGAAGCACAAATATCAAGTCAATGGTTACAGATTGAAGAAGTATTTGGCACGTTTGATGACAATAGTTACTGATGACATGCTATCAATGGAAGAGAAGAATGGAGAAATTTCTACGAATGTGTGTGAGGTTTCAGGGGATGAGCTACATTAGTTGTTCACCCTAGAGACCTCTGCTTGTCATGAATGATCTAGCAGGCAAGGGGGGGTTGGCAAGTTATGTCAAGTATTTTTTGGATGGGCATAAAGCCAATAAGTGATGCTAAATAGCTTGCCGACCAGCCCCAAGTATATATGTGTACATAATGCTTTCAGTCTTGAAAGTGCCCTTGTAAAAATTCATGTCCAAAGGCTTGGTTCTGCTAAGTTGATTGCTGGAGTTTTGGGTTGGTTGAGCTTTCAAAAGATGGTTTTTAATGAGCATTTTTTCTCATGCTTGATAGCTTGTGAATTGGACTCATACATCATGAGTTACATGCACTCGAAGTGGGCGGTCCCCTACTTAGAAAGTGGTTACGGATGCATGTGAGAAAATGCAAGTGGTCCGACTTGATGAATTTAATTAGAAATGATGTAGTCAATTTTTTTGGGAGATAGCCAAAGTAATGAGCTCCGAGCCGTGCTTTACGGCGTCACATTTAGTGGTTCGAGTCACCCGCTATGCTTCCGTCAAGGTTGCTAGGTGTAGGGAGCAAAACAGAAAATTTATGTGCATGTGTGGGGAGTTGGGAGGATGGTGCCATGTGGCAATGGAATAGTCCCACATGGGGTGGGGCGAGTGCAAAATGGAGGGTATAAGAGGTGGAGTGGGTACTCTATTGTGTTGAATCGAATGGGAGACTCTCCTTGGCTATGTAGGCTCGTGGACACTTGGGGGAGAGGGGGCGCTTGTTTTGGGTTCCCACTGCTTAGCCAGGTGCCTGGAAAACTTTTTGGGCCCCTTGGACAACCCATTTTGCCCATCTCCCAAGTCAAAAGGCACCGACATAGAGCCCCCTTTCCCAAAAAAAGCAAAAAATGAACCAATTAAAAGGGGAAATGAGAGAGAAAGATGTCGGCTAAGATAAGGAAAAAAACTCCACTTCAAAAAAGGGAAAAGTTCCCCCATTATTGTAGGTACATTTTCATGCACACCCCTTTTTCTTACAGAGACTTGTTTTTTTGGAGTTTTTGAGAGACACCCCATCTTCGAAAGCTTGTAACTCTCTCATTCGTTGTCGGAATCAAGCATATGGTTACTCTACGGTCTACGCAACACAAGCTTCATCTTTATGGTCTTGGTTTTCAAAAAATTTAATCATGGTTTGGGTTAGAGTTGTTTCTCACTCGTCTTTACAGGTGTTCGACTTAGGTGTTTTCTGCGGCTTTGCGGTGTTTCTTTCCAATGGTGTGGTGCGTGCAAGGCTATAGAGGCAATCATTTTCCTTGTCATTTGCACTCCACAATGTCTATAAAAAAGATAATCTCAAAACTGGTTAGATCCGAGCTCAGAGCACATATCTAAGAATAGAGCCCCCCTTGAGTGCGAGCGCATGCATGTGTGGGTCTTTGTCACGCCTGCCAGCTCTGTCACCTTCCTCAAATTAACCATGCATCAACTTTACCCTCTAAAAATTAGCCTTTTAAATTAAAGAACCTTAAGCATGACCTCCTTACTTCTCTCTCTCTTCCGACAAGTGATTGGCTAAAGATGGATTATGTCAAGATCTAGATTCTAGAGGATCCTTAATAGTCTTTGGCCAAGGGTTGTGGCACAATGCTTAGGGAGAAAGTGCATCCCCAATCACCAAGGACTAATTAAGAATCATCTATTATCTAAATGCTAATGCAAAAAGAGATTCAATCAATTAAGTGGTCAAGGAGGAGAACCAAGTATTCTGGCTTAGAGTTGATGATTATTCCTAATGGCTCTAAGCGGGTCTAGAAATGAGACTAGCCCTAGTGGCTTTGATACCAACTATTAGGATTAAACTAGGTTGTATTAGGGTTAGACACATTCATGATTAATCATAATAGATGCAATAACACTAATACACTTGAGAAGAGCTTGAGTGCAAAGGCAACTTTAATGAACTCAACTCATAGAAGTGCATACAAGCTAGCTCTTATATAGAGCTTGGGAGAGAGAGCCTAAGTGATATCATCTATGATTTAGACAGTGCATTATTTGCACATGCTTCTTGTCATCATCATAGGCATGCTTCTTATCATGCTCCTAGATACACATGGCTCATATTGTGCTCATGAATGAGGGTTTAGGGGAACTACCCATTGCTAGGGTTACTCCTTACAAGCACCTATAAAACTAGGGAGGAGTTGGCTAGGAGAAGTGTTAGTCAACACCCTCAAAGGCTTGTGGCCTTTTAGATATGGCCAAGGAAGCTCTAGATTGCTTCCAATGAATGGAATGGGAAGGCATCTCATTAAATGCAATTGATTTTGTTAGTGTAATCCATGCATTTAGTCACTTAGATCTAGTGGATGAAGACGAATGTAATTGTTTTTATTGGATACAAAAGAAGGGCTTCTATTGAGACTCGATTATCTAGACTTGCACTTTGAAGGTAGGTACGAGTTTGACATGGACAAGATTCTTGCCAAGGATTTTGTCTCTTGAATTGCATTGATTCTTAGATACGCCACACGAGGGCAAGGCTAAAAAGCTATAAAAAGGGTAGGAGTGTCATGTACTCCTAAAATCACACATTATTGACAAGAATCTTGTCAATAATGTGATCTCTTGGAACGCACTAATTGTGGGATATGCCCACTAAGGGCATGACCAAAAAGGTGCAAGCTAGTTTTGGATGGCATGAAGCACACACCTATGTTTGCACTTTGAAGGTGTGTGGCATCATGCAGGATATTGACATGGGGAAACAAATGCTAGAAAGCAATAGGATACACCATGATAGAAATCTTGAAGATAAAAAGTAATAGGATACACGATCATAAAAATCTTGAAGGTGTTTCTAGTTGGCGTGAAGCACAATCAACTATGCTTGCATTTTGAAGGTGTCTGGCCTTATGTATGATGTTGACATTGAGAGTTGTTGAAAAAAAGCACCATGCTGACATATGTACCAAGGCAATATGATGCATGTTAATAAAAAAACTATTTTCAGCTGACGTGAAGCACTATCATCCATACTTGGATTTTGAAGACATGTAACATTAAGACATTGAAAACAAGCATGTTTAACATCTATACTAAGGCATTTGGATACATGATGATACTTTGGATAGATGTATCTCAACTATGGTACACATTTGTGGACCACATCTTTTGACAAAAGCCTTTCCATCTTGAAACCACATAGAATAATACAAGATGTTGGGATGGGAAAATATGAAGAGATTGTTAGTAAGAGTACGACATCATACTTGGAAATGGTACGTAGGTCTAGTGTATTATTAAAATCACAACAAGTTCTTGACAAACTTCTTGTACATGCCCCCCCCAACAAGCGCACAACAAGGAAGTTCCAAGGTACTTTTTTGAGGGTATTTTCATCAGATGCTAAGCAAGGGCTTCTCTCTGGATGTGTCACCTATGCTTACATTTTGAAGGTAAGTGTCATTATGCAAGATGACATGTCCAATCAAAATCACCATGAGATTGTTATTGAGAGATCTTGAAAAAAGGCATCACGTTGGCCATGATTTGATTGACATGTATGCCGAGATCAGTCTCATGGAACTCATTGATGGAAGGAAGTCCCAATGAGAGTCAGGCCAACAAGCTCGTGAATGAATGCAAAGTGATGGTTTCTTTGCAAATGTATTATCTTGGAATGCACTTATAAGACACTTTAGCTGACAACATTGCATTGGCCATGACAAAGTGGCAAATGAATGCTAGAATACAAGTGTACAAAGAAGTCTTTGAATTGTTTACTCGGGACTGATAACGGAGTCAAATGAACATGGTGGACATTTTATGCTATCGTGGTAATGGCCTTTTCTCAAATTTTATAGAAATGTGGAGAGGACTATGCAACCTCTCCCATTCAAGGAAATTTACATGTGATTTCCTTAAAAACATATAATTAAATCAACACATCATACTTTCTCTTACTTTTGTTTTTGACATACACATATTGAGTTTGAAAGCACACTTGTGATGTACCAGAAACATTCAAATGGAAAAAGCAAGCGAACATGCTTTATTGAAGAGTAAGCAAAATCTCTCTCTCTCTCTCTCTCTCTCTCTCTCACACACACACACACACACACACACAACAACAACAACTATAGTTTTTTGTCCCTCTTTCCACCTTCCCCTCCCCCATGTAATAAATACGTTAGGTATAATTATAATACTCAATGTAGAAAATTATCAACTTTTTAGGTTTGCAATTCAACCACAAGAAGGTAGCAAGTTCTTTGACAAATGAAAATAGCATGGTAGATCAAATGAGAACAAGTTAAAGAAGCCAAAGACAAACTTGATGAAAGTTTTTTGTTGAATCTTTTTCCAAAATAACAAGGTGTAAAAGTCACAATATTTTGGTTTTTCTTTTCTCAACATAAAAGGCAAGAATGTTACAATGGTCTACTTAAGAAGATGAGGAAAATATCTCTCTTTGTAGAAATAGGAAAACAAATGTCAACCAACTCTCACGTGGCCTATGTGCACTAAGAGGATGCTTACTTAATGCCCCTCTTACATGTAACTAGAAGTAAGAAGTTTACCAGTATAAAGAATGGGGATTGAAACATGCCACTTTCCACCCAATTGTGCCCTATATAGGCCCCTTGTCTTGCTAATAATAGAGACCCCCCTGTACCGCATGTCCATCTTGGCCCTTGGCCTGCCCAGTCTTACCCTAAGTTTGGCATTACTCCCCTCTTGGAGAAGCATTTTCATCCTCAAAATCAAAAGTGGTTGTATCTTCATAAGAACACTAGCGTTTTTCACATTGGCATTCTTTATGGATCCAACTGTTCGTTTAAATGGAACACCGTTTAATAGGAGGTTCATTGAAACCAAGAATAACATCTTGATTTTCCACATTGTTGTCCTTTTGCAACCGCTTTGTGTAACCATCCCATATCTAACATAGCGTATAGACTCTATTTAGAACTCACTTGAGTATACTAAATAAGTTATCACAATGAGGAGGTGTCGCAAATAATACCTCTTCTCACTTTCCATGAAAGTAACATCCTGAAGTAACTACAAAGCTTAAGTCCTTGACTTGTTATCTTATTGCATCAATAAACAACTCCACCGTAACTAGTGTTCAAGGTTGAAAACTTGACTCAAGCATGAAGAGACTAAACCTAGTTGCAAACATGCTTAACCTTATGGTAAACAAAATCCAACCAGAGCGATACGTGATTTCTAATTGGAGTGCTTGGTGCTAATGCATGCACTTTGCATATCCTTTAGCACAAGATTAAACTTGTAATCTGCCTATCCTAGTTGGATTAATGACAATATTGAGGTGTGTTTCCCCATTGTTTAGAGATAATCTTCCATAATGACAGGTAAACAAGGATCACAATGCCGTACAACATGGTTGAGGAATAAAAAATGTTATAAATAACCATCTTGGTTGACTTGAAAGATCCACAAGCACCCAAACCGAGCCATGAACTCTATTGGTGATTGTTATATCTATGTCATGAATACGCATGCCGCTCCAGATCAACCGTTGCTAAACACTAGGACCCATAACACCTAGTGTGCATGCATTTAGCAAAAACAAATCCAAACCTTCATATTTATGATTATACTTGCCAATACTTATGGCAAAAATGATGCTCATAGCTCACATGAGAGAGGAGTGTAAATAATAATGAAAAGAAACTAAATACTGTCTACTACAATCATTTGCAAGCCTTGTTGAAACGTTTGAACCATGATAGAATGTGAAACATAAGTCACTTCTAGGTACAAACAATGAAACATTTTCATTAACAACACATAGCCTTGCTATATGAATAAAAAACAATCCGTTAATGTTGTTTGGCAACATTTGTAACATTAACAAGTTGTTCTAAGTATCCGACAATTTCTGGCCACTAAAATTGTTCTGATACAGTGTGCTGAAAATGGTCTAGCAAATGGATTTGACCAGCATCTAGGGACTTTGTCATAACACATAATTGAAATAGCACGCACCAGTGTCAGTCCAAGAGATTCATATTCTCCACATGTGGAATATGTCTCAAATAAAGATGTCCAAAAAAAGAACATTCTTCAAGTACGAGATGTACTTGTGTGTGGAGGTAACTATAAACACTCAGCGACATGAGTAAGAGGGACTCTCATATACTTTTCTCCACACTAGCTAAACCAAACTCCTTGAGTTTCTAGACCATGTTATCCCATGTGACAACATGTGCGAAAGAAAGCCTTACATATAGGTGCATAACTACATAATGCAAAAATGTGTTTGGGACATTGTGGCAAAAAATATTTGCTCTTACATGACCTTGTCATGTCTCTGAAGAGAAAAATGGATGAAAGCATTCAAGCTTATTCATCGGACTTACAAAAAATCAATTAAATCACATTCAAAAAGGGTAAAACCAAATCATATGCATACCTGGAGGTTGAACACAATGCTCACTTACCCGTAGTCACGTGCACTTTGTAAACCTGAAAGATACAACTGGAAAGATGTATTACCGTAAAACCAGCCTTAAAGAGGCAATATATTGGTGACCTGCTGAACACTAAACAAAAGATTATGGAAAAAAACATTAGAAATTGGAAACCCTGGGTGCTGCCTTTGCAATCCAAACCCCTTTGTTAGCTTCCGCAACGTCAAACAGCTTGGTTAGAGTTTGCATGAAAACTGCTCAGCCTAGCAACCAACAATGACGTACACAGTCTACCATGGTCAAAAGTGTTTGTAATCAGTTGACAAAGTTGAATTTGTCCACTACCCCTTGGTAGGTTGTGGACTTCTTTCCTTGAAAGTACAACTGTGTTGAGCTCAAATCATGACTCTTAACACCTATGGAGTGATTGTGTATTAGCTGGATTATAACCCTAAAAATACCACCCCTAGAGACATAATCAATGCTACAAGTAAGCAACAAATCTTCTGCAATTGGAATCTTATTCACAACTAAGTCATGAGAGAATCTTCTTATTCCATGAACAGAGGAGAAAGATAGGAAATCCCCCAAAGAAAATAGTCATACTAGATTTTCTTAGGTGTCTACACAAGAGATTACCTGCATGGAGGCTCTCTTAATCTATGTTAGAAAATAGGACGTATCTAAGTAGATAATAGAGTAGCTTACCTAATGGAGAGACATATTTTGAGAGAGAGAGAGAGAGAGAGAGAGAGAGAGAGAGAGAGCACATGATATACGTGGTTTACTCAATGTGGGCTACGTCCACGGGAAAGCAGCCATTGAATGGATTTATTCCTTCAAACTAGAAGTAGATTACCAAGTGATTATACTCTTAATGGAACTCCCACCTTGATTCACTCTCACCACTTCACACACACCTTGTTTCATCAACTTCACAAAGCATTTTGTGTGTAGAAAAGGCCTCCTTTTATAGGCCAAAAGGGCTACCCTCTCTCATGAGAGGCAGCCGTGTGTAGCCGCCCTTGTGTAGACAAATCCGAGTTGAATTCTCCCATGTGCCCATGTGTGGCTGTCCTTGAGAAGTTAACTCTTCCTAGAAATTGACCACCGGCCATTGGTTACCGGTAACCGGCCAACCGATCGGCAATTTTTTGACCATTTTTCGGCCACCGTTCGACCATAATATATTGACAAAAAGGAATATTTCGGTGATGAATTTTTGGTTTTTCGACGAGTGATTTTTACTATGCATGATGGCTTCTCCTTATAACGGGGACCTTACAAATGTGCATTTTTTAGACTAAATGTTACAAGGGGTGAATCAAGCTCCATACTTAACAATCTATTCATGTCGTGCCATGAATCAGTTGCTTGATAGCTAGGCCATGCCTACTCGCTACCCATAAAAACCTTCATTGGTTGCACCTTGTATATAGAGCCAATGATGTAAAGTGCTCATCGTTGTATACATATATAACGATCGAAAGCCCATCTACAGCTTCAATTCTTCTTGGACAGAGTAGCTAATGTTATTGAGGAAGCATATACAATGATGGAGTGGACGTATGACCATCTTATTTGCATGCCATATAAATAAGATGTATGCATGCCATGCATACATATCAAAACATAGAATAATAAGCCCTTTGCTCCAATGACAGTCTCAATCGTGTGAGCCACTACTATACGTGCTTTGCATGATTACATTGGGTACATCGTTGCAAAAACTGTGAGCTTATATCCACTTAGTGCCAAATATGTGTGGCATGATCCTTGATCTAAATTCAATTGTTAGTACCTTGTCACATAAGAGAAGCCTTTCTTCGCATGAAGTCTGGCAAAGCACTTTGCGTTGCACAGAAGAGAAATATTTTGCAAATGAAAGGTTACATTACAAAAAAAACAAGCATAACTTGAAATTTAGTAGCCTTGTCACCCCTCTAAAACTGTCACGGGAACCGAATAATAGAGATAGACAGCAAAACAGAGGCAGAAATCTTTGTATTGATAGTGTTTGATACAACAGAGGAGCAAAATATATGGGCGCACTCCGTTGTACGGAGCTCGAACCTCCCAACCACCCCCGAGCTTCAATTCGCTTGCATGCAGCGTCTCACTCGCACTCGCACTCGCACTCGCAGAAGAGAAATCGGTGAATGATCCCCAAACGCACCACCTGTCGTGCTTTTATCTTTCTTTTCCCCGAAAAGCCTGCACGATTTTCGTGCCAAGTATACCTGCGAGAATAATATAAGAACGTGATCGCTAAGCGATCCGTAAAGGTTAGATTTCTATCATGACACTTTGCACAGATCCTGTTTCACACATTGATTTCTGCATCGTCTACAAAATAGCCAAAAGAACATACTCGTGCAACCAATTCAACATGATAATCAAAGTAAAAAAACATAATTATATACCTTCATAATCTCAATTGCCATACTCTACCATGAAGAAACAATCCACTTCTTGGTTGATAGCAGGGAGAACTGTATGATGTTGTATGTCTGTCTGTCCCTGTGTACACTACACTGCTGCTGCCTTCTGTTTGTTTTTATCATAACGTTTACAAACAAACTCAGAACAGAGCAATCCAGGTACTCAAAACGACGGGAATAGGTTTGGTCTACAAGGCAACGCGGACAGAATTGCAAAAAACGTCTCTGTTTGGCTAAAAACGCAACTTTTAGGTCGCGACTCATAAAAGCTCTATTTTTGGATCTCCACTACTTTTTCAACTTATTTTAAGCCTACCCATGCAGTTTAAGCTAAAACACATAAATATAAAACATTGATATTAATAAAAATCTCAATTTTACTGTTCATAGACAGATTATCTGTTATTCATTAATCTTTATCAAATACGTCTTTAGTGTATTATTTAAAAAAAAAGAATATATGTTCTCTCTTAATATCTCAAACGCATTCATATAAGCTCTATTTAATAGACTATTCAACAATCTTTCAAATCGTGCTAAACGAAAGATATGCCCTGCTACATTCTTTTCGACTTTAAGAACTTCAAAGATTAGTCCTATTACAAAAACGAGTGGTCATCGCTTGAATCTGGCTCGTAGCCATGTATTGTGGTATCAGATGTACCCTACATGCCATTGTGGCTTGGGTCATACTGACCTCCAAGAGAAAATCAGGTAGACATGGTGCCAAGTTTCCCAAAGTCTATATGCTAATAGCATATTCCAAACTTTGAAAATTGTTGAGTGCTCATAGCTAACAAGTGCTCTTGGTGACACACATATGTCAAAGAAAAAAAGAGTCGACCATGTCGAGTTTTTGTAAAGAAAATCAGCCTTGTCAAAGCGTACATCTTATTGAGAATCCTTAGAATGCCCAATCTTGAAATAGATAGCACATGAAGCTTAGCTATCAAATTTCATCTTATTGCCAATCTCTACTCGACCGATGCAATGTTTGCTCGTCAAGCTGGCATTGTAGAAAATCTTGCAAATGTGAATAGGTTCAAAATTGAAATTAAAGATAACATACTTGCCAATTTCTGTAATCACTTTCCTTGGCATCGGAAGTCGGAACATCTGGTGGCATGATTGTGCTTTCAATGTACTTCACGCACCTATTTGCCTGCACACTGGCAAGCTAAGATGGCTTTGAAGTGATTATGCATCCGATGCATATACATAGGGAGCCATGATCCTGAAAGCCGTGCACAATTCATGGAGCCTTGCTCGGTGTATGGTATGACATTTTCATATTAAACAGAGTTAAAAGAAAATTAATCTTGGTAATTCTCGACCTTGTCTAATAGGATATCGCATTGGAAGCATAAAAATATCGACAATAAGGGTAAAAACAAAGCGTACCCGCGTAAGAATGCTTGCATATGCTCATTGTCAAGTACCTTTGATAGATCATGCTTGCCGACAATGGGCGGATCCCATCTTTGTCTGACTGCATCAATGGTAGAAAATTTACCTAGGAGCCATGCCCTAGCAAACATGTTTGACAACTTTTTGAAATTGTAATTGATGGACGGCCTTGCCAAATACCTTTGTCTTACAAGTCACAGGCCTTGCTTGTACTTGCTTGATCGTGGCCTTTGACCCTGGTTTTGCTCTTTGCTGACAATGTTTTTAATCGTAAATTTGTTGTTTACAATAACTTTCACAAGTTGTGGCTGTAACATGATGGCGTAAATTGCACAAGTACGTAAAAACTTGCATGGAAAAACTAATAGAAAAAGGGTGTTTTATACTCATGAAAAATTCACAAATAAGTGATTTTTAAAATATCTCAATATACAATGAGATGATGGGAAAAAACTCGAGGGCGGGGGGGCAAATCTGCATATCTATTGCCATCCATTAGCGTTTTTGGTAGGCAGCAGGTCAGCGTTATTGGCATGAGTAGTGGGTAGCATCCAGGCAATTTCATATCATAGTTGGATAGAGGCAGTAGGCTTTCGCGTTTTCTCTTCATGATATCTTGGTGCATACGATCTCAAGTAGAGGCATACCATTTTTTTTGATGGTGCATGCCTATGAGAGGAGAGATATTCAGCCCGCTAGAGGGCAACCATATATGTTTGGCATTGAGGCACACAGATCCCTCTCTCCACATCTAGATTGGTGTTAGGAGAGGAGCATCTTAGGGTTGGATGCCTTTGTTGAGGTCGAGTCATTGGACTCGTGTGTAGGAGCAGCTGACAATAGCAATTGCAGTTGTGTGTACCTTGGCTCTATCCATTAAGGCATGTGAGTTCTATGTCAGACCACCCTTAGTCACTTTGTATGAGGAGTTTGTTATCAGCATGGAGAGCCTTTACCAGATCGGTCTCCCTCTCTCTCTCTCTCTCTCTCTCTCTCTTCCTTTCTTCGATGTCCCGTCTCTTTCTACTATTTGTGATCTCTCTTCTCCACAATTGCCTTGTTCACGTATGTGGCATTGGAGGACCGAGGTGTTCTCTAGTGTCATGAGGTGTCCACCAGGCCAATTCTTGTCTTCATTGTATCTTGAGCTGCCTACTCTTTCTCTCTCTCTCTACTTTTGTATGGCAAGAGCAAGTCGGCTCTTCCCAACGCACAGATAGTTGATTGTGTGGCTAGCTACGTATAAACCTATCTGAAACGCGAAATTCTCTGCAGGCACGGAGCAATAGGATGAAAGAAACATCACCCTCGCAAAGAGTTACTGCGAATGAGGATCTTACTGCTTACGCATCTCTGTGCAGCTCCTTAGGCGCAGAAGATGACCGCGAAGGTGCCGATGAAGGTGAAATCTATGGTTGCGAAGGGGAAGCTTGGAGTGTCCAAACAAGAGATAGACACGATTTTCTTGAAGTCACACCCTCCTTTGATGCACCTGCACCTGCACCTGCCCTTGCGTTACCTGCAGATGGGCATCCAGAGGAATCTGATGTAAACGAATCCTCCCCTTGCGAAAGGTTACATCTTGCAAACGAACTTGATGAGGCATCCCCTGCAATAGATGCAAAATCACCTGAGGCATTCAATGAAGACGAAGGTCCATCTACTGTTCTCTTGGATGTGGTTGGTGAAACTGACAAGAAGAGAAGGCTATGCTCTATACCCAGCAATGGACACGGCCAGGTGGTCACTGTGGTCAAGAAAGCTAGGAAGAGGCCTGTGAATGTGTGGGCAAAGACATCTTCACGAAAAGGAGTGAAAAAAAACACCAAAAATGGTCCTCACTCCAATTCAAAGAGTGCCACGCTTGAAAACTCTTCCAAGGAAGACTTTGTCTGTATCACCTTAGCAACTAAGCATCAGGTAAAGATTGAGGATGGACCGAGCTTGCCTGTGGTTCTTTCAGAGCTTCAAAAGGCAGAAAAGATTGTGTTGAGTGATGACAAACTAAGCGCAAGAAACGTAAAGGGGTACAGGATGGTGCGTGCCACTCGTGGTGTTGTCGAGGGAGCATGGTATTTTGAAGTACTTGTGGAAAATCTGGGACCGTCAGGACACACAAGGTTAGGATGGTCGACTCAAAAAGGTGAAATTCAAGCGCCCGTAGGATTTGATAACTATAGTTACGCTTATAGAGATGTAGATGGAAGCAAGGTTCACATGGCAGTTCGAGAACCCTATGGTCAGCCTTATAGGCAAGGTGATGTTATTGGCTTTTACATCAACTTACCGAACGGTGCAGAGCTTGCTCCAAAGCCGCCAACCATTGTTTCTCATAGAGGACAACCGTACATCTTGGAAGAAAAGGAAGATCCTCTAGAAGTCCTACCAGGTACATTGCTAAACGATGTGACTATCTCATTGTATCCTTCTCTTTGTCGGTTTATAATTGAAGGTAAATCTCCAAGAAGGTTTGGATGGTGTATGGTCACAAAAGGTATGAAATGGGAAAAGGATGCAGGGAGAGAGAGAGAGAGAGAGAGAGAGAGAGAGAGAGAGAGAGAGAGAGAGAGAGAGAGAGGGGGGGGGGGGGGGGGGGGGGGGGGGACCATATGATCATCCTTTGGAGGCCAAACTTGGACTAAGGGACAAATCAGATACATTCCACTTCGGACATCGTGCCAAATAGGCACATGAAACAAGAAAGAAAGCTAAAATCTGAACAGCTCGTATGACTCATAAGAGCTGAATTTTACAATGAAGATGACCATGGTGTGTGGTGTGTAGTGTAGTCAAAAGGATGTGTTGTCATCTCTCTGGCTGGTCGTGGCGGAGTTGCTAGTGTCTAGTACCTTCAATATTTCCCAATGGCTGAAAATAGGGAGCGAGGGCTGTTTTGTTGCTGTCCCTGGCCTATGAGATATTTTTCTCATTTTTGACCTGTTTGCACCATTGTCTTGTCCACCCTGTATTGCTAGTGGTGTCATATAGTTTGCCTCTTGGCGGCTCTAGGTCTAGGGTGCTTTTCTGAGATACCGTGTGTCAATGGTTTCTCTCTACGGGTCCCATGTCTATGTTTTCCAGTTTTAGTCCCTATTTTGTTGGGTTGTGGGGCTTTTGGGGAGATTAGGCAATTTGGTTTGCCAACCCCATGGGAACAAGCTCCTCCCATGTCAATTTACCATTCATATCATAAACCGATCTCCAACCTCTTCGATTCACGGCAAGACTTCATTCGAAGTTGATTTTGCTAAGAAGCCTGACGTCTTCCCATTTTCGGATATTTGGGAGTGATGCTTATGCTCGTGTATAGTAGGAGTAGAAGGGGAAGTTTTGTGAGTGCACGTGAGAGAGGAGAGAGAGAGATAGGAGACCACAAACACAAGATACGGTGAACAGGGGGAGATCAGCCCCGCATGACTACCATGAGTTGAAGACCCAATACACAATAACTAGATGATGGAAGTGAGTACCCCCCTAGCCCCATAAATAGGTGCCTAAGGGGAGGTAGGGCTACATGCATGCCCTAGACCTGTGAAGCAGTAGTGGTGTAAGTCTAACACCCCCTCTCAGCACCTGATGCTGAACAAAACGCATGAAGCCGAAGATGTGAGGTAAATGTTGAAGATGTCTACTGCGATGTCCAATGAAGGATAGTCCATGAGTGTAGCAGTAGTTTGGGGTGTCACGACCGCCGAGAGATGTCCATGGTAAAGTGCCGTCACAAACAGTGTAGCAAACTGTTGTACTCCGCTAATGCAGTGTACACCTTTGGGGAGCCTTTAACAACTTAAGAATTATGTACACCTTTGGGTACATGGATAACACACGAAGATACAGACCTATGCCAGGGTTGGTCATCTACCAATCGATTTTTTTTTCTGTTGAACTGAATGAGATGAACCAACTTCCTTTTCAGGAACTAGACGGGAGTTTGTTATACTCTCTTGAGCGCCTTTTTGCGCGCAAGGATATTCTGACACGAGAATCTCTATTTGAGATGTGTTCGTTAGAAGACATTTGAGTTTCTCTATGGAGAAGAGGTTTTCTAATGGTCGCTGATCATTGAGTATGTTATGTGCTTTTACCATCACAGCAGCAACTTTTGGTTGCGGTATATGTTTCTCCATGAGCAGGTCAAGTAGCATTTACACGCTGTTGGAATAAATTCGAACAATTATGTTCGTAAGAGTATAATTCGCCAACTGTTTTAAAATGGTAATAATCTTAACCACATATGGGAGAACATCATTGAGATCTAAAGCGGGTTCGCCCTTAAGTGGGGGCCGAGTTTGAACTTATGTTCACAGAATGGTTTGGTTAGAATTTTATCTGCCTAAGATTTTACAAGTTGTCATTGATGCTTGCAAGGTGAATCATTTTTTATGGTTTTGCAGGGGAGAGACTCTAATGCGTGTCTGAAAAACACTGCTGGTGGTAATAACTCGCAAGAGGAAAAGATTGGAAAGAACTGCCGCTGTACACAAGGAATCTTTGGATTGGAACCATCTGCCTACGTTGAGCGACGGCCCGGAAAAAGAACCTTCTTTAATGTGATCGCAGACTTTGTTTGTGAAAGAAAGACATCGAGCTTATTGCTCTGTGACTTGGGCATTCCCTATGTGGGAGGACACAAGGTTTAATACCCTCTGGACTAACAACGCAGGATTATGTGCAAGGACAAATACCTAGATTGATTTCTAGGAAGATTTTTCTTCTTGAATTTGAGAAGACAGAATCCAGTTAACAGAGTCTCGGATAAGGAAACTTTGGATCTGGAGGAAAAAAAAGCGGAAAGACGTGCGGCAATGCACAAGAGATCTTCGGATCAGAACAATTGGCCTACGCAAAGCAAAGGCTTGAAATAAGAACTTACTTTGGCAAGACGGCACACTTTGTCTGTCACAGGAAGATTCACAAGAGCTTAATTATGCGGGAGGACACAAGAGGTTTAATATCCTCAGGACTAATAGCGCAAGGTTATGCACAAGGACAGAGACCTAGATTGATTTTCTAGGAGGATTATTCTTTTCGGGATTGAGAAGGTGGAATTGAGTTAACAAATTCTCGGAAAGACGTGAATGATGAGTTCTTACGTGGCTCGTTACTTTGATGATTGGTGAAGGATATCCTCGAGTTACTAAAGAAAGGACATGAATCGGTAAGGTAAGTATTGAATTATTGAATTCTTAATTAATCTAATTTTTAAGTTCTCTTTTGAGAAAGGACTAGCTCAACTCACCATTGAGGAAGATTTGGAATCTTTCTGGTTTCTCCCTGGTAGTTCAGTTGGATCTCTACAGTTGAGGACAACTGTTTATAAGTGAGAGGGATGTTGCTAAATTGACTTTATCTGACAGGAAAATAATTCTAAATGAATTATTGGATTTATAAGTGAGAGGGTTTTCTTGCTTGGAACACCAAGAAAAATAATTCTAAATGAATTATTGGAATTTTAAGTGAGAGGGTTTTTCTCACTGGAGACATCCGAGTACAGAGTATTCCTAGTGCGTCATTTAGAGTAATGACGGGAGCATTGAGAATGGGAATATCTGTAAGGCCATCAGGAACGGGTACTTCCGATGTGTCATATCGGATGGGTGACAGGGAGATGCGGAAAGAAGTATCCGACCATCCGGGAACGGACGTCTCTGATGCGTCATAGGATGGGTGACATAGAGCATCGCGAAGGAGATTGTACCGTAAGTTCGGTAGGAAAGGACTAGGTGATGGGTATACGTGATGCGTCACAAGGTGGGTGACGGGTGCATCGGAAAGGGAATATCCTTAGTCGAGAGGAAATTCCGAACTGTGTTAGAATTGTGCACAAGGAAAAGCAAGCACTTGAATATAGATGGGTTCAGAGGAAACTTTGAGGAAAAACAGATGCTTTCTGAGAAAGCGGGATTGCTTTTCGGTAAAGCAGATGCTTTCCCGCGAGGAGCATTGCAACTGTGCATGTGATTGCATCCAGGGACGTCTGGGAAGTGCTGTGAAAGCATTGTTTTGAACTTATAAGGTTTTATTGAGTTTTTGGGCAGATTCAGACCATTTTTAAAGGTGACCGGCCGCCCACTTAATAAGTGGGCAGCCTATGATTAAATGAAACAGTAAAAATCAGCCATCGTTCTCTCTCTCTCTCTCTCTCTCTCTCTCTCTCTCTCTCTTTCTCTGGCAGGAAAAAAAAAAAAGTGGTCTCTACGCAGGCAGCAGTGCTCTGCTATCTTTGCCGTGGCCAAGGAGCTATAAAAGCATCACACGCCCACTCCCAGAGAGAAGACTAGTTTTTGCAAGGAGAAGATGCTGCTGCAGATTTCAACCGCAAAGAGGACGTTGCCGGTGATGCCTGGGTGCAAGGGTCCATTTAGTATAGCTTAGGAAGTGTTCTGGCACTTTTGTGAGTCTGTTCGCAAACCGTGCATGACCAGACACTTAGATTAGATGCATATTGTTAGGTGCAGCGGAATGATTGTTTGCGCTTTGCTCAAGATGAGTGCTCCGAACTGTGCTCAAGGGTTCCTTTTAGTTCTTATGGAAGGGAGAGCCTTGCGTTCTTAATGTCTTAATGGAAAGTGCTATGATCACGAACAAAGTGAATGGACACTGTGCGTGCAAGTGTATGAGACTGAGAGAAAGAGAGAGAAGAGAGATACGACACCCGAGAGTTTGTAAAACCCTCCTCCGAAGGCCCCATTCTCGTCGGCGAGAGTGGTCTACTTTTGATTGCACAAAGTGGTACAATGCACATGCAATGGACTGATGCAACTTGGACTATGCTGATGACGACGACGGTGATGATGACGACGACTTTAGGGCTGAAATCTGCGATCTTCTATCTGCTGAATTTTGACTCTATGTCGATGACGACGATGCGACGACGACGCGCTGAAAACGCAGATGCTGAAATCTGCGTTTTCCGGGCTGAAACTGCAAACCTTGCGGAAACTGACCGTGCAGCGAGGAACTGCTGCGGGAAGGTGAGATCTGGAGGTTCGGGACTTGAACTGCGATGTCTAACTGCTGAAAACTGAAAACGCTGATCCTAGGGCTGATTCTGTCGCGATAGATCTGCAAAACGTTGAGGTTGTTGGCAGATGCAAAAACGCTAGGGCTGAAAATGGTGTTTCTGTCGCCAAGGTTCTACAAATGCAAAAACGCTAGGCTGATTTGCCGTGGTCTTGTCGCCGTGGCTCTGCAAATGCAAAACGCTGGCTGATCTGTGGTGTTTGGTCCAAAAACGCTAGCCAAACTGCTGAGGAGCAAAAACGCTAGAGTCCTTGGGTTCTGCTGGGGTTCTGTTGAGAAGGTGCCTGTTGAGCAGGTGCTCCTGCTGCCTCTTCTGCCAAATAGTGCTAGCTCTAGTTTGCTTATATACAAACTTAGCAAAATTGCCCTACCTACTTTTGTTGGGAAGTCACTTAAAAATAACAAGTGAAAAATGTCAAAAATAGGAAACATAGACTAAATGCACTAGAAAATTCCCCTCACTGAATCTGATGGATTCTGAAGGGAATATTGATGATCATGCTGTGTGCAACCAGAGGATATGCATCTATGCTAAGTGACTGGGCATGCACGGTCTACGAATAGACTCACAAAAAGTGCCAGATCACTTCTAATCTAGACTGATTGGATTGACTGAACCCTGATCATGCTGTAGCTTGTCCACGAACACATAGGGTTGGATGTGTCACGTGACACATATCCTCTAGTTGCACGCAGCATGACCATCAGATTTCAGTCAGAACCCATCAGGAGCATTTTAACAGTGCATAGACCTATTTTCCCTATGTTTGACATTTTTCACTTACTATTTTTAAGTGACTTTTGTTGGGAACTCGGTAGGGCAAATTAGCCAAGCATGTATATAAAGAAACCTAGCGCTAGCACTTTCTGGCAGAAGAGGCAGCAGGAGCACTTGCTGAATAGGCAACTTCTCAGCAGGACCCCCAAGATGCTCTAGCGCTTTTGCATCACAGCAGAGAAGCTAGCGTTTTTGGATCAAGACCAGCCCTGGCGTTTTTGTTGAGCAAATCGGCCCCGGCGACAACACAAGACAACAGATTTCCATAGCAAGACTCATTTTCAACCCTAGCGTTTTTGCAGATCACGCAACAGAATCAGCCCATAGACCAGCGTTCTCAGTTTTCAGCAGTTAGAACCTACAGAAGAAGTCCCGAACCTCGCATATCTCACCTTCCCGCAACAGATCCTCGCCGCACGGTCAGATCCCGCGAAGTTTGCAGTTTCAGCACGGAAAACGCAGATTTCAGCATCTGCGTTTTCAGCGTGTCGTCGTCGTATTGTTGCCATTGACATCGTCAACGACATAGAGTCAGAATTCAGCAGATAAAGATTTGCAGATTTCAGCCCTTAGCATTTTCGGATTTCAGCCCGTCTCGTCATCGTCGACATCGTCGGCAAGTCCAAGCATTGTAGAGATTTGTGCAATCAATAGGAGACCGCTCTCGCCATAGAGAGTGGGGCCTTCGGAGGAGGGTTTGACAACATTCTGGTGTCGTATTCTTCTCTCTATTTCTCAGTCTTAGCACCTTCATTCACAATGTTCACCACTTTGTTTGTGTCCATTGCACTCTCACTAAAGGAATGGAAGGCTCTTCCTTCCGTAAGTAAAAGGAACCTTGAGCACAGTTCGGAGCACTCATCTTGAGCAAAGTTCAACATTCACTTCCGCTGCACCCTACATTGGAATCAGAGCTTTGGCAGGGTTCTGTATCACTCAAGGAAAGAACCACATAATTCTTTTTGCTTGTTGAGGTCGCACGTAACCCAAGTCCTCTTGGGCATGTCGATTCCTAATTGTGTTTTTGAAGAGTGACAGGAATCCCAAGAAAAAAGGGCTTGTCCAGCCTCCCCTTAAGCCTCTTTTCACTCATTAAGAGCGGACCGTGCACTTAGCGGTTGGCCAATCGACGCGAGGTGGGAAAAAGCAATCTTGGTGTGAGCGCAAGGCCGCCAAGGGGTACGCCCGTAGAAAAGAGCAGAACTCGGGTGAAGAGAAGATTCTTCTCTAACACAGATTGCAAGCGAAAGAAGAACCTCAAGACCCTCAAGAACCTCAAGAACTCAAGAACCTCAAGAACCCAAGAACCACAAGAAAACCCAAGTTCCTCATGAACTTAAGAACCCAAAACTTCAGTGGATGGTCATCAACCGAAGCGGCATGGATACTTCGCATGGAGGTGATGAGCATGAGGGTGGTGAAGAAGAATTTTTCCCACCAGGAGGTTTGTCCGACCCTCCCCCTTCCCCATCTACGCCAAAGATTGCACTAGATCCTATGGCAGCTTTCGACAAGATGATGATGGACAACAAGTTAGAACGCAAAGCAAGAAATGCAGAAATAGAGCGTGAACACAGAGAAAGAATGGCAGCCATAGAGCATGAGCACAACGAAAGGAAAGCCGCCTTGTTGCGATTCTTTTCTCAAGTGCAGGCACAAATGCAAGAGATTCGGGAAAAGGAGACTCTCTCAGTTTCTTCTTTTCCAAAGCACACATGATTGCATGATAATGATAAGCATGATGATTTGCGGGATCAAGGTGTGATTGTTCACGAGCATGATGATTTGCATGATCAAGATGTGATTACTCACAAGCATGATGATTTGGATGATAATGATGTGATTGTTCACAAGGATGATGGTTTAGTTGATACTTTTTCTAGTGAAGCTAACCTCATTGCAGAGAGAGAGAGAGAGAGAGAGAGAGAGAGAGAGAGAGAGAGAGAGAGAGAGAGAGAGAGAGAGAGAAGAAGAAGAAGAAGAATAGTATTTTAACGTCGTAGGAAACTATCCCAAGAGACCTTAAAGATTTATCCGACGAGGCGAGTTGAACTCAAGACCTGTTATTCAAGAGGGAAATGGCATAACCAATCTACCACACTTGGGTGATAGAAAGATTATACCATTTTCCTCTTTTTATTGGCGCACCCCTCCCCATCCTCTCCCCCCCCCCCCACACACACACACACTCTCGAGAAGATGAGTATTTTAAAGAGAGAGAGAGAGAGAGAGAGAGAGAGAGAGAGAGAGAATTATCGTCCGCGGAGGTCAGATATGACCCATGGGACCGAAATCAAAACTTTACAAAGGGGTTTTTCTAAACAAGAGGATCATGAGATACATCTCAGTTAAGGACTGAGGGTCCAGAGAGGTGTCAAAG
Source organism: Adiantum capillus-veneris (assembly GCF_014529385.1). NCBI lineage: Eukaryota > Viridiplantae > Streptophyta > Polypodiopsida > Polypodiales > Pteridaceae > Adiantum > Adiantum capillus-veneris. The sequence goes on from NC_140932.1 coordinate 50,506,756, forward strand.
AGAAAAGCTAAGATGAACAAAACTAAGAAGGGGAAGGTGAGGAGGGAGCCGGCTTGGGAGTTCGAAACTTCTGAATAATGGCTTTACCTCCTCAATAGACTGTCCATTTCCCTGTTGTGCGTGCTTTTTGCATCTTCTGGAGTTATGCCTTCTTTAGTTTGAATTGGACGGGTGTGAGATCTTTTGCAAACCAAATTTTAGTATCCTTGAGAAGCCTTGATTGCTCAAGGAGTTTGATTTGATTCGCCTTGGTCTTGAAAGTGAGGATTGCGTGGTTGGTGCTATGCTCATGTGTAAGAGAGGTGATTGTTGCTGGATCCCATTGTACCAAGTGGGTTATTGCTTAGATACGGGCAAAACACTCGTGAAACTTGAGATCCCCCTCCCCTTTCCAGTCACTGGGGAGCCCACCGATGTGAACATTGAGGGCTTTGTCCTCTTGTCGTTGTCGTTCGCGCAGCGTGGATGCCACACGGTCTTCAACCTTGCGAAAGATGACCTCCTTCACTTGAGTTTCGACCTCCTTTCTGAGGGTAGTCTCCACTTCCACCTTTGTTTTATTGAACTTGACTTCCACCTCTTCCATAGCTTCTTTCTTGCAGTTTTCCATTGTGGCAAGCCGGGCCTCAATGGCAGCAAGTCTTTGCTTCAGCTCATCATTCTCCTTGCGAAGTTTTTCTACTTCATTTTGAAGACCGATGATGTTGTCCTGCTTTGGGGGTGTTGCTACAACCCCTGCGAAGGTGAGCTTGCCACGGAATGAAGCCCGAGTTGGCCATGGCTGCTGCTCAGAAGATGCACCCAAGGATGGGTTGCCAGTAGTCTCGGTGTGGGAAAGGCCTCTTAATATTTAGACTGTGTGTGAGTAAGCTTGGAGGTCGGGGAGATAAAACTCAAAGGAGAGCCCGTGACGAGAACGAACTTGGGAAGGAAGGAGCCCGTGAGAATGAACATGGGAAGCTGACGCAGTGACGCGGCAGTGCTGGCTGATGCAGGGTGGCGCTGGCTGGAGCTGGACCCCCCTGCAGGGCAGTTCCTCGCCCAGAGGGAGGTCGATGCAGCAGGAGATGAAGAGGTTTTTGCTAGGGTTTCTTGCAGACGAGAGAGAGAGAGAGAGAGAGAGAGAGAGAGAGAGAGAGAGAGAGAGAGAGAGAGAGCGCACATTTAATGCTTTAAGATCCTGATATCATTGAATGTATGTCATGCAGGAAGTGAGATTGCTTTTTTCAGAAATGGAGTATTTCAAGGTACCGCATTTAAAGATATTAATGCGGGTAGATATTTTCCGGCTGCCTCCATGTACACACTTCCCAATGATCCAGATTGTGTAGTGAGGTTCCATTTTGGGCCGAATTTCAGGTTTCCACCAAAGGATATCGGTGAGCGACCAATGCCACAGCCAATAGCTTATGCACCCTATTGCGGGATGGATTCACTTGGTTTCGGGTCAATAGCCTTGAAAACTGAGACATCTGGGTTGGATGCTACTTATACACCTGAATCACAAAGAACAGGAGAGGCAAGATCAATTCCTTGAGCTTGCTTGTTTGGTTCATGAACCTTGATTTTTAGCCAAATCTTATTAAAATGAGTTTGTCTTCTGCTGGGTGTCTTTGTCTGCGTTGGGCTCCATTTGTTTTAATTTGAGGCTAAACTTAAGAATGAATTGGGCACCAATTATTTGCACACATTGTCAGTAGACATAGCAAGTCCGGAGTCTGGACCTGTGGAGGAGGAAGTCTCGACATGCTGTTCTTGGTTTAGGATTGCTCTCCACGTATGTTTGTGAATGTAAAGTGTGCTTCTTGCTTGTGTCTCTTCATGCAATGGGGTCATGCACTTCTTCCCAGTGAAGGTCTGGTGCATTAGTAATGTCTGCCTTGATGTGGGAATACAGAGTCGAGTTATGGGGTTTGGACCCAGGGCAAGTCATTAAATGCGAATGCTTTTTGTAACCTTGTTGGGTATTAAACTCTTTGTAGGGATTTCTTTTTCGTTTTAATCATCTGTGTAGAGATGCTAAGAACAACGATTTGGGCAGGCACAGTGATGAAGCTAGTGGATGCCTTGTTTTTTGGCCAGTGCTGGGGGATATTCAGAATGCAAAGAGATGAGAGCATAGAAACACATAGCGTTTGCGAAATCACATTAAGTTTCAGTAGTCTTAAAGCGCTTTCATGAGATGAGAGTTCTGTGAAGTATGAACGTAGAATATAATATAAGGAAAATTATGCAACTCTACCTGCCTTTTTAGACAGAGGGGTTTCAAGTAACATGTTGCCTGTAGACTCACTACCATCTTGGTGAAATTTGGAAGGAAGGGCTATGTTTCTTGATCATTAAGCGGACAATGCCTTCAACAGTAAAGAGTTCTTGCTTAAAGCATTCTAGCATTAAGCTGTGACATATGAAGGCTATCTGTGAGCAAAAGATGTTGCAAAGCTAGTATTAATTGCTGGAATTAGAACATATAGAAGTTAGTTTGTTAATTTCTAGCTTGGACCATGCAGAAGAGGTTTTTAGTTATTGACTACCCTGGAAACTCATCCAGTTCTACTTAAAATTGTGTTTCCTTGTAAGAGATGTGAGCTGCTTCATACATCATTATTAGATTGTTTTAGCTCATGTGATTATCTTGCGAAAAAGAGCCGCGGAGAAAGCATTGCCTTGCGGCACGACCGTTATATGAGAGTTCAGTTACTGTTGCGATATGCCTTATGGGAAGGTTCTGTGTGCAAGTTCTTTCAAGTGATTTGGTATTGAGCCCTTTCTAGTGGAACCAGTTGCGTGCAGTATGCAGGTTGCCTCTGTCGTCCTGGGAGATACCCTACTGGGCCAGCTTAACTTTAGCTTCGTTACCTGGGCGCGGGGCGGGGCGGGCAGGGTGCGGTTTGCTTTATATGAGCTTGTGGGTGTTTAAATGGGGCTGGAAGATGAGATCGAGGAACTGTGACAATCTAAGTTGGTGACCCGCTTGTGCAACTGATTTACCTGCGCTGGCGTTTAACTGTCGATAGTAGGAAAAGAGCCCGCCTCCCACGTCATTCCCTATCTATGGAGCAGACGGAAAACATTCTTAATGTGTGGAGCATTGCAATCATTTAGATGCAATTTTGACTGGTAACATGGCAAAGGTTCATAATATTTGTCAGTTAACAAACATAGCCTAATCCTAGCGGGTGTTTCTACGCAAAACCTTTTATTGCAATGTTTCTGGAAGCGTGCTCAAGGGCTAAGGATAGCTTTTGAATTTGATTCTTTGCATGTCGAAACTGCACACTTGCATAGTATTATTCCATATTTCAAGGTTTGATGTGATTCATACTTCATATATGCTTGCAAAATGTCTGGCATGATGATTAAACCAAGAAATGTCATCTTCAGGTGATAGAGCTTTGCTTGGCTTTCAACCTCACAACTGGAATAGACTTCCCTTAAGAGCTCGCGTGAAGACATCTGCTGGCTCAATGCTGGGGTGCATGGGATGTGTTCTTATAGAAAAGTTTACGCCCTTTTCACAGCTTGAAACCTCGGTAAGAAATTCTTGCACAATGATCCACTAAGAGTTTTGAATTTTTATGGACCTTTCTAATGTTTGATGTGTCTTTAAGGTGGTTTTTTTTGGGAGAGAGAGAGAGAGAGAGAGAGAGAGAGAGAGAGAGAGAGAGAGAGAGAGGTCTTATGGGCACGATCTACAGTTCTTCTTATTCAGGACCCTCGTCACATGACATGGCATTATGCACCTCCCCAGTGGTTCATTTTACACTCATCCTACAGGTCACCTTGAGTTTCAGATATCCCTCGCATTGTTATATCTCACTTTTGTACTCCCTTTGGGATGATAGCCCATTGAGCATCTCCAAAGGTCTCTTCCGTACACAGAATCCCCCCCCCCCCCCCCCCCCCCCCGAAAAGAAAAAAAGTTTTTTTTTTTTGTCGATTTTATGTAATGCAAAGGGTCAAAGCCCTAATTTTATTCCCAAAAAAAAAAAGAGAGGTTCCATTATCATCCTCGGAGGTCAAATATAATCTATGGGACTAGAAGAAATATATATTCTATGCTGTGTGGAGCTGATAAGTGACTCTTGATGCTTAAGGATTGTGGAAATGAGCACCGCAATCGAAAGCCCACATCGTGATTGGGAGAGGAATGTATGTAGGGAAAGCTCATGGCTGAAAACGTAGGGAAGCAAGCTCTAATGTGATCAAAAGCTGAGCACTCAAGTAGGGTGTGACACTCAGGCTTGTGAATGTGCTGGGGGCTTAAAAGTGCATAGGGGAGACTACTTGCCTGTGCCCCATCATAGAGACAGAGAGTTGAGCCATATGGAGGCAACAGTGCAGATCGCACCCTGGCTTTACCATGTGACTGTGGGTGCGGTTCCCTCATTCGAGAAGAAGATGGTTTTGTAGTTATAGGCAACATATGTGGTGTAATGTATGATGCGTGAACTTGTGTGTGTGTGTGTGTGTGTGTGTGTGAGAGAGAGAGAGAGAGAGAGAGAGAGAGAGAGAGAGGAGGCTTAACATTATGGATCTTTGTAATTTGTGCTAATTTGTTTGTGCCATGGACAAGCATATACAAACATGTAGAGACGTGTGTACGTGCGCACATACACATGCACACACATACATGTAGAGATGTGTGTATGTTCTTATGTATGTATGCGCCCTGTGCTGGTGGATATTTCCTATTTCACAACAGCTGGATACAAGATTGTCTATTAACGGTGTTCACAGCTCTTGTATCATCCCCTCTTGTACGTGCATTTGTACTCTAATCATGGAAATTAACATCCCAGGAGTCCTTAAAGCCACCTTGAAAATAGCATGCACAGATGGGCAAGGCTTAGCCATAGTGAGAGAACCTGCGAAAAGGACACACACTGATATAAAGAGAAGTTTAGGTTTGGAGTGGTGCACAAAATTCTGTCCTCAGCCAAAAAGCTTAATAATCTGACAAAAAGCAGCCCCCAGTCCCCCCCCCCCCGGCCGGCCCTCTCTCTCTCTCTCTCTCTCTCTCTCTCTCTCTCCTCCCGGGATAGTTTCCTACGACGTTAAAATCATCATCATCATCTTCTTCTTCTTCTTCTCTCTCTTTTAGCTAGAAGAATCTTCTATTAAATGACCACCTTGTTTTTGGCATCCTTTCTGTCGATGTGATCCGTATGGATGCTACCCTGTACTACGGGCACAGGCTAGTGCAATTGGGGCCTACCTCATGATGAGACGTGATGCGTTCTTGACAGATGATGTGGGTCACCCCAAGAACTTAAGTGGATGCCTTTTGATGTTTTTGAAAGCCTTACTCCTACATTTACGATGCATGTACAAAGTGTACATGAGCAATGTGTGCCACATGTCAATATGCATGGCGACAGCTGCATGGACGTGCTATTGAGTGGAGATTGTTTATGAATCAACTTAAAAGCCTTACACAAGTAAGGGGGTGCGTACTTCAACTATTTTATGGCTTTGGTTATAAGTTCTCATACGTGAAGGTGTGGGAACAAAGAGAAGAAAACAATGCACTGCCATAGTCTACAACGACTTGTCTTCGATAAGTCATGATTTGGGGATTCATTGGGAGGTGTGAGCATAGTAGTGTGGGCATAAGAACAAGGCTAGTTAGAGTTTACCCTGGTTGTGTGAGTGGCTTTCAAAGAGTTAAGGTTTGCATTCATCACTTGAGAGTGCTTGTATCTCTTCCTCTTTCTTCCTTTGCTGATATTGAAAGTGTTATAGAGGCCACCCCCTTTATTTGCTACATTTTTGGGTGCCCCCACAGAGGAGGTTGAGAGCGGTATTTGCTATTTTGCTTGCTAGGCTGCATCCACTTGGGAATCAAAGCTAGCCTTTATTAATTGTGGTTGAAAGATGATTTTTCAAGGTTTGGATCACTAAGAAGATACTTGAACGCATGTGATAATGTATTGGAAGTTTGTGGACTTAAGGATGACAAGAAACAAGGATTGCTCTTCATGTAATATGACTTTTGCGCTCTTACAAGTTATTCAAAACCATGTTATAGATGATACTATGTATGACATATGTGGAGGATGGTCAAGGAAAAATAAACTCTTTTTTGAGTGTAGCAAAGGTCTTACCAATGGAAAACAAAGGTTTGTTGATGAGTATGCTTACTTGTGGAGCGAGCAAGAGATAATGTTTGACAACACATGCATAAGGGTGAGGTGGGGCATATTATCAACTTGAACTTTGAGTGGGACCAATATCATTTGGAAAGGTGTACGAGGATTATGACTTGTGGAAGCTAGAGGCATGCTATAAAGAAGATCAAGACAAGAATGACACCAATGCATGTAAGGGAAACGAATAGATGTGGATGAAGTCTCATGTCATGCATAATATTAAAGAGAATGAAGAATGTGTTTATATTCGATGCAAACAATGTAGATTGTGATAGTATGCAAAAGGATACGAAAGATTTGATTGAAAATTGTGGTGTAGGTTCAAGTGCAGATAGTGATATGGACCCTTGTATGAAGGATCAAGATATTGATTTGGGTAATCTTTGTGTTGTGGATTCCTATACTATATGCTGTGATTGATGGTGAGCGTGTTTCAATATATGGCTTGTTTGATGATATGGCTATGGTTGACGATCGTGGCATAGACTATTGTGTTGAAGGTGCTTATATGAACTCAAGGGGTGAGTTTGACTTTATGGAACATGAATTTCATGTCATTGATTTGAATTCTAAAGGTGTGCATGATATTATGTTAAGTCAAGCCTATGTTTTAGCTTGTGGTTTATTTGGTTACTAGTGGATAAAGCATATAATTGTGAGAAGGTTTTTGAAGTAAGAAAAGATGATATGCTCCTTGAAAGTTTTGCCATATGGCTTATCATGTGTCCATTTATGACGAGTTTATATGCAAGGAAAGGTAGGATGTATGGGTGACACTATGAGTGATGTGTTACTATGTGTTGGATACAAATGTGTGAGAAAATGTGCTTTGGACAAGGAAAATCAGTGTAATGTGAAGCCTCCCTTGATAGTGATGGTTTTGACATGCCTGATCTTTATTCTTTGAAAGATGAATATGTTGTAGTGAAAGGTTGCAATTCTATGTCTATGATATAGGGGCAAGATGTATGTGTGTCAAGCTGTGAGCACGTACGCTCTTACATAAAAGGAAAAATCTTTTGGTGTTGGGTTAGTTGCGTAAGTGTGCTCCCTAATCACCAATGGTTTAGCATTAGGCTTTGGAGGGTGAAGCTTTAGCTTAACCATGGTGTTATGGTTAGGGTTAGAGAGATGGAGATTAGGGTTAGGCTATGCCAAGTGCAAGAGCATAAAGAGAGTACAGACACAATGATAGAGTCAAAGTGCATATGCTTGATTAGAGGATAGCCTCTTAAATAAGCTTAGTGCTTTACAATCATTGGCTAGAGAGTCTTGCTATTGGGCCATCTCATCATTTATCTCTTCCTAGGTGGTTAGAGGGCATTCCCATATGGTCCCACTAGTTGGGCTTACCTTAACAAGTGCCCCCTTTAGCCAAACTTGGGGTTTTATAAAGATTTCATGTGGTTTGGTTCAATTGTTTATGTCATGGTGCACTCCTAGGTAACATGATTCATCTACTTGATACATCATGACGATTCTCGCTTGATTTAACACATCACTCTTCTCAATTAAATACATCGTGGCTATTCTCAACGGATTCATCGATCATGGTTCAATGTCCCATGATACATCGTAGTGATTGTCTATCGAAGTCATAGCTATGGTTCATAAGTGGGACTTAGTAGATTCAATAGTAGTCTTACATAGTATAAAATTTTTCGTTCATTCATTCATTTTGTGTGAAGAGGTCGTCATGTGTGTCCTCTTCAAAATCATCTTCATTTTGTTGTCGTCTTCTTCATCTTCATATCGTTGGCTTCATTTGATGTCATTGTCATGTATCTTCATCATGTCATTTTGTTGATGTCGTTTGTTCCGATTTGTAGAGGGTGCAATCTTTGTCGTTGATGGTGCATGGCATGCATACGTTTCATTTTGTGCATTTGTGTATCTTATAGGGAAGGTCTTTCCACATTTAGTGGTAGTGTCGAGTTTCGTGTGTGTGGTGCATGTATGCATGTGTGTTGGATATCTTTTACAAAGAGCTTTGTGCACAATCTTGAGATTGTGTAAATCATACATATCAAGAATAGTTCACCGTCGATGCCCTTGGTGCGTAGGGAGAGTCACTGGAAGGTCAAGAAGTCCTTGTTGCCACGCCAGCCAGTGTGCGTTCGAAGGCAAAAAATTAATGAAATTTGCATGATAGTACTACTTGAGATTCGCCGGGCTCTCCTATCGCATATGGGCGTCCTTTTACTTCCGTTGCCCTTATTTTGGGGAGGTTCCTAGCCTCAAGGATAGTGTGTGAATTCGAAAGGAGGTCAAGTAGGCCTTGAATGCCCCGATGCTTCACACGCGCGCGTGCACACACACAATTGAGTTGCTATGCACGTATGAAAAAAAAAAAAACTAGAGAACAAAGGTTCACAAGCTTGAAGTTGATTCAAGCCATTGATTTACGAAGCTTTGCTCAAAATGCTAAATGCTAATTCCTCCTCACTTAATCGCCAAAGGGTAGTGGAGCATGCTCGCTCCCAAGTGGTGATTAGTGAGTGTGATTATTGAGAAAGGTAATGCAAATAGGGATTAGTTGAGCGGTAGGCTTAAGTACGAACCGTCGGCTCTGATGCCACTTATTGGGTTAGTTGCGGAAGCGTGCTCCCTAATCACCAATGGTTTAACATTAGTTATGGAGGGTGAAGCCTTAGCTTAACCATGGTGTTAGGGTTAGGGTTAGAGAGATGAAGATTTGGGTTAGGCTATGCCGGGGGCAAGAGCATAAGAAGAGAGAGTATAGACACAATGATAGAGTCAAAATGCATATGCTTCATTAGAGAATAGCCTTTTAAATAGGCTTAGTGTTTTATAATTATTGGTTAGAGAGCCTGCACCTCTTGCTATTGAACCATCTCATTATTTATCTCTTCCCATAGGGTGCCACAAGTTGGCCCTACCCAACACTTGGCTGTTATGTGTATGGCTAGATGCAATATACATTTGGTATTTTAGAGCATATTCTTGCTTAACTTTTTGTGGGTTTATGAACATTGGTATGGAATGCAATACACAAGGGTGTCTATAAGAAGCTAAGGTGTGTACGTGGAACACTTAAAAGTGTTCTATGCTTGTTGGAGAGGCAATATGCGACTTGTCTTTGAGAAATGATGTGGGCCACCTCGAGGACTTTAGTGTGTACATGGAGCACTTGAAAGTGTTCTATGCTTGTTGGGAGGCAATATGTGACTTTTTTTTGTGTGCCACCCTGAGGACATGCATATACACAATGTACATAACCGGCCCGTGCTGGCTGTCAGTATGCATGGGTGGCGGGTGGGCGTGGTATGTTGAGTGAGGACTTTGTGTATAACTTCAATCAAAGTCATATGCAAGTAGGGAAGGTGCATAGTTATGCTTTTTTCAGGTTTTGGTCATGAGTTTCGATATGTGAAGGTGTATGCCGAAGGAAAAGAAAACATTGTACTGGCATAATTTGCCACAAAGGGTGGATTCTTGTTGAGGGAGCCGTGTGGGCTCTAGTGGGTTTGGGATGTTGATTTAGGGTTGTTGAGGGTGTCTTTCATCTCAATATCTCTTCAGCGCCTTGGACAATGCATTAGGGAGCATTGCGGGCGATGTGCACGGTGGGCTCACGTTGGCCTCTCCATCGATAACCATTCTAACATGAGGGTTTAGGACGCATTGGGAATAGCAAGGTTGTTTTTAAGATATAATTGGATATTGTGCGTACTTGCTATTTTTGGTTAAAGTATGTACCTTGTCAAAGTTTTGCTCATTGTTTTGGCTATAAGGATTGCTCGATTCTAGTAAAATCCTACTCCATGGTTGCTATATTTAAGGTTTACTTTTTGAAGTCAAATTGAAATATCCAAGCGTACATATCAAAATACATGTTGAATAAAGAACTTTCATACAAGCCTTTGTACATTGCCTTATTTACAAGTTGGTTTGTTATAGTCCAAGTCAAATTTGTTCGATTCTCTCAATTTTCCCATGGTGGCTCCGAGAAAAGATCTAGCAAGGTGCAATCACTTTTATGCAAACTCTTATTGTCTTTATGCATACAATGCAAGTATAGAGTTTAATGCATCTTTATTCTCTTACTTCATAATTGTAAGAATTAAGACCTTTACTAAAGGTAATATCATATGAGTTGTGACTCTGAACTTGTGGTGTGTTCAAGTTCTCACCACATTCTATCTGCTCACTTTACCAATCTAGCTTTAAGTAGGCCTACACAAATTTCTATAAACTACAAGATCTTTGTGGTTCTTATGTGATTTTTTAACAAAAAGTTCCAAAACCTTAGTGTTTTCGCAGTTAAAGGATGAAGACTTTTTGTCGTGAAAGATGAGAAATCTTGAAACAAATGTTTTTAATGCTTCTAGCCGGCTTTGTGCAAAGTTGGTCAATGCCTTCGTTTTTCTCCCTTTGAATATATTGCTAGGGTTGACAATACATTCTCCTCTGCCAATAGCAACACAAGCATACTTACATGTAAGTATGGCTCCATCCAGTATTGTTAAATAGATGTTGGATGGTGTACATTAGTGATTGAGTAAGCAACACTTGATGGATCCCCATGGAAATGTGGTATCTACACACACACACACACACACACACACACACACACACACACACACAGAGAGAGAGAGAGAGAGAGAGAGAGAGAGAGAGAGAGAGAGAGAGAGAGACTTTTTTGCTTTCTCTGTTTAGAAATGAGAATTTCCATTTGGGAAGATAGTAGATTTTTATAATCAAGAAAGGAAGAAAACTGGTTTGAATGTTTTGTAAAGGCCAGTCATCCCATACGTTTTGAAGCTTTCTCTTGTAAATTTTCTAGAGTTATTTTTTAGGGTAACAAGTAAAGCTGAGAGAGAGAGAGGAAAAAAGAAAAAGCACACCCACTAACCCTATGCAAAGATGGTTTGTTATTCAAGTAAGAAAGAATATCCTTGTTACTATTGGTTGTCTGGTTTTGGTCCTTGTTTAGGATAAGTAAAGTCCTTTGGCTTAATGGCTACCCAAAGAACCTAAGTTGCACGTGGTTTTCCTTTCAATGGAATGACCAAGTGAACGTGCACGATAGTGGAACTCTTCTTGTTACTCAAAGCCCGTAAATTTGCGAAAAAACAAATTCTCATCACCTTTTAAAATGTAAAACGAGGTCAAATTTTCTAGAAGTAAAAGTGTCTACTGGAGGATTCAAGGTAGGAAGTATTGTAAGGATTGGCTTTATGTCATCTACAATGCTTGTTATCTTCTTGCCATCTCCAAGCATGCTCCAATCCTTACACATGTTACTCCTCTTGGACTGAATGTTTGTAAATTTGCTTGTTTCTTTACGGTGAGTTGGTGTGCATGAAAGTAAGTGCTGCATAGGAAGCCAAGTATGAATGGCAACAATGCGCATCTATCAAATGAGATTTTTGTGAATCAAGAGTTTGCTTGAGCACTTAGTTTAATGCTAATGCAATCCAAGAACAAAGAACCTTGTTGCCATTGTCTAAAAGTCGGGAAATAATCCAGGCAATAGAATGGTCTATTGTTCTACATGCATACGGTATGTTGCTGACATAAGGTCTTCTAGCTTTTGGATGTTCATGTGTTGTATGTGCGCTATTGTGGAGGGATACATATCAAGGATATAATAGTGTACAATATCCTCTTCATGAGTTCACTTACTCGAGTAGACATCATTGGACCCATGATGGGAATATGCTATTGTTACTAGTTGTTAAAATTGAATAAGATATTTTGTTATTTAGTTTGGAGACGTTTTGTCTATCATCAAATTTAGCATGTCAATGAAATGGGCTTGAAGAGGAAGAACACCAGTCCTTGTTGTTTGACTTTTATGGTGGAGATTATATCAGAAAAATGATAATTTGCAGCTTTATAGATTTTGCCTTTTTATATCTTTACACCTTTTCTTGTTGTCTACTAATGCCTATAAAAACCAAGTGTGGCGAAAGTAAACAATAAGTTTACTTTCTACTAGACATTGCATTTCAAATACAAGGAAAAGTCATGCAAAAGAAATAAATACATATGCAAATGATAGTGAGATGCATGCTAAAGAAAATAGGTATGCATACGAAGTATGGAACAGGGAATGTGAGCTATGAATACGGGAGCAAAGAGCATTGTGTCTAGGAGCTATCTCTGTATGTTGTGTCACTCCTTGTTATCATTAACTTGGTATGTAACCTTGAAATCTTGTATGGCCTTGTTTTGCTTGGTATTCTACCAAAAATTGTATTTTCCAATCATAAACAATCTTTTTCCACTTCAAACAAATACATCAAGAGGGTAATAAAGGTGAGCTAGACCGAGCACATGGGGTTGTCCACCTTGAACATGGGGTCTTCAATGAAGCTTGAGCGGTGGGATTGACGAGAGAGATGAAGGGAAATATCGTGATGCTTTTGATATGTTTGATAGATCCGAGTTTACTTTTTTGCATTCGAGTTTTCTTTTGCATGGAGTGGTTTACTTTATAAGTAGGTGAAGTGGCTAGGAGAGCAAAAGAACCCATGGGGGCAAGTGGTTAGAGTATCGTGCTACTAGTGGGGTGTCATGGGCTTGAAACCTGGGTTGTAGGGGGGGGGGGGGGGGGGGGGGGGGTGGTAAATGTCATTGACTTTTTGAGGGCCATCCAATCGCCTAGAGATTCACATGAATATATATCCACCATTGGTCCCTTTGCTCGGGGTCATTGCGGACCCCATGACCTTTAATGGTGTGGGTTGTCCATTGTCCAGGTTTAGGTTTGGCCCACGTTTAGTTTGCGGTACATCAGATGTCATGGTGACATTGGGCATCCTTGGGACTTGTGCCCCAGGTGCAATTGTACTCAACACTTGTCATAGTGTGAAATAAAAACATTCACCTCACTTTTGAAACCTTGTGATGCATGGAAATAAGAGAAGTCATGTACATATTGTGATATATGTTGAAGCCGCTACTACGGTCGCTATCATGTACATACCTATCCGGGGAGTCGTGACACTATATGTGGCGTCTTTGCATGTTTTCTCACTTGATAAGATGTCCAATTTGGTTTTGTGATGTACATATTTCAAGAGTTTCATGGTGGCATACTCCTCTCGCCTATAAAGATTGATGCGTGCAAAAACTGCCGAGATTAGTAGCTAACAGGTATCGTCGCAAAAGTGCATGGAAAGTGATCCAAAAGGGAATATTGATGAAAAATGATGCATATCTATTATTTTTATGCTTATGCAAGCGATCCCATAAATTTAGGAATTTTTTGATTGTGTTTGGGATTTTTCGTATTAAAAATGGTATTTTTTAAAGTAAAAATGAGTTGAAAATGGCCTAGTTTTGGTCCATAGTGGAAAAATGTCCTAAAAATTGACACCTCAGCTGAAAATTCCTTGGAGAAGAGAGAGAAGGCTGCTTTTTAGTGAAAAACGTGGAATTTTGCGCTACTGTGCAATAGCTTCCATATCTATGTGTGCTGTAGTTCTGCCTCTTCACAATCTTGTATCTGAGCTTGTGAGGGACTAAATTAGGGTTTCCCCTTATCAAAATGGTGTGTGCGCTTCAATCTAGAAGCTCTTAAATCTATGCAAAATTAGAAAATCATCATCGTGAAGGTGGAAGCTCGTGTAATCCTTTCAACTCTTCAAAGATGCGTTGGGCAAAGATCTTGTCTTCTTCAAAGAGGGAAAGATACATGTTAGTGAAACAGGAGAGCCCTTGGCAACCAACTTCGGTAAAGGAGGGATGAAAAAGCTAGTTGAGGACATGGCAACGAGTCATGCTATCTCAATGGTTAAAGCAACAACATTTGTCTTAAAGGCTAGTTAGTTCACAATCAAAGGATCAAAATTTATTGAAGATGTGAGTGAGGATGGTGAAGATGTCTGGCCATCTGCGATAGATTTAGTTACAAAAGGGAAAGTTAACTAAAGAAATCTTGCATAAAGCTGGAGATTGTATCCGTCTTGAGACTGGGTGGAATGAACATGTAGATGCCTTGTCAGTGCATGCCTATGTTGCAAAGTGTCAAGCCAACAAGGCACTTGTTGAAGAAAAATGGAGAAGAGAAAATAAGGATGAAGGTCCCTTAAGGAGGGCTACTAGAGGTGGAGGAAGAAAGGATCCGGGTCCCTCTCAAGAGCACATGGCAAGGGAACCTCCATCCAAGCAGTACCAATGAGAGATGCTACGCTAAAGGAAAAGCAAGATAAAGAAAGGAGTAAAGGAAAAAGCCCATCATACAACCTACAATCAGATATTGAAGTTGCCACAAATTTAAAGAAAGTTTTACAGGAAAGGATCTTAAATAGCAAGGTGGAGTTTACATTTGGAGAAGTCCTTGGCATCGCAAAGAAAGAGTTCACGAGGAAATCATTGATATCATAAGAAGAAAGAGACAAGCTTTAAGAGAGTCTATCCAATCAGAGGCTGAAGAGAGTGCTTCAAAGACACATGTGATACAAGTACAACAAAGGGATGAAAATGAGAATGTTTTAAGCTGCTACCAGTCTTCGGGCGGCAGAAATAGGCATGTTAAATTTGAAGATGAAGATGAAGAGGAAGCCACTCGTAAGAGCCACTATTCTAGGAAGCATTGGACAAAGGCTTTAACGGAAACCTTGGTTAAGGTGGGAGATCTTGAGGAGCCTTACGTAGCCTTGATAGACCATGGTTTGGAGATTAACCTCATGTCCAAGAGTCTCTGTATGAAGGGAAAGTGGCTAATTGATACTGACCATGGGTGGATGATTAGGGTTGCAAACAACCTATCTGGGGATATTTATGGTGCTTGTCCAAATGTTAGTGTAACCAGAGGGGATGTGAAAGGTGAGCAAAATTTCTTTGTTCAAGAGATGCCAAGCTATCCTCTAATCCTTGGACAACTATACATCACTGCAGTGTGAATGGAGACAAAGGTACTGGATTGATGGATTTGCTTATGCTAGGATCAAAAGAAAAGATGAAAAACGAGCTGTTCACTTCTTAACAGTTTGCGTTGACCATGAGAGAAATCGTGACAACTTAAGGCACCAATCTCTATCAAAACCAAGCAAGGAGTTTCGAATCAAAGGGAAGTGAGGGGTTTTGACCGAGTACCATTGTAAAGCGAGAGTACAGTGGTACATGAAGAAAAAGGTTCTCGCATGATCCGAAGGGAGACAAAGCTTTTTCTATAGGTGCCCTAGTAGCAAAGGATGGATCATTATCTTTTACAATGCTTCGAAATTTAAAGAAAGGACAAAAAAAGCATACAAATAGTGTACAGAGAAAATGCAAAAATCATGATTTGCTAGATGAGGATGAGTACATTTCAGGTGTTTTTGAAGAGGTTTTTTTGGTAGATACTATGGGTGATCTCAATGCTATAGCAGGTTCTAGTTTTCAACATGGAAATGACCTAGTAAGAGTAGCTTCTATGGACATGTATAGAGTCATTGAAGCTTTCAAAGATGGGGAGTGCTTCTATGCACAAAAGGATATAGAAGTGCGAGTGGAGAGAAAGTACAAGACTGTAGCAAAGAAGGTGAAACCAACGGCACTGCCTTTGCCTACATATTGCAAGGAAAAGATGGAGCAAGGTTTTTTGCAATCTAGTCTCCGAGATCCAAAAAGAATCGGACATAAGTTTATGCAAGATTCATTGAAGATGTTAAAAGTTGGAAGCAATGACTCCTTAACACATGTTGAAAGGAAATGCTTTGAACAAATGCTCTATAAGCATGGAAAAGCTTTTTCATTTGAGCCACATGAGATAGGGTGTGTCGATCCTTCTATAGTTGAACCAATGGTAATATTCACTGTACCTCATGTGCTTTGAAATCTACGACCACTTCCACTTCCAAAAGCACTCTTTTCAAAGCTCATAGAATTACTCAATGAAAAGATAAAGATGGGGATTTGGGAGCCTTCATGTGCCCCCTAATCAAGCAGATGGTTCACAATACCAAAGAAAAATGGAGCTCTACGCTTCATTCAAGACATGCAACCTGTCAATTAAATCACAATCAGGAATATGGGTACATGGCCAATTGTAGATGAGTTTGCAAAGGCATTTGCATGCTATAAGACCACCCTTGGGTTTGGTAAGGATGTGCAGCTTACCGCAAGGAGCAACCAACTCGGTTGCGCAGATGATGAATGGTATGAACAATGCATGACCATACCTCAAATTACAATGCCCTTTCTTGATGATGTGCCAATCAAAGGATGCGACATAGCCAAAAAAGATGAGGCTCTAGATTTGAGGGGGTGCCGCAAACATGTGGTAAACCACATCAATGATTGTGACAGAATTATAAAAAGGCTGAAAGAAGTAAACCTTACATTAACTCGGCATAAGTCAGTTTTTGGGGTTGAAGAAATATTGATAATGGGACATCTTTGTAGTTCTCATGGCCGCCGACCTTGTGCAACTAAAGTGGATGCAATACAGAGGATGAAATAATAATCCGTAAATATCATGGAGGTGAGAATATTTATAGGCGCATGTGTCTTCTATCTCATATGGATTCCACATTATGCACATGTCGCATATCCTTTATATCAATTGCTAAGGAAAAACCAAAGGTTTCAATGGAATGATGTACATGTAAAAGCCATGAGAAAGTTGAAGCAATTGCTGCCGTCTTCACCAACTTTGAGGAATGTCAACTATGAGTGTGGAAGACCAGTGATTCTAACAGTGGACATTAGTCCAATGGGATCGGATGGGCAATGACCAAATGATGAAGAGAAACACATGTATGTGGTGAGGTTTGGGGCCAAGGTTCTAAGTTCTCGCCAAAGAGCATATCCACAGGTAAAAAGCGAGTTATGGGGAGTGGTTACAACATTAACATGTGACAAAGAGTACTTGATTGGAGCATCCGTAGTTGTGGAGACTGATTGCTTACCACTTCTAGGAATGATTGCAAGTTGTTCTACTTCTGACATTGCTATGCTTAAGTGGATTGCTTATATAAAGTCCTTGAACCCAAAATTGAATCACATTGCAGGAAAAGATAACCCAATGGCAGATATGCTTTCAAGGGCAAGGTATGAAGATGAGCAAGAAGATGTGGGCACAAAGTTCTACACAACTTCTCATGCAAAGTGTGATCATATATGCATTGTATTCTCACTTGAGTCCTTCTCAGAGGAGTGTTACGAGGATGAATGGTTGCTTATAGGTCGTTACCTGAGTACTTTACAAAAGCAAGCTGGTTGGACTGAAGCATAATTCAAAAGGATCAGAAAGAAGGCATATGTTTCAAAAAGGTGGTTTGTTCCATATGTTGTCAAACATGTGCATGGAAATGCTACATATACCTTAAGGGAGCTCGATGGAACAAAGCTCAAAGTTCCCATAGCAGGCAAAAGAATTAAGATGTTCAAGAGGAGACATGATAATGATTTTTTTGATTCACAAGAAAATGATGATGAAGAACCTAATGAAATTTCCATGGATGAGGATGAAGAAGCAGAGGATGATCTTCGAGACTTTGCAAAAGATCAAAATATTTGCGGATCTCAATGAAGATTAAACCTACATAAGCAAAATGTTGGGACATGTCGGAGGATGTGCAGGTTTCGAGGGGACAGATGTTGTGCCGTGGCATGTACATAGTGTGAAATAGAAACATTCACCTCACGTTGACACCTTTTGATGCATGGAAATAAGAGCAATCATTTACATATTGTGATATATGCTGAAGCGCCTACTATGGTTGCTATCATGTACATATCTATCATTGGGGGAGTCGTAGCCCTGGATGTGGCTCCTTTGTGTGTTTTCTAACTTGATAAGATCCCTAATTTGGTTTTGTGATGTATATATATCAAGTGTTTCATGGTGACACACTCATCTCGCCTATAAAGATTGATGCAAGCAAAAACTACCAAAAATAGTAGCTAACAGGCATCGTCGCAAAATTGCACGGAAAGTGATCCAAAATGGAATATTGATAAAAAATGATGCATATGTATGATTTTTATGCTTATGTGAGTGATCCCACAAATTTAGGGATTTATTTGACTTCGTTTGGGATTTTTTGCACAAAAAAATGGTCTTTTTAAAAGTAAAAAATGAGCTGAAAATGGCCTAGTTTTGGTCCACAATGGAAAAATGGCCTAAAAATTGACACCTCAACTGAAAATGCTGTGGAGAAGAGAGAGAAGGTTTCTTTTTAGTGAATAAACTTGGAATTTTTCTCTACTGTGCAATAGCTTCCATGGTTGCCCAATCTATGTGTGCTGCAGTCCCGCCTCTTCACAATCTTGTACCCGAGCTTGTGAGGGAGTGAATTAGGGTTTCCCCTTATCAAAATGGTGTGTGGGCTTAAATTTAGAAGCTCTTAAATCTTTGAAAAATCAAAAAATTATCGCCGTGAAAGTGGAAGCTCGTGTATTCCTTTCAACTCTTTGATGTTACGACCATGTAATTGTGGGCGAGGCTACATGATACCATGTAAGAGGTTTGGGTTTTGATTGGGATTTGTGCTTGTATGAGCATTGAGGTTTTATGGCTGAAACTTTAGTGTTTTTAAATGATCTTTTTAAGTGAAATTGAATGTGATTTGATGATCCTTTCATCATAATTTCGACTACGAAAACAAGCAGGTTCTAAGCACGATAGCAAAGAGGGTTTGTGATTTTTCTGTTACGAACACTCTTAGAGTTTAAACCATCTTTAGGAAGAGCGTTGGTGATTCTCCATAAACACTTTTTCACAAAGTGTTTGTGATTCTCATCACAAACTCTCATAGCCATAGGTTCCGCACCTTCCTAGTTTAACCGACAACGGTACCCCGACATGTGAGGTCGCTTGCCAGGTGATAAAACAACGTAACAATATCTACCTCAAGTAGTGTAACTCCTAGCTAACTGGCTAGTAGGAGGGGGTGCAATAGTGGTCCTTTAAAAGAAGTTTGTGAGTTTGGATTTCCATCCTCTATTAGAGGCAGTGGTTGATTGGAGGAGTGACTGTGTAGCTGTAACTCAAGCAAAAAGCGACGAAGCTATCTTTCAGATGGTGACTCCATCTGCTCTTTGCGTATCTGCGGTTTGAGAAGAGAGTAGTATAAAAACTTTGTTTGCTCCTATAAGTTGCACATTTCAATACATAGTGCTCCTCTCTCTCTACCTTCGTTGTTTATAGCTTATAAGGTTTTTGAGGTTTGGGCACAGGTTGAGCTTAGCAAGCCTCAATGCTGTAATTTGTGTGATGATACTATGAGCTATCCAATTTAACATTGACACTATGCGGCATGTATGTCTTTGAAATGAAGCCATTCTTTAATAAAGTCAATAACTTACTCTATTCTTGCTTCAACCGTGCGCTCACCCACACCTATTCCTTGCAAATTTTTCCCGTTCTCCACTCCTTGCAGTGTTCGTGCCAACCCTATCCTGGAGTAATGTTGCCCCTATGCCCTGGAGCATTTTGCATTACATGTTGCCTTCCACCACTTGAAATTAATGATTGTCTCTGTTGCAACCACCTTACCCTCTCACTCATAGCTTGCTATCCACTTGCTTGCTTAACCTTTGTGTTGTGTCCAATTTTTTGCTTCAACGTGGATGAAGTCATGCATGCATAATAATAACATAAATGACTTAGTCATGAAAGATGTCTGTAAACCTGTCACATGTAGCGAAATTGAAATGGTGACAAGATCTAGACTTTACACTTCCACAAATATTTACTCGATTCCTTGCTTGAATAAGTCCTACTTAGCACAAATGTAGGTTCCTTTTATTTCCTGAGAGAGAGAGAGAGAGAGAGAGAGAGAGAGAGAGAGAGAGAGAGAGAGAGAGAGACACTTGATGGGGTCCTAACCAACCCTCTCAAGGGCACCCACAGTGTTGCCGATGTGGTATTTTCTTTTGATTATGTAAATGGAACGTACACACATGAAATACCTCAAATGTAGATTCTAATGACTCGATTGGGGAATGCTGTCACAGTAACTCTTCAAAATGAAGCACCTCCGGGGCTGATTTGATGCATTTTTGGATCCATTTTGATCAGGGGTTGCTGATGGCCACCAAAGGGTAGATCTGGGGCTGATTTGCGCTCCTAATGTGATAGGAATAAGAGATGAAAATGTAGATGTTGATGGAGCAAATGATAGGGAACAATGGGAGTACTCGATGTTGCGAGGGAATGGCCAAGAAGATGCTCAATGGGCTGCTGAAGATGCGGGTTGTAGCAGGGAGGTTAGCATTAGCACCTCTTTGACGATGGCAAGGGATGAAAACTAAAAACACTGGGCTGATTTTCTGATCTGACATTGATGCTTGCGATGAAGGCCTGAAACGCCATGGATGAAATTTGCAAAACGTTGGGCTGATCTCTAGTGCTGCCTCATCTGATTATTACGCTGACTGATTCGCTCCTTTTATAGGATAACAATACTGCTTATGGACCTTTTAAGACTTAGGCAGGGTAAACTTGGAAGACAAAGTTATAAAAGTAAATCATTTGAAACAATTTATTAATAAACTTATCTAGACAAAGTTTCTATGTGAACTGTCGCACATCTGTCCGTCGAGAATTTGATTGACGTCGGGAATGGCTCGTTGGATTCCTCTAACCTAAAACTACATGCACATCATGCAAGACTCCCACTGAAGTGCAATAAAATCTGTAAAAATGCTTTTACAAACCATTGATGCAAGAGGATTTCAAATTGGAAAACCTGATCTAATGGACTCGTCCGAACATGCAGGTCCTGTAAGCAGGCTCTCAAAATTGTCAATACTAATCGTCTTGGGATTCTAGACACTACTATCTAGAGATATGTACGGACTTGGATTTGAAAGTTGATGAAGCATGTCCACATGGCACATAGATCCATGTGCATGAGACATCCCCTCCTACTTAAGGTGGGACGAGTACCGAACTCCATGGCACATAGATCCATGTGCATGTGACATCCCCTCCTACTTAAGGTGAGGGACGAGTACCGAACTCCATGCATGCCATAATTCGGTCTCAAATGAATGGCCTTCTACCTGATGTCATCCATACCTACTTTTAAGAGAGAGGCTCCCTTGAGTGATGTTGAAATTTTCATAAGATAGGGATGGTGTGATGATACATCTACTCGCAATCAATGGATTATCTTTTGGATCAACGATTCCTTTGTTGGTTAGTACTGCCTAAATTCAGATGGTGTGAATGAAAGTGCAAACCTGATGGATGAGCATAGAGCGAATGATTGGATATGCAAATGCTGATACCTATAAAGGCTATGTTGTCGCTACGCGGAAAGATTGGCAAGAGCAACACCAAATGGGAGATCAAGATGGATATATCCTTTGGAATGCTCACGAACCATGGAAAGTCCTATGTATGATGTCTCGTGCAAATTCCAAATACCTCCTCAAAGATAGAGGCTCCTCTTGAATATTTGACTAGATTGCCGTATGATGGCAGCTCTAGATGAATCCTCGTGTCTGCAATGGATGTGGCTGCAAATGTAGGCTCACAATGCTTGCGAACTCTCATGGTGATTGCCTCGGATTGGAATTCTTTGGCTTTGGATTGATGGCTATCGATTGCTAGGGTGCAAATGGTGTGGACTCAATGTGCTGCCAAAGATGTGTACAGATCAATGACGATCTAATGCCTCTTCTGGAATGATGGAATCCTCCAAGAAGATGGGATGTGTGATTGTTCAAACAATTCCGAGGCTCCAAAGCTAATATGTTAACCTGGATGGCACCTTCCTTTGTCATCACATAGGCCCCCTAACAAATCATGATACTCGCAATTAACATCTTCATGTTTTCAATGCATGTCTTCAATGATGCAATATGTCATGTCAAAGAATTTATGAATGCAAATATGGATGCTGGGATTTCTTTACGTCGAGGCGATCGAGCGCGCATGCCAAATCAACTACTCTCTTGTTGGTGCACCACAACTGTAACCTCCTGTATACAATGTTTGCATGTCCTACGCTCAAGGCACACGGTCCTATGTGCAGTGGAAGGTTTTAAAGTTCCCTAAGTGAGAAAAGGAGCCTTGTACAAAACGCTACAACACACATTCAAACAACGTAGGGATTTTTTTTTTCGAAGATTAGTAAATTAGTGCAAAATCACAAAGCTTTGATACCAATGCCAAGTGAAGCGGAATTGAAATGGTGACAAGATTTAGACTTTAGACTATCACAAATCTTTTCTTCTTTGCTTGCTTGAATGGTTGTAATTAGCACAAATGATGGTTCCTTTTATTTCTTTGGAGAGAGAGAGAGAGAGAGAGAGAGAGAGAGAGAGAGAGAGAGAGAGAGACTCGATGGGGTCCCAACCAACCCTCTCAAGGATCCCCCACACTGTTGTCGATGTGGTATTTGCTTTTGATTGTGTAGATGGAATGTACACACATGCAGTACCTTAAATGCGTACTCTAGTGACTCGAATGGGGAATGTCGCCATGGTAACTCTTCAAAATGAAAGCACCTTTGGGGTTGATTTGATACACCTTTGGATCCGTCTTGATGAAGGGTTGCCGATGGCCACCAAAGGGTAGATGCATGGTTGATTTGCGCTCATGATGTGAGAGAAATAAAGGGATGAAAACACAAATGATGATGGAGCGAATGATGAACATGAATGGGAGCACTTGATGCGTTGAGGGAATAGACGAGAATAAGCTCAGTGGGCTGTCAAAGGTGCGGGTTGCAACAGGGAGGTTAGAGTTGGCACCTTTTCGGCGATGGCAAGGGATGAAAACTAAAACGCTGGGCTGATTTCCTAACGTGGCACGAATGCTTGCGATGAAGGTCCAAAACGCTGGGTTGATCTCTTGTGCATGGAAACACTGGTTGATGCACTGCTTCTATAGGGAAAAAATACTGCTCATGAACCTTTAGGACTTAGGTAGGGCAAACATGGAAGAAAAAGTTATAATTTGAAATGATTTATTAATAAACTTGTCCAGACAAAATTTTTAGGTTAACCGTCGCACATCTGTCCACTTAATAATCTAATTGACACGGGGAATGGCTTGTTGGATTCCTCTAACCTAAAACTACATGCACGTCATGCCAGGTGCCCACCAAAGTATAATAACATCTGTCAAAACGCTTGTACAAACCATTTATGTGAGAGGGTTCTAAAAATAATTTAATGGACTCGTTTGGACATGCACATCCTGCAAGCAGGCTCACAAAATTATTGGTATTGATCCTCCTAGAATTCTAGACACTTCTACCTAGGAATATGTACAGAATTGGTCAATGAAGCATTTCCACATGGCACATAGAGCCATGTGCACGTGATAAAACCATTTAGGAAATAAATTTCATATGCGACATGAATCTTTGTATGCAACCTTTTTTTGTAGACAACATAGTCTTGTTAAATATGAATAGTGCTGCAAACCGTAAAGGCAAAGAGGCTTCCTAAATACGAGAGGGACTTAAAATGTAAGTGGGAGATATATGTGGGTCAAAAAGGGATTTTTTGGCATAAAGAGGGGTTGTTTTGGAAGAAGGGAGAAAGAAAGAGGTGTTGCATGGATTTTTTTAAAGCAAGATTGTATGTTAGTGAAGATAGTGGATGCTTGGGTCACGGTTGAGAGACATAGCGGAGGCATTTTGGGAGTGATTTGCAGCTTGGTTGAGGGCGTCTCTCTCCCATTTTTATTCTTAAATGAGGCTGATTGCTCGCTATACAAAGATCTCTCTTTTGACATATGCAGATGTTGTTTTTGTGTGATCTCTTTGCAATGCAGAATGACACCTTTCTCTTTGTTTTTTATATATGGTGATTTATGAATCATGACCAAAAAGTTCTTTGCGGTTTTCTCTTCATATACTTTGGTAATTATTGGATTTGTTTATGGTGTTATTTTTTGTTGTTTTTAAGAGTTTTTAGTAGACATTTTGTCTACATAAGGTGTGATTATTGTTTCTTGTTGAGATTTCAAGCTCAACATGTATGTCTCCTGGATGACTACCATTGACAACCATCATCGTTGGTACGCCTTGCTGGATACACATATCTTTGCTAGTGATACTACAGATGTACTACAGCGAGTTGGTCTACCTATCGGAGTGATGACACACTTATCTACTCACCTCACTCACTAGCGGTTTACACTAGACCATTGTACTAGTTTTCACTTTATGTTGTATTTTTTCGTTCTGTTTTGTGGCCTCTTATCTTGAGTTAGTGAAGAAGAAGACGTACAGTCCCTTCTCCATCTCTGTGTGTATGCTTGCAAGAGCTCAAGCTCTCTCTTATTTTCTATCTCTTAATAAAGTATCATAGCTTGGTT
Source organism: Adiantum capillus-veneris (assembly GCF_014529385.1). Lineage (NCBI taxonomy): Eukaryota > Viridiplantae > Streptophyta > Polypodiopsida > Polypodiales > Pteridaceae > Adiantum > Adiantum capillus-veneris. The sequence continues at coordinate 50,531,149 of NC_140932.1, forward strand.
GTGTGTGAGAAGTTTTGAGCAGCAAGCATGAGCAACAGATGAAGCGGTCTCGAGAATCCTGCAGCCATCGTCCAACGATTTCGAGGTGCTTCTTTTGAAGAGTGTACATCTCAGGGTTCTATATAGTCCTTTGAACTGAAACTGTGCAACCATATTTTCATTTTAGGCGCGTTTCGACTCCCATTCTGGAGTTAGAGTGCGTTCACATTGAGAAATGCTAAGGTTTGGGACTCTACAGATCTAGTTTTGGGAGGTGCAAAAAGCTTTGATTTGGTTGCAGTGTTTAAAGATATTGGTTGAGAGTGTGGAATAGGTGTATATACGCATATTCTGGTGACATGTGGTAACTGACTATTTATAGCAGGTTGCTCAGAGACTTGGTGCAGGATTGGAAACATGTCGTCCAACAATGATGGACTTAACCATATTGTCATTGAGCAGCTGGATAAGAACAACTTCCATGCTTGGAAGTTCAGAATGACCAATTTCCTTATGGGTATAGGTTATTGGGACTACATTGATGGAGAGCATGAGACAATACCACCGTTACCAGAGGAAGGTGCAAGTGTTGCGTAGATAAAGATGTTCAGAGATTGGAACCAGGGAGCTCGAAAGGTCATGTATCGGCTTCCTATGAGTGTGCAGGACACTATGATTGGGCATATTTAAGATGCTCAGACTCCGAAGGAGGCTTATGACACCCTACTATCATTGGGATGCGACCAACAGAAAGGCAAGGAAGCTGCAATTGAAGACTGAGCTGAATACAATGCAGAAGAAAAATCTATCTATCAATGACTATTCGTTGAGGATAAAGAACATATGTGATTCACTTGCATCAATTGGTGTTACAATTGATGATGATGACAAAGTTGAAGTGTGTCTGCGAGGATTAGGTCCAAGAGTATAAGCAGTTCAAGGCTCGTATCCATCTTCAAGAGAAAATTCTCTCGTTTATAAATTTAGTGTCCTTATTTATTGTGGAAGAAAAGAAACTTGAGGAAGACTCGTCTATGCAGGGAAGAAACAATTCTAAACAGGTCCTTTTCAACAACAAAGGAAGAGAAAGAGGACGTGTTACATGTCATGGAGGAGGACGTAGAAGAGACAACTACCAAACACAACATCAAAATAACAATCAGGTTCATCACATAGGTGGTCTCAAGGTAGGGGGAGTCCAAGAGGTTGTGGAAATGTGCAACGCAATAGTGCAGGTCAACACGGAAATACAATATGTTGGGGTTGTGGAAGACATGGTCACTTTGAACGTGACTGTCCAAACAGAAGGCAACAAAACAACTCTGCAACTACGAGCTGAAATGTAGATGAGCCTATTTGCGGTGTAATACATGGTGAATACTATGTCTGCAAATGTTGTAAAATCCAGTGATAGTGTCTGGTATGTGGGTTCTGGTGCATCGAATCACTTCATGGTGAATGGTTTAAGGAAATGCAGACTTTACAAAGTCCTAGTCATGTAGAAACTAGGGATGATACTGCGCATCCCATTATACATACAGAAAATGTGCCATTGTTTATGACAGATGGTAAAGTGAAGTACCTGGGTGATGTACTGCATGTACCCAATATTACAAAGAATTTGGTTCTTGTTGAGTGAATGGTTAAGCAGGGTTTGCAGGTCAGATTTAACTCTGATGGTCTATTTGTCGAAGAGCATAAGAAGAATGGAAGGCTGGTTGCACAAGGAAAGAAAGTCAGTAGAATGTTTACTTTTGGATGTAAATGTTCCGGACGTAAATGCTGCCATGTTTGCACAGGGTGTATGATTTTTTGCAGCTATTGAGATTTGGCACAAGCGTATTGGTCATGCGAATTTGCACAGGCTGAAAATGATGTAAACTAAAGAGATGGTTACATGTTTGCCAACGTTTAAAGTTGCTGAAATGCAAAAAGTTTGTGAAGCTTGTCAGTTTGGAATGCAAGAAAAAGAATCTTTTCCTCATGATAAGCATGTAAGCAGAAATGCATTAGATTATATAAATATTTGGGTCCAATAAAAATTGCATCTATGGGTGGATGCAGATATTATGTGAGCTTTCTTGATTACCATACAAGGAAGATATGGGTCTTCTTCGTGAAGCAGAAAAGTGAGGTGTTTATGCACTTTTAGAGTTTTAAGGATATGGCTAAAAAACAGAATGGGAAGCATGTAAAGTCCTTGAGGTCAGATGGAGGGGAAGAATACTTCTCCAATGAATTCAATGGTTTTTTGAAAAAGCATGAAATTTAGAGACAATTTTCATGTAGGTATACTCGACAGCAAAATGGTGTTGCCGAGTGGAAGATCATGCACATTGCAGAAGTTTCTAGAGCATTGATGAATGAAAAGAATATGCCTCATTATTATTGGGCTGAGGGTATTGCTATAACCGTGTAATTATGAACAAGACCGCTACTGCTACAGCGCATGATATGACACTTGAGAAGTTGTGTGATGAGAAACCAAATGTATCATCTTCTAAAGTGTTTGGATGTATTTCTTATGTGCATGTGCCAGATGAGTTAGGAAGTAATCTTGATCTGAAAGCAGAAAAATGTGTGTTCATTGGCTATTCCCTTGAAGAGAAAGGGTACAAGTGTTACAATTCTGTCATAGGTAAAGTAAGGGTGAGCAAGGATGTTGTTTTTGATGAAATGGCGAGTTGGTATGCTGATGTAAAAGATGATTTGAACTGACGTGAAAGAGAATGTGGCTGCAAAAAATATAGATGTGTAGTCACAAGTCTTGAGTGGGTCGCAAGGGTCACCTAGTGCAGGTCATGACGAGAATCCGTGGAGTGGCAAGCTGCGTGAAAGAGTGAGTCCTGCTAACTCTTCAAATGTATCAAGGAAAGGGAAAGAAAATGTTGATGATGTCCCTAAGCTGCTGGTCATGAGATGATGGCGATAGCATGGTTATGAAAAAAGTTTAGATGAGGAGTTTGGTATATCCTCTGTGAAGAATCCGGGTGCAAGAAGGTTGCAAGTAGGAAATAAAGCACCTGGAAGTGATCCTGGACCACGTAGGTTAGAAAGAGTAAGAAATCATGTGCAGAGATTTACTTATGACAATTATGTGGCTCGTCATTGTGCATTTATGAGAAAGATTACAAAGGAGGTAGAACCCACATGTTTTGAGGATGTTGTCAAAGATGAAAATGGCGACAATCTATGGATGAAGAGATGGCTGCACTTGATGCAAATGGAACATGGATTTGGTGCCATTACCAAAGGGAAAGAAGACAATTGGATATAAGTGGGTTTACACAGTAAAGCATAATACTGATGGCAATGTGAGTAGGTATAAGGCTAGGCTTGTGGCTAAAGGTATGCACAAACTTATGGGATTGATTATGAGGAGAAGTTCAGTCCTGTAGCCAAGATGCCTACTGTTCGTGTGTTTATTGCAGTAGTTGCTGTGTTAAAATGGGTGCTGAAGCAAATGGATGTAAATAAGGTATTTTTGAATGAACATTTGGTGGAAACTGTATATATGGAGCAGCCACTGAGAGAATTGTGGCATTTCTCATTTCATTGGGGGTTAAAATGTCTGATGCAGATCATTCAGTGGTGATATGCATATATGTGGATGATTTGATTGTTGGAGGAGATAATTTGGCTGAAGTAGAGGGCGTACATGCTCTACTTATGGAGGAATTGGAGATGAAAGATTTAGGAGACTTGCGATATTTCTTGGGCATTAAAACTATTCGCACAAAGAGGGTCTATGGCTGTCACAAAGGCAACATGCTTTAGATATGTTAAAACAGTATCGTATGGTTGATTGTAAGCCAATTGCAATGCCTTTAGATGAGAATTTGAAGTTGGGAAATGCTGTTGGTTAAGTGCTTGAGAATGCTACAGCTTGATCTACTTGACTATCTCACGTCCAGACTTGAGCTACACAGTTGGATTGGAGATTCAGTTTATGCAGCCGAACATACGACAATGCCCCCTTGGCGTGAAAAGTCTCCTAGGAAACCACACTTGGATGCGGTGAGGTGCATTTTACGCTATGTGAGTGTTACTTTGGATTATGCACTCTTTTATAGGGTTGATGTGGAGTTGCAGCTCTATGGCTACACAAATGCGGATTGGGCTGGTAGTACATACGATTATAGGTTGGATTCATGTTCTCAGTTGGGAGTGCTACTATCACATGGAGAAACAAGAACCAACTTACGATTGCTCTTTCGAGTACAGAGGCAGAGTACAGAGGTGCTGTAGTGGTAGCATGTGAGGTAGCATGGTTGGGATTTCTACTTCACAACTTTCTAATGTGACAACCTTAGCAACATATAGTTGGCATATAACTCAATGTTTCATGCTAGGACAAAGCACATCGAGGTGCACTACCACTCATTAGAGAGAAGCTATTAGCAGGCGATATCATCTTTGAGTATGTGGCGACAGATGAGCAAGGTGCCGACATCTTCATGAAGGCCCTTGAGGCAGAGAAGCTACGACAATTTTGAGCAATGCTTGACATACGAGACATGGCATTGAGCTTGAGGGGGAGTGTTGAGATGCCAAGCTCAACATGTATGTCTCTTGGATGACTAGCACTGACATTCGTCCTCACTGGTGCGCCCTTAGTGGATACGCATATCTTTGCTAGTGATACTACAGCTGTACTACACCGAGCTAGTCTACCTACCAAAGTGATGACACACTTATCTACTCACCTCACTCACTAGCGGTTTACACTAGACCCTTGTACGTTTTCATTTTATGTTGTATTTTCCCCTTATGTTTTGTAAACCTCTTATCTTGAGTTAGTGAAGAAGAAGAAGTACAGTCTCTTTGCCTCCATTTCTGTGTGTGTGCGTCTGCGCACGTGCTTGTACGAGCTCAATCTCTCTCTTCTTTTCTATCTCTTAACATTTCTCTTGGTATTGCAGTCAAGGGATTGTTTGCATTCAATTTGCTGATTGTTTTGGATTGAATGTGAGTTTTTGGTGAAGACAAATCAGCCTTTGATCTTAGATTGTTAAAATCTTGTTGGTGTCTTCATTTTGATAGGGTTGTGCAGTGTAGTAGAGGCCATTACTTATACCTATCATATGTGTTGTGCCCCTCCTTAGGCGATGAGAGAAATTTGCTTTGATTGTCATCTTGGAAACCTTTTGATAAAACTCAGGACTATGACAAACTCAAAAATTGAGCATTTTTGAGGAGAAGCAAGTGAATACGTGGAGAAGTTTTTGCAAAAAGTTGAATTTTTTGCACGTTAAAGCAATTGAAATGAAACTGCTTACAAGATACGGACTATGAGCTTGCTTGTGGAAGAACCTGCAAGAGGAAAGATTTAAAATAGCCATGTTCAACAAATTTGGACCAATTGACAATGTTAAGAACTTAAAGAATGAACTAGTAAGATCATATAAGAAGAAAATGAAGTTATGCAGAAATATGTCTGAAGGTTTGATGCTTGTTGGAAAAGAATCGAGCAAGGTTGGGGTAAGAATAAAGCTCCTCCAAACTTTTAAAAGGACATGTGGTTCATTTCCTTGTTGCATGGTAGCATAAGAGAAAAGGTAGAGTTGATCTTGATCCTTGTGCAAATGCGGAAAATCGTGTGATTGAGGCGGAAAATCGTGTAATTGTGCAATGAAGGAGAAGGTAAGAAAGAAAGCCCTTTCAAAAAGGAAAAGGGAGGCATATGCACATGCTTGGCACAAGAGCATGTCACATATCGTCATGAAGTGCAACCTCTTCTGCTTGATATGCATGTGGAGAGAGAATATCATGTGGAGTTTAATCTAGCTTAAGGACAAGCTGATCTTCATGAAAATAAAGGTTAACTAAATAAATTTTTAATCTTGCTATGCAAGCTATTTGGTTTGATAGCCAAAAGGAACCAAATGGAACATTTTCAATGTTATAGTTGTTGATGAGAGGGGTCATATGTTTCATCCATGCCCTTTTTTACAAATAGAACAAGACAAAGTCTATCTAATTGAAGATGGAAGTAGAGATCAAGCTCAACCATAACAATATAAATAATCTTTATAAGAGGCGTGGAAGTTGTTGAAGAAGGCAAAGAAGATGAAGAAGTAGACATCATGGCTCACAAGAGGACTAGAGCTTAGGGATCAAAGGTAGAGAACACTTTACAAACAAGAAGAGAAAAGGAGAAAAAGAGATAAGATAAATGTAAATCTCCAAAGGAAATGGGCAAGTCAACGAAGCAAGCAAAGGCAAGGATTCAAAGGAGGAAGATTGGAATGGAGGATTTTCATCTTGGTCAAGTTCTAATGGTGTGCAATCTTTTGGAGCATTTGAAGAAGAAAAGGGCTGATATAACTATTGGTTAGATCATGTAATTGAACTCTGGGACTCAAAGAAATTGACATAAAGTAGCAAGTATGTGAAGGGTAAAGGTGAAGATGTCTCACGTGGTTCAATTTCACAAGGTAGAAGATGTCATATTCGTTGAAGGTTACACTCACATAATCTTCCCCTCTTTCTACACAAGGGGTATGTCACACAAGATATAAGCCTCCCCTTAAACACAAGTAGGTGCGGTGTGCAAACACAAGCCTCCTCTACATATAGAAGGGTAAGCATATACGTCTATTAAACACAAGGTGAAACACAAGCTTTGCTATAAAAAATGATGGTTTTTAAGAGGCATATAAAATGATTGCATACATAAACATAGGGTTTTTAAGAGGCATATAAATTAATTTCATACATAAACATAGGTTTTCGTCTCTTATGGATCTAAGGGTTTATAAAAGTTGTTATTTTTTTGTTGTTTTTTTTGTTATTAAACTTATCACCATGTGTTTGTTGGTGATTGATTGTTGATTGCTTCAAGCTCTTGTGATATACAACAAGATTTAGGTGTTGTAGAGACTCTAATTGAGGGCTGTGTGTTTATTTGTGGTTGATTGGTGATTGCTTCAAGCTTTAGTGATACACAACAATGTGTGTGTGTCGTGAAGAATCTCTTACTCAGGACTTTCACCACACACAAAGTGAAGTATATAGTTGTAGCAAAAAAGGTCTCAACTTTTGACACCAGACTGAGAAAAATGGAATCTTCACAATTTTTTAAAGCCATCATTGAATAGAAAAACGTTGTTTGATTTTACAACGTTGTGAAAAGCTCTTGAATTGTCCACACTATATCAATGAATTACGATTTGTAAAAATGGCTCAATAGATTGTACAAAATCAAGCAAAAATAAGTTTTTTTGGCCTTTCTTTCTCTAGAGAAATTGATTGATATGTAGCTTTAATAAACTCCAAATGCATAGCTTATAAGCTCAAATGAAAGATGGAGCAAAGGAGATCCTTGTGCACAAAAGTATACTTACAAAATGATGCTTGGATCTTTAATGGAAATTAGAGAAAAATAGGTGTGAAATGCACACAATCTTTGAGATAGAGAGCTAGAGCTAAAATCATGAGAAAAAAAAGCATAAACTAAACACAATCAATGAGATAGAGAGAAAGAGTTAAAAACATGAGAAAAATGCATAACAAATACAATTATAAACACTAATTAGACTTATGCATAAACCTAATGCAATCTAATTCGCTAGCAAAGAAGCTTTCTTGGATTATTAAGAGTAGCATTTATGGTGTGTGTATATTAAAAAAGAGTAGAGATACACAAAGTAGTCTCTAAAAGAACTTTTGATTGTGCGTTATAAAAGAGAGATTAGAAGCTTCCTATATAGACGTTCATACAGGGTGACATCATGGATACATCATGAGGTGAAACCTTATCATATACATTATCATTGTAAGGTGGAAAGCAACCTCATGCTATCACATGGTCTAACCTATGTCACATAGGATTTCACATAGGTAGAGGATGTTTATACACTCTACCTATTTCACATAGGCTTCCACATAGGTAAAGAGGGTGTTCACACACACCACATAAAGAAGCTCACACCCAACATAGAGGAACCCAACTCTATATCATGAGTGAAGAAACAATGTATCAACTTGATTTACATGTCACTAGTAAATTGATCTTGAGTGTAAAAATAACAAATAGTGCGTGCGCTAAGTATTTGAGTGTTACTTACGGTTTAGAGTTAAATGTGATGAGAAAAATGTATTATGGATTTTCATGTGATGCCAACAAGGTTGCAAGTTTATCCAATAATTTTGGAGAGGCCATGGAGGATAGCCATGAGATCAAGACATGATTGATACAATGGTTGCATTTGTTGGGGTCAACCCAACTTGAGCCGCCACATCTATGTGAACAAGGTTATAAAGTCTATAAAAGCCTATCAAAACCCTAAATGAATGCTCTTCCATTTTGCAACAAATTGTGTGTACTCTCGTTCCTCTCACTCTACTTCACTTCAAGCACGAGTATCCGTGAGGTTGTTGCATACACTTCCCCACACACACACACACACACACACACAACCTTACAAGTGGTATCATAATATAGGCCTTATTTTCTTGGGAAATCTTGTACGACAGTGAAGATTTTGAAGCTGAAGAAAGGGGTCGTGAAGGAGTTGGACATCAGCTTGGAGGGCGACAAATAGGGAGCTCAAACTAGCATAGTTGGGAGCTCAACCATCCAAATAAATAAGCCCCAAAGGGGGAGACTTGGAGCAGCCCAACGGCCAGGAGCAAATAAGCTCCGACAACAGGCAACTTTGACTGCAGTCGGCTAGTATAGCACAATGCAGGCACACGAACGTCAACATGTGGCAAGGGGGTGGACCATTTGAGAGTGTAGGTGGGGAAACGCTTTCCATATAAGCACTATCATCACCATTGATGGCTGAATAAGAGCCATGTGCAAATTTTTTTAATGCATGAATATTAACCATTCAAAATAAAGCTATTTTCTTTAAAATAAGGTCTTATTATTTTTCGAGATTGTTCAAACGAATTTTCTATGCTGACACCGATGTACATGATATGCCAAAAATGACTATATAGAATGAAGAAAATGTATGACAATGATTGAAATTGCCTCTTAAGCCACAATGATGATGACGTTTGTAACAAGATTAAACATTGCCACAATGATGATGATGAATGACGCCGTAAGTAAGACCTTCCCTATGACCCTATGATAGGACTACCTTGTGAGCCTACAATGCGTGCTCTTGTAAACCTTGGCAATGAATGCATTATGAGAACCTCCATGATGTATCAAGAACTATACCTAGATGTATCAATAGCGCCTAGGAGGGATATGATGATGACGATGAGTACATCAAGTCTAGCTAATGGGAGTAATTGTTGGGGTTAACCCACCTTGAGCAGCCACTTCTATATGAACAATGCTATGAAGTCTATAAAAGGCCTCTCAAAACCCTAAATGATCGCTCTTCCTTTTTACAACAAATCGTGTGTACTCTCTTTCCTCTCACTCTACTGTTCTTCTCTTCACCTCCAAGCATGAGTATTTGTGAGGTTGTTGCATATGCTTCCACACACACACACACAGCCTCTACAACATTGACATGTTTGTAGATCGTCAAAAGGATTGAAGACTTTGTTGCAACATGAAGATTGGAAATTGGAGAAGGAGAGGAAGAAATGAAGTGTGCCCTTTCATTGGGTAGGAGCCCTTCCAACCTATGTACACACTCCCCTTCACACAAAAAAATAATGAACAATGGGCAGCCACCGCTTTCCCAGTGCTCGCATCCCTTATCTCTTTCCGGGTCATGCAGATGTGTGATGTGAAACTCTCCGAGTGCTAGATTCTCCACTCGCGTGCCTCTTTGCTGAAATGCTAGCATCTATTCAATGGATGTTTTTATGCACAAGTCTAGTAGGGAAAGTCAATTAAGTTATAAACCCCCCCCTCCCCCCCCCGCCCAATTAAATTATTCATGGCCATGGAAGACGCCCATACCTGAGTGCCCATTCCGTATCTCTCGTATGTAGACAAGATTCTAAAAAAATCTTGCCCAAGAATTTCCCTACACACAAAGATATTCCACATTCTCTTGCTCAGAGTGAAGCTCGTAAAGCAAAAGGCAACAAAAAGGAGAAATTTCGTGTAGTTTTTGAGAGCTCTTGACAACTTAAGGGCAGATCATAAGGGAAATTTATGGCTTATTGTTGGTAACTGAAGCAATGGAAGGAGCGTAAGAACATATTAAGGAAGGCACTGAGAGAAGTTTTATGAGGACAATCAAAGGAACAAGAGCAGTGCAGAGTGCTCTTGAAGGTAGTTGAAGCAGATAAAGCGATAGAAGAGAATTACCATCACCGTCATCAGCTAGAGATTGAATAATCATCCCATTAAGGCCCGAGGTTGTTAACAACCCGATTAATCATGTAAAACGGGAGCTTAAACTCCTAGTTATCATTTAATCCAAGTGTTGGTGTTGTTAACAATCAGCTTTGGCTAAGGATTAAGTTGTACTCAAAGTTTGAATCAATTAATTGGAGATTACGGCGGTTGCCAAAGCCATATGCATCTGTTTTTCTTATTCTCTCTCACACCTCTCACAGCCAGAGGCCCGGCTCATGGTTCAAAACACATATCCCCCAACAACACTTTGCAGATTCATTACTCGAGCTTATTTAATCATATCGGCCCCGTTCGGAGCTCATAAAATTTTGGCATTATCCCAAACTAAATCCAAATTTCTAGCATTGCTTCCCGCATTAAAAAACTCTGATCCACCACTTGTAACCTAATTTGCCAAACACACCTAAGAAGTGATTTGCACCAATTCAACAAAATTACATCAAATGATGCTGATTCGACTTACTCTCGGGACTCGACTTACTCTCGGGAGCTTTCGACCAAGAATAGGTTTTGAAATTCAAACCTCCCATCCTCGAAGAGAGGATTTGTAAAGGACCATACTGGCAATATTGGTTTCTTTTGCCATACCTGGGTGACCTTGGTTGTCAAAATTTCTTTTTGTTGTTGTTGGTCCCTTGGTTGAGAAGATTGGCTCGCTCCATTCCTCGTAACACTTTGTCTATCATGTCTTGATATTTCTTGAGAGCTAGAGACGACTTCAATCTTCTTCGTTATTTGTTGTTCTTTTGGCACCCATTTGTATCTGCATCGTGTGATTAGTGTGTCTTTGCAGATATCCTTCGCCTTGACTGTGACATTGTCCTTGATTTTGCCTTCTGTGAAATTGCGAGTATTTTCAAGTTGAAGTCGTTTGCTTGAAGAATGTTTACTTGGCATCTTTGGTAGCTAGATTCTCCGATTTCCTTGATAGTAACCTTGTGCTTGAAGAATTGTAGATGGCACTTCCCATGATGTTTTTGATATCGTATTGAGATGTACAAGAGTGCCATTTTTGGGATTATTTATCGATGAAGTCCTATGTTGGTATGAAGGCCAGTTGGATTTGAAATTTCCTGCATCCCTTTGGCGAGCCTTGTTGATTGGTCTCCTTTGGCGATATAAATATGAGCTTTGTTGCTTTTGGGCACGCTTTTTGAAACCTTTATCCACCACATAAGCCGAGGTCTGTGGTTTTGGTAACCAAAGTTTCTTTTGACCCTCATAATAGCCTTGCTTTGCTAAGCTGTAGTGGGAGGCTATCCATCCCATGTGTTTACCTTTCGTCAATAGGCTAGGGTCATTTACCCATATTGGGTCCTTGACCTTGATTTCTTCAGCTTTGATGTAGACCTTTGAAGATTTTTGTTGACGATGATCTCGCAGTGTAGGGTATTTTGGTTGAAAGATTTTCTTTGGAGTCTGTCTTTGATTTGGAAGCATGTGGTCAGTTGATGTCGAAGCTCTGTCTTGAACTTTTTGGGGCTGGATTGAAGACTCTGATTTAAGGGTCTGCTTTTGTTGGTAGGACATTTGTGGGCTCATTTTGGCTTTGCCTTTCTCGGAAGCCGATAATCTTGGAGCAGTAGTAGGCTGGATTTCTTGAGAGCTAGTCGTGATAACCATTGTTGAAAATCCAGGCTCTTTTGCCAATGTTTTTGCCCAGTGCTTGGACAAAATCAAATGTGTATTCATTTTGGAGGAATCCACCACTAGGAATTTGTCTTTGATTACCTTTGACCGTAGTTTAAGGGTAGCTTTCGCAATCCCTAATCTTGTGAAGGCTATTCCATGTGATATAGGAACCTGTACCTGAATTTCATACAGTTTTGGCTTACCTAGAAGTAACCATAGCCCATAAGACATGACATTAGTCATGGCAGTGCAATCTATCTCTGCTGTAAAGTTGAATTTCAGTTTCTCATGCACATCCAACGAGAATTTAATCTTCTTGTTGGCTGCCAAGTAACTGATGTCTTCGTTGCTTTCAGTACTTTTCTTAGACTTTTGTGCCTTGAAGGATTTGTCATCCTCTTGTATGTTGAACTTCTTTGTCATTTGACTGGTTGTAGCATGTCCCAAGTGCTTACTATGTTCTGCTGTAGCTGCTTGTTGGTGTTCATTGTTAGTTTCTGACTGTGACGCCTTGATTCTTGATTTTAGAAGCTCTCTGTCACTATTTACTTCTTCTAGCACTTGAAGGTCATTCAATGGTGACTTTTCTTCTTGGAAATGTTTTGAAGCTTGTGTAGTAGGATGTTGAGGTTGACTCTCTTCTTCTGATCCAATGGTCGCCGTGGCCTTTGGTTTCCATTGTTCCATGGGTTTTTGTAGAGTCTCTTCTCGAAAATATTAATTCATATCCTGTGTTGCTTGTCCTTGGTAGTCAATCTTGGACTCAGTCATTTTCTGTTCTTCTGTGCATTGTATGTCTTCAGTTACATCTTCTTTTAGCTTCTCATACTCTTTGATTTGTTCAATCACCAATGAAGAGTCCATAATAGAAAATTTATTTGGTAGACTTTCAGCTTCATCCATTGACTATATTTGCATGTCTTCCACTTGTGATGTGGCACTAAGATTTTTTGTTACCTCTGCCACCTCTTCTTGCGTTGGCTCACTATCGTCAGAATCTTGGCTTCTTTTGCTCTCGAACCTTGAACTACGAGCTTCATCTTCATTACCTTGTGGATGCTCTGACTTATCCTCACTGAGGTTCTGTAAACGATCTTGAATCAGCTGATTCAATTGATCTTTTTTGAAAGCCCGATTCTCTATGATAATGTTGTTGACACCCTTGACTTCAAGCAACTGTGTCTTGAGCCTATCTTTTGTGCTCTGCGACAAGATCTGCTTCTTTTCCGGAGATCTTGTTGGGGATTCTTTCTTCCGTTCCCTTGTTGTCACTGTCTGAACTTTGCTTTTGGCTTGTTGCTTCTTCTTTTCCATGTAGAGCTTTACTGGGCAGTCCTTCACTAAATGACCAATGGCACATTGGTCGCAAATATGTTGTTATCTCAACATGTGCACCCTTTGGACGAGGTATCTCTCCATAATACTGCTGATAATGGTTTCCTGTGGTATCTAGATATAGATATGACCTCTTCTTTGCATGCATGAACCTGTAGATTACGACCAACTTAGGTGTAGCCACTGGCTTTGTCTCTTTATCCTTCATCGTCTTGTCCTTGAGAAGCTGAAAATAGCTTCCATTATTGCTTGCATACAAGATCAAATCACTATCCATGATTTCTAGCAGTTGTGATGCTAATTCTTCCATCAGTATATGGTCTTTGACGTGGGGCTTGTGCATAGCCTTAAGGCTATGTTTCCGAGTTGATTTTGGCGAGTTCTGCATAGAGGGTGAAGATTGAACCGAATCTTTGTTTTCCGTTTCCCTTGATGGTGCTTTTGGACGGGGTCCAAGTATGTGACTTACAGGTTGCCCACAATTGCTAAACTCATCCATATTTTTCACATCGGCTATTTCATAGCGCCTATCGTATTTGTCGACCACAATGACATCTTGACCTGACCTTCTACATTGGGCATTGTGAATTTTCAATGGTCTCTCCTTCGGCTCGGCATCTTCCAATGCTTCTTGAAATTCCACTTGGACTCCTGAAAAGGACACTGCTTCTTGTAAAACTGGACTTCTTAATCCCTCTCTTGAAGATATAGGGTCTCTTTGTTGAGTTTGAACTCCCACCATCCGAGAGGGTTTCATATCTGATGTTAGCATCTGTTCAATGCCTGATGATATGACTTCTTGTGCTTTGTTAAGTAGCTCTTGAGACCAAGCCAGTTCTTTTTGAAGCTGGGCTATCTTCATAGCTGGTACCTCTTGTGGTGGTGCAGTGCACGAGACTTGTGTTGTGTCTTTCCATGTTGTGCCTTGTGTTGTGCCTTGTTGTGTCATGTGGTGTGTCACTCATTTGTGTAGTGACAACCGTAGGTGTCAGTTCTTCCAATTGCGTAGTTAGAGGTAAACCCATGACAAGATGGTATACATTAACACCTTTAGACATGTAGTCTTCTCCTCTTGAGCCAAACGCTTCTGCTATAAAGTAATGATTGTTTTCTACAGGAACTTCATGCCTTGTGACAGCCCTGTAGTATCGACCGTATTCATCTCCATAGAGGGTACCAAATTTCTGTTTTCCATCTTGTGCTTTGTACAGAAAAATACTTGGAGGATATACGTAGAGTTCTGTAAGTTGATCCTTGTACAACATTTCTATCTCATTGTCGATGTATTTTCCGTGCCTCATGTAAATTGATCCCAGACAGTCTTCCATGAAATTTGGATGTGGGTCTAGTACATTCTTCGCTGTTTCAACTTCCACATATTGAGATGTCCGAGTTTCCTCTGTATCTTTCCTTGTCTTGATGTACAAATTCCGATTGACATCCTCATAGCATGGCAGTCCTTTGTAGTATCCAATCAGATAGATCCGAATTTGCTCTCTTGTAATATCTGTGGATGTACTTGAAGCTTCTTCCTGACTGGTCTGATTCCTTTGAGACGCCATTGCTTTCGTCTTGATTCCCTTGTTGTACCTGTTCAGTGATAGCTCTAATTGCTTGCCTTAATGCTAATAAAAATTATTAGCACCCTTGTGTCGGTATTTTTCGCTTGAGGTCCTTCAGCTTGTGTGGATGCCTTAATCTCTGAGTTTTCTGAATTGGGCTTTGCTTGAACTTCTTAGCTCCCTTGCTTGCCAAGACTGATACTGTCTTGTTTGGATGCTTGCTTTTCCTAGAGTTTTTTAGCAAGCCTCGATCTATTGGAAGCTCTGTGATAAGTTATGCAACTTACCACTATACTGCAACGACTGCTCCCTTTGTAGCGATTCTTGAGTCGAGCTAACCTGTGTTCACTTTAGCACACAATCTACAAAATTCTATTTAGCCGGCAAACTTCTTCACAATGAATGCAGAAATCCTTGATGTACCTTTGACGGCCACACGTTTTCCTTGAGCACCTTCCAGCGGGTGACCAATGGTTTTTCCAAAAGATTTTTATAATCTGCTAACTTAGCAGTCTTCAAAAACCGTGACCGTTTTCTCACAATTCTTTCGAACTGTCAGTTTTAGACACTCTTGACTTCCGGATGCATTTTGAGGCCTTAAACGACGTTTTTTTCAAAGTTGAACTAAACGGTTGCCGATGGCATACATTTAGTTCAAGTTCTGCTGTAAGATCTGTAGAGTCGCTCTCAGGCTACGTTTTGATATAAAAACTTTTCTGATCCGATACCGTTTGTGAAAGTTATGGCCAAAACAGTGAAATGCAGTTTAGACTGGTCAAAATGAGTCCAAATTCAATTTTGAAAAAAGATTTGGGGGATCTCTTATGACACCATGAACACTTTTGTATGGTCAAAGTTACAGTTGGACCCTAAAACTGGCCTAGAGATATGCTACGCGTAAGATGTCTATATGCTCTGAATTTAACAAAATTTTGTCCAGAGACTCCCCTTAAGTCCAGGAACACAATGGTATGCTCAGAATTTCATTTGGACCTAAAAATGGCCTTGAGACATCCTACGCGTAGGATGTCTTTTTTCTCAGAATGACTTGAAATTTTCACCCTAGCTTCTCCTTGATGTGCTGATCACAGTGGTGTGCTCATAGGTTGGTTTGGAGTCCTAAATCAAGCTGAAGACATCCTACGCGTAGGATGTCTAACTGCTCAGATTTTGTCCAAACTTGCACTGTAGCTTCCCCTTGATGTACTAAACTCACAGATATTTTTACTTTTTGATTCTGACACCTATAGGTTGGTCAAATGATCAAGAATCTATTCCAAAAGCCTGATGTCTGTTCTGATGAATTCCTAAGTCAAATCAACTCCAAATTGGACCAAATTTGACTAGGAGGCTTGCCTAAGGCTATACAACACCCTGCTATGTCCACAATTTGAATTTGGCCTCTAAATCATGCCTTAGACATCCTACGCGTAGGATGTCGAACTGCTCAGAATTGCCCCAAATTTGAACCACAGACTCTCCTTAGGGTGCTGATCACAGTGGTATGCTTAAAATTAAGTTTGGAGTGCAAAATCACACATATGACATCCTACGCGTAGGATGTCTTTTTGGCCTGTTTGACCCCAGGCTTGTCCCAGAGCTTCCCCTTGATGTCAGCAACCCAGTGGTATGCTCAGATTTTGGTTTGGATTTCAAAAGACCCCAATTTTAGATGTTCTAGTCTTTTTCAGTCAAAAGTGCTAAAGTCTGCTTAGGAACCCCTTTTCATCGCCAAATGAGATGAAAAACTCTCTCAGTCACTTAATATATCATGCAGATCATGCTCCTGCAGTCATCCTATGGTTTTTGGTCTTGGAATAATGCCTTGGTACAATTTGGGTAGGATGTCTGGCAATTTCAGTCTATCTGGCCTTATCCTGTCAAGATATAGTCAAATTTCCACTTTCCAGGTGAAAATAGGGTAAAACCTACCTTCTAAGCACACTGGTAACCTTAGATTTTCAAAAAAGTGCCTAGATCACCCTGTAGACATCTTACGCATAGGATGTCTACTGCTTATTTTTTCAGACTGAAGTGTCCCTGATGCTTCCTTATGCTCTCAGCAAGTGCAAGTATGCTTCACAATTGCAAAAACATGCAAAGATCACTCAATTTATGCCTTTTCTGAAATTTTGCGTTTTCTGACTCTGCCTTTTGGCTTTTGGTCAACAAAAATAGGGAAAAACACTCAAGTCAATATGTTACTAGGGTAAAACCTACCCTCTGAACCCACTGGTAACCTCAGTTTTCCCAAATTCCCTGCCAAAAGTGCACTGGAGACATCCTACGAGTAGGATGTCTACTGTCTTAAAATACAATTTTTTTTCTGGCAGTAGTATTCCCTATGCTCTGTAGAGCTCTCAGCAATAATCACAGAAACTTTTGGACTTCAAATCAGCTTCCAAACACAACTGACCGTCTTTCCTACTTAGCGTTTCCCACTTCTCTGATGAGCCTAACAGCAAATAAGACATGCATAAAGTACTCTAGATCAACAATCAAGATATCCTACTTACCCTACTCCTACTCATCAATGTGAGATGGTGATTTTGATGTCTTGGTTGCTTCCTGCCCTCACACGGACTCTCAAGTCAACCTACCACCACATCTATCACTCCAACTCCTACTCTCTGCACCACAACCTACTACTACCTAATACTACCTAAGACGGAAGATCCAGGCCAGACACACGCTCCCTAGCCTCCTTCTAAGACCTAGAGATTCCACCACCCTTTGATCCTATCTAAAAGAATGAATATACTCTGGCAAGCCAGAGGGACCTCTATCCTCAAGGACTAGTCTCGGTCACCTACTTAGGGCCCTCGTCCCCGGCAGTGGCACCAATGTTGGATGGGTACACCGCGACGGACGTTAGCATAGCGAGAACTCACCTAACATATAATGTCAACTAAGGACGAAGCTCGACCCGCAGGCGCGCGGAAGCAAGCAAAGGGTGTCAACCTCTACTCGACCGACTAATGACTACTTCCTACAGAGATATCAAATGTACATGCCATCGGTTCTGTGAATGTGAAAGTCTCCTATGATGCTACCGCAAGCCAAAAGCCCATTAGACGTTCTCGAAACATTACGAAACTTGAGGGATATCCTATCAACACCAATAGGCCACTCTCCCTAAGGTTCGTGACCAAAAAAACCTACTCAATACCCTCCGTGCAGAAAACGCGTAGGATGTCTGGCCGATTTTTGCAGGTCGACGTTTCCAAAAACTAAAGTGCCTAATGTGTAGCTCTACTCGCTCTGGTCGCGTGGATATGCTGAAATGCAAAAACGGACAACAGTTACTCACCGAAACTCCAAAAGTAGCTCGCGGGTGAATCTGCCAAAACACAGACGAACGCGCGTGATGTAAGCATCAACGCGTAGCTCTCCTCGGGGGCAACACACTGCTGCTCTCCGTTTGCGATTCCGACCACCGTAGCTCCTGTAGCATACACACACACTCTCTCACTCTCTCGCAGTCTCCCAACGACACAGAAGATCAGATTTATTAGAAGTCTCTTTACAAAGCTTTAGGTTTTGGCTTATATACTAAGCTTTAAGAAAACCTAATGTCCGACCAAAATGACCTTATTTGTCCCTAGGCTTCTATAGAGCTTAATTACAACACTGTGAGCTGGCTTTGCTCATCCAACAAGCATCTGTGGCCTCAATACAATTGATGACTTAAAATATGAAGTTTCCGTAAACATTACAAAAGTGGGCGTAATGGCTCAAAATGATAATAACGGGATATTTGATGATGTCCATGAGCTTGTATCTTCACATTACAACATCCATCTTCGTCTTCATCACTTCATTAGCATCTTTATTTGGAATCTCTAGAGAATCTTTGAGGGATCTTTATGGAATCTTTGTGGAAGCGTTGTTGAAAGGTTGACCTTTCAACATGGTCAATCTATGATAATATTTTTGCAGCAATGGTCGACATTGAATATGCATCTCTCACCAAGAAAGAGTGCATTTTGGTGCAACTTGAAGGCTTATGATAGGATTATGTGGTCATTCATAGAAGATGTCATGAAATCGCTAGACTTTGGGTCTCGACTTTGTCAACTGGTTCATACTCTAGGACCTGGTAGTCACTTTTAGCTTCTATTTAATGATAGGATTGTGGGATATTTCGAAGTTAAAAGATTGATTAGACAAGGATGCATGTTCATCCCCTTGTTGTTTGGCCTCGATTCGTATCCTCTAGCTACTATGCTCGAAGCTTGTGCTGCAAGAGGGGAGATCCAAGGGTTGGCCTTGCCCGATAACAACCAGCTCTTGGCAAATTTATACATGGACGACTCACTCCTATTCTTAAAAGGTTGTCCAAAAGGCTCCGGAGATCGTGAAAACATTTAGCGTTGCCTCAGGATCAAAGTGCAACACTGAAAAATCAAGGCTGATTTCTTTGTCGGAGAATGATTCATTCGACTCGACATCTTTTTGGACCGGAGAGATTGTCTCCAAAGGTAAGATTTCTCCTCATCTTGGAAATAAGGCATAGGCAAAAATTCCAATGGGTCTAAGAAAAGGTCACGAGAAAAATGAGAAGGTGGGAGCATGTTTTGCTGTTCTTCCCAGCCGGGATAAAGGCAACTCCTTTATGATCCCATACATTGCCTTCACTAGCCCACTCCTCAAAATAGCCAAACATAATTGGAAAGAGTTCTTGAAACTGGTAAAAAGGTTTTCAAAAAAATGTAACACCAAAGCCTCGACACCTTGATAGTGGGAAAAATGGGATGGAATCACTAGACCAATGGAACAAGGTGGGGCAGGGATCCTCAGCCCTGCCATTTAGAAGTCAAGGATTATTATTTACCCTTGTGTGCCTATATAAGTGACCCCTTGGTCCCCATTTGGAGGATCAAAAGATCAATACCTAGTAGTTAGTACCTAATAACATCCTAGTATTTTCCCCTTAATACCCATCAATGCTGCTATTAGCAACACCTCCATCATCATCAGTGTTTTCAACACATATAATCAACATTTTTATCCCAAGGCATCATATCAACTCTATTATTTTGTAGATGTTTAGCATGAGCATCAGATCTAGCCTAGCATTTTGGCACAAAGTACAGATGAAGTATTAGCATGAAGTATTTGACATTGGCATTCAAAATTTAGCCATTGTATCAGCATTGTGCAAGTAATCTAAAGCAAGTACTTGCTCTATAAATAGAGCATGGGGGGCCTTAAGGGTGGTTAGGACCCGACATGTAGTGTCATCTCTCTCTCTCTCTCTCTCTCTCTCTCTCTCTCTATGCGTCTCTCTCTCATTGTGTTCAATTTAATTGATTTCTCTCAACAAGTGAAGGAAAGTAACCTTGTGTTTGTGCGAAGTACTAGATCTTAGCTAACCCTTCCGCTGCACCTGACACCCTCTGTCTTGTGTTCTCATGTTGCCCGTGTTTGAAAATCTCTTTTGCTGCACACTTTGATAGAAGTAGGGTTATTTTGGGATCGAATCAAAGAATAATATTTTGTGGAAAGTAGCATGGGTGCTCTCACACAAGAACCATGATAGCCTTAGGTGGTAATTCACGTGTACAAACATCCACATATTATCTCCAATCAAGGGAATGGTCAATACCTTAAGACACCTATCATAGGGGTGTTTGACATTGAATGGCATGTAGATAGCCTTAGGTGGTACTTCACCTGTACAAACATCCACATATTATCTCCAATCAAGGGAATGGTCAATAGCTTAAGGCACCTATCATAGGGGTGTTTGACATTGAAATGGCATGTAGGGAGGCCGTGAAAATTTACAATTATATCTTGGGATGTAAACAAGAAGAAAACACTCTATTCCTATGCTTATACTCTTGCCATCCCAAGATGTCGGTGGATGCCTTGAGCAAGGGACAAAAACATGAAAAGGGCAAATGGTGTGGGGTTGGCTAAGCAACAAGAGGAATCAATTCACACTGTCAAGGGGATTCCCTCAAACATGAGGCTCCACAAAAGAGTGATAATGCTTATTAAGGATAATAAAGAAGCAAATTCCACTCATCAACAAGATTTGCATGGGGGGCTTGATTTCATAATATCTGGTTTCAAATTACTCAGATGCAATGAGCCACATTGCATTTCAAAATTGGACAAGGGTATGTGATGTGACGACAGAAAGAGGAAATAATAAGAAGTTAGGATTTAACTATGGACATGTGCGGGGCTCTTTCAATAGCATGGTTAAAATCTTGAAGATACCTCAACACACTGAATTGAATTAGCATAAGCTCTTTTGAGCTCCTAAACATGATAATTGGGAAACACTCTCATTCTTTATTTAAGTACCTTCTTGGTGCATAACATATCATGGGTAGCCTAACAAGTCTAAAGCATTTATATAAAGGATCTCAAATTGGTGACTTTCATTTCTAGAACATTGTTTGCAAAAACATTGTTGCTTGATGATAGTTGTGTCCTCGAGCTAGTGAAGAAGTGATTTGATGTGGTGGCTTTGTCCTTCAACGAGCTCTTTTGATGATGATGGATTTTGCTCCTTTTTGCTTGAAACTTGATGGTGATGTGGGGTTAATGTAGGGCTATTTTGTAAGAGAAAACAGGGGCTTTTTTTTTTTTGAATATAGTGAGTTGAGAGAAGGTAATTATGATGTCTGAGGTGGTCACGTTTCAAAATGTATATAATATCACGTGAGTTAACCATAGAGTATTCTTAATTATCCAAAATTTTTACTTTTACATATACATTAGAGGGGGGTGGGGTTTTTTCAAATAATCTTGTAGTGTCAATGTAGTATGTATATTGAGGTATTATTAATAACCTCTTGAATGCAAGTGAAATAGGGAGCCTTTGATAAGTGACTACCCCAAGTTATGGTGATGATTTACACTAATCATCGGGCAAACTTATGCATTGAACAAAGTGAAATCGATTAAGGTAAACATGAATCTTTCAAGAAGTGATAAGTGAAAGATTGAATGCTCTCGCTATGAGCAACAATTTTGCATTTTTAAAGAAACACTGCCTAGGACGCATCCAAACAGGGTATTGACATGAGAGAGGGTATGAACGGCAAAGAGACCATACCATGATAGGGAGGATGAATAAAAAGGGGATGGTAGCCATAGTGATGGCGAACGAAGGACTCATAGAGAGCATGATGATGGACGTGAAGACTGAGCAAGGCTATCCAAGCAAGCTCTAGACTATGTTTTTCATATGAATTAAGAGGGTGGGCATCTCATTTCCAATTACATTTACTTTTGCTAAATATATAATCAATGCATTTAGTCACTTGGGTGTAGTACATGAGTGGATGAAGGAAACACCATGATAGAGAGGATGAATATAGAAGGGATCATAGCCACAAAGATGGTGATCAAAGGACTCACAGAGAGTATGATGATCATGCACATACATACAATGGATATATTGGTAGTGATGACAATGATGATTCTCTTTACTCGAGCAGGAGCAACATAGGAGAAGTGTTCAAGGAGAAACTAGGAGCATCTCCTTGAGCTCAAGTGAAAGCAGCACGTGGAAGCAGGAGATTGATGTGAGACAATGTATGGAAGATGAAGAGAACATGATAGAGACGATGAACATAGAAGGGATCGTAGTCACATGAATGGTAATCGAAGGATTCATAGAGAGAATCATGAGCAAAAAAATAATTTAATGGATATGCTGGTAGATTTGATAATGATGAACATGAAGGCTAGAGCAAGGGTTGGAGGAGCAAGCTCTAGGATATATTTGTTCCAAGTCATATTCCAGGTCAACCAAGTGATCCTAGAAGTGGTTTTGGAGCGATACAGAACAAACCATACTTGCTATGCTTGGTGATCAGAAAGACAATTATTTTCTTGGAATCAAAAGGAAGCTACAAGATGGAAGTATGAAGTGCTCATTACCTAGAAATCTTAAACCAATGAATGAACTAAATGGATCAAACCATACCTGCTATGCTTGGTGATCAGAAAGTCGATTAGGTTCTTGGAATCAAAAGGAAGCCAAAAGATGAAAGTGTGAAGCCTTCATTACCTAGAAAGCTCAAACCAATGAATGAATTGAATGGCTCAAAGAATGTCAAAGAAATCATGTATGTTTTTGAACCACACTCAACAAATGAAGGTTTTTAAGTCCAAATGATGCCCTTCATGTGGTTATAGGTATGGGTCATTTGGGAGTGCACTTGAAGACAACTATAATCGATTTTTAAAGCTGGAGGCAAAAACATGAAACTGGGGGATGATTCATCGGCCGGTCATTGTGTAGCTAGGTGTGTGGGCTGCCTATGTAAGACAAAAAAATGAACAAGATCCTATCTCAAGGATTGGGTCAATGGTGGCCCTTGTGCAGGGATAACGAGGTGTTATATACATAGTAAGAATGACAATGCGTGTAAGGAAAAAGCAAAGTGACATCTTTCGAGGAGGATGTGTGGTTCTATGCTGAGTGAAAAGAGACAATTGAGGTATGCATTGGTGTATTCAAAAGTGTGAGAAACTAGATAGTAGCATGTACGAATTAGGGTATCCATGAAGAGACAATCAAGGCAACATCAAGACTTGATGCCAGTGAGTACAAGAAGTTCATGAACATGCAAGAGTTGGTTGCATTGGGTAGTATGATTGATAGATTGCTAATTGTTGCTTGCGCTATTATAAGCTATGATAATATTGTCACCCAGTAAAAGTGATGGTAAATGTAGAATCAAATCATGTCAAATAAGAAACAATGAACAAGAACAACACAACAATAGATAATGAAAGTACCTATGTATGTTGGGAACCATGAAGGTATTTCATGCTCATTGACCAATTGTTGTTGACAAATAAAGAGAATGTAAACTCTAGTCATGAGACTTTGTAAGAATGAAGGTACTGTTGAACCATTTTATGCGTTAGGAAGAGAACCTGATCTTAAGAGGGCCCCTTTATTTGGTAGTTTAAGGGAGTCAAACCTATAGTATTCATCAAAGGACAACTTTTGAAATGACATTGAACCTGGAAATGAGATGGATGTACACCTAAATTAGAGGAAAGCTAAGGACATTGGGGATTGCCAAAATTCGGGTCAATCCAAGGAAAGGTATTTACAAAGGGTAGAGAGGCGCTCTTGCTTGAGTAGATCTTAGAAGAAGGATAAGAGCAAGGGCCAAAATCAGATTGAGGATGGTATAAGGAGCAGACGAAGACGCATATCAGAACATAGGAAGTCAAAAAAGAAGCCTAAGCCAAACATTGTTGATGAAATCGATGATAATGATGAATGGGATGTAGACATGGATCATTACAGTAAGCATCGGAGCAGCTACATGAAGTCAGCTTTGAAGGACAAATCTGGACACCATGAGGAGTCCACTGATTTGAAAATAGATGTTCTAGTATTCAAAGGAGGTAAAACGTGCGATCTTGACAAGCATTTGAGCATTATTCTGAGTTGAAGGATATTGACAAAAATGAGTGGGGGGAATACTTCCCACAAACCTTGAAGGATGCAACACAAAAATGGTACTACCATTATCCCAAGCTCAGAACCTATATCAAGTTGATCAAAGTCTTTTGATGAAAATATTCAAATATTAAGGGTGATGAGGAAATTCTCTATGAGCTAGAAAAAATCAAGCAAAAGTCTTTCAATTCAAAGCTATGTGAAGAAGATCAAAGAACTGGCAAGACAACTGCATGAACCTCCATGAAAAAAAAGAATGCAAACCTAGTTTCTTTTTTTTGTCCAAATGGCACCTCATGGGTTGCTTTGATATCCCACTTTTCCTTTCTTAATTGTGGTGAACTTTGTCATTGGCTTGTACTGCTTTAATTGTATCTCTTCTTTTGTAGACACTAATGTTTTGGGATTTCCTAGGGCACTTGTTAATCATACCCTTGAACAATCATGGCTGCTCAAGAACTACTCTTAGATCCTGCACAAGAAGAACTTCTAGCAACACTATCTATTTCATCTCCGTCCATCTCAATGCTTCCTTTAGAACACTTATCTGATTTTTGATGGTTGGTTTTAAAACTACCTTCTCGCTTGGGTGAACTTCCTTTCTTGAACGGGTAATTGATTTATACTTTTGAATCAAACTTTTTCTCCTTCTTTGTCCATTTCATCTTCCACTGTAGTCGTTATCTTAATGGACACCATGTTTGTATATGGTATTTCTCGTTTTTTAGCTTTCTTTTCATCATACTCCATATCCTCTCTTATACTTACTATGCTAATGGTCATCATCCAAAAAAAAAGAGCAATGATTTGGTCTACGTGGGTAGAAATTGGGTCGGCTGGCACCTCGAACATATCATCCTTGGCCTCCAAATTGGACTCCTTGATTTGAAGAACTCACATAATTTTGTTAAGCCTCCTTCTGTTGCGATTGTTGTGGAGCTTGAATCACATTTCTTCTTTGGAGTCACTATCTATTGATTTTTCCTTAGATTTCTTTAACTAAGGTATACCCAAAGATCTTTTGCCACCTACATTGCCAACATGACCCTCTCCAATGATACCATTTCCATGTCAATAGTTGCTAGTGCGGTGCAAAGGCTCTTTTGAAATCCTTGAAGTTAGTAGGAATTGTGAATTTCATCTAGCTGATAGTGATGCTCGCACTCTCTAGAGTAACAATTGGAACTTGGCCGTGTAATTTTCCGCATAAGATCATCTCTTGTATAGACGTAAGCACTTCAAAATCTGCGGGGTTGTCTTCTTCGTAGGGAATCATTTAAAGAATGTTGCAACAATCTCCAAAATTGTTTTGAAATAATCTAATAGGTATTTAGCTAACCACTTTGAAGTAATCTACTAGTGTAAGGTCCCCACCCTGTTACCATAACCTTTTGGCAAATGGAGGGTACCTAACAGGTCGCTAGGCCCTAATCCCTTGAGAAAAGAAAGTCAAGAAAGAATTTATTTTCAATGGACGGCCTCTCCTCACCAAGTAACTTGAGTCCAAACCATTGAAGAGGGCTCCTAGCTCTGTCTTGCAGAAGAGCATGAACTAACACAATAATTTTATACGTCCCTGATTCTCACCTTCCAAAAGAGAAAAATTCTAAATATCTTTTTTTCCATGGATTTTAGGGGCACGCATATTTGGAAATCCTCAACTCTTGGCACAATGAGTCTCTAATTTCTCTCCTGATAACAAGAGGGAGTGGAGAGTTTCTCAACTAATCAAGACCACCCATCCTTGACTAGCAGCCTAAGACAATCGCCACTTTCCACCCCTGTGCTCACGTTTTGCTTGTGTTCTAATTACTACCAGATGATTGTTCATACACACAATTCTTTTTTAAGGTTCCCATCACAAGTTCGTTAAGACAACCCTTCAAACATTATCAAATCGGCACCTAGATAATCTTTTCTTCCGTAGGATGTTTACTTCATCCATTGTCATTGGCTACCCATATAACCAATAGTGGAAAATATCTTCTAGAGTAACTCTCCGGTATGCCACTTTATATGTTTATTGAAATAAACCAAGTTGTCTTATAGAAATGAATCAACTCGTGCGTTGAAATACGAGCTACCAGCTCCTTCTGATCAAAAGGGAGTTCTGACTAAATCAATATTGGAATAAAATGAAATACAGTTGAGAGAGTTCTTCCTGACTATTTTTGGATGAAAGTGATAAAAAAGAGAAAATTTCATTTTTGAAAAGCTTACATCAATATATTCATCATTAGCTCATTAGAGGTGAAAAAGTTGCTAAAATTAGAAACTTTCTATATATGACCAAAATGGCATGATATTTTTCCTTTATATGGGAATCCCCTCTCCAAGGATGGGAGAGACCTTACATTCTCCGCAACTTGAAGAATTGAGATATCCTTATCCCAAAGGTAAGTTCAGATGATCTTTAAGGAGAGATATTTTGTCTTTGCACATTGCATCTTCTTCAGGGAAATCTTTCCATTTGACAAGGTGTTCGATGATGCTTTTATTCCTAAGTTTTCTCTCCCGAGTTTCTAGGATATAGTCAGATTGAAGTTCAAGGACTCCTTGGGTTGGAGCAACTATTTGTTCGGCATCCAAAAGTTGATCGGGGTCAGGAACATAAGGTTTTAGTAGACTAACATGGAAGACATCATGAATTCTGAGGTTTGAAGGTAGCTTTAACTTGTAAGCTTGATCACTTATCACTTTGACAATCTCATAGGTTCCACAATATCTTGGGCTGAGCTTCTTGTATTTTCCCAAGGATAGGTTGCTTTTCTTGGGCTTGACTCTAGGGAATACCTTGTCTCCTTTTAAAGATTTGATATGATCTCCTCTTATCTACATAATCCTTTTGTCTGTCTTGAGTAGCTTGAATATCCTTACAAATCGCCTTGGTATGAGCTTCCATGTCTTTGAGCATTTTCGTTGAGGCTTCTACCTTCATAGTAGGATCTGAGAAATTTACTGAGCCAAACATTCTTGACCATAAAGAGCCTTAAATAGTGACATGCCTATACTTCTATCGTTAGAGGCATTATAGGAATATTCAACCAAAGGTAGATATTGGATTCATTTCTTTGGTTCCTATGAACAATATTCTTTAAGAATGTCCTCAATCACTTGGTTTACTCTTTCAGTCTGACCATCTGTCTGAGGATGATATGCTGTGCTAAAACACAGTTGTGTCCCAATGGCTTGAAAGACTGAACTTCAAAACTTTGAGGTAAATTTCACATCCATGTCGCTAACAATTCTCTTAGGTAGACCATGAAGTCTAAATATTTTCTT
Source organism: Adiantum capillus-veneris (assembly GCF_014529385.1). Classification (NCBI taxonomy): domain Eukaryota; kingdom Viridiplantae; phylum Streptophyta; class Polypodiopsida; order Polypodiales; family Pteridaceae; genus Adiantum; species Adiantum capillus-veneris. The sequence goes on from NC_140932.1 coordinate 50,558,669, forward strand.
CATGAATATTCTCTACTAATATCAAATGCAGTGAAGGTAGTTTTCATAGGCATCAAGTGAGCTACCTTAGTGAGCATGTAAAAAAAAAAAACAACACCAAATCATAGCCTCCAATAGTGGTTGAACCAGCAACAATATACATACTGATACATTCCATTTGATTTGAGGTATATCAAGGGGTAAAATTTATCCAGGTAGTTTGATTCTTTCAGCTTCAATCCGTTGGAAGGAGAGAAATCGCTTCAAAATCTCTACAATTATATGTAGGCAAAGGGGTTTGACCTTTTCCGTTGCGCCAACGCATTTACTTAGCGGCCTAGAAACGAGTCATTAACTGGTATTTAAGCAATCCTGTACGGAGCCCCCTTTTTGTATAGACTTGATTAGTTTGCTACATTGATTCTCCCCTAGTGTCCCAATTTTTTGGAAAAGTGAAAATGCATCATATTTTCTTTTGAGAGGATACACCCACACCTTACATGAGACATCATCAATAAAAGTGACAAAGTAATAAGCTCAATGATAGATAAGGTACTATGAACAAGTGATAAAGGCTTATTCGTATCTACGTTCTCCCTCTTATCAAGTGATCGTATTGGGGACTTTTGAGCACGCACCAGTGTTCAGAAAGGTTTTCCAAGCTACAGAAGCAGAGGGTAGTGCAAAAATCTCAAGAATTTACATTGATAGGGGAGGATCTTTTGACTTATGGATGGATGAAGTGCGGCAAAGGGTTCTTTACAAAGAAGAAATTGGTATGGTGCTGCAACAATGTTATAAGGAAAGTGGATATCAGGTTAAGGACCAGGTTTTGTTTGGAATTTTGAGGAAAGTGGGAATCAAGGTAAGGACTAGGCAGAGTTTTGGTGGCCTTCAATAGTACGTTGGAGAGGGGGAATGGGAACACACCCGACACACAACCTGACTGCCTCCCTAGAGCTCATGATATCCACAACACCCCTAACCTCTCTCAAATAAAACCTTCAAATCGACAAATTTGCACTAATGGAACAATCCTTGCATACAAAACAATACTCTCCTGCTCCCAAAACCACCATTCAACCCAAATGCACCCAACGACTCAACTCACCTCATTCGACTCACACAACACTCAAATTCTACCCTCTTTGCATCACACAACAATCCGCGGGCACGCACCTCCGCAGGCACCAACATGCACACAAAGAGCAAGAGAAGGGAAGGGGAGAAACGACACCAAGAAGTGGGACAACGGCTTAGTATTACTTAGCAGAGAGATAATACAACAATCCAAAAGCTCAAATGAAAAGCTTCAACATAAAAAAATCCACACCGGGTGCCTACAAGCCTTCACCGTGCAAAAAAGCCCCAAAAGTGGGCCATTCTTGGATATTAATAAGAGAACTCACCCTTATTTAGTAAATTGGGGAGCATCGGACATTTGTCCCCTTGATGATTAGAAGGTTTGCATCGGATTTATTTCATTTTGAGAACTTTGAATCTTCACTTGTTCTCTCTCAAGTGCTCTATTAAAGGGGGTCCACTAGCAATGTCGCTAGTGCCTCTCTTGTATTTTATTTTTTAATTTTTATTCAATTTTTCTTTGTTTCTTTTTTCCACCTTGGGAACCCTTCTTTGAACTGCCACCTTGTTTGGCTATTTGGTTCACCCTTTTGACCGCCTTGAAGTTGCCTTTGACCAGCCCTTTGGCCCACCTTCGACTTCCCTCCAATGCCTCCTCTTACCCTGCCCATGAACACTTGGGAACGGCCCCTTGAGCACTAGCAATGTCGCTAGTGGGGGCTCCCCTTTACACTTTAAGAACTTGGCCCATGGTGAGCGCAAGACCGAACCCGTATGGGATGCCATGTCAACAATAGGATCTGTCATCGAGCCATCACTTTGCCACCACCGGCTGCTCAAAGCTGCCACACAATGGCGCTCGCGCTTTGCGCAACCAAAACCTTCGCCAGGGTAGCCCCGCGTAGAGGCGCCATAGCCACACGGAGCAAGAGAGCTCTCTCTACCTCGTCGATACCCCAATTGGGCAATGTTATGGGATATATACACCCCCATGAAGGTCACACCATTCCTGATGGGTTTAGTGGCTGCCACGTGTTGCCTCGTGAGAAATTTCCCTTAATCCCTTAAAAATTTCCATAGGAAGCCTCTAAGAACTTTGCCCTGCATCCTCTCTGAATTATATGCCATCCTCTGTCCACCAACCCAATATGATTGAGCCTTAATGCCCTAGTAAAAATTCTCCTTGCCGACTTTGAAACTCTAGAGCCTTGCCATCTTTTGACCTTAGCAGGCCCGCCAACCGAGGCCGCCAAAGCCACAAAAATCAATGTGGTACCGCAACGTCGACAATGAATGTCGTCTTCGTCTTGGAATAAATCTCTGATCTGGGCTCCGTTTAACATGTTGTCTCCTCCTGCCAGCTCCATATGCTGCATACCATACCTTTAAACCTTGTCAAGCTCCAAAAACCTCAAGATGGCACGCTCTTCCAAGAAGTTAAACTGGCACCAAGCCTAGCCCCTGACAAAACTTTGAATCCTCATATCTTGATATCTGTGACTTAGATTGCCGATCTGAATAGACCGACAGGCTCCATAATTCTGGCACTATGCATCTATGTGCTAAAATTGGATCAGATTACTTGGCACTACTTGCCCTGCCTGTCTCAAGATCTGCAATGTGCACTACACCTTCAAATATCTTGGGCTCTGTAGCTCCGTTTGGCAAGCCGTCTAGACCAATTTATTCAACACGTCAAGCTCTACATTTCCAGGTAAAAATATTGCACCTTGAACCTCTTTCATTTGCCACCCAAATTAGCCCTTTTTGGAGAACTTGTGGCCTATAAAACCTCATCAGACATACACAATAGCTGCTACCTAAGTTCTACGATCTTTGTAGCTACCCCACTCACCCACTGCTCTGCTTCCGTATACATTGCTTCTCCTGGACTTATTACCTGCTCTCAAAGTAAACACGCTTGTAGATTCTTCCCGCCCTTTGTAACAATACTGCTCCAACTGTAGCAATATAGAAGTCATCCTCTTGGTTGGGAGGGCATATCGTAGGTAGATGACATAGAATACCCTTCACTTTGTCAAAAAATTCTTGAGCTTCATCATCCCATTGAAATCCATGTACATGCCGAGTCCTCTTTTGAAGAGGATACACACACTGGGACAACATCCAAAAGAACCGTGACATATATTTTAACTTATGCTCGAAAGATGCCAACCCCGTCGCTCTATTGGGAGGCTCCATTAGAACCAAAGCCTTTACTTTCTCTAGATTTGCTTCTATACCATTTTGTGAGACCACATGGCCCTACAACCGAGCCCACGGTTGTGCCAATTTACATTTCTTTGGGTTCAATTGCCCTCCTTCCTTGTCTAGCCTTTGGAAACACAACTTCAATTTGGATAGGTGTTCCGCCTTAGAACTATAACAAACAATATCATCCATGAAAACTCTGACGACCTTACCCAAGTATGGCCCGAACACTTAGTTCATCCACTCTTGAAATGTTGTGTATGCATTCACGAGTCCAAAAGGCATCCAGCGGTAAGCAAAGCATCCCCTTGGAGAGATGAGTGTGGTTTTTAGTTGATCCTCCAAAGCAATACCAATCTGGAAATGACCTTAAAAGCCATCCATAATAGAATAGCGCTCATGTTCTGCAACCTGGTTCAAAATCTCGTCTTCAAATGGCAAGGGGTAGTGGTTTCGCTTGGTAGCAGCATTCAAGGGCTTATAGTCTACACATACCCGCCATTTCCTGTTCTTTTGTGTAATAACAATAGGTGAAACCAACTCAGATTCTTTCACTGGGGATAGATAATACCTGCCTTGATCTCTTGCCATAAAGCCTCCTTTTGAAGATCTCCTAACCTTCGTAGCTTCTGTGATTTTGACCTGTACCCATCTTTGAGTAGAATTCGATGTTCCACTCCTTTGGATTCTCTCAAATCTTTATATTCTATCACAAAAAAATTGGGATAGGATGCACATAGTTCCATATAACCTTCCTTCTCCTTCTTGGTTAGATCTGCATCTAGCATATCTCCCACCTCTTTAACCTTTAGACTACAAACTGGAGCTTGCATACCTTCACTTGATCTAGTGGAGTCTATGGTGACCCTGAACAAATCTGTACCCAACTTCAATAAGTCTTCATCACTCTCTTCCTCTTCAACATTGGTGGACCCTTCATCATAATTTGACTCAGTTTCATACTCATAGATGGTGCTAGAATCTCTTTTATCACCCTCTACCTCCGAATGAAAGTGATTCTACCTGGTCTTTAGGTCAAGCACAATCTACCCTCCATTCTCTCAATCCGGCAAGGTAAATACCCCCCTTCTCCCAATCTTGTTTGGCCCCAATTGCCAGCAACCATGACCTCCCCAATAAAACTAGGTAAGCAGTTCCACCTGCTTTCATGACAAACAAATCAATGAGGCATTCGATTCCCATGACTTTTACCTTCACATCTTGGGCCACTCCCAAATATCGAGCTTTGGTGAGGTTGGCCATCCGTATTTGCAAATTTGTCATGACTACTGCTTTAATACTGATATCCCTCATAACTGACTTGGTAATCACATAGACCTAGGCACCACCATCAATATACGCTTGCACATGTTTCTTCTTCTCAAACAAAACCTCCACCACTAGAAGCACATTGGTTGGACTCCCCACCCTCAAGACTAGACTCTGTACAACATGCACATCACCTCTTTCTCGAGGAAGCCTCGTGCTAACATTGGTTGACCATTGTCTCCTCAACTTGGGTTAAATGCAGGCAGCTGCCAGTCAAAAGTGATATTAGCTTTTTGATATTGAACATCCCTTACCAGGTCATACTCAGGATTACCATGCCCCAATTGAAAGTCTGTTTGTGTAATTTTTCACCTCCGTCTTCTCTTGCTTGACTCTGGCTGCTTCAACCTTTGTTCACCTTCTCTTCACCTTTCCTTGCCCTGGGTTCTTGTTTTATCTCGATCTCTTTCACCTCTAGCTCTTTTGTTGGCTATAATATTGACCTCCTGCTTGTCAACACCAATAATGTTAACCCTTTGATCATTGACTTGTGCTTGCCTCCTTCCTTGACCAAACAAAGGATACATGCCGCTCCTTTCCCTCGGGGATGAGGGAAATCTAGATAGTGGCCTTCTCCACAATTATAGCACCTGCTAAGAAGTTGCGCGGCCCTGCCTCTTCCTGCCCTCTGCTGACCTCTATCCATAACACTTAAGCGCAACTGTTGCATTTGCTCAATTAAATCTTTAACAATACGTACCCATTGTTGAGGAATTTCTACTACCCTTTGATTCGTTTGGTTCTCCACTTGAACTTCTTCTCTTGGACTTGGAGTAAAATTGGGCACCATTGCCTCGTATCCAAGTGCATCTTGTTTGATCTTGTTTTTAATTTTTTGGCTCTTTTCCCGTGCAATAGAGACCGCCATGTTGTAATTCTTTGGGATCCCATAATCTCTCCCTAGAACTCAGGGTATCCACAACATCTCTAACCTCTCAAATAATACCTTCAAATCGACCAATTTTCACTAATGGAACATTCGTTCCACACAAAACAATACTCTCCTGCTATTCAAAACCACCATTCAACCCGACTGCACCCCAATGACTCAACTCACCTATTCCAACTCACACAACACTCCAATTCTGCTTTCTTTGCACCACACAACAATCTATGGGCACGCACAACAGCAGGCACCAACATGCACACAAAGAGCAAGAGAAAAAGAAAGGTAAAGGGGAGAAGCGACACCAAGAAGTGGGGCAACGGCTTAGTATTACTTAGCAGAGAGATAATAAAACCATCCAAAAGCTCAATGGAAAGCTTCAACACAAAAAAATCTACATCGGGTGCCTACAAGCCTTCACCGTGCAAAAAAGCCCAAAAAAAGAGCCATTCTTGGATCTTTATAGGAGAAATCACCCTTATTTAGTAAATTGGGGAGCACCGAATATTTGTCCCCTTCCTGATTAGAAGGTTGGCATGGGATTTCTTTCCTTTTGGGAACTCCAATTCTGCCCTCTTTGCACCACACAACGATCCATGGGCACGCACCTCCGTAGGCACCAACATGTACACAAAGAGCAAGTAAAAAGGAAGGTGAAGGGGAGAAACGACACCAAGAAGTGGGGCAACAACTTAGTATTGCTTAGCAGAGAGATAATACAACCATCCAAAAGCTCAAAATGGAAATCTTGAACTCAAAAATCTGCACATCGAGTGCCTGCAAGTCTTCACCGTGCAAAAAATTCCCCGAAAAGGGGCCATTCTTGGATATTTATAGGAGAACTCACCCTTATTTAGTAAATTGGGGAGCAACGGACATTTATCCCCTTGCTAATTAGAAGGTTTGCATCGGATTTATTTCCTTTTGAGAACTTGGAGTCTTCACCTATTCTCTCTCAAGTGCTCTCTTAAAGGGCATTTTATTTTTTAAATTTTAATTATATTTTCTCTCTTTCTTTTTTCCACCTTGGGAACCCTCCTTTTGAATTCCACCTTGTCCGGCTATTTGGTTCACCCTTGTGACCGCCTTGGAGTTGCCTTTGACCCCCCCCTTTAGCCCACCTTCGACCTTCCTCCACAAGGTGCCTCCTCTTACTCTACCCATGAACACTTGGGAACAACCCCCTAAGCAGCACTAGCAATGTTGCTAGTTGGGGATCCCCTTTACACTTCAAAAACATGGCCCATGGTGGGCACATGACCAATCCCGTATGGGATACCACGCCAATAGTGGGATCCGCCGCCCAATCATCGCTTTGCCATCACCGGCCGCTCAAAGATGTTGGTGCTCTTGCTTTGCACAACCAAAACCGCCGCCAAGACAGCCGCACGCAGAGGCGCCATAGCCATATGGAGAAAGAGAGCTGTTTCTACCTTGTTATTAGAGGATTGATTGAACTGGCATCCACCTGGCCGAACACGTAGCCAGACACCACATTTGTACTCTTATTATTTTGTCGAGCTAGTGTAGTGATACTCTGTGTAAATCTTGATTCCAAAGTAGCACGTCAATTCCCTGAGCTGTAAAGATATCATGATAATTGTAAAGGTCCGTGTGAGCCGGCCACTGGCCATTTAGAATGCCCTAGGTATAAAGTTTAATAACTTTAATGTGAGAGGAGACTTATATTTAAAGAGGAGAAAGAGCTCTACTGTACGTATGCTTAAGCTACGAAGATGCTCCAACTTGCTATCAACTTTCCTAAGGATTGGGTAATCAATTTTCAATTCCTGAAACTTGCATTGTGTTCCTCTCTCTTTTCTCTTTTATTTAAATGTAAGCATTGTCGCTTTTGTTGAGGTTTGCAACTACACATTTGTGAGCCGTAATTAAAAATTTGAGTGCTTAAATCACCGTTCTCTGACATTTTGACCATAAGAGAGTGTTCTTAGACCATAGGTGACATTTCTAGATAGTTATGTTGCAGTTTTTAGGATCTTTTTCATGATGGGTCATGTTTTGGTACCTTCTCGGATTGCGACCAGAGTCGGTAGGATAGTTCCTAGGTATCCTATACCTCCTCCTAAAGTTTTGTTGCATTTTGAGTTTGTTCGAGTACCGAAATGGTGTGATGACCTAGAGCTGTAAGAAAGAACATAGACAAATTTCCCTTATCATTGAGTGTTGGTTTGCTTGTTGAGTTGATGCGTTTGCTTGTTGAGTTGGTGCATTTGCTTGTTAAGGTTCACTTCTTGAGATTGATGATCTCAAAGAGTCTCCGTGCTCCATCTGAGTCACTTCCTGAGTATTGACATTATGTTAGTGTCCGATATTTATGCTATAGACGTCCATCGCGGCGACTTGCTAGGGATATGATCCTTAGATGGTGAGTAACCTAGAGCGTATTTAGAGCGTTCTTTTTTGTAGATTTGTCTTCCATTCCATTTACATCTTATCAGTGAAGAAGCTAGACATGGGTTTAACGCTTGGTAGAGTCTAGAAGTAGAGGACTTACTAGATCTATTCTCAAGAGGTAAAGAGGGTTGTGAGTGAGATAGCCAAAAGCGTTTCATTCTCCAATTTTCTCATTACTTTCAGAGTGCTGTTCCGTTTTTCGTTCTGACTTTATTTTGTACAATTTTGTTTGGTTTTGTTTCATGTTTCATTTCAGTACTTAGGAGAAGGTTAAATAACAATACCACCATCAAATTTGGACTAAAAGATTGAGAAAAAAGGATGAAAATCATATTTTGACTGAAAAGACCATAAACTTTGAAATTTTGAAATTTTGATGGTAGAGAGTTGAAAAGTGATCCAAATTCAAAAATTTGTGGATCAAAAGCATTAGCAAACTCTCTAAAAGCAACTTAAAAAGTTTGGCCAGATTTTGTGGAGGAACATGGATCACGATCTATGTGCCCCAGAGACCAATTTTGTAGAAAAGTGACCAGTGAGATTGTGCAATAGTGGGACATTGCTCTCATCAAGTTTTCTTGAAAGAAAACTCAAAAAATCACATTGAATTGATTGTTAGGAAAAAAACAACAAAATAGGCATTTCAGACACAAAATTTGAATTTTTTTTCAACTTTTTGGGATCCAAATTAAGAAAGGGGTGAGATTTAGCTTCTATAGGGAATAGAGAACCAACATAATAAAATTCATGAAAAAATGATGTGAAATATGGATCTGCAATCCGGGTACCTTTTGACATTTGGGGTTGATATTTGACAAGTACATCCCTGATAACTAGTGGAACAACTTTGCCAAAAGGGACCATAACAAAAAATTGAAAAAATTGATCAAAATACCAAAATTCTGTCGGATAGCCAAAAACTGCACGGTGGACATAAACGCTTACTTTTGACTGGGAAAAATTTGTCTAAATTCAAAAGAAGTGGTGGAGTAGACTACTAACATTGCAGATAATCATTAGACCAAATTTGGTGTTCAGATTTGATGGAACATGGATCGTGATCCATGTGCCTCATAATTTTTTTTTTCTGAGATTTGAGCAGTAGGTAGCTGAGAGACATAGACAACTACTTTCCCCAAAATAACCATATGCAAAAAGTTGTACAAAAAATAGAAAATTGTCAAAATTGTCACAGAAGACTATAGAAATGAGTTTTGGTTAGGTAAAAATGATCCAAATCCAAAAATTTCAAATGCAAAAGTGGTGGAACAAGGACCATGATCCATGTACTCCTGAGAATGTTTTGGACAAAAACTTTTGCAACATGTAGCATAGACCATTGTGAACAAACATCTTCAAAGAAGTATCATCAGAATAGTTAAAAAATGGGTCAAAAGAGCAAAAAAGTGCTTAAAGATGAAAACCCTAAAACAAACCAAGGGAGTGACTTTTGCCTGTCCTAAACAAGTCCAAATCACACAAAAACCATATAGTAGGGATCAAGAGACAAAGGACAAGCTGTGTGCCAAGTTTTAGTACATTTTGACACATAAGTACATAGATCGCAATCCATGTTCCTCTGTCACATACTGAAACCAAACTTGCACCATAGCTAGAGGACATCACAAGGAGTCTAGTGGTCTTTTCAAAACTGAATTGGGATATAAAACACCAGACCAAAAGCCCAGAACTGCCAAGTACTGTGACAAAGTGTCAGAACTGACCTAGCTTTCAATCAAGAGGTCCATTTTCAAAATTTTTGATACCATAGGATCTACTAATCATGCTGATTCGGATGGCATACACAAGGAAACATATCCCAAGCCTAGTTGTGAAAAAAACTTGAGAAAATTTGGGTCGAAAGGGAGGAAAATAGGTGACAAATAGAAAACCATAGTGCATACCTAGTGTTGGCCATTGGATCTGTCAAAACAAGTCCAAATCCAATAAGATTTGAGATTTAGCTTGTGGACACAGAGTGCAACAAGCTGCTAAGAGATCAAGATCAGATGTGGCAGAACATGGATCATGATCCATGTACCTCAACCTCAGAATTTGATGAAAACTGTCACAGAGCCTGCACATGAGCTTGTCTACATACTGTCGAAATTTGAAAAACTTTGGAGGAAAAAATTTGACAGAGGAACATGGATCACGATCCATGTACCTCATCATAGTAGGGATATCCGATGATGATCTTGTAGACATACTTTACTACATCTCAAATCTCAAGTTTGAGCTAAAAATTCCTTCTGGAGACCAAAATACAAGCCAAAGCTCCCGTGTTCTGGTCTTGAAACTATTTTGAGTGTTGTTTCAAGTGCAATTCACCAAAATGGATCTAACTTTTGATACACAACTCCAAATTGAATATGGTATAGCCAGGTAGAAAGCTTGTAGACCTAGGTTTGGGTTTAAAAGCTAAATTTTCCCAGGTTTCCTAAATCCAAACTTTTAAGGTACCTAGAACAAGTTTCAAAAACCAAAAGAGTCAAAGATTCTTGACTTCTGAGAGATCGGATCAAGGGCAAAAAGGGATAATTTGCACTAAGCTAAAGTGGGCTTGCCAAGGACTATCTTGAGAGTTTTGAGTGAGCCTCAAACATGACAAAGCACCCACCCCCAATGTTCTCTACTCCACTCAAAGATATGAAAAACGATACAATGCCTACAACAGTGGGATTGGGAGAATACACAGAAGAGAGACATCCTCTGATCAACAAACCAAATGTGAGATTCATCAAAACTAACAAAGCCACGAGAGTTCTAAGGAATTATGCTCATGATGGATTATATGGATTCATAAACGAAGTCTAGTATATCTTCTACAAGTGTTTAGAACCCAATGCTAGGAAGTTGACCACCCACAAGAACCTCTATGTATTCACATATACAGATGCCCACGGAGTGCGAGTTTTGATGGTAGATAAGTATGGAAGAGAGTACAAACTTGTCGATCCAATTGACCTATAGAGATATGCATACAAGGACACTCCAATTTCTACTTACTTTTAGCCCAAAACTATACTAGAGCACATATCAGAGAGGATTCCATTGGGATTTTCTCCAAGATAAGAGGAGAGAGCAAGAGCCGCCTTTGCGAGACCACAAATTGGTTAGATTGGTGACTAAACCAAAATTTTTAAGACTATATGAAGTTGCTCAATGTGGTAAAACAAAATACAATGGGTCAGGGGATCCATATGCTTATGTTTCACTCTTCAAACAAGTTTTGAGAGCTTAACATATTGCGGATTTTCATACTTAGTATGAGAGATTTGGGTTTACATTAGAAGGAACAGCTTTGACATGGTTCCAATCTTTAAATAAAGATGATTTCCTAAACATAGCACAAATCTTACAATAATTTGTAGAGTAGTTCTCAAAAAGGGGGAGCAAGCATACACAGTGTCACAGATCTACGCTTTTAGATAGAAAAAGAACGAGAGATTGAAGGAAGCTCTGCTTTGCTTCAAACAATACATCGAGAAATGTCCTGTGAGAGAGCTACCGAAAGATGAGAGATTATCTATTCTCTTCATAGAGGGCTTGAGGAATAAAACTCTAAAAAAAGACCTACATTTGAAAGGATGCAGAAAGTCACTAGTTGACAATTGTAAGGCCTACGGAGACGTGACCGAAGATACAGATAATGTGACTAGTAACCTCATCCTCGAAGAGAAAACCCACAACAAAGCAAGATGTTTAAACTTCTACAATATAGAGCTTTGACCAAGTGGTTGAAGAGGTGATACGAATAATAAACCAAGGCTACAAACAGAGCCTGGATGTACGACAACCACATTTGAGGAGATGTAATACTTGTGGAGGGGATCACCCCACTCCATGCTGTAACACTCAACAAACAATGCAACGTATACTAGGGCGACAACTACCTCTTCTGAATGATGGTAGAGTAGCAGTCAACTACACTCAGCCAATGCATGTGCCACAACCTATGAAAAACAAATACTCCATGGATGCGAATACGCTAAAAAGGGAAAAATGGGAAAACACCGAGCACACAATCTGATTGCCTCTATATAGCCCAGTGATTTCACAACACCCCTATCCCCTATTTAACATACACACAAAGAACCGATCTGCTAACAACTGTTGTCTGTGCCCAAACCCGACCAACCCTAACTGTATACACCCGGTCACAAAGCGTGCAATCAATTATCTTGACCTTTAACCCTTGAAAACCCCATATAATCTCATATGAGTAATGCCCATGACCCTCATACATCCCAAGATCATTGGCAGACTCAAGCTTGACCCCAACTTTTTACCCTCAAGGCATGTACACAACCATATAGGGAGTCCCTACATACTTGAGACACCCAAGCTTTACACCCTTTGGATTCCACTCCAGTCACCCAAAACCACTCAGATACATGACAACACACACTTAGACTCATATGAGAGCGAGAGAGAAAATGGTATATATTAAACAATGAGCATGGGTAGATTAAAGCTAGCTTGATGAAACTAGATATGGATCACACTGAAAAAACCTTCGTTGGCATAACATCCGGCAAATCTATGGTAAAATATGAGCGCGAGGGTGTGTATGGCTGCCCTTCTCTTTCAGTTTTTGGATTTCTTACTTTCGACAACCATATAACATGCCCTCAAATTCCTTGGTTTCCTTGATGTGGTCGTGCTTGCCACATAAACAAAGGCAACAGCTTCTCTTTTTTTAATATCGCCATATCCTTTTGTAGCACTACCCCAACCTTCTAGTTTTGGCAACCCTTCTCATCTTCTCATGCTCCCTTCATGCATCATTGAGTGGTGCGGCCCCCGTTCACTGGCCCTTGGCGACCTTCAATACTCTCAGCCTCCTCCTCTTTCGTCTGCTCCAAGTCACCCCGTTGGTGGCTCCAAACCCTCCAGAGAGTTGCCCCCTTATCACCAAGCCCTTGCGGCCCCTTCTTTGTAGGTCTCAACCAACTTCTCACAACTAGCGGCTTTCTCTCTCAGCTTTCCTTCTCCCGCCACTTGCCAATTTGCAGGCATACCTACTCTGTTAGCGCCAATCCTTGACACTCCTCTCCCTTCTCTGCAGCTCGCGGCCTCCCCTCTGCCGCTTCTCATGCAAAAAACGCCCCCAAACCTTCTCACAATCGGCTCCTACATGCCTTTGCCAACTTGCTGCCCATCGCCTTTGCAACACTCGGTCTCCTCTCCCATCCGGAGCTCAGTGCTCCTCTGCATGGCCCGTTACAAACCTGGCATCACTCTCCTCGAGCAGACAACCTCACCCTCTTTGAAACCGTCCTTTGTAGCCCCTCCTTTTATGCAATCAGAGGTGCTACTTCTTTTTCTGCATGCCGACACCCCTTCTCACGACCTTTGGCCTGCCTGTAATAGTGCCCTCCTTTTCCATGCAGAGTGCTCGTTTTTTAATAGAAAAATGAACTCCACTTCTAAAAACTTTTGCTTGGCCTTCGTTTCCACCACCCGGGAGCCAATCTCCACTCGAAGCTTCATAAAAAGGACCATCTCTCACGCTGCTGATGACATGCTCCCAACCTACTATAACTGAATATTAATCTACTCTTGGAAACATGATTCTCAAAATATCTATTGAGAATAGCACTATCACCTAGATCGTCAATAAATGCGAGCCGTCATGCCTTCCAATTGAAAAACTGCTAGACATTGGCCTTTGCGTATATTAAAAGATTTAGTTTGTTGAACACAACCAATCTCTACATTCATTAAGCACCATTGGAAGTCACGGTCCACCAACCCTTGGCACTTCAACCATCCCAACTTGGGAAAGTTTTTTTAAAACTGCCTTTGACCAATTAAGAGCCACATTTGGCATACACATCCTGGAAATACACATCCTGGAAATACCGGCCATACCTTGCATCAAGAAGCTGCACAAGTATTGCACTACTTACCTGCTATCTTACAGGTACCTGCTTCACGCTTCTCAATGGGTAGACAAGATTTGGCTGCACCATCATTACCCACCCCCTAGTTGAGCATTCATGCTCAACCAAAGCATTATTTAGGTAAAATAGTACTGCATAGAGAGAATGATATAACATAGGTATATAGACTGTATATGAAAAAGATGATATAGTGGCTATATAAATAGGATAGTGATAGGGAGAAAAGCGTCTGCTACATCACCCTCTAGGATCAAATGGAAAGCTCGAAGCTTCCCCAAGCATGGTGTGGAGTCCCCTTGGATCAAAAGTAAAGCATTGGCCACGGCCATCCATCTGTAAAGCATGCATATTGAAGTCTCTCTTTGCACTTATAGGCCAAAAGACAGACGACTTCAACTTCTCTTCATAGCATAATTCTTCAGCACCGTGCATCCATAATCCCTCTTGCAAACCATAAGCGTACTTTGGATCACTTGAAGCACCGCTACCATAAGCAGCTATCTTGTCATCTGCTAGAGAACCGTCCATAGCATAGTCCACTTCAAAAAATCTTGACAGTCGATACAAAGATACCTGTAAAGCAACCTTCAACACCACATGTATCCATAGCATAGAATAAAGAAGCAATACCTTGCAATTTGCCTTCACCTGCTGCATAGCCAATTCTGTATGTACTCCTTCCAAACCTGTATCCAACAAATCCTCTAAAATTGGCTCCACAACCAACCCTTCATACCCAAGATTATGACCTGCTCGAGCTTCAACCTGGCCTTCAAACACCTCATTACCAACAAGGTTGGTGGCACCTTCCTCGCTGCATGGAGCCTCGCTCTCATAGAATTCAACTTATCAGTTTCCACAGATTCATCGATTGGAGCTATCCACGACTACACACAAACTCCGAAACTATACCATGCACCTCTATATGCCCATTAAGGCGAGGTTGCCCCACCCCCTGCATAGATAAATCACTTTGACAAACTTTTCTAGCTCCTGCAAGTCATCCTAAAAAACCTGCTCTTCAATCAAGTCGGATTCACAATCAAACCATACTTCTTCTATTAGCAAGGACTCACCACCACAATGACACAAGAGAAGGCTGCTCGACTGGCAGGTTCACACAAAGCATCTCTCCACTTGCACTATGCTTCCCTTAGACCTTCAACGAATTGCCAGACATCTTGTATACATCTTTCCTCACTTCATCCACCTAGAAAACATTGTAAGTTTCATACCTTGAAGATATAGACCATGTCTTCCACGTGCTATACGTGTCCAAACTGCTATTAGAGCTTTGATAACTTTCAGAATCCTTTTCTAAACTTGCTGGTTCTTGCACCTCTGCTACCTTCCCCGTTGCTGGTTCTAGAACCAACACTTCTTCAAAACCTTTTATCACGTCCTCTTGAGCAAGCAAACTGGGTGGCACTTTGAATATGCCCATCTGCACGTTTTGATACTTTATTGGTACTTGTTGCACCTCTTCTAGCCTGGCATCATCTTCATGTGCTTTGATCAAATGCATATCAACAAAAGAAGGATCTTTTACCTCTTGATGTTCACCCATGTGTTTGAGCTTAGGTCCACTAGCTGTTGTGATTGTAGACTGCAGCAATTCTGCCTCCATCTTCTTCTTTATTTTTTGGCTCTTTGCTCTGGCAACTTTGACAGCTTTATCAAAGGTCCTTGGATCTTCATAATCCACTCTCTCATGAACATAGGGATGCAAGAAAGAAACTTTTCCAGCTTAAAATATCCCACATTGGTTACTTGGGTAGCAGCCGAAAGATTCAAAGCTATCAACAAAGGCATTGAAATTTGCACTTATGTCCTGCTGCAAGCCTTTGATCTTTGCATCTGCTTCCGAAGACGACACCACCTTTCAATACCTTTGTAGAAATTGCTTGTGCAATCCGATCCAATTCTGCTTGTGTGCATCTTCTAAACCACCAAACCAAGCCTTTGCTTTACCTTGCAACACCAAAGGTATAGTCTGGAGGTTTGCTTCATCACCTGGTATCCGCAGTATTGTCAGCATAAATAGCTCAAAATTGAAAATCAAATCATCTGCATCTTCATCTCCATTGAACACCGGACCAAATTCTTTCTTTATCTTGATTCACGAACACTTGGTTAAGAAGCAAATGAACACTTGGTTAAAAAGCAATCAGTGGGTCCTCAGTGGAGGCACCACAAAATGCAAAGAGAAATATAGAAAAACATCCCAGTACACAATCTAACTGCCTCTATATAGCCCAGTGATTTCACAACACCCCTATCCCCTATTTAACATACACAGTGATTTCACAACACCCCTATCCCCTATTTAACATACACACAAAGACCCGATCTGCTAACAACTTCTGTCCATGTCCAAACCCGACCAACCCTAACTTTATACACTCGGTCACGAAGCGTGCAATCAATTATCTCGACCTTTAACCCTTGAAAACCCCATATAATCTCATATAAGTAATTCTCACGACCCTCAGACACCCAAGATCATTGGCAGACTCAAGCTTGACCCCCAACTTTTTACCCTCAAGGCATGTACACAACCATATAGGGAATCCCCACACCCTTGAGACACCCAAGCTTTACACCCTTTGCATTCCACTTCAGTCACCCAAAACCACTCGCATACATGACAATACACACATAGAATCATATGAGAGCAAGAGAGAAAAAGATATATATCAAACAATGAGCATGGGGAGATTAAAGCTAGCTTGATGAAACCAGATCAGGTATAATGATGGATCACACTGAAAAAACCTTCACTGGCATAACATCCGGCAAGTCTGGGTGAAATATGAGTGCGAGGGTGTGTATGGCTGCCCTCTTCCTTCAGTTTTTGGATTCTTACTTTTGACAACCATATAACATGCCCTCAAATCCCTTGGTTTCCTTGATGTGGTCCTGCTTGCCATAAACAAAGGCAACACCTTCTCTTTTTTTAATATCACCCTCTCCTTCTGTAGCACCACCCCAACCTTCTAGTTTTGGCAACCCTTCTCATCTTCTCAATAACTGTAGGCAGCTCCCTTCATGCATCATTCAGTGGTGCGGCCCCCCTTCACTGGCCCTTGGCGACCTTCAAACCCCCTGCAGCTCTCAGCCTCCTCCTCTTTGGTCTGCTCCAAGTCACCCCGTTGGCGGCTCCAAACCCTTTAGAGAGTTGCCCCCTTATCACCAAGCCCTTGCAGCCCCTTCTCTGTAGGTCTCAACCAGCTCCTCCACAACTGGTGGCTCTCTCTCTCAGCTTTCCTTCTCCCGCCACTTGCCAAGCTGTAGGCATACCTCCTCTGTTAGCGCCAATCCTTGACACTCCTCTCCCTTCTCCGCAACTGGGGGCCTCCCCCTGGCCGCTTTGCATGCAAAAACGCCCCCAAACCTTCTCACAATCGGCTCCTACAGGCCTTTGCCAACTTGCTGCCCATCGCCTTTGCAACACTTGGTCTCCTCTCCTATTCGGAGCTCAGTGCTCCTCTGCATGGCCCGTCACAAACCGGACATCACTCTCCTTGAGCAGACAGCCTCACCCTCTTTGAAACCGGCCTCTACAGCCCCTCCTTTTATGAAATCAGAGGTGCTACTTCTTTTTCTGCATGCCGACCCCCCTTCTCACGACCTTTGGCCTGCCTGTAATAGTGCCCTCCTTTTCCATGCAAAGTGCTCGTCTTTTAATAGAAAAATTAAGGGAAAATTACCAAAATACCCCTCTAATTTGAGGAAATTCCCAAAATACCCTTGTATCTATTTTGGTTGGAATGTTCAAGATTTTCTAATCTTCATTCGATTTTGACAATTGATCCGTTTTTGAGTGCTCAGCATGTAATTTGTCACCAGTTACCATCGCAAAAAAGGCAATTATGTCTAAAAATAATGAAGCAATTCATCTCCAAAGCCTACGTAACCAACTCAAATTGTAGTTTTAGCATCTTGTACGATAGACAATCACTCTACTTGTGAAGACCTACAGAAAAATTTATTTTTCGAGAAATTTAGTCTCACAACCAGGGGTATTTTAGGAATTATGGAAAATTTGAAGGGCATTTTGGAAATTTATGACAAAATATCGGGGGCATTTTGGGAATTTTTCAAATTTGAGGGGTATTTTGGGAATTTCCTCAAATTAAAGGGGTATTTTGGTAATTTTCCCAAAAATTAACTCCACTTCTAAAAACTTTTTGCTTGGCCTTCGTTTCCACCACCCGGGAGCCAATCTCCACTCGAAGGTTCGTAAAAAGGACCATCTCTCACGCCGCTGATGACATGCTCCCAACCGACTATAACTGAATATTAATCCACTTTTGGAAACATGATTCTCAAAATATCCATTGAGAAAAGCACTATCGCTTGGATTGTCGATAAACGTGAGCCATCATGCCTTCCAATTGAAAAACTGCTAGACATCGACCTTTGCGTAGATAAAAAGATTTAGTTTGTTGAACACGATTAATCTCTACATTCATCGTAGCACCATTTGAAGTCACGATCCACCAACCCTTGGCACTTCAACCATCACAACCTGGCAAAGTTTTTTTAAAACTGTCTTTGACCAATTAAGAGCCAAATTTGGCATACACATCCTAAAAATACCGGCCATACCTTGCATCAAGAAGCTGCACAAGTACTACACTACTTACCTGCTATCTTCCATGTACGTGCTTCAGGCTGCTCAATGGATAGACAAGATTTGGCTGCACCAACGCTCATGTTCATAGCCAATCATGAGTATGGTTCAAAGAACATTCTCACCAGTCAAGAACAACCATTGGCTGGATCACTAGCTATGAAACAAGAAGCCGATTTTATGAATGTGGAGGTGACCATTGGACACGGGGTTGTCCAAACAAGGGCCCACAAATAGAAATTATTTGTATTCTGTGAAGGTTGTGGGAGAGACCATCTACTCCAAAATTGTTCTAAGAATCTAGACTACAAAGGGAAAGCAACAATGGATTTTACAGGTGTGATGACTTCTTCAAGAGGATCCGAGGTAGAACTGACAATTCCTTTAAAGGTGATGACTCGAGCTCAAGCTCAAGAAGCTACCAGAAACAAACTAGTAGAGGAATCCACATTGCCACCTCAAACAAAAATAAAAAACATATCGGTGAGAACTGAAAGAAAATCATGGACAACCAAATGAGACAAAATGAAAGCGAAGAGACTGTAGAAGAAAGTTGCTTTGAAAATTGTGTTGGGGTATAAAGCCCAATGTGGTCGCCCAGGTAAGTGGGCGGGCCGCCAGGTATGTACA
This sequence comes from Adiantum capillus-veneris, assembly GCF_014529385.1. Lineage (NCBI taxonomy): Eukaryota > Viridiplantae > Streptophyta > Polypodiopsida > Polypodiales > Pteridaceae > Adiantum > Adiantum capillus-veneris. Next base: position 50,577,747 of record NC_140932.1, read on the forward strand.
CATATTCTTTTGTTAAAACCTAATAAGAACTCACTATGCTCTACACATTACAGTAGAGCGAGTTCACCATATCGTCGTGCTCTTCTTCTCGCACTCTCTCTCGCGTCGCACTTCCGCTCGTACTCCTTCAACTGGTACAGAGCTCAGATCGAGGCTCGGGGCAGCACTGCAGGAGGCTAGAGTCACCAGCTCAGATTGGAGTGAAATTCGACAGGCAAAGACACGGCCCCAAATCTTGTGGGTAGCTCGAAGGCCTTGGTGTTCTCAGAATTTCATTCTGAGGTCATCTCGGCCACCGTTCGGCTTTGACAAAGGTCTGCGCATGCCATTTTCGACTACGTGGTCTCGGTGGGTGCAGATCCGACTTTGCAAATTTGGGGTTTTCGGCCTACGACTGCAGGTGCTGAGGATATCGACACTCCCAGGGTGTTGATTTGTGGCTGTCTACACATCGAAGGACGGATCACAGTTCTTGGAGGCGTGTCACATACGACACGGGCGCATCTACACACAGAATGTAGGCGAGATCCACTAGTTCATCAGGTAGCTCGTGTTTGCTGCTTGATATTCCAGATTTCATCATGACATTGCAGGTACTTCCACATGGGATGTATTGTCAGAGATGATGTATGTTTGTTGAGGGTTTGCTGGCTGTGAGTCACGCAGCAAACAACCGCCGCAGCGGTTACATCATACAGTGGGAAATTTGTGGATGTATGACTTTGTGGGAAGTCTATGTACTGTCAGATTTACTGCATCCTTTGTTGAGGGTCGAGTGAGGTTTTATTGAGCTGGGGGATTCTCGAATGTTGAGATCCTTTCGGTGATACAGGTCTTGGAGCGATCCCTCGAGCACCCTTAGATAGGCAGCTAGGATGTATTGACCGTGAGTTAGACAGTTGGGATTGCATCTTTGCTTTACTGCCGTTGAGGCATTGTCACAGTCTATGCTTACAGGATAGTGAGAGACAGTACAGGTATAGGACATGTTTACCCGCAGCTTACAGTGTCAGAGAGACAATGTTTTTTGAGCTGTTCTTTGGTCTGTTTTTTGAGTACACCAGAGCCATTTTACAAAGGAGACTCTGCCAAAATTTATGCAGAATCTGAAGCTTTCTTGGTTCATTTGAGAGGTTGATATTGGTTCAGAGGTCAGTTTACAGGGGAAACTCTACCGAATTTTTCCCAGAAAAGTAAACCACTGTGAAGCGTAGCTATGGCTGGATCACAGGACACTGCTCTTTACAATATCAAGAAGCTGGATGGAACCAATTTCCCATTGTGGAAGAAGCAGATTTGGCACGTGTTGGTACAAAAGAAGCAGAAAAAACCTATAAAGCTCAAGGGGATAAAACCAGAAGATATGGACGAAGATGAATGGAGCGAAATGGATGAATTGGCACTTTCTACCATTATGCTGACTTTGGCAGAAAGCGTTTACTTCAAAGTAGCAGACGAGATGTCGACTTATCAAGCATGGTTAAAGCTGAGTGATCTTTAGGAGAAGCAGAGTGCAGCTTCACAGGTATACTGGCTTAAGAAGCTTGTTGACTTGAAGATGAAAGAAGGGACACCTATGTCCAATCATCTGAATGAATTCAACACAATCTATAGTCAGTTGTCAGCTCAAGGTGTCAAGTTTGATGAACCTGTTAGAGCTATGTTCCTGTTGATCACATTGCCGGAAAGTTGGGACACTTTTCGCACAGCTTTGAGTAATTCTGCACCTCCAGATGGTTTGAACATAGCAGGTGTAGAAGGAAGTCTGTTTACTGAAGAAACCAATAGAAAGACAATGGACAAAGGCAAAGGAACAGCCTTAGTTGTCAGGCGAAGGACCAAAGAAAAGTACAAAGGTGGAAAGAGGAATCAGTCTCGTAGCAAGTCCCGCAGTGCTAAAGGCAAGAGTGACATAGAATGCTACCATTGTGGCAAGAAGGGTCACATGAAAAGAGACTGCAGAGAATGGAAAGCAGAAAAAGGCAAAGAGAAAGCTGAAGACCATGGTGAGAAGAACAAGTCCTCAGTGAAGATTCAAGAAATAAATGTGACAAACACTGTTGCAGAGGATGACAGTCTAGTGTCAGGAGACATCTACTTCTTGAAGAATACAATGGAATCAGCTCTTCTTACAGCATCTGATGGAAATGCACTAAGTGACTGGATTATAGACTCAGGGGCATCACTTCATGTGTCTCCAAAAAAGGAGTGGTTTACTTCTTATGTGACCACTAAAGATCATGTTCGGCTAGGCAATGGGCAGACATGTGAGATCTTAGGTGTTGGAGATGTTCAATTAAAGTTTCAGAATGGCTCTTCTTTCACGCTGAAGAATGTGAGACATGTTCCCGCAATTACAAAGAGCTTAATCAGCACAGGTTTACTTGATGATGCTGGCTACGTCACCACTTTTGGACAGAACATGTGGACGATATCCAAGGGTTCTATGACAGTAGCACATGGAGTAAAGTCTGGAGGACTTTACATGATTTATGTATCAAATGTCTCTAAAAATGTAATCAATGTAACCGAGTAGCCCAACGTTTCTTTGTGGCATAGCCGGTTAGGACATATCTCCAAGAAGGAAATGGAAATCTTGTCTCGTTCTGGTTATTTGCCTCGCTTTTCATTTAATGATTTTGAATTCTGTGAACATTGTCTGTATGGTAAGCAAACACAGCAGCCACATAAGCATAGAAGCAATACACAGTTGGCACTTGTTCATAGTGATTTGTGTGGACCTATGCCTAACCTATCTCTAGGGGGAGCTTCTTACTTTATGACATTTATAGATGATTACTCGAGGAAAGTATGGGTTTACTTTCTCAAGCACAAGGATGAAGCGTTTAGTGTTTTCAAAACGTTTGTGACACTTGTGGAGAATCAGAGTGGCAAGAAGCTTAAATGCTTACGCACTGACAATGGTGGAGAGTATGTTTCAAAGGCCTTTCAGGACTTTTGTGAGTCAAAAGGTATAAAACGTGAACTTACTGCTCCTTACAATCCTCCTCAAAATGGTGTTGCTGAGAGGATGAATAGGACCATACAAGAGAAGGTCAGAAGTATGTTGTCTAATGCACAGCTGCCAAATGGGTTTTGGGCTGAAGTTGTATCAACAGTTGTTCATCTTGTAAATAGATCTCCTAGCAAGGTTTTGAAGAAGGATTCAGTGGCAGAGATGGTATGGTCGGGCAAAATGGCCTCATACAAGCATCTCAGAGTCTTTGGCTGTGAGGCATATACTCACGTTCCAAAGGAATTTAGGAACAAACTTGAGCCAAAGAGTAGAAAGTGCATCTTTCTAGGCTATGGTAATTCTGGTGAGATGGGGTACAGAATTTGGGATCCCGAATCCAGAAAGGTTGTTTGTAGCAATGATGTTCACTTTAATGAATCCAAATATCATTCTAAACCAGAGAGGGTTGAGGAGATTAGAAAAGTTGTCTTCCAAGAAGATGGACCTGCACGTGCAAGACAAAATGTCAGGGCTCAAGAGGAGCAAGGACAGGATAGAGTGGAACCACAGGTTGTGGCTGAGCCTGAGCCACCTATTGTGCGTAGATCTGGACGTGTCACGCGACCTCCTGATAGGTTTGTTCCATCTATGAACTATGTCATGTTGACTGATTGCAATGAGCCTTCATGTTACAAGGAAGTAGTGCAAATGAAGGACTCCGGGAATTGGCAATTGGCCATACAGTCAGAGATGACAGCTTTGCATAAAAACGAGACATGGAAGCTGGTTAAATTACCACGGGGCAAAAAGGCTCTACCTTGTAAATGGGTTTACAGGTATAAGATCACCGCTCATGATAGTCAGCCAAAGTACAAAGCAAGGCTTGTTGCCAAGGGCTTTAAGCAAGAACAAGGCATTGAGTTTGATGAAGTCTTCTCTCCGGTGGTCAAGATGACTTCATTGAGATGATTTCTTGCATTGGTTGGCAGATTAGATTTGGTGTTGCACCAAATGGATGTTAAGACAACGTTCTTGCATGGTGATTTAGATGTGGAAATTTACATGCAGCAGCCAGAAGGGTTTGTTGAGAAAGGCAAGGAAGATTGGGTATGCCAGTTGTTAAAGAGTCTTTATGGCTTAAAACAATCACCGAGGGCATGGTACCATAAATTCCACAAGTTTATGCTTTCTCAAGGCTACAAACGTAGTGAGTTCGATCATTGTCTATATACAAAGAAGGCTAAGGATGGTAGTTGGCTGATCCTTATTTTGTATGTGGATGACATGTTGATTGCTGGCAAGCACTTGGAAGAAATTTCAGCTTTGAAGTCAAAGATGGCAAAATTGTTTGACATGAAAGACATGGGTGAGGCAAGTCATATACTTGGTATGCACATTGAGAGAGACAGATCAAAGAAGTTGATTTGGTTATCTCAAATAGAGTATATTGACAAGGTTTTGCAACGTTTCAATATGGAGAAGGGAAAGGCACTGAGTGTTCCATTGCCACCATATGTGAAACTTAGCAATCAAGATTGTCCTGTGTCTGAAGAAGAACAGGCTGAAATGGATAAGATTCCATATGCGTCTGTAGTGGGTAGTTTGATGTATGCAATGATTGCTACTCGCCCAGACATTGCATTTGCAGTGGGAGTAGTAAGGCGATACATGTCAAACCCAGGCAAGAAACATTGGGAGGCAGTGAAAGGAATATTGAGATACCTGAAAGCTACAAAGAGTATGCGTATATGCTATGGGAGTCAGGAGCTAAGTGTAAAGGGTTTTACAGACTCAGATTATGCAGGTGACTTAGACAACCGAAGGTCTACGTCAGGGTATGTCTTTACATTGGCTGGTGGAGCAGTATCATGGCATTCTAGATTACAAGGTTGTGTTACTCAGTCTACTACAGAGGCTGAATATGTTGCAGCATCAGAGGCATGCAAAGAATCAATTTGGCTTAATCGACTAGTAACAGATTTGGGAATCAAAGAAGAGATGCCTGTGTTATATTGTGATAGTCAAAGTGCTATACAATTGGCTCGCAATCCAGTTTATCACTCAAAGACAAAGCATGTGGATGTGAAGTATCATTTCATCAGGGAAATGCTCGAGGATAAGCAACTTCAGCTTCTCAAAGTTCACACCACAGAAAATCCTGCTGATCTACTTACAAAAGGACTTCCCTCAGAGAGCTTTGCGCATTTTCGCAAGCAGTTAGGTGTAGGGTAGTACATCACTTCTCTACATCTCTTGTATATTAGCTTGTATAGTAGCTTCTCTCACACTTAAAGTACCACATTGGACTTTAAGTGGGAGGTTGTTGGGGTATAAAGCCCAATGTGATCGCCCAGGTAAGTGGGCGGGCCGCCAGGTATGTACACATATTCTGTTGTAAAAACCTAATAAGAACGCACTATGCTCTACACATTACAGTAGAGCGAGTTCACCATATCGTCGTGCTCTTCTTCTCGCACTCTCTCTCGTGTCGCACTTCCGCTCGTACTCCTTCAAATTGAACTGCATCCAACAAAAGAAAAGCTTTAACACGAGCAACAAAATGCAATGAGACCTTAAGAGTCAAAGACTAACTCGGGAGGTTCACTCTTTGAACCCTTAGATGAAATGTTGAAGGCCTATGAAGCTAGGCTAAAATCCATTCAAACCCAGAAGCATAGATGGCCGATTTATCCTCATCCAAGGTATGAAAAAAAGAGGTTGCAAATGTGCAAGGAGCTCATCCAAACAGCCCTAGATCTTATGGAACCACATATTCTAGATGCTCCAAAAATGGAGATGCTAATCCGTAAAAGAATCCAAGAAATGGAGGACCAAGATGTTGTAAACAAAGACCAAGAAGAGCCAGAAGTTGAGGCACCTTTAGATACAAGGGAAGTAGCTAATACCACAGATGGGGTGGGCTCGCAAGTAGTGATGCCTATTTTGGAGGTAGAAGAACTATGAGTACAATCTTTATGCGAATCCATCAGAAACCAAAAAGACGGTAGTGCTACTTTAGTTCTCGGTACCTATCCCTGAGATAAACATGGATCACAATTTTTTTCCAGGGGATATAAGGTCTTTATATGGGGATGCTATGTCTGTGTCGTATCTGACCACATTCTCTACAGATTTTTCCATCTTTCATATGAGAAATGGAAACAAAATCCGAGGTTAAAATGTTATCTTCCAAGTGGAAAGCCACACCAAAAATGACGGATACCAAGAGCTCACACAAATTGATGTCTTCTCCTATACAATGCACACTTTCTCTCTCAGAGTTGCTAAAAATTAGACCGCATCTATGGGGCCAAATGGGAAAACACTTGGAAAAGATGGGTTTAAAAACCCCTTCACCACATGACCACCTTACATATGAAAACATGGATGGAACTTTTCTTAAGAAAACACAAGAAAAACCAGTATCTGTAAATAAGGTGGTTGATTACTACAAAGGTGATGAAGGGGACACCACCTTACCACTCGAGTACAAAGGAGTAAAGACGATTGCAATATTAGATAGTGGAGTAGGAATTTCCATTGCAACCAAGGGGCTGTGGGAAAAATGGAGAAAGCCTGCTCTTAGGAAAACTCGAATGAAACTACAATTCGTGGATGGATACGTGGAGAGACTGATAGGAATGTTAGAACAAGTCACATTATATCCTCGTGTGGCATTGAGTATGAGCACACCTTTGCCATAATGAATTTTGACAAGAGCAACAACTTTGATATTATATTGGGCAGACCATTCATGCATCAGCTCAAAAAGGAACAAGACTGGGTCTATGACTAAATCTACTTGAGACACAAAGAGGTCACATAAAAAATCAGTGTCAAAGATCATAGTTATAGAGATGTAGAGCGAACCCCTAGGGGAAGAATTACACTCCACAATTGAACTGGAAAAGGAGATAGTTGCTTGGTTGCAAAGCAAATGTGTGGAGCATTAATCATTGCTCATGGCTACTTCCAAGGAAGCACTAGTGTTTGGGCCAAAAAGCCTAAAGTAATAGCCTGGACCTATCCACCTCAACCAAGGAGTTCTACAAAGAACAAGACGCCCTATCAAAGGAACAAAAACAACTCTAGCAAAAGACAACATCAAAGAAACAAGCAGTGCGACAAGTTTGGGTACCAAAGTCATATGCTCGTCAAGCTACCAAAGAAAGACATGTGAAGCAGCGGATGATTCCAATAAATCTAATTGAAGCACAAGGATTTTATGAAGGTAACACTCAAATATGGTTACCAAAAGTTGTAGCTCAATCTGGAATAGCCAAGGCAAACCATGCGACACAAGATTCTATCCAAAGGCAAGCAATTACAACCAAAATCAATAGAAGCCAATTGCAATCAAGGCTGCTATAATCTCTAGATGGATACCTTGTTTTCAACTACAAAAGCAAGGCTTCCACAAAACAAAAATCATCAAATCTAGCTACCAAATTCTAGTGTCCATCAAGTCATCAAGCAAAAGAAGAAAATGCAAAAGATGATCACACGCGGACTAAAGACAAGGTGGGTTCCAAAATCGCTCGTGGAAATTGAGTCTCAAAGAATCCACACCTCTCGATGAACGCTTCTCATGGGAAATAATGAAAAGGCCACATCAGTCCCTACAAGAGTTGAAGGACTTTTGTTGAAGCAGTGTGAACATACGACAAGTAAGTAAATAGGAGCCAAAAGTCTCCAACGTACTCGACAAAAAGGTGGCATCCAAAGACCAACACAACGGGAGGGCCTAAATTTCTAGAATTTATGGAATTGGGTTTTTGGCCTTGAACATGTAACTCCAAGTTTCCATTAAACATACATGGCATAAAAGTAAGAGTCAGGCAGCTAAGCCACTAAATGAGCGAGGTGCTAGTCCCAAACCTTTATGTAATATTCTTTGTGGTCTAAGCGTCTTAGTTATTTTAAGTAATTCTCAAGATGTAAGAGTTGAGCATAATTACGTTGTGTTGCTCATGCTGATATAGGTGAGCATAAGAGTCAAATTTATTGTAGTATAGTGGTGAATTGAAGGAGGAAGTTCAAAAGACACTCACCCACTCAACACAATGAGGTATGAGTACAGAAGCTTCTACAACGGACACCCTTCTTGGAAACGTGGAAGCTATTGCGATGTCCTTTGATGTCACAAGTGCTACAATTGTTTCTTGAAGCACCCATCAAATCCCTCTTTTGCACTGCATGCTTTTGTTTGAAAATTTCTCATGTAAGCATATAGAGTGTTGCATAATTGGCACTTGAACTAGGCACTCTTCCTTTGTTTCTCCTTGCATGAGAGGTACTTCAAGTCCAAATGCTTAACTCCAATAAGAGCATATACCAAAGGCACTTTTTTTCCCACAAGGTTTTTTCCCTTCGATCATTTAGGATTGAGACCCTAATCAAGAAACCCCCATCACCACAGTCTTGTATATATTCCTGCTATATGAACAACAAGAAAATGGCTACCCAAGTCATTCAAAAAATAGAGCGATAGCTGCAGGTCTCCATATGCATATCAAGAGCATCTTTTATCTTCAAGGGAGACAACAAAGTTCCATAAAGAATTGGCAAGTTAATGAATGGCCTACAATGACAAGCAATGAAGACATCGGCAAGGGATCTCTCAACAACAAAACATAAGGAGATCAACAATGTTGAAGCTAATAAAGTATTTCAAGTCACAAAGGCAGACATATCAAGAGAAATCTTCACGGCCAAAAGTGGCACCAACAAGAAGAATGAGCAACAGATGAAAAATTCTTTCGACAATTGAAGTCCAACACACGCATCGAAAAGAACACAATAGATATAAAGAACTCAAGGAAGGGGGGAGCGTCATCAACGACAAAACACTTTCCAAACAAAAGACCAACCTTGAAGACACAATTGAGGACAACCATGTGCTAGATTGTTACATCAAAGATAGATTGGTTAGGAAACAAATTTTCATCATGACAGAGGGAATCATGCAAAGACTAGGCATGCACATCTGTAACATTTAATGGCCTAAAATCTTATGTGTAGCGGAAATTAGCATGAACATAGTGGGCATTTCATTAGAATAGATTCCTAATGAGAATTACAAGAGTGCTTGGGTGGAGAGAGCAACAAAAAGCATAACACCTAGTTAGATAGCATCGACAATACTTTCAAAAGAGAGAGAAATTTAAGCTATTGACAACAGTTGAGGACCGGATTTGCATGGAGCCGGTCCCCCCTCCAAAAGGCTTTGTATTATGGTTTCTCCCATCAAGAGAGACATTGTACAATACAATTCTTTGTGTTCCTTCAAGACTAGCTAGTGCAATGAAGATGGAAGCTTCATACACCAAGCAAAACACTTAATCAAACACAACTTGAATTATCCCCGTTCTCAGACCCAAGACCTCACACACCTTCGAAGATGGTGAGAGCTAGCAGGGTATGAGAGTAGATTGAGAGGAAAAAGGAGTATCTTACGAGAAAGATGTACATCTCCTCACATAATCACTCATATTAGCATAGCTTAGCTTAGTAATTAGCTTGGTAGAGGAGGTGAGCATGCATTGAAGCTTGGCTCTTGGTTGGATTTGCATCCACATGCCAAGAGAGTGTTGATGTAGGCTTCTATCTCACAAGCTTGGAGTAGGTGATGAGCTCTCCATTAAAGCTTGGGAGGAGATAGAGTATTCTTCCTTCACACATGGTCCAGTGTGAGTGTGTGTGTGTCAATGCCAAGAAAAAATCAGCCCCCTCTCTCTCTCTTGGGCGAGCCCTAGCTGCTAATTAGGTCTAGCTTTTGCCTCATTGGACCTCCCCACGTCAAGCCAATAGGTATTAAGCAGCATAAGTGATAGCCTTCTGACATGTGTCCCCCTTTCCCCTTTTGTGAGAGCTTTAGGTAATTAAATAATTAAACTAAACTCTCATTGGACCCCTTTGTCTCCTGGCCAATAGAAATCAGGCAAGCCATGGGGCTTCTGAATGCTCATTGGACCCTTTGGGAGACTGCCCAATAGTCTTCTAGGAGCCTTAATTCTCATTGGTTTCTTTTATTAAATGTTTTTAAATTAATTAAACTACATTTACTCTAGCTTAATTCTCATTGGTCCACTTCAAGGGTCTTCCAATAGGAATTGGGCACACCTTGTGGGCATCTGGCCTAGGGAGCTGACATGTGTCCCTCATTCCCTTTGTGTAAAGGGAGCCTGTGTGTGTGTGTGTGTGTGGCTTTCTCTCTCATCCCCTACCTTTGGGGCTCGCCCCCTCCCATGTAGGGATGTGCAAAGACTTTTAGGGCACACACAAAGCATCCAATTTTCCCTAGGGTTGACCTTTGGACACAACCTTTGAATTTTGGAACCTTAGCATTTTGGAAGTCTTAATGGGCTGAACCTTAGGGTCTTTTTAGCCCATTGTTGCACATGGCTCTTTTGCAGATGCCCCCCCCCTTTGGATCCCTATTTCCCCTCCTTTGGATCCCTACTGTGGCCGGTCTGCTAGCTTAACCAATATTCTAGCTTTTTCTCCCTTGGCACTTCCCCACATTAAATGATCAGTTTAATATGAGAAAATCATTTAGGAGAATTAGATATTGATTATTATGACACATCCATGAGACACCTGAAATCAAAGTCAAGATGGCAAACAATAACAAGGCTAGGTGTGTAGGCATTTGTAAAAATGTTTTTGTGGAGGCCTTTGGCATTAACAAGGCAATGGATTTTTATGTTATATCAACCAAGGGAAGTGGCTATCGATTTATCCTAGGAAGAACATGGCTAATGAAAATGCAAGATTTGCAGGATTGGAAAAGTGGAAAGTTGATCTGCAAGAATGACAATCATAAGACGGTTGTCTTTGACATGAAGGAGGAACTTCAAGAGGAGCTTCATGAAGAATCATCGCAAAGTGAGACGGAGGAAGACTGTACTGATAGCACTTAAAAAGAAGAAGGTAGTGGTAGCACTATGGAAGAGGAGTCTTGCATTGAAGTCATGGTGATAAATTTTAAGCCAAGCAACCAAGAAACCTCTTCCCCAGGCTTGGAGGAGGTAGGTCCTCAAGAGAACCAAAATGTGGAAGATGAAGGAATGTTAGAAGGTATGTTGTCTACCACACTTACAAAGGATGAAAGAGAGGAGTTCAAATGTGTGCTAAGAAAGTTTCCTAAGATTTTTTCTAAAGACTACACCGACTTGCGGCACCGACTTGCATGGAGTAGATGATGTTCAACACAGGATCAAGCTAAAGCCAGAGGCCACACCTAAGCGTCAGAATCTACGAAGGCTAGGAGTCATCAAGGAGCATGCTTTACTCAAGGAGGTAAGAAAGATTCTAGCAACAGGTTTTATTTATCCAGTGGAGAATTTCTAGTGGTTCTCTCCCGTTGTTGTCACCTCCCAAGAAAAACGGCAAGTGGAGGGTGTGTGTGGATTACCGTCCCACTGAATGAGGTAACAAAAAGAGATCACTTTTCCCTCCCATTTCATGATTATCTACTAAATGAGGTAGCTGGTCATGAGAAGTAAACTGTGTGTGATGGCTACTTGGGCTACTATCAATAGGTATCGCATAAGAGGACCAATTGAAAACAAGCTTCATCAGTCCGTGGGATTGTTATGCTTTCATAGTCATGCCATTTGGCCGGACAAATGCTCCTGCAACTTTCCAATGCTTCATGAACATGGTGTTTCAAGCATTCTTTGGACAGTCCATAAGGGTTTTTATTGATGCTTTTTGCATTTATAGCTCAAAATCATTACATGTACAAAGGGTAGAAGAAGGTTTGAAGAAACTCTATGACATGGGAGGTCAACTCAACCCCCACAAATGCCTCATAGGTGAGGATGAAGTGACCTTGCTTGGTCACAAGGTTTCCTATAAGGGTATTGAGGTGGATCCTTCAAAGGAAAAGTCTCTTATTGAGTTACCATCACCCAAGAGTCTTAAGGAGGCCATCTCATGCATTCAAAAGGTGAACTATATGTCATGCTTCATTCTTAGCCTCGCAGTTACTTCACCCCTTGCTGAAATTGACACAACAAGTTGATTTTGTTTGGGACTGATGAGCTTGAAGAATATTTTTGTAACATCAAAGTCATTCTGTCAGAACTACCAACACTCATGCCTCCTTGTTGGGAGTACAAATTCTTTGTTACCTCTAGTGTTGGAAAAGAAACAATTGGTTCTGTTTTGCTACAACAAGATCCTCATGGTACCAGGATGCGACCCATCTACTCTGCTAGTAGGGTCATGAATGCTTTGGAGAGAGGCTACACGGAGGTAGAACTCATGATGCTTTCTCTCATGTTTGCAGTGAGAAAGTTTAGATCGTACTTGCTACCAAAAACTTTTGTAATCCTCACTACAGAAAATTTGTTCCCTTGAGTGTCATCTCAAATGAATCTTAATACTAGAATCTCACATTGGATCATGGAGTTGCAAGAGTTTCAATACTCTTTAAGGTAGAAGATAGTGTGCGTGCACAATTAGCAGGGATTCTCACTTATAGGGTACATGAGAAGGAAATTAAGGTGCCTAAAGTAAAGACCATACCATTGCAACCACCAAAAAATATTCCTAATGATATTATCTTGTTCTTTGATGGAGCTTTTTGACGAGCCACACAAAAAAAGCAGGGGGAGGGCTTGTGTTGCTCAATCCAAGTGGAGAGGTGGTCATGAAAGAGAAGGTCAATCTATCAGGTCCAACTAGCAACAATGAAGCAGAGTGAGCTTGGTGGATGTATTTGCTTGAATTGAATGCGAACCTTGAGGTGGATGATTTTCCTCCTACTCTACAACGAAGGGCATTACGGAGCAATGATGTAAACATAGATAGCATTGTAGGTACACTTCATTGGGGTGCAGAACAATTGAATGTCATGTAAACCCTTTTTTGTGTGGCTTGTGGCCCGTGGGTCAAGTGGCATACCACAATTTTTATTGTATTCTCATTTAACATGGTAGTTTGAGTATTGTCATTCATGAATTTAAAAAGTATCATAAATTTTGTTTGCAATTCCAATGGGATACTTTATACAATTTGCATTTATAATGCTAATTTATGCACCAAAGAAGACTATCAAACCTTCACGAATCAATTTACAAACATTCAAAAAGTCACATCAAGTTTTACAAGGCTTCAATGTTCATTGTAAGGGAGACATATACAACGATCATAGAGTCACTGCAATCCACTCTAGGTCAAGATGTTTACAATTACAAAGATGAATTTAAATGATCCAAACTAGAGTCTCTCCCCCTTGCAGTCGCCGCCGCCAATAAGTGTTGATAGTCTGTCTCCATTTTGAACATGGAATACATAAGCTCGTCAATTGGAGCCTTGCAAATGTGGCACTTTTTTGCTTTACCATGTTTTGCATGAGACATGGAAAATGATACATGTGGCCACAAGCTATTCTGTAGTGTCCATTCCAACTATGGAAAAAGTGTCCACATTTGCATCCAAAGTGTAAGCTGGAGGTGGCCACAATGTGTTAGGATGCTTGATCATTATCATGATCAACTTTTGTTGAACCTGCTCCTCCATTTCACGGAGTTCACGCTTGAGCAACTTGATATCTCTATGTAACTCTTTGTTATTGCTTGAGTCCCCTTCCCCCGTCGTCTGTATGGAGGTACAAAGCTGTGTTTCAAATTCCTCCACAGCGTCATGTGTTTGCATAACTGAGCCAGCCAATGCATATCTTAGCTCCTCTTATGATATTGTGAGTCTTTTACTTTGGATATCCACTTTGCTCTTATTGGGGGCTCTGCTGCTAAAGTCCACTGGTTCATTTTGAATAAATTGGACATATAACATCTTTGCAAACCAAAAGGGACAATCTGTGTGGTTTAGTGTACTCCTCGTGCATGCAAGGTATATAGCTTTGGCATGCATGCAAATTTTTGGCACAACACACTTATCCGGATTCAATCTTCCCTTGCGGATAGAGAATTCATACACATTTGGCCATGCTTCCTTGACCATCTCTGTGGTGACATCTTTGGTTATGTCTTTCCATTGCTTGTCATTTGGCGCCACCCACTCAGTGGTCCTTGTGCAAACTCTCACTTGGTCATTTAGGCCAGTTGCATTTGCAAATGCACGCAAGCGATTGTATTCTTTTTTAGATTTCTCACGCTCGTCCATACCTGGCACAAACACATTTACACTATCTCAATGTGAGATAGAACTTAGGTTTGCATCACAGATACAATTTCAAATCTAGTGGTACACCTTGGTTTAAGTTATCACAACACACCACATTTTGTATTAATCACTTTGCACCATGAGTCCATCATCATAAAAAGACTTACTTGCGAATATAGTGTCTACATTTTAACAAATACTGTAGCAACACACCACATTCTGCATTGATCACTTTGCACCATGATGCCATTATTATAAGAAGAGTTTACTTGCAAACAGATTTCCAAATTGCAATAGAAAATATCACAATACACCACATTTTGTATGAATCGCTTTGCTTCATCAAAAAGACTTTAGTTTGAATACAAATTCCAAAAAATTCAACAAAAAATATCAAGACACACCACATTGTATATTGATCACTTTGCACCATGACTCCATCATTATAAAAAGGTACATTTTAACTAAATGATCCATGAATATACCAAAAGCTACATTTATATTTGTCAGATAATCCGAAAAAGACCACTGTTTATAAAAGGGACCAAAGTAAATTAAAATCTAGGCATCATCTCACTAAGCGGACACAAACACACCTCCGAGTTGAGCTCTAACATATCTAAATGCTCACTCATTGTCTACAATGTCTTTCTCTGCCTAGGTGGTTGTTGTGAGTAGTTTTTCCACATTATAGAGACAATCATGCCGCAATTAGTTAACTTTCGCTTTTGCCATGGAACATTGTAATGATCCAAATAAACTATGCACCAATCACATAGTTTCTCAATGCAGAAAGAAACTACATAGGTGTTAGTGGCTTTCGAATACGGACAAGTCGATTTTGGGTTGCAAAGCTTGGGGGTCCTCCAAGGATGTTGGTGCAGCCAAACTTGGTCGGAGCTAGAAAGTGGTCTATGTGAAGCGAGGGCTGTAGATAGGTGTAGTGCAGAATGCTAGGGCAGGTACCAAGGTCCTGAGCAACCAAAGGGTAGTGAGAATGTATGTCTACAATGGTTTTTTAGGCTGTTTGGTGGATACATACATATATAGGCGTATGCACACCAAACCCTGTAAACACTCTATTTTTTGAAGAAAGCCATGTAATTCAGCCTAGGATGAGTTGTAACCTAAGTCTACACCCTTGTAAGAGGCTGGATGGCTGTGGGAGAGCCCTCTTAACTTTTAAAGTCAAAACCCTTAGTTTTAAGGGGAGAATTATCATTAGCTTGAAGAATAAAAAACGTGCACTGTGGAGGCCTCTTACTGCTACAAATTGTAATATTCTTTTCTCATGAATTGATAATCAAAATTCGTTTTCGAAAAGCACATTGCGTTCCTCGTCTCCTGCTCTACAATCATTTTTAATTCTGCTGTGGTTCACGATGCATTGTTTTTGAGCTAAATGCATTGATTTGGAGGTTAATATGGTTGTTTTTTGATGTTTTGACCATGGATAAGTGTTTCTATTCTAAAGGAGGACCTTTCTGAGTACTTCTGTTTTAATTTTTTGCACATTTTTTGTGATAAATTGTGATTTACGTACCTTCCCAGATGGTGACAGAACTTGGTAGGATTGAGCCCTTAAGTGTTGTGATACCTCTCCTTAAGTTTCATTGCATTCCGGATTCGTTTGGATGCCAAAAAAGCGTGATGACCTAGAGTGGTGAGATTGGACGCATACTGATTGTCTGACTAGGAAGTGGTTGATTTGCTTTTGTCATAAAACGAGTAGCCCCCTGAGTTCACTTTGGTGAGATTGACAATCTCATTAAGTCTCCGTGCCCCATCCGGAGTCGCTTCCTTGCATATTGACATTATGTTAGTAAAAAAGAGCTATGTTGCAAACGTCCGTTGTGGCGACCCGCTAACATTGGCGCTGTTGCCGGGGAAACCGATCCTTAGGTGGTGAGTGACTCAGTGTACAAAAACAAAAATCTCCCTTCAAGCTTTTGATACCCGTCTCGCTTACACATAGACAGTGAAGCAACTAGACGTAGGTTTAGTGCTTGGTAGAGACTGGAGTCCGAGACTAGCCAGTGCTATTCTTCAAGAGCAAAGAAAGCTGTGAGTGAAGTACAAGATAATATTTCATTCGTTGATTTTCACATGCTTGAAAAGGGTTGTTCCACCACACACTTTGTTGTTATTTTCGTACTGATTTGTTCATTTATACTTGCAGATTCATTTTAGTTTATAGAGGTAAGTTAGGAAACAAATTACACCATCATTTGGGGCCAAAAGGATCGAGGGAAAAACTCTCAAAAAACCTTATTTTGGTGTTGAAGACCATAACTTTGAAAACTTGAAGAAGTGATGGCCAGAACTTCAAAACTGGACCAAACCCAACAAAACCTTCAAGAAGGGGATAAAAACACTTGTTGAAAAAGATTGTGCAAAAAATTTTCAAATTGCTTGTCCAACATGGATCGCGATCCATGTACCTTTTTGGCAAAATGTGCTAAAACTATTTTCCTTGCTTAGAACAGGCTCTTAGACATCAGAACCTTAAGTTTGGTCAGAAATAGAGTGCTAGAAGAACATAAAAATCAAAAGATTGGGGTGAGTAGAGCAAAAAACCTTGAAAAAAGGGAAAAACAAGGAAAAACCGAACTTTTACTTGTCCAAATTCAAAAATGGATGAGATTTGAGATCAACTAAAAGCAGGGAATCAACAGAACCAAACTTCATGTCCAAATGCTTTCCAACATGGATCGCGATCCATGTTCCAGGTAGACATTTGGCAGTAAGATGTGATCAGTGTACTCTTGATTACTAGTTGAAGAACATTTCCAAAAGGAGCCATAGACAAAAAGTGAAAAAATCTGGTCAAAATATCAGAAAAGGAGTTGTTTGCAAAAAACCGCAAAACACACAAAATCTTGCTTTTCACTTGAAAAAAACTGATCAAATCCAAAAAGACTTGGGGAATAGCATCACCATACCTTGTATGATCAGCTCACAAAGTGTCAGTCCAAAATCTTGCCAAACATGGATCACAATCCATGTACCTTTTTGGAATTTTGAGCTAATAATAGGCAAGCAGGAAAGTGATAACAATTGAAACACTTTCTGCCAAAGGATCCTTATCAGAAAATTTCAAAAAGAGGGCAAAAGGGGGCAAAAATCAGATCAAGGGGGAAACCACTTAAATAAACCCTAAAATTGACTTTTGTCTGTCCTAAAAAGCTTTAAAACATTCAAAAACCATATAGTCAGCATCACTAGGCTAAGGACTAGCTGTGGGACAAATTTTAGTGTTTTTTGACACAAAGGAACATGGATTGCAATCCATGTTCCCCTGACACAATTGGACACCAAAGTGACACCATAGCTAGAGGGCATCACAGAGAGTCTAGTGGTCCTTCTAGAGTTGAATTTGGGTGCAAGAAACCATCCCAACAGCTTAAAACTGACAGAAGCTCATGCAAAGGGACAAAATCAACTTTGCCTCCAATCCAGAGGTTCATTTCTAAATTTTTTGGACCATAGGACCTCTTAATCATGTTAAATCTGATGATAGCAACAAAAGTTCATTTGGCTTCCCAACATGGATCGCGATCCATGTACCTCTGAGTCAAAAAAGAGACATAAACTTACCATACAAAGAGCTAGTCCATAGTAACCTGGTGGTTCTTTCAAAATTGAAATTGGACCCAAATTGTTGAGGTTGTGTAAGGAATTGTGTGCTACTGAAAAAACCTAGCTAAGTTTTGTCGATTAAAACCAAGAACTAATAAGAACAGCTGTAAGCTCACAGCTATCAAGCAAACTCGTGATAGGTTGTAGGTACTAGAGGATACTACCCAGCAAGCAAGATCAAACGGGAGATTCAAACTATTTAATGAGGTAACTCGGTTTGGATTTTGTATTACCAATCCTTCATGAATTTGCGATCAGGAAGATTGTACCAGAATAGGAATCCCAGCATCTCTGATCAAGGGAGTAATAACTCAACGGAAGAAAGTGTGAACCAGAGACCACTGCGACCTTTGGAACCCATTTTAGAGGAGAGTTTCTTTGACACTTCGTCTGAGAGATCATACAGCCTCATGACTGAAGATTCTAACAAGTCAAACCCTAAGGGAACAACTTTGATGGATGCATGTCCTTCTTAGCCTGCATCTAATGTAAAATTGTTGTATTTGAAGTTTCAATTTGAAGATGTGCTTAAGGCCAAAATCTATAAGGATGGAATGGACCGTTACTGTGTTAAGTTGGAAAATAAGGCGAGCGAGTTCAGAGACCTTGTCGATGTTGATTATGATGGGGATAGATATTTCGACCGAGAGGGAATAATGTACCTGGTGGTTCATAACCCTTTTATTGTGGATAAATGGGGAATAACAGGCACCAAGGACAAGGTAGATAATGAGCTGGCCATGAACCACCCAAAATGGAGAAACAAAACACAATATTCAGATGCACCAATGAAATAGAGCGCCTTAACACAGACAACACATATGTGGGGCTTTATAAGTTCAATAATGGAGAACAAATAGTCTATTACAATGTGACGAGCCCCGCATCAAACAACTGACAGATCGAAAAAACTTGTATGTTTACACGTACACGGAGGACATAAGTATTCAGGTGGTCATAATGGACAAGTATGGCCGAAAGTACTCTCCAATGGATCGTAAGGAATTAGAGAGATGTACATATTTTGGAGGACCACTCCACCAATACTATGTAAATCCGAAAGACGTAAAAACCATGACTACTCTAACGAGACCTGAGACTGTACCCAT
The DNA here is from genome assembly GCF_014529385.1 of Adiantum capillus-veneris. NCBI lineage: Eukaryota > Viridiplantae > Streptophyta > Polypodiopsida > Polypodiales > Pteridaceae > Adiantum > Adiantum capillus-veneris. The sequence continues at coordinate 50,596,584 of NC_140932.1, forward strand.
GAGCCCCTTGAGAACCAGGGTGGAGGATTCTTATGGACATGAACGATGTCGGGGGATATGTGTTTGAAACTTGAGCCAGGAAACTTGAGCCAGGTCAGCACCGGGGTGCTGGCTGTGGAAAGATTGAGAGCAAAAATTTACCGCACCACACAATACATCAGCTTTTAATCACTTGGTAATGCTATCGACGCACAAAACTTGCTCGGAAATCGGTAACACCGACGAAGTTGATGCACAATTATGAAGAAGTGTCATTAACGACACCGTTAATTGATACTAATGACGATTTAGGAGCTTAAACTCCCCTTACAGAATACTCCGGGCCGTTAACGGCTCCGCGATTCAATAAACAGAAACAATATTAAATTAGGTTGCCTGCCGACGAACAAAATCCTAATGTGTCGGTTCCATTTGATTGACTTGTCTTCGAACACTATGTTGGCTTTTCTTTAGCAGTGGACTTTCCAATTTCCCTTCACGGTCGGCTTACCCCGGGATCTCAGAACTTGTCCTGCTTGCTATGCCGAAGCTCGGCTTTCTTTATCAAAGACTGCTTACGAGCCTTGTTTGCCCTCCTTGCTTGAGCCGGAGATCAAGAGAGAGGGAGAGAGAGTTCGCCTTGAATTGGTGAGTGAGAGAGAGGGAGAACTCCTTATCGCCAAGATTTTCCTCGCCCTTCAATACGAGAGAGAGAACTAGCCCTTGCTTGTGTGCCAAGGACGAGCCGAAATCACCTCTTTGATTTTGTGCAAGCTCGAGAGAGAGAGAGAGAGCACGCCTTGATTACCTCCTCGCCTCGCCTAGCTGGAGTCGAAGATCGATAGAGAGGGAGCCTTCCTTGCCTCTCTTGCTTCCTTGCTCGCCTTCTTCCCTTAATGCCCTTCAACCTCTCTCGCCGGTGAATAATAACCTCCTTTCATCCAAAAAACACCCTATTAATAGCTTCCTCCCTCCCGAGCCGTCGTTGCTAGGGAGGCGTAAAAAACCCCCTGCTGACGTGGCAGCATGAAAATCGACCAGCACGGAATTTGATGGGACAGGCTCCGAAACTGTTCCCCTTGGCGAGTTGAAGACTTGTTCCTTCTCAGTCGCGCTCAACCGAGCTCTCTACAGCCCGCCATGATCGTGTTTCTTTCCCCTGCTCTCGGCTAGCTGCTGAACACCATGGCGACTCTCTTCCCCTTTTGTTTCACAACTTATTAAAAAAAAATGGCTTCAATTTACCTTTGCCTTAGGTGGCCTCTCTTTTTGGCGGCCTTACGCCGGCCAAGTTAACTCCTTGGTGGGTGTTAGGTCCTTGTAGGGCACCACCTTTTTTATGCATTGGCGACAGACTTTGTTGAGCACGGCATGTTTTGCAAACATATCGACTAAGGTATTGCGAAGTAGCACAAACACCCCGTTTGGCACACATACTAACACGGGCCGTAGCAATGCCAAGCATATCATTTTCTCCTCTGGGCGGCCATATCCATTGTAAGGGCACCACCTTTGGCATACATGCCGGCCAAGGCAATGCCAAGCATATCATCTTTCCCTAGCAGCCCCCGTCGAGCAACCTCATCATGAAATCTGTTGCTCGTATCAAGAGACAACCTCGAGCACTTATTCTACTGCGTTCCAAACCCTGGCTGCTGCTCAAAATTCCAAAATGGCACTCTTTACGAGCGGATTAGACTGGTATGGAATCGGCCCCCTGTGAATCTTTATCGGCCAATATCTTAGCGATCGGGACTCCGAACACTGATCTGAAAAGACTGACGCGCTCCACAAAGTGAGCACTTCAGGTCCGTGCATTCATTTCATTTATGTCCCGTCAGCTGCAGCTGCTCAATCCGGTACGGATTGCTGCTTACTCAACTTAAAACTGTCATAACTTCTTATCCGTAGCTTTGATTGACGAGCGGTAAAGACAGGCTAGTAGAGCACATCAAGCACTGCAGTTCTAGGTCACAATATCCCATCCATGCCCACTTCAAGCATAACACTTTCTAGCATCATTAAGGGATCTGTAGGCCTTTTTAACCGCATTGATATACATTCAACATTGAACTTGTCCTGTTACCAGGCCTTAACTACTGTTCATTAATCATGTAAGCTTCAAACAACTTGATGTGCATTTTTCTAGCATCTTTCTTAGCATGGGAGCGGAGCTGCACGATATCCACCCCCTCTGAACCTACACAGCCTCCGGTTTGTGCCAACCGTACTTATAAAGCATCATCAAGAGCATCATCAGACTCATCTTCTGATGCATACATATCATTGTCTTCAGGAGGTTGATCTGTGTTGAAGTCTCCAATATTAATCTCACCATCTCGTTGTTTAAACAATTTAACTCTTTTCCCTGCAATAGGCACCTTGATCTCAGTGCCATCAAGCTCACATAACTTGTAGGTCGCATTATCATAAACATGAAGTACAACATATTGTCCAAACCATCGTTTAACCATCTTCCGCATAGCACTGTACTGGTTCTCCAGGCTACTGTCATATACAAGGACCCAATCCCCATCTTTAATAGCACGAGGTTGTAGTCTGTGCTTACCATCAAATGCTGCTTTGTTCTTCAACCTTGCTTCCTGAAGCATTACTTTAGCCTGTTCAATATCTTCTTGACGTCTCTCAAGTTGGCGTATGCGCAATGCAAGCAAATCTTCTGTAGACATACCTTCTTCCCATGGCATTACGGTCCAAGAGATAACCGCTTCCTCTGTAGGCATAATGGGTTTTTGCCCGTACATTAGCTCAAATGGCATAAAACCTATAACAGAACTATGTGTAGTTCGATCAGCCCATAAAGCAAACGGTAAGAGTTTAGGCCAATCACCAATATGTCCCTGGCATGCCTTTGCTAAAGCTTTAACAATAGGTGGATGCCCTCTTTCACTTTTGCCATTACCCTCTGGATTGTATGCTGTAGTAAGAGCCAATTTAATGCCCAAGCGAGCAAAGAAATCTCGAGCTTCATCTACATCAAGCTCTCCTCCATCAACAATAATTCTACCAACACATCCATACCTTGAAATAACATCCTCAAGCAAGAACTTGCATACGGAACTGGTAGCCTTGGTACGCAAAGCTCTGCCTTCCACCTGATTAGTAAGATCCTCTCTGGAAAGAACAATATACCGCATCTGCTAGACACCTACTGGCATGGTAATCAGGTCCACCACCCACTTGTAGTGCATAGGCAGTGGATAGGTGGGATGCAATCCATCTCGATGTCGTACATTAGAATACTGTTGGCATATTAGGCATGTCTCCACAAACTGAGCCACATCTTTATACATACCTTTCCACCAGTAATGATCCTTAATCTTGACAAAAGTTGCCCAGACCCCTCTGTGTCCAGCCCATAAACTTTTATGAAACTCTTTGATAACCTTCTGTTGAGTCGCTTTATCACAAACAACCCGCTGCAGTACTCCTTTAGAGCGTTTTGGCTGCTTCCATAAAGGCCCATTCTTCAGAAAATAGCCGTAAGCTTTCTTCCTGATCTTTTTGTACTCTTGATCCGCCCACTCTTCATGCTTAGTAAGAGTGCTAAGGTAGCGACCAATCAAAAGCCATTCTCCTTCATAGAACTCTTCAGAAAATACCTCAAAAGCATGAGCAATATTTCCACAATTTGCATGCAGATAAGAAGACGAATAGAACTTCAAGCCAACATCATCACTTGTGGTCATCATCTCTTCTTCATCTTCAAATCTAGCTCTTGATAACATATCTACAACCAACAGGATTATCTCTACCTGTAATATGACAAAATTCAGGATTAAGAGACTTAATATAGGCTATCCATCGTAGCATAGCAATATCTGGAGTAGAGCAATTTGCAATCATCCCTATCAGTGGCAAGCAATCTGTCTCTACCATGACTGAAGCTCCAATAAAGTATTCTTTATCAGACCTTAGAGCAGTAGCAACGCCCCAAAGTTCTCTCTTAACTTGTGGGTAGCCTCTCTTTTGCTCCAAATCGAACCGCATACCTGTTACCTTCTTCATCATCTTGACCTATAGCCCATCCAATACCTGTCAGGCTAGAGTCAACCGTTAAAATTACTGGCCTTCCACATTTGTAGTCGACTTTCCTCAAGGTTGGAGCCTCAAGAAGCATCTTCTTTAATTTCTTGATAGCCTATGTATGAACTTCTTCCCAAACAAATATTTTACCTTTTCTCAACAGTTGATAAAGCACTTCTGCAACATGAGCAAAATGTGGCAGCCAAATAAGATAGAAAACACATGCACCCAGAAACCGACGAACTTCAGTAAACCGAAGAGCACGTTTCCTTCATCTTTTGAATAGCTTCGAGTTTAGCCGGACTTGGCCTTCTACCTTCTGGATTGCACATGTGCCCTACAATTAGAACCTCTTTGGCACCAAAAGTTGATTTTTGCCCTGAAAGTGTTAAGTTAACTTCTTCAAGCTTGGATAAAAGAGCATCACAGTCAGCAATATGTTGAGCAACAAACTGCCGGAACCCCCTCTGATCTTTTACCTCATCTTTTGAGCTTTCCTCACAGCCCTTAATCGGTAGATCATCAATGAAAGGCATAGCAACATGTGGGATAAAGGCCCTTAATACCTTATTCATGACGTTCATCATATGAGCTAAAGAATTAGTAGCACCCTGTGGCAGAGTGCACATCCTTACCAATCCGAGAGGTGTACGCATCGTAGTACGATCCCTGCTCTCCAAAGCTAACTGAAATTGATCATATCCAGAATAAAGATCACCCATAGAGTAAATTGACCTTCCTGCAAAAGCCTCAGCAAATTCATCCACAATTGGGCCGGTACCCACATTGCGTATTGTTACCTTGTTAACAGGCTGCATATCCTGTATAAACCTTAAAGTACCACTTTTCTTTGGAACAGTGAACCATCGGTTAGAGTATGGCGCACATGATGGTTCCAAGATTCCCATTTGTATCTTCTCATTAAGCAAATTGATAAGCTTTGGCAAGTGAGCTTTAGGAACTGGAATAGGACGTAAGCTCCATGGCATGTGAGGAAAAGTGAATATAACATAGGTGCAACAACACTTGGATCCACACACCCAATCTCACTTGGCTCAAAGGCAAAAGCTTTACCATGTTTTTCGAGCATACCTTGAAAACACTTGATTTCCTCTTCGTTGAGAAAACCATCTTCTCCCACCTTCAGCTGCTGCAATGTCTCTTTAGTGAATTTGTGCCCAATGTTCTTAGGATTTCTGAGCATAGGCTGTCGAGAAGATTCTTTAATTACTTCATCACTTCCCTCTGGTAGAGGTGTAGCCACAGGTCTCACTTTCTTTGCAACTGTCTTGTACGTTGTCTCTACCCGTGCTTCAACTTCTTTATCCAAGTCATCCTCAATATGCATAAGTGCCTCGTATATGTCCAGCTCTTCATACATGTCCATTGAGTGCACTTTAACAACTTCAGTTCCACTTTCTAACTGTTCTGCTTGATATCCTCAAGCTCTGACATAATATCAACATAAGAGATCTCTTCGAAGATTCCTAATATCACATCATCCGGTTTTAGCACATCACATCCCTGCAAGTCACTTTGAATGCTTGAAACATATTGTTTCTCCCACTTAGTTAAATCATTAAATTTCCTGTAAGATAATGAACCCTCAGATGTCAACCCTAGAAATACTAAAGAGAAGGTTTCTCTTTGCGAGAACTTCTCCTCACTTGCACCACCATAGTCCCGCTTTATAGTGGCACCCCAAGAAAATCCTGAGAAAATCTTTGTTCTTTAAACTCCTTACGTATCTTTGGCATTGGATGATCACGTAAACTGTCTTTGTTTCTAACATGATCAACACATACAGTTAGAAATTGAACCTCTTTCTTACTATCTTGGCTTCGAACCTTGGCATAGGCCGAGCCATCATCCAACACCTTAGTTTCCATCCGCACAGCCGTAATGTAGGGTTGTCCTAGAATCAACGGGTAGGAGGAATGCTCCTGTATAAAAAAGTTTTGCTCATCACAGACATCCCCAATAGTTACCTTAACATTTGCGCATGCACCGTAAAGATCTCTAGGAAGCATATTGGCAGCTCGAATCCGCCACCCGTGATCTATATCAATAGGCCACTTCCCCTTTTGGTGAAAATTCTTTGCCATGAGATTGATTTCCGAACCATGGTCTATGAGGGCTAAGACCGGCTCCTCAATGTCGCCAAGCTTTACCACTGTTTCTGTCGTTTCTCTCGCCCAATGAGTCTTCGAAAAGTGACTCTTGGGTATAACTTCTTCATCTTCACCATCATGAAAATGCATGTTTCTTACCTCAGGTATAATTGGGCTTGGAGCCACCATAGGCTTTGGCTCTTCTTCTTCAAGATATGCTAAATTCTCTTCATAGTCTTCCAAAATTGCTTCAATGTGACGAACCACTTGGCTTTTAACTGGATTCTACTCTTGATCACTCGGTACTTGCCGCTTCCTTTTTATAATGTCGATGATCTCTTCATGGAACTCGCGCTTAGCAATTTCAAGAATATCCCCCAATGTGAGCTCCACTTTACTATTTAGGATACGTTCTTCAAAAAATTTCTTCAAATCTGTAGCCAATTCAATATCAGACTTGAGTTTATACGAGGGCCCTTTAGGCTTACCTTGCTTCTTGTCCTTCGGAGCTTCTTCCATAACCACCTCCGGAGCAGGTTTAGGAGCTGGCCCTTCTTCTTTCTTATTGCTGGATCTCGTCTGCCTTTATGAAGTTCTAGCCACCTCTTCATCTCTTTTCCGCTTCTCTTCCACCATAGCTTCATTGGCTTGAGCTTTAGCAATATAAGCATATACAGAAAGAGAATCCACTGGATCGGTCCACCTAGTGGTTTCTCGAATTGAATTCCCCACCTGTCGTAACTTCCCGTATGTTACCTTACTTGCTTCTGTTGTCTTTAGAGCATATGGCCACAACTGGCCCTTTGCACCTATACCATCATCATCTTCCTTACCACAAACTTGCAGCCCATATGTAGCTGCTTCCACAAGGGCAACATTATGCTGTATTTCCTCCACTATCTTCTTCATGCCGCCTCTGCCAAAGTTCAAGCGAAGCATTTCTCCTGTCGCCCTGAGATGAATCTTCTTGTCTTTCCAGAAAACTACATTCTTCTTATAAGCTTTATCAAACTCATTACACTCTCTCACAAACCTATGGACTTCACTATCGCACCACATGCATCGATCCAATTTTTACGTGGTGGCTGCTGCTGCTGCTTAGGTTCAGAAGTAGACGCCTTCGCAGCTAACCCTTCAAATTTAACAGTTTTAAAATTCAAATTTAGTTCTTGAATACATTTAACGAGATCGTCAAGAACAGGCCCCTCCACTTTGGGTAATGTAGAGGGTGGCTTCTCTTTAATCTCTTCTTTATCATCATCCAGTACCTCGATCACGATTTGCTTATCAACTCGCTTCTGTTGTTTTACGATCATGTTCACCGCTTCAGATACTATTTTCCAATTTGATGTCAATCCCAATTCTCCCGCCGGATCCTCCAATAATTGCACCAAATTCTTTTGTAGTCGCGGATCAGCAGCTCGAATAAACAATTCCACCTTTTGATCCCTCAAGGAACGTTGTTCTGCTAATGATAACTGATCAAACTTCTTCTCCAACTCTCGCAACAGTTCTCGTGCAGATAAATTTTTACCCGTCTTCTGCACCCACTTCGTAAAACTCAGTCTGGTCACCCGTTGAGAATCCTCCAAAAAATATTCCTCTTGTAGCGCCTTCTTAAAATCCTGCCAGTTCGGCCCTTGAGCCGCTTGAATTTCTTTAATCCGGGCCCTAAGTTCCGGCACTGCAATCAGATGAAATCCTTCCACTGAATCCTGGTCTTCAATACCATTATCTTCCATAGACTGCTCATACAAATTGCAAAATTTTGAAATAGCTTGGCCCTCAAACCTTTGCAGCTTTTCCGTAACATTTTGATGAGCTTTACGAATCCGCTCTTGCAAATTATGTTGCTGCAGGGCAGCTTGTTGTTGCTGTTGCATGTATGCTGCAAACTGTTGCATCATCTGTTGCATGGCTGCTTCTTGTGGTGTTGACATATGCTTCAACAATTTTCCCACCCCGGCTTGGTTTCGCGTTGGGTTCACCAGGTGTCGGGGGATATGTGTTCGAAACTTGAGCCAGGTCAGCACCGGGGTGCTGGCTGTGGAAAGATTGAGAGCAAAAATTTACCGCACCGCACAATACAACAACTTTTAATCACTTGGTAATGCTATCGACGCACAAAACTTGTTCGAAAACCGGTAACACCGACGAAGTTGATGCACAATTATGAAGAAGTGTCGTTAACGACACCGTTAATTGATACTAATGACAATTTAGGAGCTTAAACTCCCCTTACAGAATACTCCGGGCCGTTAACGGCTCCGCAATTCATAAGAAGAAACAATATAAAATTAGGTTGCCTGCCGACGAGCAAAATCCTAATGTGTCGGTTCCATTTGATTGACTTGTCTTCGAACACTATGTTGGCTTTTCTTTAGCAGTGGACTTTCCAATTTCCCTTCACGGTCGGCTTACCCCGGGCTCTCAAAACTTGTCTTGCTTGCTATGCCGAAGCTTGGCTTTCTTTCTCAAAGACTGCTTACGAGCCTTGTTTGCCCTCTCCTTGCTTGAGCCGGAGATCGAGAGAGAGGGAGAGGCTCGCCTTGAATTGGTGAGTGAGAGAGAGGGAGAGGCTCGCCTTGAATTGGTGAGTGAGACAGAGGGAGAACTCCTTCTCGCCAAGATTTTCCTCGCCCTTCAATACGAGAGAGAGAGAAATAGCCCTTGCTTGTGTGCCAAGGAAGAGCCGAAATCACCTCTTTGATTTTGTGCAAGCTCGAGAGAGAGAGAGCATGCCTTGAAGACCTCCTCGCCTCGCCTAGCTTGAGCCGGAGATCGATAGAGAGGGAGCCTTCCTTGTCTCTCTTGCTTCCTTGCTCGCCTTCTTCCCTTAATGCCCTTCAACCTCTCTCGCCTGTGAATAATACCCTCCTTTCATGCAAAAAACACCCTATTAATAGCTTCCTCCCTCCTGCGCCGTCGTTGCTAGGGAGGCGTAAAAACCCCCCTGCAAACGTGGCAGCGCGAAAATCGACCAGCACAGAATTTGATGGGACAGGCTCCGAAACTCTTCGCCTTGGCGAGTTGAAGACTTGTTCCTTCTCAGTCGCGCTCAACCGAGCTCTCTACAGCTCGCCGCGATCATGTTTCTTTCCCCTGCTCTCGGCTCGCTGCTGAACGCCATGGAGACTCTCTTCCCCTTTTGTTTCACACCTTATTAAAAAAAAATGGCTTCAATTTACCTTTGCCTTAGGTAGGCTCTCTTTTTGGGCGGCCTTACGACGGCCAAATTAACTCCTTGGTGGGTGTTAGGCCCTTGTAGGGCACCACCTTTTTTATGCATTGGCGACAGACTTTGTTGAGCACGGCATGTTTTGCAAACATATCGACTAAGGTATTGCGAAGCAGCACAAATACCCCGTTTGGCACACATACTAACACGGGCCGTAGCAATGCCAAGCATATCATTTTCTCCTCTGGGCGGCCATATCCATTGTAAGGGCACCACCTTTGGCATACATGCCGGCCAAGGCAATGCCAAGCATATCATCTTTCCCTAGCAGCCCCCGTCGAGCAACCTCATCATGAAATCTGTTGCCCGTATCAAGAGACGACCTCGAGCACTTATTCTACTGCGTTTAAAATCCTGGCTGCTGCTCAAAATTCCAAAATGGCACTCTTTACGAGCGGATTGGACTGGTACGGAACCGGCCCCCGGTGAATCTTTATCGGCCAATATCTTGGTGATCGGGACTCCAAACACTGATCTGAAAAGACTGACGTGCTCCACAAGGTGAGCACTTCAGGCCCGTGCATTCATTTCATTTCTGTCCCCTCAGCTGCAGCTGCTCAATCCAGTACGGATCTGCTGTTGACTCAACTTAAAACTGTCATAACTTCTTATCCATAGCTCTGATTGATGAGCCGCAAAGACAGGCCGATAGAGCACATCAAGCACTGCAGTTCTAGGTCACAATATCCCATCCGTGCCCACTTCAAGCATAACACTTTCTAGCATCATTAAGGCATCTGTAGGCCTTTTTAACCGCATTTGACGTACATTCAGCATTGAACTTGTCCTGTTACCAGGCCTTAATTACTGTTCATTTATCATGTAAGCTTCAAACAACCTGATGTGCATTTTTCTAGCATCTTTCTTAGCATGGGAGCGGAGCTGCACTACAACGAGTCCCAAAAACAAAACCTTTAGGATCGACGACGTTTAGGGCTTCCATAAACACACATAGGGACAGTACTATTCTTGACATCACTTATACCACTGAAATCCTCTGACTATTACACGATATCAACTTGATAAACGTATAGCAGATAGGATACCAATGTTAGTACCAAGAGGAGATTATGAACCTAGAGAATTCACACTAAGCGGACCAAGAGTTGTTAGAATGGTTGGAGAAACAAGATGAAGAGAATCATGAAGGCGCATGTGGTGGCCATTTTGCTCTAAAGATCACCTTGCATAAGATTTTGCAAGAGGGGTATGTATGGCCTAGGTTGCACAAGGATGTTCACCATTGGTGTAGGTCTTGCAATAGGTGTCAAGCATTTGGGAAGAGAGTGTTGAAGCCAGAGTTACGAAAAACCATTATGGCGTTTGATGTGTTTGAAAAGTGGGGGATTGATGCAATAGGCCCGTTACCTATCACAAGCAGGGGCAAAAGCTATATCTTGACGGCAGTGGACTATCTCTCTAGATGGGCAGAGGCTATAGCAGTAAAACAGATCACTGCAAAGGATGTGGCAAAATTTGTGTATGATGAAATATGTTGCAAGTTTGGGGTGCCATTAGAGCTGTATGTAACCATCTCAGGTGGCAAAATGCGTACCCAAAAAGTATAATGGATCTGGAGATTCGTATGCCCATGTGTCAATCTTCAAACAAGTGTTGAGAGCAAAACAGGTAACTGATTTCCACACTCAATATGAATGTTTTGGTTTGACGTTAGAAGGTACTGCCTTGACTTGGTTCCAACCATTAAAGAGCTTGGACACGAGCTGTCTAGTAGCTCAAGTCGGAGCATCAAACGAAAGGATCCACGGGTGATCTACTATGATTTCCCAAACCAAAATCCTTGAAGACAACACATATATCGAGATAAACGCAGAAACAATCGAGACAAGCACAACGAGGACTCAATACCTCTATTAACTGACGAAATGCAGTACTTAAGATTAGTAGAAGCAACGGACTTCCTCAAGGACTGGATATGAAAGAAATACATGAAACCCTACTCAACAAAAAAAACATCGAAGAAGGCAAACACACAAAAACTAGAAAAAATGAGAAATACCAAAAAATTGATTAAGTTGTCCAAAATGGAGCACAAAAACAAATACAATGAACTGAAGCGAGCCTTGAAGGAGGTTTGGACAACAGAAATGGAAACTGATGAGGAATCAAATGATGATAAATTCGATGCCCGTTCCCACTATAAGAAGTTTACCATTCCGGAAAGGAAAATCGTGGTGCAAAAACCCAAACGAGATTCCAAGGAACCAGGAAGTTCATTTGATGGGTCTCAAAACGTAAAATGCATCGACTTAGCAGAACCAGGCGAGGAGCCTAAACCGACATACATTGCCACAGACCTTACTGACAAGGAAGATCAACTTCTAGTCGATATGATTAGACGGTACAAAGATGTCTTTGCATGGCCATACAAAGATCTAAAGGGGATAGATCCTGAGATCTGTCAAAACACGATTCCTCTTAAGAGTGATGCCAGACCACGCAGACAACGTCCTTACACGTTGTCGTGCTGTGGCACGTATATAGTGGGAACGGGCTTTAAACGATTTATGTTGTGACTTTTTTACGCATAAGTATATTTCATATAATACTTATATGCATAAATAAAATCTTTCTACCATACCTTAGTATTTACCTTTGAAGTAATATAAATGTACATTACTATTAGAAAGTACTGCAAGAGAAGTATCAATGATTGTGCCTCTTTTTGTCTGGGAAAAAAGCATTTATATATTTCTTCTAATATCTCAGCTATACCCTACCATATATAAATTATTTTTTTATTTTCACATTTATTTAATAATATAACCCTTCAATAATGCATACCTTCTTGGATACATACAAGAGGGAAGGGCCTACTAGAAGACTTTATGAAAAGGAAGATCCAAAGCTTCTTGGACCATCACAATTTGAAAATCCCGACATAAGTGTGTGGAGAAAAGGCCAAAACCAAGTCAAGCTCTTTGAGTAGGCCAATTTTGCCTTTTGAAGCATGTCAATCCGAGTTACATGTCAAAAGTTACAGGGAAAATAGTGACAATTCCTCTCACAACTACACTTCAAGAAGAGATGGTAAACAGGTGAATCAAGTGAAAAGAGGTAATCTTGGTCTTTTTTCATAAAATAAGATATTTGGAGGATAAAAGACACAAGCATGTGAATGTGACACCTCAAAGATGCGTTGAAGAACAAGATACACAAGTTGGGACCCCCTGCTGGAGCCACACAGAAGATGCCTAGGTGGGGCCCACATACATCATGCACCCACATGGAGCCTCAACAACCAAAAATTCTTAATTTCATAATATTTTGAGTCCTAATATTGCCCATTTTAAGAAATATCCAAAGAACATTTGATTTGGGCTAATTCTTTAGCCTAATCAAGTGATTATGTAAAACATGGCTCCCTCACCTATAAAAAGGGCAACCTTCTCTTCATTGGGGGAAATTTAGAAGTGAGTGAGAATAGCTCAATTCCATAGTGACACACTCATCTTAGTGCCATACTTTCCCTTGAAGAAAGGCTGAAGTCTTGCCTCATCTTCTCTCTCCATTAAGGTGGTGACGATTGCTCTCATGTAAGATATATGTTGCTAGTTTTTCTTTCATTTGCATATCTGTCCAATACTTGTCTCTAAATATATCTCTATCTCTCATTATCTATCTTTAATACCACCACCACACTTAGATCTTTCTCTAATTCTATCATTACTCCTCCTTTCATCTCTCTTGTTGTGTCCTAATTGTTTCATTGGAAGGTATTCAAGTAGCAATCTTGTCAATGTAACGGGCACAACCTTCTTGCGGGAAACAATTATGTGCACAAAGTTAGTAACCATATCTTCATCTTTCACAAGCATCTCTCTCTCTCTTAAGGTTTTCATTCTCTTCCACAAACTCTAGAATCTCCTTGCTACAGGTACTTCTCTCCCCGCAGTATCCTTATTGCCTAAGGGCAACAATAGGGCTTGGAAGAGAAACTCTCTTCTTCTTCTCCTTTCACTTATTTCACACCTTTATCTTTGAACATACTAAGTATATCATTGATGAATAACCAAAATCCACATGGAGGCAATTTTTTTCATTTCCATTCTGTGCAATCTATTAGGGTCAACATTTGGATTAGTTAAAATTTGGTCAACATTTGACTTCTCTTTTGATGTGAATGTGGTTATTTTATTATGAATCAAGAGGATTTGTACTCACAACTAATCCCAATCGCTATAGAAAACATATACATTATAGTAATCATAAAGCTACAGTTCCAAAGAGCAATCCGTGGCTTATTTGGACAACAAAGATTAAATATCATTAACTCATCCATTAACCCTTTTATCCTACCCATGATACGATATGATTGTAATCTCGATGTTTTCATTTATGTTTTGTTTTGACTATCTTTCATGAGTTCTCACCATCACGTGTGTATTTGTAAGGGAAAGTGAGCGGCTTCTTTGGCTACATTTATTATTTAGCTCTAGAAGCTATGTTATCTACATCTTACCTTCTTTTCATAACCCTTGACCTTCCTCACAAACTCTCACAGCAAGAGGCCTGGTGCCTTCCTGGCAAGACCGCCAACTTCTTGACCGCCAACTTCTTGACATATTTTTGGTAAACCCGACGCGAATCTGCCAGGGTGAGAGTTTGTGGGTAACCATGGGTGATCATGTTGAGCAACAGGGTATGCATTTTGACCCAGCAACAATGCAAATGTTTCAAGCATTTGCAATGTTCATGCAACAACAACATGCTACTGAAAGAAGGGAGATTTGAGCAACGAAGGCCATACAAACGATCGTCAACAGAATGGATCAGTTCAATGGCAAAGATGTAACCAAGTACTTACACGAGTATGTGAAGGAGATGGAGCTGCATCGCATGATAGAAGGTGAGATGATTCAAAGCTTTGAGCTAGTTGTTGCTCTAGAAATTAGGGAACATGTTAGGGCAATTAAAGATGGGCATGGGAGAAATTGGGAAGAACTTAAAGTAGCTTTAAAGGAGGAATATTTCATGGAGGACTCGGAGAGAGTGACCAAAAGGACATTCTTAGAATGGGTAGTCAAGCCAAAGAAGGGACTATCAATAACAGAGCTACTTAGGGAATTTGAGCGGCGCTATCCACAACTCACCAGGAGAGAAAGGGTCACACTAGATACAGAGAAGACATATCTTTTCTTACAAGCCGCAAGTAAAGAGTTTCAAGAAAATTTTGAGCTTCTTCTTGAAGATAAAGATGCTGACCAAGGACTAAAGACCGACTGGAATGAAGTTGAAGGTGCTGTCTCGTTGCTTGCCAAACGACAAAAAAGAAGGGACAAGATGGTAGTTATCACTACAAGTCCTTCAACCTCAACTTCTGACAAAATGGTAAAGCCTACTTATATAGCTCCTAAGTTTGATGAGTCTATGCTAGATGAGCTTGTGAAGGGAATGCGTGACTTGAAGGTGAAGCTTGCAAAGCTTGAAGAAAAAGGCACACCATCAGGGCCACTTCTTAGGCAAATACAATAGCCTAAAGAAGGGTTTGTTAATAGATGTATTTGGTGTGATAGTATAGACCATGTAAGAAGGGATTGTGATGATTTTAGTGATGCTTTGTCAAAAGATGTTGTCTTTTTTAAGGATGGTAAAATCCACTAACGAGACATAGATCTACCCTTGAGAACTAACTTTTGGAAGGGGGGAATGCAAACCTTAGTTGAAGATATGGCAACTAACCATGCCACCTCTTCAGTTGAGGCAGCTACTTATGGAGTAAAAATTGAGCATCTTAGTGATGAAGAGGTGAATGACCATCATGGTCAAATTTGGCCAAATGTCATGCAATTAGCTAAAAAGGAAAAGCTTACAATAGAGATTCTACATGAAGCAGGTGATTGCATACGTCTAGAAACAGGATGGAATGATCTAGTGGACTCATTGTCAGTGCATGCCTACATTACAAAATGCCAACAAAATGAGGCTATTGTAGAAGAGAAGCGCAGATGTAAGAATGCTGATGACGGACCATAAAAAAGAGGTCCTAGACGTGGAGGAAGAAGCGACTCAATGCCTTCTCAAACACCCACGACACAAGGAGCATCTCCACCTGAAGTACTCATGGAGGAGTCTACAACAGGAAAGAAGAAAGAGCCAACAAAAGGTAAGACAAAAGGCCCAACTTATAAACTACAATCTGATATTGAGGTTGCTACAGATTTAAAGAAAGTCTTGGAGGAAAGGATCGTAAATAGCAAGATTGAGTTTACTCTGGGAGAAGTTCTTGGCATTGCAAAGTGTGAATTCCATGAGGAGACCATTGACATCATCAAGCGGAAGAGACAAACTCTTCATGAAGTTTCTCGTCCACAGGTTGAAGGGGAAACCTCGAAGACACAAGGGATACAACTGCAAAATAAGGAGGAGGATGATGGAACTATGGTAGGATGCTACCAATCTAGTGGGAGAGTGAAGCAAGTGAATTTCTCAAATGATGATGAAGAAGTTGAAGATATTCCTAGGAGTTACTATTCACGAAGTCATTGGGCAAGGGTTACTACAGAAAACTTGGTCAAGGTAGGTGATCTTGAAGAGCCATTTGTTGCCTTGATTGACCATGGTTCATAAATAAACATAATGTCAAAGAGTCTTTACAACAAGTGCAAATGGCCAATGGACAAATCATGGTTGGATGGTAAAAGTGGCAAACAATTCATCCGATGAATTGTATGCAGCATGTCCAGGTGTGAAGGTGACAATAGGTGATGTAAAGATTGACCAAAACTTCTTTGTACAGGATACATCTTCATATCATCTCATCCTTGGACAGCCCGACATTGTGGGGGTTCGAATGGAAACAAAGGTAATGGACGATGGTTCAGCATATGTTAGGATACGTAGCAAAGATGGTAAACGTGCTATCTAATTTCTCACAGTTTGTGTGAACCATGAAAGAAATCGTGACAACTTCAAAGAACATCCTCTACCAAAGGTGAGAAAAGAGTTTTATGACCATAGGGAAATGATGGGTTTTGGCCAAGTACCATTGTAACGCGGGATTGCAGTGGTACAGAAAGAAAAAGGGTCTCGCCTGATCCAAAAATAGGTGAAACTTTCTCAACGGGCTCCTTGGTAACAAGGAATGGATCAGTATGTTTTACATAACTTGAAGATTTGAAGATATGTGAGAGGCAATATGTACATAATGTACAAATGGGCATGAAAGAAAGTGGGTTGCTAGAGCCCACTGAAAATGTTTTGGGTTTGTGTGAACAAGTTTTTTTTGTAGATACTATGGGTGATCTTGATGCTATAATGGGGTCTACTTTGCATCTTGAAAATGAAGTTGTGGAAGTTTGCTCTATGGAAATGTATCAAGTAATAAAAGCCTTTAAAGAAAATTAAACAATTGGCCCATAAGTCCATGTTGAACCTAAATACAAGAGTGTAGCAAAGAAGGTGAAACCAATAGCTTCACCCTTACCACCCAACAATAGGGAAAAGATTGAGCCGGCTTCTTTATAACCAAGTTTGAGGAATCCTAAAAAGATTGGGCATACCTTCACAAAGGAGTCTTTCCAAGAGTTGCAGATTGGTCGCAAGGAGTTTCTAACACAGGAGGAGACAAAGTGCTTCAAAGAAATGCTTTCAAAGCATGGTAAGGATTTTGCATTTGAGCCACATGAGATAGGATGTGTTGATCCTTCTATTGTAGCTCCTATGATAATTTTCACAATACCTCATGTGCCTTGGAATCTGCGGCCTATTCCGGTTCCAAAGGCTCATTTGCCAAAGTTAGTAGAGCTACTGAATGAGAAAATCAAAATGGGAATCTTGGAGCCTTCTTGTGCTCCATACTCAAACAGGTGGTTCAGAGTTCCAAAGAATAATGGTTCTCTACGCTTCATCCAAGATATGCAACTAGTGAACAAGGTGACAATTAGAAATGTAGGTACAGGTCCAATTGTGGGTGAGTTTGCAGAGGCGTTTGTAGGGAGGGCAATCTAATCAATGGGGGATCTCTACTCAGGGTATGATCAATTTCAGCTTGCAATCAAAAGCAGAGACTTGACAACCATGAGGACACCTTTGGGTTTGGTAAGGATGTGTACCGTGCCACATGGATCAACCAACTTGGTTGCACATATGATGAATGGGATGAATAAGGTCTTACGTGACTTTATTTCTCAAATCACAATGCCTTTCATTGATGATTTGCCTATCAAAGGATGTGAAGAAAGTGACAAAGATGAAGTTTTGGATCTCAAGGGATGTCGCAGGTTTGTGGTAAATCACATAAATGATAGTGATAAAATTTTGTCTAGGTTGGAAGAAGCGAATCTTACATTGTCAAGAAAAAAGTCTATGTTTGGTGTCAATGAAGTGCTCATTGTGGGGCACATGTGCGGGCAATATGCTAGGAAACCTTGTCCAGCAAAGGAAGATGCCATCCAAAGAATGAAAGAAACATGCACTAGCATCACTGAGGTTAGAAGGTTTCTGGGAGCATGTGTCTTCTATGTTATTTGGATTCCACATTATGCACATGTAGCTGATTCTCTTTATCAGTTGCTTAGAAAGAATCAAAAGTTTAAATGGACAGAAGCACATGTAAAATCCATCAAAAAGCTAAAGGAGTTTCTCCAGTCAGCACCAACTTTGAGAAAGGTTGACTATGAGTGTCAAAGGCCAGTAATTGTGACAATAGACACCAGTCCTACAGGGATTGGATGGGCAATAGGGCAAGATGACGAAGAAGGACGCAGGTATGTGGTAAGATTTCGAGCAAAGGTACTAAGTGCTTGCCAAAGAAACTATCCATAAATAAAGAGAGAGATATGGGGTATGGTTACAGCTTTGAAAAATGGGAAAGAGTACCTAATCGGTGCATGTGTGGTTGTACAAATAGATTGTCTACCACTTCTTGGGATGATTACAAGCTGCTCAACACTAGCCATTGCTATGTTGCGGTGGATTGCCTACATTAAGTCCTTAAATCCCAAGTTTAAGCACATTGCAGGTAAGACAATACAGTGGTAGATATGCTATCAAGGGCAAGGTATGAAGATGGGTCACAAATGATTGATGAGGGAGATGATATAGGCACAAAGTTCTATTCTAGCTCTCATGTCAAAGGTAACAATGTCTGCATGACTAATTCACTTGAATTGTTCTTGAAAGATATTTATGAAGGTGATTGTCTTCTTATTGGAAGGGTATGTATAAAGATGTATCTCAGTTTGTAGAGTCGTATGTAACTTGTCAAATGTATTCAAATGTCCGACATCGTGATGGATTGCACCCTACATATCCACTAGCCATGCACTATAAATGGGTTGTGGATCTAGTCACAATGTCTTTAGGACTCTGGCAGATGAGATACTTGGTTCTTGCACGAGAGGACCTAACTAACCAGGTTGAAGGAAGAGCATTAAGAGCTAAAGCCATAGAAGCTGTGTGCAAATTCCTTCTTGATGAGGTGATTTGCCGTTATGGTTGTGTGGGAAAAATCACTGCAGATAGAGGTGAACTGTATGCCGAAGAAGCAAGGGAGTTCTTTTCTAGATTACGAATCAAGCTTTGTCTTACTACAACTTATAACCTTGAAGGCAATAGAAAGAGTGAAAGAGGGCATCCTCCTATCATGAAAGCTTTGGCCAAGGCTTACGAAGGAAGAGTTGGTGAGTGACCCAAACTGTTACCATATGCTTTATGGGCTGATTGTACAACACATAGCTTAGTAACTAGCTTCATGCCTGCAGAGCTAATGTATGGTCAAAAGCCAGTGATGCTGATTGAAGATACAATTCCCACATGGAATGTACGACCTTGGCAAGAGGGGCTTAGCACGGAAGATCTCCTTGTTAGGAAATAAGCCGTAGCTAAATATATAATTGAGTAGATTACTTAATGGAGAGAGACAGATTTATATACACGAGATTATAGAGTAGAGAGAGAGAGAGAGAGAGAGAGAGAGAGAGAGAGAGAGAGTACACAAGATATATGTGGTTCACCCAATGTGGGCTACGTCCACGGGAAAGCAGCCACTCAATGGCTTTAGTACTTCAAAACAATAGACAACCATGTGTAGCCGCCCTTGTGCGAATAAGTCCAAATCGGACCCTCCAATACGCCCATGTGTGGCCGCCCTTGAGAAGACAAGTCCGCTTTTGAATTCGGCCACCGGCCACCGGCCATTGACTTCCGACCACCAGCCATCGGCCATTGACTACCGGCCACCGGCCAACCGACCGGTTGTTTTCCGACCACTTTTCGGCCGTCGTCCGACCATAATATTCCGGCGAAAAAGAATATTCCGACGAAAAAAAAAGTCTCGGGGGCCTCCGCCTCCGAGGCCTTGAAAGTTGCCCCTGATTCTTGTCCGTGAGAATTTTGGTTTCCGGTGAGTGATTTTCCTTCACGCACAATGGCTTCTCCTCATAATGAGGGCCTTACAAATGTGCACTTTTACCACAGAAAATTACAAGGGTAAATCAGGCTCCATACTTAACACTCCTTGCACTGCATATAAGGCAACTAGAGAGAAGACCTGGAGACATTTAAGCTGCAAAAGAACAATTAAAAAATGCAAGGTTGAAAAACAAGGACTACTTTGATAAGCGACATCGACTCAGGAGCAAAGCAATTGACAAAGGAGACTGGGTTTTAGTGTATGATAGTAGCTTTGATAACCAGCACACAGTCATACGCAAGTTCTCAAAAAGATGGTTTGGACCGTATGTTGTAAAGCATGTGCATGAAAATGCTACTTACAGCTTGTGTGAACTAGATGGTACAGAAGTAAAGATTCCCATTGCAGGAAAAATGATCAAAATGTTTAAGAGAAGAGGAGGCAATGATCCAGAAGATGTTGATGAGGAAGAAGAGAAAAATACAGGTGAAGATCAAAGTGAACATAAAGCTTTGGAATCATCCAGTGAAGAAGAAAGCAAGGAAGATGTACAAGAGGGCTGATCTTACAAAGAGACAATGTGGCACATACCGGAGGATGTGTAGGTTTAGAGGGGGTGGATGTCATGCTGTGGCACATATATAGTGGGAACGGGCATTAAACGGTTTATCTTGTGACTTTTTTACGCATAAGTATATTTCATATAACACTCATATGCATAAATAAAGCTTTCTACCATACCTTAGTATTTACCTTTGAAGTAATATAAATGTACATTACTATTAGAAAGTACTGCAAGAGAAGTATCAATGATTGTGCCTCTTTTTGTCTGGGGAAAAAGCATTTGTATATTTCTTCTAATATCTCAGCTATACCCTACCATATATAAATTATTTTTTTATTTTCACATTTATTTAATAATATAACCCTTCAATAATGCATACCTTCTTGGATACATACAAGAGGGAAGGGCCTACTAGAAGACTTTATGAAAAGGAAGATCAAAAGCTTCTTGGACCATCCCAATTTTAAAATCCCGACCTAAGGGCGTGAAGGAAAGGCCAAAACCAAGTCAAGCTCTTTTAGTAGGCCAATTTTTCCTTTTGAAGCATATCAATCTGAGTTACAGATCAAAAGTTACAGGGAAAATAGTGACAATTCCTCTCACAACTACACTGCAAGAAGAGATGGTAAACAGGTGAATCAAGTGAAAAGAGGTAATCTTGGTCTTTTTCCATAAAATAAGATATTTGGAGGATAAAAGACACAAGCATGTGAATGTGACACCTCAAAGATGCGTTGAAGAACAAGACACACAAGTTGGGACCCCCTGCTGGAGCCACACAGAAGATGCCTAGGTGGGGCCCACATACATCATGCACCCACATGGAGCCTCAACAACCAAAAATTCTTAATTTCATAATATTTTGAGTCCTAATATTGCCCATTTTAAGAAATATCCAAAGAACATTTGATTTGGGCTAATTTTTTAGCCTAATCAAGTGATTATGTAAAACGTGGCTCCCTCACCTATAAAAAGGGAAACCTTCTCTTCATTGGGGGCAATTTAGAAGTGAGTGAGAATAGCTCAATTCCATAGTGACACACTCATCTTAGTGCCATACTTTCCCTTGAAGAAAGGCTGAAGTCTTGCCTCATCTTCTCTCTCCATTAAGGTGGTGACGATTGCTCTCATGTAAGATATATGTTGCTAGTTTTTCTTTCATTTGCATATCTAGTCCAATACTTGTCTCTAAATATATCTCTATCTCTCATTATCTATCTTTAATACCACCACCACACTTAGATCTTTCTCTAATTCTATCCTTACTCCTCCTTTCATCTCTCTTGTTGTGTCCTAATTGTTTCATTGGAACGTATTCAAGTAGCAATCTTGTCAATGTAACGGGCACAACCTTCTTGCGGGAAACAATTATGTGCACAAGGTTAGTAACCATATCTTCATCTTTCACAAGCATCTCTCTCTTAAGGTTCTCATTCTCTTCCACAAACTCTAGAATCTCGTTGCTACAGGTACTTCTCTCCCCGCCGTATCCTTATTGCCTAAGGGCAACAATAGGGCTTGGGGGAGGAACTCTCTTCTTCTTCTCCTTTCACTTCTTTCACACCTTTATCTTTGAACATACTAAGTATATCATTGATGAATAACCAAAATCCACATGGAGGCAATTTCTTTCATTTCCATTCTGTGGAATCTATTAGGGTCAACATTTGGATTAGTCGAAAGATTCACTTTCAGCAACACATAGTATTTCTATTTGGTGTTGAAAGGCTCAACGAAATACTTCTCTCACCAGATCCCATCATACTACCTATTATTGACTATGACTTCTCTTTTGATGTGAATGTGGTTATTTTATTATGAATTAAGAGGATTTGTACTCACAACTAATCCCAATCGCTAGACAAAACATATACATTATAGTAAGCACAAAGCTACAATTCCAAAGAGCAATACATAGCTTATTTGGACAACCAAGATTAAATATCATTAACTCATCCATTAACCTTTTTATCCTATCCATGATATGATATGATCGTAATCTCGATGTTTTCATTTTTGTTTTGTTTTGACTATCTTTCATGAGTTCTCTCCATCACGTGTGTGTTTGTAAGGGAAAGTGAACGGCTTCTCTGGCTACATTTCTTATTTAGCTCTAGAAGCTATGTTATCTACATCTTAGCTCCTTTTCATAACCCTTGACCTTCCTCACAAACTCTCACAACAAGAGGCCCGATGCCTTCCTGGCAAGACGGCCAACTTCTTGACAACGTACAATGAAACTTTTGCCAAGAAAATTAAGGAGGAGATAGACAAGGTGAAGGACGCCGAGTTTATCTACGAGATTGAACACATCGATTGGGTGTCCCGATTGTGGTGGTACCCAAAACGAACGGCAAATTGCATGTTTGTGTAAACCTCAAGCAGGTAAATGCAGTAGCCACCATCATGGATAACTATCCACTACCAATAACAGATCATGTTATTGAGAGGATAGCAGGGAAAGAGGCCTATAGTTTCTTGGATGGATTCTCAGGCTACAACCAGACGATTGAAGCGGAAGATCATCATAAGCTAGCTTTTGCAACAGAGTGGGGTATATTTTTCTACAGGGTAATGTCTTTCGGCGTGACAAATGCCCCAGCTACATTTCAAAGACTAATGAGCCACACATTCAAAAAATATCTCAGACAATTTTTGGAGACCACATCACTCATCTGGGAAAAGTATTTGAAAAATGCAGAAAGTATCGTATTTGATTAAACCCAAATAAATGCGTCTTAATGGTAAGACAAGGTAGAATTTTGGGGCACATTGTGTCCAAAAACGGAATTTCAACTGATCAAGAAAAGATATAAATAATTGTTGCACTTTCGAGACAAACAAAGATGAAAGGAGTACAAGCATTTATGAGGCATTGCGGGTACTACAGGTGTTTCATATATATGTATGCGGTAATAGCTAAGCCGTTGTACACCCTCATTGCTAAGTTCGAATGGATGGAGGAATGTGAGTAGGCTTTCCAAAAATTGAAGCAACAATTAATTTCGGCTCCAATTTTGCAAGCCCGTGACTGGAGTAAAATATTTCATGTCCATGTGGATGCATCAACCTATGCCATCGGGTGCATATTAGCCCAGCTAGGAGAGAAGAAAATGGATTTTTCCATTTGCTAGTCTAGTTGGCAACGAAACAATGCAGAGAGAAATTATACCACTACAGAAAGGGAAGGTTTGGGAATAATCTATGTTGTCAAAAAATTTTAGACGCTACCTTTTAGCAAAGAAGTTTGTTTTGTTCGTGGATCATCAAGCACTGCTATATCTAGTAAACAAACCTTGCAACACTGGAATAATTGTTCGCTGGTTTATACTGGTACTTGAGTTTCACTTCACGGTAGTCGTAAAAAAGGGGACCACACACCAAAGAGCAGATAATCTTTCATGACTATTTCATGGAGAAGCACTTGAGGGTGTCGATGATGACCTTCCTGATTCATATCTGTTTAACATCAAAATGGTACCGAGATGGAGCGAAGAGTTCATTCCTCTACTCACAATTGTCTCATTGCAGATAGAAAGACAACCATCAATTATCCATCAAACACAAAATCTCGAGCTTTTAGCAGGACGGCTGTACAAACACGGTAAGGATGAGATATTGCGGCTATGTGTACAGCCCGAAGATACCACCTACTACCTCAAACATGCTCATATAAAAAATATGGGATTTCACAATGGTGAAACACAGATAGGCCAACGGCTACAGAGACTGGGCGTCTACTGGCCAAACATGGAACATAGTGTCCATACATATGTAAAATCCTGCGGTAGTTGTACAAAACAACCACCTGTGGAACATGCCACCCCGTTTCGAGTAGTACAAGCACTTAAATGGAGTGCTCACATAGTTGAGTACTTAAAAAACCAGACCTTTCCAGAGGAATGGGGCAAAGCAAGAATGAAAACTATAGCAGAAGAGACCAAACAATATATGCTCATTGCCAACCATCTACATAGACGGAAAAAGGACAAACAACTACGTCTGTGTGGTACACAGAGAATATTACGTTATCCTAGATCAAGCACACTGAGGACAGTCAGGGGGACATTTCTCGGCTGAGAAAACAACAAGGATCGTGCTACACTCAGGCAAATGGTGGCCAATCCTGTTTATGGATGCAGAGACATATGTCAAACGTTGTGATGAATGTCAACACACAAAACCACCCCAAAGGCGAGATGAAATTCCACTGAGGCCCATGCTGGGCGTACATGTTTTTTTCCAAATGGGGCATTGACTTCATTGGTCCCAGCATACCTCCAGGATATAGGTCTCATGCACAATACATCATCGTAGCAACAAACTACCTGATGAAATGGGCGGAAGCAAAAGCAACCCCAAAAAACGATGCAAGAACTACAACTCAGCTCCTTTTTGAAAAGGCGATGCACAAAACTTGTTCGGAAACCGGTAACACCGACAAAGTTGATGCACAATTATGAAGAAGTGTCGTTAACGACACCGTTA
The DNA here is from genome assembly GCF_014529385.1 of Adiantum capillus-veneris. Taxonomy (NCBI): domain Eukaryota; kingdom Viridiplantae; phylum Streptophyta; class Polypodiopsida; order Polypodiales; family Pteridaceae; genus Adiantum; species Adiantum capillus-veneris. The sequence continues at coordinate 50,621,387 of NC_140932.1, forward strand.
ATTGATACTAATGACGATTTAGGAGCTTAAACTCCCCTTACAGAATACTTCGGGCTGTTAACGGCTCCGCAATTCATAAAAAGAAACAATATAAAATTAGGTTGCCTTCCGACGAACAAAATCCTAATGTGTCGGTTCCATTTGATTGACTTGTCTTCGAACACTATGCTGGCTTTTCTTTAGCAGTGGACTTTCCAATTTCCCTTCACGGTCGGCTTACCCCGGGCTCTCAAAACTTGTCTTGCTTGCTATGCCGAAGCTTGGCTTTCTTTCTCAAAGACTGCTTACGAGCCTTGTTTGCCCTCTCCTTGCTTGAGCCGGAGATCGAGAGAGAGGGAGAGGCTCGCCTTGAATTGGTGAGTGAGAGAGAGGGAGAACTCCTTCTCGCCAAGATTTTCCTTGCCCTTCAATACGAGAGAGAGAAATAGCCCTTGCTTGTGTGCCAAGGACGAGCCGAAATCACCTCTTTGATTTTGTGCAAGCTCGAGAGAGAGAGAGCATGCCTTGATGACCTCCTCGCCTCGCCTAGCTTGAGCCGGAGATCGATAGAGAGGGAGCCTTCCTTGTCTCTCTTGCTTCCTTGCTCGCCTTCTTCCCTTAATGCCCTTCAACCTCTCTCGCCTGTGAATAATACCCTCCTTTGATGCAAAAAACACCCTATTAATAGCTTCGTCCCTCCTGCGCCGTCGTTGCTAGGGAGGCGTAAAAACCCCCCTGCTGACGTGGCAGCACGAAAATCGACCAGCACAGAATTTGATGGGACAGGCTCTGAAACTATTCGCCTTGGCGAGTTGAAGACTTGTTCCTTCTCAGTCGCGCTCAACCGAGCTCTCTACAGCCCGCCGAGATCATGTTTCTTTCCCCTGGTCTCGGCTCGCTGCTGAACGCCATGGCGACTCTTTGCCCCTTTTGTTTCACACCTTATTAAAAAAAAATGGCTTCAATTTACCTTTGCCTTAGGTAGGCTCTCTTTTTGGGCGGCCTTACGCCGGCCAAATTAACTCCTTGGTGGGTGTTAGGCCCTTGTAGGGCACCACCTTTTTTATGCATTGGCGACAGACTTTGTTGAGCACGACATGTTTTGCAAACATATCGACTAAGGTATTGCGAAGCAGCACAAATACCCTGTTTGGCACACATACTAACACGGGCCGTAGCAATGCCAAGCATATCATTTTGTCCTCTGGGCGGCCATATCCATTGTAAGGGCACCACCTTTGGCATACATGCCGGCCAAGGCAATGCCAAGCATATCATCTTTCCCTAGCAGCCCCCGTCGAGCAACCTCATCATGAAATCTGTTGCCCGTATCAAGAGACGACCTCGAGCACTTATTCCACTGCGTTCAAAATCCTGGCTGCTGCTCAAAATTCCAAAATGGCACTCTTTACGAGCGGACTGGTGCGGAACCGGTCCCCGGTGAATCTTTATCGGCCAATATCTTGGTGATCGGGACTCCGAACACTGATCTGAAAAGACTGACGTGCTCCACAGGGTGAGCACTTCAGGCCGGTGCATTCATTTCATTTCTGTCCCCTCAGCTGCAGCTGCTCAATCCGGTACGGATCTGCTGTTGACTCAACTTAAAACTGTCATAACTTCTTATCCATAGCTCTGATTGACGAGCCGCAAAGACAGGCCGATAGAGCACATCAAGCACTGCAGTTCTAGGTCACAATATCCTATCCGTGCCCACTTCAAGCATAACACTTTCTAGCATCATTAAGGCATCTGTAGGCCTTTTTAACCGCATTTGACATACATTCAGCATTGAACTTGTCCTGTTACCAGGCCTTAATTACTGTTCATTTATTATGTAAGCTTCAAACAACTTGATGTGCATTTTTCTAGCATCTTTCTTAGCATGGGAGCGGAGCTGCACTACAACGAGTCCCAAAAACAAAACCTTTAGGATCGACGACGTCTAGGGCTTCCATAAACACACATAGGGACAGTACTATTCTTGACATCACTTACACCACTGGAATCCTCTGACTATTACACGATATCGACTTGATAAACGTATAGCAGATAGGATACCAATGTTAGTACCAAGAGGAGATTATGAACCTAGAGAATTCACACTAAGCGGACCAAGAGCTGTTAGAATGGTTGCAGAAACAAGACGTATGCAACCATCTCAGGTGGCAAAATGCGTACCCAAAAAGTATAATGGATCTGGAGATTCGTATGCCCATGTGTCAATCTTCAAACAAGTGTTGAGAGCAAAACAGGTAACTGATTTCCACACTCAATATGAAGGTTTTGGTTTGACGTTAGAAGGTACTGCCTTGACTTGGTTCCAACCATTAAAGAGCTTGGAATTACCAAGTATTGAGCAACTTCTCCGAGAATTCACTGAGGAATTGTCAAAAAGGGGGATAAAGCATAACACTGTCTCCCAGATCTATGAATTTAGGCAAAAGGAAAAGGAGAAAGTGAAGGAAACATCGCTTTGTTTCAAGCAGTACATAGAAAGATGCCCTGCTCAAGAACTACCTCAAGATGAAAGACTATCAGTGCAAAGTGACATGCTCAAAAAGGACTTGCACTTGAAGGCATGTGTAGCTTTTGAGCAAGTCACAAAAGAGGCATTGTATCTGCAAGGCATATGGGGAGGTGACTGAAGACACAGATCAGGGGACGAGTAGCACCTCTTCAACCACTAGTGAGTCCACAGGAGGGCAAAAACCAACTGTGCCGGACATTGATCAAATGATCGAGGAAGTGATCAGAAGGATAAACCAAGGAAACATGACGAACCCAAACACAAGACAACCGCCCACCCAAAAATGCGATACTTGTGGAGGAGATCATCCAACCAAGTGGTGCAACCTTCAACAAAGGCCAAGAGTAAATGCGCAACGAATATTGAAATGGTGTGCTCCAGAATAAAAATGAACAAACCATGAAACTCATGAATGTTTCTATAATCGGAACTATGCTAGAGAGAGACAATACGGACCACATGGAGGATAACAACTTCCGCCCCCTCCAACGTACCAAGTAGGGCCAAATAGCGCAATCTTGGGCCAGGAAAAAGCTCAACCTGTGTTGGGACATCAACCTCCCTTACCCTAGGAAAATAGGGCTATGGTATGGATTTCTCAACCCATAGACCCACCTTCTGATCAGAGTATGGTCCAAGTAGTCTCCTACCGGGAAGATTCAGACAATACTTATGAGAGGGGATTTGATGGGAATGTATAGGCTCCAGAGGGACATAATCCATGGATAATTCTTGAAGATATGTCCGAGCCCTCATACATGGCACAACCAACTAAAAACCATTACTTGGTCGATGAGAATATGCTCAAGTTAATGGAAAATTAGGGCTACAAACCTAGGGGCTACCCTCCTAGAACAAGACAATCGATGGAGGCTCCACAGGCTTCTCCACCACCTGTAGGACCATGCTATGAATGTGGCGGTGATCATTGGGCCAGAGTTTGTCCAAAAAACGGAGAAAGGGTGAAACTTTTTGGATTCTGTGACGGATGCACAACGAACCATCTTATTCCACACTGTCCAAAAAACCCTGAAAACAAAGGAAAAGCAACCATGAACAAAATCGGGATTGTGACAAGCTCAAGTGGATCAAAAATAGAATCGAACATCCTATACGCGATCACTAGAGCTCAAGCACATGAGGCAGCAAGTAACATCCTAGCCAACCAAACAGAGATAGAAAACTTGTCTGTCCGAACCCCTAGGAAACCCTAGAAGGCAAAACAAGACAAGATAAAAGCCAAAAGAAAAAAGGAAAATATGGCATTGGAAACCAAATTACTAAAAACAGAGGAACAACTTCAAAGGGAAAGAGACCTTAAGGGCAACAATGAGATAAAAAACCATTGAATCTACCATCAGGAGGGTCGGTCTTGGTAGACAAGGTGTTCGAACCTTTTGGACGCAATTCTAAAAGCTGACAAGGCAAGGCTAAAGCCTAACCAAACCCAAGAGGATAGGTGGTTAATGTACCCTTATCCCGGCTATGAGAAAGAGAGGCTAAAGTTGTGCAAGGAGCTCATTTAAGCCGCTCAAGCGCTTATGGAACCATTAGTTCCTACGACTCCAAAAATTGAGGTACTAATCCGAGAAAAGATTCAGGATTTAGAGGGGTGGCGAATTGAAAAGAATAACCTACCAGATCCTGTAAACTAAACACCATTGGATACGAGGGTGGTAGCCGATACAACAGATGGAATGTATTCTCAAGTACCACTGCCAATTTTGGAGGTAGAAGAAAAATGGCCTCAAGAGCTATGGAGCAGATCAGGAATAGAAAAGATGAAGCTGCCATACTTGTGTCAGCTCCTATCCCAAAAATCCACCTAGAACATGAGCTCTATGCAAATGACATTAGATCACTATATGGGGATGCAGGTACAACGATATTGGAAAACAGTAAACCGCAGTTGTTAAAGACTTTGCCTTCATTTATTGGTAACCATGAAACTCGGTCGGAGGTAAGGAAAGTACCGTCTCAATGGAAAGCCAATCCTAAGATGATGGATACTAAATCTCTTCACGAGCTGATGTCATCCCCTATTCGTTGTACACTGACTCTATTAGAGTTACTGCATATCAGACCGCATCTCTTTGGGATGAGATCGGAAAAAAATTGGAAAAAATGGGACTGATAATTCCTTCACCCGAGGCTTCTCCAAACACACTAAAGACACAACCCTCGAAACAAACTAAACATGAACCAGTACCAGTAAACAAAGTAGGGGATTATTGTGAAGGTGAAGAAGGAAATACTACCATGCTGGTGGAGTACAAAGAGGTCAAGTCGATAGCAATATTGGATAAGGGTGTTGGAATAGCCATAGCTACCAAAGCAATGTGGAAGAAATGGGGAAAACCTGCTCTCCGAAAGACGAGAATGAAACTTCAATTGGAAAATGGGTATCTAGAAAGACCCATTGGCATCTTGGAACAGATTGTGGTAACCTCTTGCGGCATTACATATGAACACACTTCTGCTATTATGAATTTCGATCAGAGCAACAATTTTGACATCATATTGGGCAGATCATTTATGCGTCAGCTCAAAATGGTGAAAAATTGGGGTTATGACTATATCTATCTAAGGAACAAGGATGTCACTACAAAAATTAGTGTCACGGATCATAGCTATAGAGACGTAGAAAGAACCCCAGGAGAAGACTTGCACTCCACCACTGACCAGGAAGGAGAAATACCGGCTTGGCTACAAAACAAAGCTCACTAGTGGACATAAGAAGTTTCAGAAGGTGGAAGTCTAAAAATGGAAAATTGCACTCTTGATAGGACTGCTAAAGACGAGGCATATATACAAGAGCCTTTCCCAGAAGAGATGTTCGAACTTTTTGGATGGCAACAAATACTAGCCACTCTTGATGTTTGTGTAAATGAGGTAACCCTCACCAAATTTTGTGATGAGGAAGGGTATGATATCATTCCATTCCAGATGATGGGTATCAGCCTAACTCCTAAGTCAGAGGGGAAAGTCCCTGACAAGGATGGGGTTGCGAAGTGCTGACACATAGTGAATGAAATCTCTGTAAGAGATCTTGACCAAACGGAGGAAGAAGATTTCCAAGATTCTACTGATAAGATGCTAGAGGATAATGCGGACGACGAGCTGTCTAGTAGCTCAAGTCGGAGCATCAAACGAAAGGATCCACGGGTGATCTACTATGATTTCCCAAACCAAAATCCTTGAAGACAACACAGATATCGAGATAAACGCAGAAACAATCGAGACAAGCACAACGAGGACTCAATACCTCTATTAACTGACGAAATACAGTACTTAAGATTAGTAGAAGCAACGGACTGCCTCAAGGACTGGATATGAAAGAAATACATGAAACCCGACTCAACAAAAAAAACATCGAAGAAGGCAAACACACAAAAACTAGAAAAAAGGAGAAATACCAAAAAATTGATTAATTTGTCCAAAATGGAGCACAAAAACAAATACAATGAACTGAAGCGAGCCTTGAAGGAGGTTTGGACAACAGAAATGGAAACTGATGAGGAATCAAATGATGATAAATTCGATGCCCGTTCCCACTATAAGAAGTTTACCATTCCGGAAAGGAAAATCGTGGTGCAAAAACCCAAACGAGATTCCAAGGAGCCAGGAAGTTCATATGATGGGTCTCAAAACGTAAAATGCATCGACTTAGCAGAACCAGGCGAGGAGCCTAAACCGACATACATTGCCACAGACCTTACTGACGAGGAAGATCAACTTCTAGTCGATATGATTAGACGGTACAAAGATGTCTTTGCAGGGCCATACAAAGATCTAAAGGGGATAGATCCTGAGATCTGTCAATACACGATTCCTCTTAAGAGTGATGCCAGACCACGCAGACAACGTCCTTACACGTTGTCGTGCTGTGGCACGTATATAGTGGGATTGGGCATTACACGATTTATCTTGTGACATTTTTACGCATAAGTATATTTCATATAATACTTATATGCATAAATAAAATCTTTCTACCATACCTTACTATTTACCTTTGAAGTAATATAAATGTACATTACTATTAGAAAGTACTGCAAGAGAAGTATCAATGATTGTGCCTCTTTTTGTTTGGGGAAAAAGCATTTGTATATTTCTTCTAATATCTCAGCTATACCCTACCATATATAAATTATTTTTTTATTTTCACATTTATTTAATAATATAACCCTTCAATAATGCATACCTTCTTGGATACATACAAGAGGGAAGGGCCTACTAGAAGACTTTATGAAAAGGAAGATCCAAAGCTTCTTGGACCATCACAATTTGAAAATCCCGACATAAGGGTGTGGAGAAAAGGCCAAAACCAAGTCAAGCTCTTTGAGTAGGCCAATTTTGCCTTTTGAAGCATGTCAATCCGAGTTACATGTCAAAAGTTACAGGGAAAATAGTGACAATTCCTCTCACAACTACAGTGCAAGAAGAGATGGTAAACAGGTGAATCAAGTGAAAAGAGGTCTTTTTCCATAAAATAAGATATTTGGAGGATGAAAGACACAAGCATGTGAATGTGACACCTCAAAGATGCGTTGAAGAACAAGACACACAAGTTGGGACCCCCTGCTGGAGCCACACAGAAGATGCCTAGGTGGGGCCCACATACATCATGCACCCACATGGAGCCTCAACAACCAAAAATTCTTAATTTCATAATATTTTGAGTCCTAATATTGCCCATTTTAAGAAATATCCAAAGAACATTTGATTTGGGCTAATTTTTTAGCCTAATCAAGTGATTATGTAAAACATGGCTCCCTCACCTATAAAAAGGGCAACCTTCTCTTCATTGGGGGCAATTTAGAAGTGAGTGAGAATAGCTCAATTCCATAGTGACATACTCATCTTAGTGCCATGCTTTCCCTTGAAGAAAGGCTGATGTCTTGCCTCATCTTCTCTCTCCATTAAGGTGGTGACGATTGCTCTCATGTAAGATATATGTTGCTAGTTTTTCTTTCATTTGCATATCTAGTCCAATACTTGTCTCTAAATATATCTCTATCTCTCATTATCTATCTTTAATACCACCACCACACTTAGATCTTTCTCTAATTCTATCTTTACTCCTCCTTTCATCTCTCTTGTTGTGTCCTAATTGTTTCATTGGAAGGTATTCAAGTAGCAATCTTGTCAATGTAACGGGCACAACCTTCTTGCGGGAAACAATTATGTGCACAAGGTTAGTAACCATATCTTCATCTTTCACAAGCATATCTCTCTCTTAAGGTTCTCATTCTCTTCCACAAACTCTAGAATATCCTTGCTACAGGTACTTCTCTCCCCGCCGTATCCTTATTGCCTAAGGGCAACAATAGGGATTGGGGGAGGAACTCTCTTCTTCTTCTCCTTTCACTTAGATCTTTCTCTAATTCTATCTTTAGTCCTCCTTTCATCTCTCTTGTTCTCTCCTTTCAGCTTGGAAGAGAAACTCTCTTCTTCTTCTCCTTTCACTTATTTCACACCTTTATCTTTGAACATACTAAGTATATCATTGATGAATAACCAAAATCCACATGGTTCTTTCATTTCCATTCTGTGCAATCTATTAGGGTCAACATTTGGATTAGTCAACATTTGGATTAGTCAACATTTGGTCAACATTTGACTTCTCTTTTGATGTGAATGTGGTTATTTTATTATGAATCAAGAGGATTTGTACTCACAACTAATCCCAATCGCTATAGAAAACATATACATTATAGTAATCACAAAGCTACACTTCCAAAGAGCAATCCGTGGCTTATTTGAACATAAAAGATTAAATATCATTAACTTATCGATTAACCCTTTTATCCTACCCATGATACGATATGACTGTAATCTCGATGTTTTCATTTATGTTTTGTTTTGACTATCTTTCATGAGTTCTCTCCATCACGTGTGTATTTGTAAGGGAAAGTGAGCGGCTTCTTTGGTACATTTATTATTTAGCTCTAGAAGCTATGTTATCTACATCTTACCTTCTTTTCATAACCCTTGATCTTCCTCACAAACTTTCACAGCAAGAGGCCTGGTGCCTTCCTGGCAAGACCGCCAACTTCTTGACCGCCAACTTCTTGACATATTTTTGGTGAACCCAACGCGAATCTGCCAGGGTGAGAGTTTGTGGGTAACCATGGGTGATCATGTTGAGCAACAGGGTATGCATTTTGACCCAGTAACAATGCAAATGTTTCAAGCATTTGCAATGTTCATGCAACAACAACATGCTACTGAAAGAAGGGAGATTTCAGCAACGAAGGCCATACAAACGATCGTCAACAGAATGGATCAGTTCAATGGCAAAGATGTAACCAAGTACTTACACGAGTATGTGAAGGAGATGGAGCTGCATCGCATGATAGAAGGTGAGATGATTCAAAGCTTTGAGCTAGTTGTTGCTCTAGAAATTAGGGAACATGTTAGGGCAATTAAAGATGGGTATGGGAGAAATTGGGAAGAACTTAAAGTAGCTTTAAAGGAGGAATATTTCATGGAGGACTCGGAGAGAGTGACCAAAAGGACATTCTTAGAATGGGTAGTCAAGCCAAAGAAGGGACTATCAATAACAGAGCTACTTAGGGAATTTGAGCGGCGCTATCCACAACTCACCAGGAGAGAAAGGGTCACAATAGATACAGAGAAGACATATCTTTTCATACAAGCCGCAAGTAAAGAGTTTCAAGAAAATTTGGAGCTTCTTCTTGAAGATAAAGATGCTGACCAAGGACTAAAGACCGACTGGAATGATGTTGAAGGTGTTGCCTCGTTGCTTGCCAAACGACAAAAAAGAAGGGACAAGATGGTAGTTATCACTACAAGTCCTTCAACCTCAACTTCTGACAAAATGGTAAAGCCTACTTATATAGCTCTTAAGTTTGATGAGTCTATGCTAGATGAGCTTGTGAAGGGAATGCGTGACTTGAAGGTGAAGCTTGCAAAGCTTGAAGAAAAAGGCACACCATCAGGGCCACTTCTTAGGCAAAGACAATAGCCCAAAGAAGGGTTTGTTAATAGATGTATTTGGTGTGATAGTATAGACCATGTAAGAAGGGATTGTGATGATTTTAGTGATGCTTTGTTAAAAGATGTTTTCTTTTTTAAGGATGGTAAAATCCACTTACGAGACACAGGTCTACCCTTGAAAACTAACTTTTGGAAGGGGGGAATGCAAACCTTAGTTGAAGATATGGCAACTAACCATGCCACCTCTTCAGTTGAGGCAGCTACTTATGGAGTAAAAATTGAGCATCTTAGTGATGAAGAGGTGAATGACCATCATGGTCAAATTTGGCCAAATGTCATGCAATTAGCTAAAAAGGGAAAGCTTACAATAGAGATTCTACATGAAGCAGGTGATTGCATACGTCTAGAAACAGGATGGAATGATCTAGTGGACTCATTGTCAGTGCATGCCTACATTACAAAATGCCAACAAAATGAGGCTATTGTAGAAGAGAAGCGCAGAAGTATGAATGCTGATGAAGGACCATAAAAAAGAGGTCCTAGAAGTGGAGGAAGAAGCGACTCAATGCCTTCTCAAACACCCTCGACACAAGGAGCATCTCCACCTGAAGTACTCATGGAGGAGTCTACAACAGGAAAGAAGAAAGAGCCAACAAAAGGTAAGACAAAAGGCCCAACTTATAAACTACAATCTGATATTGAGGTTGCTACAGATTTAAAGAAAGTCTTGGAGGAAAGGATCTTAAATAGCAAGATTGAGTTTACTCTGGGAGAAGTTCTTGGCATTGCAAAGCGTGAATTCCATGAGGAGACCATTGACATCATCAAGCGGAAGAGACAAACTCTTCATGAAGTTTCTTGTCCACAGGTTGAAGGGGAAACCTCGAAGACACAAGGGATACAACTGCAAAATAAGGAGGAGGATGATGGAACTATGGTAGGATGCTACCAATCTAGTGGGAGAGTGAAGCAAGTGAATTTCTCAAATGATGATGAAGAAGTTGAAGATATTCCTAGGAGTTACTATTCACGAAGTCATTGGGCAAGGGTTACTACAGAAAATTTGGTCAAGGTAGGTGATCTTGAAGAGCCATTTGTTGCCTTGATTGACCATGGTTCACAAATAAACATAATGTCAAAGAGTCTTTACAACAAGTGCAAATGGCCAATGGACAAATCATGGTTGGATGGTAAAAGTGGCAAACAATTCATCCGGTGGATTGTATGCAGCATGTCCAGGTGTGAAGGTGACAATAGGTGATGTAAAGATTGACCAAAACTTCTTTGTACAGGATACATCTTCATATCATCTCATCCTTGGACAGCTCGACATTGTGGGTGTTCGAATGGAAACAAAGGTAATGGACGATGGTTCAGCATATGTTAGGATACGTAGCAAAGATGGTAAACGTGCTATCCAATTTCTCACAGTTTGTGTGAACCATGAAAGAAATCGTGACAACCTCAAAGAACATCCTCTACCAAAGGTGAGAAAAGAGTTTTATGACCATAGGGAAATGATGGGTTTTGGCCAAGTACCATTGTAACGCGGGATTGCAGTGGTACAGAAAGAAAAAGGGTCTCGCTTGATCCAAAAATAGGTGAAACTTTCTCAACGGGCTCCTTGGTAACAAGGAATGGATCAGTATGTTTTACAAAACTTGAAGATTTGAAAAGATGTGAGAGAAAATATGTACATAATGTACAAATGGGCATGAAAGAAAGTGGGTTGCTAGAGCCCACTGAAAAAGTTTTGGGTTTGTGTGAACAAGTTTTTTTTGTAGATACTATGGGTGATCTTGATGCTATAATGGGGTCTACTTTGCATCTTGAAAATGAAGTTGTGGAAGTTTGCTCTATGGAAATGTATCAAGTAATAAAAGCCTTTAATGAAAATTAAACAATTGGCCCATAAGTCCATGTTGAACCTAAATACAAGAGTGTAGCAAAGAAGGTGAAACCAATAGCTTCACCCTTACCACCCAACAATAGGGAAAAGATTGAGCCGGCTTCTTTATAACCAAGTTTGAGGAATCCTAAAAAGATTGGGCATACCTTCACAAAGGAGTCTTTCCAAGAGTTGCAGATTGGTCGCGAGGAGTTTCTAACACAGGAGGAGACAAAGTGCTTCAAAGAAATGCTTTCAAAGCATGGTAAGGATTTTGCATTTGAGCCACATGAGATAGGATGTGTTGATCCTTCTATTGTAGCTCCTATGGTAATTTTCACAATACCTCATGTGCCTTGGAATCTGCGGCCTATTCCGGTTCCAAAGGCTCATTTGCCAAAGTTAGTAGAGCTACTGAATGAGAAAATCAAAATGGGAATCTTGGAGTCTTCTTGTGCTCCATACTCAAACAGGTGGTTCAGAGTTCCAAAGAATAATGGTTCTCTACGCTTCATCCAAGATATGCAACTAGTGAACAAGGTGACAATTAGAAATGTAGGTACAGGTCCAATTGCGGGTGAGTTTGCAGAGGTGTTTGTAGAGAGTGCAATCTACTCAATGGGGGATCTCTACTCAGGGTATGATCAATTTCAGCTTGCAATCGAAAGCAGAGACTTGACAACCATGAGGACACCTTTGGGTTTGGTAAGGATGTGTACCTTGCCACATGGATCAACCAACTTGGTTGCACATATGATGAATGGGATGAATAAAGTCTTACGTGACTTTATTCCTCAAATCACAATGCCTTTCATTGATGATTTGCCTATCAAAGGATGTGAAGAAAGTGACAAAGATGAAGCTTTGGATCTCAAGGGATGTCGCAGGTTTGTGGTAAATCACATAAATGATTGTGATAAAATTTTGTCTAGGTTGGAAGAAGCGAATCTTACATTGTCAAGAAAAAAGTCTATGTTTGGTGTCAATGAAGTGCTCATTGTGGGGCACATGTGCGGGCAATATGCTAGGAAACCTTGTCCAGCAAAGGAAGATGCCATCCAAAGAATGAAAGAAACATGCACTAGCATCACTGAGGTTAGAAGGTTTCTGGGAGCATGTGTCTTCTATGTTATTTGGATTCCACATTATGCACATGTAGCTGATTCTCTTTATCAGTTGCTTAGAAAGAATCAAAAGTTTAAATGGACAGAAGCACATGTAAAATCCATCAAAAAGCTAAAGGAGTTGCTCCAGTCAGCACCAACTTTGAGAAAGGTTGACTATGAGTGTCAAAGGCCAATAATTGTGACAATAGACACCAGTCCTACAGGGATTGGATGGGCAATAGGGCAAGATGACGAAGAAGGACGCAGGTATGTGGTAAGATTTCGAGCAAAGGTACTAAGTGCTTGCCAAAGAAACTATCCATCTAAGGGGTTATGACTATATCTATCTAAGGAACAAGGATGTCACTACAAAAATTAGTGTCACGGATCATAGCTATAGAGACGTAGAAAGAACCCCAGGAGAAGACTTGCACTCCACCACTGACCAGGAAGGAGAAATACCGGCTTGGCTACAAAACAAAGCTCACTAGTGGACATAAGAAGTTTCAGAAGGTGGAAGTCTAAAAATGGAAAATTGCACTATTGATAGGACTGCTAAAGACGAGGCATATATACCAGAGCCTTTCCCAGAAGAGATGTTCGAACTTTTTGGATGGCAACAAATACTAGCCACTCTTGATGTTTGTGTAAACGAGGTAACCCTGATCAAATTTTGTGATGAGGAAGGGTATGATATCATTCCATTCCAGATGATGGGTGTCAGCCTAACTCCTAAGTCAGAGGAGAAAGTCCCTGACAAGGATGGGGTTGCGACTTGCTGACGCATAGTGAATGAAATCTCTGTAAGAGATCTTGACCAAACGGAGGAAGAAGATTTCCAAGATTCTACTGATAAGATGCTAGAGGATAATGCGGACGATGAGCTGTCTAGTAGCTCAAGTCGGAGCAACAAACGAAAGGATCCACGGGTGATCTACTATGAATTCCCAAACCAAAATCCTTGAAGACAACACATATATCGAGATAAACGCAGAAACAATCGAGACAAGCACAACGAGGACTCAATACCTCTATTAACTGACGAAATGCAGTACTTAAGATTAGTAGAAGCAACAGACTGCCTCAAGGACTGGATATGAAAGAAATACATGAAACCCGACTCAACAAAAAAACATCGAAGAAGGCAAACACACAAAAACTAGAAAAAAGGAGAAATACCAAAAAAGTGATTAAGTTGTCCAAAATGGAGCACAAAAACAAATACAATGAACTGAAGCGAGCCTTGAAGGAGGTTTGGACAACAGAAATGGAAACTGATGAGGAATCAAATGATGATAAATTCGATGCCCGTTCCCACTATAAGAAGTTTACCATTCCGGAAAGGAAAATCGTGGTGCAAAAACCCAAACGAGATTCCAAGGAGCCAGGAAGTTCATATGATGGGTCTCAAAACGTAAAATGCATCGACTTAGCAGAACCAGGCGAGGAGCCTAAACCGACATACATTGCCACAGACCTTACTGACGAGGAAGATCAACTTCTAGTCGATATGATTAGACGGTACAAAGATGTCTTTGCAGGGCCATACAAAGATCTAAAGGGGATAGATCCTGAGATCTGTCAATACACGATTCCTCTTAAGAGTGATGCCAGACCACGCAGACAACGTCCTTACACGTTGTCGTGCTGTGGCACGTATATAGTGGGAACGGGCATTACACGATTTATCTTGTGATATTTTTACGCATAAGTATATTTCATATAATACTTATATGCATAAATAAAATCTTTCTACCATACCTTACTATTTACCTTTGAAGTAATATAAATGTACATTACTATTAGAAAGTACTGCAAGAGAAGTATCAATGATTGTGCCTCTTTTTGTTTGGGGAAAAAGCATTTGTATATTTCTTCTAATATCTCAGCTATACCCTACCATATATAAATTATTTTTTTATTTTCACATTTATTTAATAATATAACCCTTCAATAATGCATACCTTCTTGGATACATACAAGAGGGAAGGGCCTACTAGAAGACTTTATGAAAAGGAAGATCCAAAGCTTCTTGGACCATCACAATTTGAAAATCCCGACATAAGGGTGTGGAGAAAAGGCCAAAACCAAGTCAAGCTCTTTGAGTAGGCCAATTTTGCCTTTTGAAGCATGTCAATCCGAGTTACATGTCAAAAGTTACAGGGAAAATAGTGACAATTCCTCTCACAACTACAGTGCAAGAAGAGATGGTAAACAGGTGAATCAAGTGAAAAGAGGTCTTTTTCCATAAAATAAGATATTTGGAGGATAAAAGACACAAGCATGTGAATGTGACACCTCAAAGATGCGTTGAAGAACAAGACACACAAGTTGGGACCCCTTGCTGGAGCCACACAGAAGATGCCTAGGTGGGGTCCACATACATCATGCACCCACATGGAGCCTCAACAACCAAAAATTCTTAATTTCATAATATTTTGAGTCCTAATATTGCCCATTTTAAGAAATATCCAAAGAACATTTGATTTGGGCTAATTCTTTAGCCTAATCAAGTGATTATGTGAAACATGGCTCCCTCACCTATAAAAAGGGCAACCTTCTCTTCATTGGGGGCAATTTAGAAGTGAGTGAGAATAGCTCAATTCCATAGTGACACACTCATCTTAGTGCCATGCTTTCCCTTGAAGAAAGGCTGAAGTCTTGCCTCATCTTCTCTCTCCATTAAGGTGGTGACGATTGCTCTCATGTAAGATATATGTTGCTAGTTTTTCTTTCATTTGCATATCTAGTCCAATACTTGTCTCTAAATATATCTCTATCTCTCATTATCTATCTTTAATACCACCACCACACTTAGATCTTTCTCTAATTCTATCTTTACTTCTCCTTTCATCTCTCTTGTTGTGTCCTAATTGTTTCATTGGAAGGTATTCAAGTAGCAATCTTGTCAATGTAACGGGCACAACCTTCTTGCGGGAAACAATTATGTGCACAAGGTTAGTAACCATATCTTCATCTTTCACAAGCATATCTCTCTCTTAAGGTTCTCATTCTCTTCCACAAACTCTAGAATCTCCTTGCTACAGGTACTTCTCTCCCCGCCGTATCCTTATTGCGTAAGGGCAACAATAGGGCTTGGGGGAGGAACTCTCTTCTTCTTCTCCTTTTACTTCTTTCACACCTTTATCTTTGAACATACTAAGTATATCATTGATGAATAACCAAAATCCACATGGAGGCAATTTCTTTCATTTCCATTCTGTGCAATCTATTAGGGTCAACATTTGGATTAGTCAACATTTAGTCAACTTTTGACTTCTCTTTTGACTTCACAAAGCTACAGTTCCAAAGAGCAATCCGTGGCTTATTTGGACAACAAAGATTAAATCTCATTAACTCATCCATTAACCCTTTTATCCTACCCATGATACGATATGATTGTAATCTCGATGTTTTCATTTATGTTTTGTTTTGACTATCTTTCATGAGTTCTCTCCATCACGTGTGTATTTGTAAGGGAAAGTGAGCGGCTTCTTTGGCTACATTTATTATTTAGCTCTAGAGGCTATGTTATATACATCTTACCTTCTTTTCATAACCCTTGACCTTCCTCACAAAGTCTCACAGCAAGAGGCTTGGTGCCTTCCTGGCAAGACCGCCAACTTCTTGACATATTTTTGGTGAACCCGACGCGAATCTGCTAGGGTGAGAGTTTGTGGGTAACCATGGGTGATCATGTTGAGCAACAGGGTATGCATTTTGACCCAGCAACAATGCAAATGTTTCAAGCATTTGCAATGTTCATGCAACAACAACATGCTACTGAAAGAAGGGAGATTTCAGCAACGAAGGCCATACAAAAGATCGTCAACAGAATGGATCAGTTCAATGGCAAAGATGTAACCAAGTACTTACACGAGTATGTGAAGGAGATGGAGCTGCATCGCATGATAGAAGGTGAGATGATTCAAAGGTTTGAGCTAGTTGTTGCTCTAGAAATTAGGGAACATGTTAGGGCAATTAAAGATGGGTATGGGAGAAATTGGGAAGAACTTAAAGTAGCTTTAAAGGAGGAATATTTCATGGAGGACTCGGAGAGAGTGACCAAAAGGACATTCTTAGAATGGGTAGTCAAGCCAAAGAAGGGACTATCAATAACAGAGCTACTTAGGGAATTTGAGCGGCGCTATCCACAACTCACCAGGAGAGAAAGGGTCACAATAGATACAGAGAAGACATATCTTTTCTTACAAGCCGCAAGTAAAGAGTTTCAAGAAAATTTGGAGCTTCTTCTTGAAGATAAAGATGCTGACCAAGGACTAAAGACCGACTGGAATGATGTTGAAGGTGTTGCCTCGTTGCTTGCCAAACGACAAAAAAGAAGGGACAAGATGGTAGTTATCACTACAAGTCCTTCAACCTCAACTTCTGACAAAATGGTAAAGCCTACTTATATAGCTCTTAAGTTTGATGAGTCTATGCTAGATGAGCTTGTGAAGGGAATGCGTGACTTGAAGGTGAAGCTTGCAAAGCTTGAAGAAAAAGGCACACCATCAGGGCCACTTCTTAGGCAAAGACAATAGCCCAAAGAAGGGTTTGTTAATAGATGTATTTGGTGTGATAGTATAGACCATGTAAGAAGGGATTGTGATGATTTTAGTGATGCTTTGTTAAAAGATGTTGTCTTTTTTAAGGATGGTAAAATCCACTTACGAGACACAGGTCTACCCTTGAAAACTAACTTTTGGAAGGGGGGAATGCAAACCTTAGTTGAAGATATGGCAACTAACCATGCCACCTCTTCAGTTGAGGCAGCTACTTATGGAGTAAAAATTGAGCATCTTAGTGATGAAGAGGTGAATGACCATCATGGTCAAATTTGGCCAAATGTCATGCAATTAGCTAAAAAGGAAAAGCTTACAAAAGAGATTCTACATGAAGCAGGTGATTGCATACGTCTAGAAACAGGATGGAATGATCTAGTGGACTCATTGTCAGTGCATGCCTACATTACAAAATGCCAACAAAATGAGGCTATTGTAGAAGAGAAGCGCAGAAGTGAGAATGCTGATGAAGGACCATAAAAAAGAGGTCCTAGAAGTGGAGGAAGAAGCGACTCAATGCCTTCTCAAACACCCTCGACACAAGGAGCATCTCCACCTGAAGTACTCATGGAGGAGTCTACAACAGGAAAGAAGAAAGAGCCAACAAAAGGTAAGACAAAAGGCCCAACTTATAAACTACAATCTGATATTGAGGTTGCTACAGATTTAAAGAAAGTCTTGGAGGAAAGGATTTTAAATAGCAAGATTGAGTTTACTGTGGGAGAAGTTCTTGGCATTGCAAAGCGTTGATTCCATGAGGAGACCATTGACATCATCAAGAGGAAGAGGCAAACTCTTGCTGAAGTTTCTCGTCCACAGGTTGAAGGGGAAACCTCGAAGACACAAGGGATACAACTGCAAAATAAGGAGGAGGATGATGGAACTATGGTAGGATGCTACCAATCTAGTGGGAGAGTGAAGCAAGTGAATTTCTCAAATGATGATGAAGAAGTTGAAGATATTCCTAGGAGTTACTATTCACGAAGTCATTGGGAAAGGGTTACTACAGAAACTTTGGTCAAGGTAGGTGATCCTGAAGAGCCATTTGTTGCCTTGATTGACCATGGTTCACAAATAAACATAATGTCAAAGAGTCTTTACAACAAGTGCAAATTGCCAATGGACAGATCATGGTTGGATGGTAAAAGTGACAAACAATTCATCCAGTGAATTGTATGCAGCATGTCCAGGTGTGAAGGTGATAATAGGTGATGTAAAGATTGACCAAAACTTCTTTGTACAGGATACATCTTCATATCATCTCATCCTTGGACAGTCCTACATTGTGGGAGTTCGAATGGAAACAAAGGTAATGGACGATGGTTCAGCATATGTTAGGATACGTAGCAAAGATGGTAAACGTGCTATCCAATTTCTCACAGTTTGTGTGAACCATGAAAGAAATCGTGACAACCTCAAAGAACATCCTCTACCAAAGGTGAGAAAAGAGTTTCATGACCATAGGGAAATGATGGGTTTTGGCCAAGTACCATTGTAAAGTGGGATTGCAGTGGTACAGAAAGAAAAAGGGTCTCGCCTGATCCAAAAATAGGTGAAACTTTCTCAACGGGCTCCTTGGTAACAAGGAATGGATCAGTATGTTTTACAAAACTTGAAGATTTGAAGAGATGTGAGAGGCAATATGTACATAATGTACAAATGGGCATGAAAGAAAGTGGGTTGCTAGAGCCCACTGAAAATGTTTTGGGTTTGTGTAAACAAGTTTTTTTTGTAGATACTATGGGTGATCTTGATGCTATAATGGGGTCTACTTTGCATCTTGAAAATGAAGTTGTGGAAGTTTGCTCTAAGGACATGTATCAAGTAATAAAAGCCTTTAAAGAAAATTAAACAATTGGCCCATAAGTCCATGTTGAACCTAAATACAAGAGTGTAGCAAAGAAGGTGAAACTAGTAGCTTCACCCTTACCACCCAACAATAGGGAAAAGATTGAGCCGGCTTCTTTATAACCAAGTTTGAGGAATCCTAAAAAGATTGGGCATACCTTCACAAAGGAGTCTTTCCAAGAGTTGCAGATTGGTCGCGAGGAGTTTCTAACACAGGAGGAGACAAAGTGCTTCAAAGAAATGCTTTCAAAGCATGGTAAGGATTTTACATTTGAGCGACATGAGATAGGATGTGTTGATCCTTCTATTGTAGCTCCTATGGTAATTTTCACAATACCTCATGTGCCTTGGAATGTGCGGCCTATTTTGGTTCCAAAGGCTCATTTGCCAAAGTTAGTAGAGCTACTGAATGAGAAAATCAAAATGGGAATCTTGGAGCCTTCTTGTGCTCCATACTCAAACAAGTGGTTCAGAGTTCCAAAGAATAATGGTTCTCTACGCTTCATCCAAGATATGCAACTAGTGAACAAGGTGACAATTAGAAATGTATGTAGCATCAACTTTGAGAAAGGTTGACTATGAGTGTCAAAGGCCAGTAATTGTGACAATAGACACCAGTCCTACAGGGGTTTGATGGGCAATAGGGCAAGATGACGAAGAAGGACGCAGGTATGTGGTAAGATTTCGAGCAAAGGTACTAAGTGCTTGCCAAAGAAACTATCCATAAATAAAGAGAGAGATATGGGGTATGGTTACAGCCTTGAAAAATGGGAAAGAGTACCTAATCGGTGCATGTGTGGTTGTACAAATAGATTGTCTACCACTTCTTGGGATGATTACAAGCTGCTCAACACCAGCCATTGCTATGTTGCGGTGGATAGCCTACATTAAGTCCTTAAATCCCAAGTTTAAGCACATTGCAGGTAAGACAATACAGTGATAGATATGCTATCAAGGGCAAGGTATGAAGATGAGTCACAAATGATTGATGAGGGAGATGATATAGGCACAAAGTTCTATTCTAGCTCTCATGTCAAAGGTAACAATGTCTGCATGACTAATTCACTTGAATTGTTCTTGAAAGATATTTATGAAGGTGATTGTCTTCTTATTGGAAGCTACTTGAGTACTCTAACAAAAATGGATGATTGGTCTGAACAAGAATTCAAGAGAATACGTAGGAAAGCATATGGGTACTTTTTGAGGGATGGTTACTTGTGGAAGCATCCTAAACAAAAGGGTGCTACACCACAACGGGTTATATGTAAAAAAGAGACTCAAGTAAAGCTCATGCAAGAGTTTCATGAGAGTCTATGGGTTGGACACAGAGGTGTGTGGGCAACCTTCTCCAAGTTGAAAGAAAAATACTGGTGGAAGGGTATGTATAAATATGTATCTCAGTTTGTAGAGTCGTGTGTAACTTGTCAAATGTATTCAAATGTCCGACATCGTCATGGATTGCACCCTACATATCCACTAGCCATGCGCTATAAATGGGTTGTGGATCTAGTCACAATGTCTTTAGGACTCTGGCAGATGAGATACTTGGTTCTTGCACGAGAGGACCTAACTAACCAGGTTGAAGGAAGAGCATTAAGAGGTAAAACCACAGAAGCTGTGTGAAAATTCCTTCTTGATGAGGTGATTTGCTGTTATGGTTGTGTGGGAAAAATCACTACAGATAGAGGTGAACTGTATGCCGAAGAAGCAAGGGAGTTCTTTTCTAGATTAGGAATCAAGCTTTCTCTTAGTACAACTTACAACCCTGAAGGCAATAGAAAGAGTGAAAGAGGGCATCCTCCTATCATGAAAGCTTTGGACAAGGCTTACGAAGGAAGAGTTGGTGAGTGACCCAAACTGTTACCATATGCTTTATGGGCTGATCGTACAACACATAGCTCAGTAACTAGCTACATGCCTGCAGAGCTAATGTATGGTCAAAAGCCAGTGCTGCCGATTGAAGATACAATTCCCACATGGAATGTACTACCTTGGCAAGAGGGGCTTAGCACGGAAGATCTCCTTGTTAGGAAATAAGCCGTAGCTAAATATATAATTGAGTAGATTACTTAATGGAGAGAGACAGATTTATATACACGAGATTATAGAGTAGAGAGAGAGAGAGAGAGAGAGAGAGAGAGAGAGAGAGAGAGTACACACGATATATGTGGTTCACCCAATGTGGGCTACGTCCACGGGAAAGCAGCCACTCAATGGCTTTAGTACTTCAAAACAAGAAGTAGTTTACAAAGGGATTATACCCTTAATGGAGCTCCTGCCTTGCTTCACTCTCACCACCTCACACTCACCTTGTTGCATCAACTTCACACTATGAAATGTGTGTAGAAATGGCCTCTTTTTATAGGCCAAAAGGGTTGCCCTCTCTTATGAGAGACAACCATGTGTAGCCGCCCTTGTGCGAATAAGTCCAAATCGGACCCTCCAATACGCCCATGTGTGGCCGCCCTTGAGAAGACAAGTCCGCTTTTGAATTCGGCCACCGGCCACCGGCCATTGACCTCGGACCACCGGCCATCGGCCATTGACTACCGGCCACCGGCCAACCGACCGGTTGTTTTCCGACCACTTTTCGGCCGCCGTCCGACCATAATATTCCGGCGACAAAGAATATTTCGACGAAAAAAATAGTCTCGGGGGCCTCCGCCCCCGAGGCCTTTAAAGTTACCCCCGACTCTTGTCCGTGAAAATTTTGGTTTCCGGTGAGTGATTTTCCTTCACGCACGATGGCTTCTCCTCATAATGAGGGCCTTACAAATGTGCACTTTTACCATAGAAAATTACAAGGGTAAATCAGGCTCCATACTTAACACTCCTTGCACTGCATATAAGGCAACTAGAGAGAAGACCTGGAGACATTTAAGCTGCAAAAGAACAATTAAAAAATGCAAGGTTGAAAAACAAGGACTACTTTGATAAGCGACATCGGCTCAGGAGCAAAGCAATTGACAAAGGAGACTGGGTTTTAGTGTATGATAGTAGCCTTGATAACCAGCACACAGTCATACGCAAGTTCTCAAAAAGATGGTTTCGACCGTATGTTGTAAAGCATGTGCATGAAAATGCTACTTATAGCTTGTGTGAACTAGATGGTACAGAAGTAAAGATTCCCATTGCAGAAAAAATGATCAAAATGTTTAAGAGAAGAGGAGGCAATGATCCAGAAGATGTTGATGAGAAAGAAGAGAAAAATACAGGTGAAGATCAAAGTGAACATAAAGCTTTGGAATCATCCAGTGAAGAAGAAAGCAAGGAAGATGTACAAGAGGGCTGATCTTACAAAGAGACAATGTGGCACATACCGGAGGATGTGTAGGTTTAGAGGGGGTAGATGTCATGCTGTGGCACATATATAGTGGGAATGGGCATTAAACGGTTTATCTTGTGACTTTTTTATGCATAAGTATATTTCATATAACACTCATATGCATAAATAAAGCTTTCTACCATACCTTAGTATTTACCTTTGAAGTAATATAAATGTACATTACTATTAGAAAGTACTGCAAGAGAAGTATCAATGATTGTGCCTCTTTTTGTCTGGGGAAAAAGCATTTGTATATTTCTTCTAATATCTCAGTTATACCCTACCATATATAAATTATTTTTTTATTTTCACATTTATTTAATAATATAACCCTTCAATAATGCATACCTTCTTGGATACATACAAGAGGGAAGGGCCTACTAGAAGACTTTATGAAAAGGAAGATCAAAAGCTTCTTGGACCATCCCAATTTTAAAATCCTGACCTAAGGGCGTGAAGGAAAGGCCAAAACCAAGTCAAGATCTTTTAGTAGGCCAATTTTTTCTTTTGAAGCATATCAATCTGAGTTACAGATCAAAAGTTACAGGGAAAATAGTGACAATTCCTCTCACAACTACACTGCAAGAAGAGATGGTAAATAGGTGAATCAAGTGAAAAGAGGTAATCTTGGTCTTTTTCCATAAAATAAGATATTTGGAGGATAAAAGACACAAGCATGTGAATGTGACACCTCAAAGATGCATTGAAGAACAAGACACACAAGTTGGGACCCCCTGCTAGAGCCACACAGAAGATGCCTAGGTGGGGCCCACATACATCATGCACCCACATGGAGCCTCAACAACCAAAAATTCTTAATTTCATAATATTTTAATTCCTAATATTGCCCATTTTAAGAAATATCCAAAGAACATTTGATTTGGGCTAATTCTTTAGCCTAATCAAGTGATTATGTAAAACATGGCTCCCTCACCTATAAAAAGGGCAACCTTCTCTTCATTGGGGGCAATTTAGAAGTGAGTGAGAATAGCTCAATTCCATAGTGACACACTCATCTTAGTGCCATACTTTCCCTTGAAGAAAGGCTGAAGTCTTGCCTCATCTTCTCTCTCCATTAAGGTGGTGACGATTGCTCTCATGTAAGATATATGTTGCTAGTTTTTCTTTCATTTGCATATCTAGTCCAATACTTGTCTCTAAATATATCTCTATCTCTCATTATCTATCTTTAATACCACAACCACACTTAGATCTTTCTCTAATTCTATCTTTACTCCTCCTTTCATCTCTCTTGTTGTGTCCTAATTGTTTCATTGGAAGGTATTCAAGCAGCAATCTTGTCAATGTAACGGGCACAACCTTCTTGCGGGAAACAATTATGTGCACAAGGTTAGTAACCATATCTTCATCTTTCACAAGCATCTCTCTCTCTTAAGGTTCTCATTCTCTTCCACAAACTCTAGAATATCCTTGCTACAGGTACTTCTCTCCCCGCCGTATCCTTATTGCGTAAGGGCAACAATAGGGCTTGGGGGAGGAACTCTCTTCTTCTTCTCCTTTCACTTCTTTCACACCTTTATCTTTGAACATACTAAGTATATCATTGATGAATAACCAAAATCCACATGGAGGCAATTTCTTTCATTTCCATTCTGTGCAATCTATTAGGGTCAACATTTGGATTAGTCGAAAGATTCACTTTCAGCAACGCATAGTATTTCTATTTGGTGTTGAAAGGCTCAACGAAATACTTCTCTTACCAGATCCCATCATACTACCTATTATTGACTATGACTTCTCTTTTGATGTGAATGTGGTTATTTTATTATGAATTAAGAGGATTTGTACTCACAACTAATCCCAATCGCTAGACAAAACATATACATTATAGTAAGCACAAAGCTACAGTTCCAAAGAGCAATCCATAGCTTATTTGGACAACCAAGATTAAATATCATTAACTCATCCATTAACCTTTTTATCCTATCCATGATATGATATGATATGATCGTAATCTCGATTGTTTCATTTTTGTTTTGTTTTGACTATCTTTCATGAGTTCTCTCCATCACGTGTGTGTTTGTAAGGGAAAGTGAACGGCTTCTCTGGCTACACTTCTTATTTAGCTCTAGAAGCTATGTTATCTACATCTTAGCTCCTTTTCATAACCCTTGACCTTCCTCACAAACTCTCACAACAAGAGGCCCGATGCCTTCCTGGCAAGACGGCCAACTTCTTGACAACGTACAATGAAACTTTTGCCAAGAAAATTAAGGAGGAGATAGACAAGGTGAAGGACGCCGAGTTTATCTACGAGATTGAACACATCGATTGGGTGTCTCGATTGTGGTGGTATCCAAAACGAACGGCAAATTGCATGTTTGTGTAAACCTCAAGCAGGTAAATGCAGCAGCCACCATCAGGGATAACTATCCACTACCAATAACAGATCATGTTATTGAGAGGATAGCAGGGAAAGAGGCCTATAGTTTCTTGGATGGATTCTCAGGCTACAACCAGACGATTGAAGCGGAAGATCATCATAAGCTAGCTTTTGCAACAGTGTGGGGTATATTTTTCTACAGGGTAATGTCTTTCGGCGTGACCAATGCCCCAGCTACATTTCAAGGACTAATGAGCCACACATTCAAAAAATATCTCAGACAATTTTTGGAGACCACATCACTCATCTGGGAAAAGTATTTGAAAAATGCAGAACGTATCGTATTTGATTAAACCCAAAAAAATGCATCTTAATGGTAAGACAAGGTAGAATTTTGGGGCACATTGTGTCCAAAAACGGAATTTCAACTGATCAAGAAAAGGTATAAATAATTGTTGCACTTTCGAGACCAACAAAGATGAAAGGAGTACAAGCATTTATGAGGCATTGCGGGTACTACATACGTTTCATATATATGTATGCGGTAATAGCTAAGCCGTTGTACACCCTCATTGCTAAGTTCGAATGGACGGAGGAATGTGAGTAGGCTTTCCAAAAATTGAAGCAACAATTAATTTCGGCTCCAATTTTGCAAGCCCGTGACTGGAGTAAAATATTTCATGTCCATGTGGATGCATCAACCTATGCCATCGGGTGCATATTAGCCCAACTAGGAGAGAAGAAAATGGATTTTTCCATTTGCTACTCTAGTTGGCAACGAAACAACGCAGAGAGAAATTATACCACTACAGAAAGAGAAGGTTTGGGAATAATCTATGTTGTCAAAAAATTTTAGACGCTACCTTTTAGCAAAGAAGTTTGTTTTGTTCGTGGATCATCAAGCACTGCTATATCTAGTAAACAAACCTTGCAACACTGGAATAATTGTTCGCTGGTTTATACTGGTACTTGAGTTTCACTTCACGGTAGTCGTAAAAAAGGGGACCACACACCAAAGAGCAGATAATCTTTCATGACTATTTTATGGAGAAGCACTTGAGGGTGTCGATGATGACCTTCCTGATTCATATCTGTTTAACATCAAAATGGTACCGAGATGGAGCGAAGAGTTCATTTCTCTACTCACAATTGTCTCATTGCAGATAGAAAGACAACCATCAATTATCCATCAAACACAAAATCTCGACCTTTTAGCAGGACGGCTGTACAAACACGGTAAGGATGAGATATTGCGGCTATGTGTACAGCCCGAAGATACCACCTACTACCTCAAACATGCTCATATAAAAAATATGGGATTTCACAATGGTGAAACACAGATAGGCCAACGGCTACAGAGACTGGGCGTCTACTGGCCAAACATGGAACATAGTGTCCATACATATGTAAAATCCTGCGGTAGTTGTACAAAACAACCACCTGTGGAACATGCCACCCCGTTTCGAGTAGTACAAGCACTTAAATGGAGTGCTCACATAGTTGAGTACTTAAAAAACCAGACCTTTCCAGAGGAATGGGGCAAAGCAAGAATGAAAACTATAGCAGAAGAGACCAAACAATATATGCTCATTGCCAACCATCTACATAGACGGAAAAAGGACAAACAACTACGGCTGTGTGGTACACAGAGAATATTACGTTATCCTAGATCAAGCACACTGAGGACAGTCAGGGGGACATTTCTCGGCTGAGAAAACAACAAGGATCGTGCTACACTCAGGCAAATGGTGGCCAATCCTGTTTATGGATGCAGAGACATATGTCAAACGTTGTGATGAATGTCAACACACAAAACCACCCCAAAGGCGAGATGAAATTCCACTGAGGCCCATGCTGGGCGTACATGTTTTTTTCCAAATGGGGCATTGACTTCATTGGTCCCAGCATACCTCCAGGATATAGGTCTCATGCACAATACATCATCGTAGCAACAAACTACCTGATGAAATGGGCGGAAGCAAAAGCAACCCCAAAAAACGATGCAAGAACTACAACTCAGCTCCTTTTTGAAAACGTCTTTACAAGATATGGACTACCAATTGAAATAGTGAGCGATAGGGGAACACACTTTTTAAACGACGTTATTGAAAGCCTCCTTGAAGAATTCATGGCGGTCGATCACAAATCAGCATCCTATCATCCGCAAGCTAATGGGCAGGCAGAGAGTACAAACAAAATCTTATGCATCGTACTCACCAAAATAGTCAGCGACTCAAGAAATGATTGAGATCAAAAGCTACACACAGCCTTATGGGTATACATAGTAGCTTTTAAAACTTCCATTGGAACGACTCACTTTAACATGGTATTTGGGATTAATGTGATCCTACCACTGAAATTCCTAATCAAAACCCTAAGAGTGGCAACGCAATTAGGATGGACGTGCCATGAGCTATCAGAGAGATTAAACACCCTGGAACAATTAGATGAAACCAGACTTAGAGCGATAGCTGTGATATATGCTCAGAAAAAACAAATGAAAGCTTTCCATGATCAACACGTGATTGGAAAGGAGTTCTAGAAAGGGGATTACGTTCTCATGTATACCCTCAAACAACACTCCAAAAAACTCAAAAAGTGAGGAATGGGGCCTTTTGTAATACATGATATATCGCAAAGTGGCGCCATCAAGCTTGCAACATTAGCAGGAGAGAAGATGCCTAATTGGATGAGTGGCTACAGATTAAAGAAATATCTTTTTTTTGCTAACACCAGGAGAACTCACAACACTACATGTAGCAGCTCAGCGCCGACGTCAAGCACAAGACATTCAGGAACAAGCACAACAGGAAGCCAAACTCAGAATATTAAAGCGCAAAGAGCAATCAAACTTCTAGAGGAAACCACAACAGAACGTTGCTATTGAGACTTCTCTGATAGCATCCATACAAACTTCATCTACATGGTTAGGAGGAATGGATCTACACATTCATTAACAACTTACCGACGACACCACCGAAAGAGCCTTAGTGGACACAGGGGCCAAACCTAATGTGGTTAACTACTCCACTTTCAGAAAAATCACGCGGGAACCTCTTATGCCCAACACTATGGGGTTCAAAGTAGCAAACAAAGGCACTATGGACAGTTTGGGACACATAAATTTACCAATCACCATTGCTGGAACATTTTATCCACATCAATTTCATGTGGTCGAAAATCAACATCTTAACAAAGCAGCTTTCTAGGAGTGCCATGGATGCGTACTTGTCAAGCCACGCCAAACTGGCAGGACAATGCCTTACTCCTCAAACACGAGGGCCAATCTTTCGCCATGCTATTCGTATAAACGGACCATGTATGGGAACATCTACCATTGCCACATGCACTAGCTCAACGATATTCCACAACCATGGTCAAGAAAATATGGGTTAAAAAATCAATCATGGAAACCAAGCCTAGGTAATTGTGGATACCAAAACGACAAACCAATACACGTCAGCCTACATTGCTTACATAGAAATCAAAACCTCCACAAATTGCCCACCGCTGTTGTCACACGATCTAAGCCAATGGACCACTATCTTTGACAACCAAACACTGTCAAGTGGGTATGGCAAAAAAAAAAACTCGCCAGCACGATGTCTCTTCTAGCGAATCCAAACCCAAGCAATTTCAGTGGCGACCAAAACAAAGACAAAAAGCAACCCAACCATCGACATCAAAACTTTTACAGGTCACAATCAAACACAGAGTGCGTCTTCTCCAATTACTATTGTTCGGCCCACACAGCTTCAAGGCAACCTCGCCACCAAAAGCCATTGAACATATTGTTCAACACCTCTCTCTTGTACATCATTTTGTTTTCCCATGCATATCCTCCATCAACATCATAGAGCCACACTATACGGCTATGCATAGACACGCGCTTTGTTCCCGAGCACTCTGAGACATGTTCTTCGGAGACGACTCACTCTAGGAAGGGGGAAAAATGCGGCAGGATTATCATTTGTATACATTATTATTATCACCTTACTTCTTTTTGTTTCCTTTCCTTTCTTTTTCCTTAAAAAATAAGTTTTTCAGAGCCTGACAAACTCTTAATTGGCATAATCATGAGCCATACTGTCACCATCTAATACCAGAATAAGAGTATGTATATAATAAGGGAGGCGACACTAATTTTGGCTAATTTTTTGCCGACTAATAATCATTGTAAATAAATTTCTTAAAAAAAACAAAAAAGACAGATAATCAACAAAAAATTGATAAGTCGAGCCAGGAAAGTTGAAATTGACTTTTGAAAGCAAACACTGAAACTTCAAAGCAAGGACTTTGAACATGGCAAATATGGAAAGATTTGACACAAGATGAATTTTGAGCCAACTTCTGAAGGATGAAAACTGCAGATCGAATGCCATTTGTAAACCGAGTGTCAGAATGACGAACGGTTCGAACAACAGGTGATATGAACAACAAGATATGATCAATGAAGGTAAGTACAAATGGGGCATTCCGGGTAGACTAGGAACATATATTCAAATGGAGCAACATAAGCTCATTTGCATTCAGAGAGAGAGAGAGAGAGAGAGAGAGAGAGAGAGAGAGAGAGAGAGAGAGAGAGAGAGAGAGAGGAGCATAGAGTTTCCAGAGTTGTTTATGCCCGTTGCGACCACCTCGGTGAATCTTACTACACCAGATTTGACAATTATGATCATTAACCTTGCAAGAGCATGTGTGTACATACTGCATCAACAATGCCAAAACAACAAATCAGAGCAGTACAAAGTCACAAAATTGGCAAACTAACAGGGCCATTGAGGAAATTCAAAACCCATCAAAAACCAAAAATATTTCACCTGTAGACCCCAATTAACTAACAGAATCAGGCATGGTAGAAACAACAAAGAAAAGTGGTGGAACATGGATCGCGATCCATGTTTTTCAAACCCTAAAATCAGAGAAAATTGCTCAGGAGAA
Organism: Adiantum capillus-veneris; assembly: GCF_014529385.1. Taxonomy (NCBI): domain Eukaryota; kingdom Viridiplantae; phylum Streptophyta; class Polypodiopsida; order Polypodiales; family Pteridaceae; genus Adiantum; species Adiantum capillus-veneris. The sequence goes on from NC_140932.1 coordinate 50,650,873, forward strand.
CCCACAGTTGGAAAGAAACAAAATCCTATGACTGGTTTTGCAAAATGTACCCAACATGGATCGCTCCTTTTTACCAAAATCAGGGTAAAAGTGGCTCACTAGCTGGACAATGTACAAATAGTACTGGTGTTGCAAAATGATCACAAGAAGTGCTCTTAAGATCATCAAATCCTCTAGGATTGCTACTTTCAGTCTGCAAATGGTTTTTTGGTCATTTTCACAGGAAAAAAAGGTGTGATCCCAAAGAAAAACTCATGAGGTCAAATGCTGGGATGCCTGCAAGACCCATAAAGAAAGGCTAAAGACAGAGTCTTGACAAGTTTTCAAATTAATGCTAAAGTCAATTGGGAGACTTCACACTCTCCTCGGAGTCTATCAACAAGCAAATGTAACCTAAGGATGGTGGTAGAATCAAAACAAAGCAAAGGTTTACTTGCAAAATGGTGAAAATTGCAGGATTCAAGGTGTCTTCTCAAAAGGATTCAATGTCTGGTAGAATTTTCTAAGGAGCCAGGCAAAGCTATGAACTACAAACAGAAATCATTAGAAATCAAAACAATGATAGATCTTAGGCAAAACATGAGTCCAAAAACGGTTGCCAAAAACAAATATGGTCAAAACGGAGAAAACATGGCCATAAACTAGAAAAGGGGGCAAACTAAGGAAAAACATGTCCAAAGTTGAAAATATTTCACCAACTGTACTAGGAAAACCTTAATAACAAATGTGCACAAGAACTGTATCAAAATTTTGTTCAACATGGATTACGATCCATGTACCTTTTTGCCCAATATAAATAAAAACCATGCCATATGATTCAGTATGTTAAAAAAATCCAAGCCATGGAGTGTCAAGCCATTTGAATCCCAAAATCCACTTCAAAATGCCAAAAATCTCTAAGTCTGCAAAAGGTTTCCAAAATTTAGCCCAAGTGTCAAACCATTGATCCAAATCCCAAAATTTGGGACCAAGGCATAATCTAGGTGAACCCTACCAGATGGTATCATCAGATTTCCAAAATGTTGCTCAACATGGATCGCGATCCATGTACCTTCAAACCTAAATCCAGAGAAAATTGCTTAGTAGCATTCCCATATGCCCAGAAATAACTTTCATAAATTAGAATTTGAAGATGCATCCCAACATGGATCGGATCCATGTTCCTTTTTGCCAAAATTCATCTGTTACATTACATTCTTGTGCCTATAGTAATCCTAGATGCACTGGGGAAATTTGGTCAAATTTGGAGTAGTTTTGACAAAGTTATGCTGATTTTTCATTTTATGGTCGAGTTTACACTTTTTTACAACTCTGATCATTGGCTAAAACCTATTTTCAATGCTAGAATTGACAACAGGATGCCTCAAAGGAAAGCACAAAGGGAGTGGAACGCAGCACCCTACGAGATAACAGATATCTCATCCAATGAGAAAGCTCACATCACTGAACATGTACTTGAAGCAATTTCGATGAACATCTTCATTGGAAGGTTTCAAGCAGCAGACGGAGAAATTGTAAAGGCTACAATCTTTCCATAGGAAATGTGGACTTGGGGGCAGGTGCCTATAGCTAGACAACTTCTTACGACTGCCTCCTTGGGGTACAGACTTCAGAGGAGCTCACAAGCTCATAAGTTCAATTTAGTACAATGGGGAAGAAACTCTGACGGACAAGGATGGGGTAGTTGTCAAGGTAAAGATCACAACGGAAATTATCAATGAAGCCCTCCACCTACCGTAGGGACACACAATTTCTTGCCGAAGACGAAGGAAATAGACAATGATAAATCCTTTTTTGAAGCAACGAGGCAACAAGCTGACGTATCAAGACCCGATCTACTTAGAAATTGAACTGCCATTGTGCCTTATATCACAACATTTCAAGGTGCAGAAGCCACCTAGATATACCGAACCTGTGTTGCACATGGCTGTGGTAATGGCAATGGGCTTGTTGGCTAAAGGCAGGGTGGTCAATTGCGACTTTGGCAACTATATTCTTGAAACTATTGTGGAAGCAAAACTGAAAGGGAGTCAAAGAAGTAAATCTTACATGAACGGGGGACCAATGCTCACACGTATAGCCTATCAGGCACTAGGGATGATCGAGGATCTACCACCTGCAGAAGCGCAGATAGATCTGATCCACAAATCTAAAAGAGCTATAAGACCAGTGGCCGGACCTTCTACAAGGCGAAAACTAGAAGTCAAACAGACGAGGCAAAGCGCACCATTAAAGGATTCTGACAGCGAGAAGACCGAGTCAGATGCTGGAAGTAGCTAGGAAGAAGGGTCCCACCCAAGAGACACTCCTTTGGAGTACCAGCCTTTGGAGGAGGAGCATGACAGCCCAGACACACTTGGATATACATGCTTGCAAAAGAAAGCTGTGCATGTGGCAGAGGCTATTCCCATTACACATGCCAGGAGAACAATGGAAGAAGCTTAGGCATTGAGAGAAAGGCTCCGCCAACAAAAGCAAGATAGAAAACAAACCCAAGGAACAGAAGCGGATGATGAGAAAGAAGAGGATGAAGCCGAAAATATTCCGCTGCTACGCAGGCAAACGCCGACTTTAGAAAGGATTAAGCAACAGAAGAGGCATGAAGCTGAAGAAAAATGGGAGATTGCAAGCGCCATGCGACAGTACATTCACAATGAACTCAAGTGAAAGATGGAGCAAAGGCAAAAAGAAGAATCAAAGAAGCCACGCGTCGATGATCTCAAATCATCTGACAAATCTAATCAAAGCAAAGAAGAGGAAAGTCACTTGCAAGGAGAGGAACAACATGATACACAGGACCAGCAAGGTCAAGACCTTGGCTCACCCAAGGATGCCGAGGCACTTCCAAAGACTTCAGAAGAAGAGGAAGAAAAAATTGCAGGCTTGCCAGAACAAGGAGCAGAGGAAAAGCAGACGAAACACAAAACGAATCAAGAAACGGAGTCCGCACAAACAAAGCCCGCCACAACCTCTACTGCTCTAAAAGATTCGAAACAAAGAGAAAAGCAAGCTGAGGCAACTGAACAATCAGATCAGGTTCAAAAAGGCCAGCATAGGCCAAGATCGCCACGGTCACAAGCGGCCATGGATGAAAAAGCGGAGATAGTTCAATCCTTTGACAGTGATGCTTACTTAGAGCAGATCAAGCTATAGTTTCAATGTCAAAGGGCTCTTTACAATCTTCGAGAGCTGGAGTTAGAAGATACCAAGAAGGAAGCAACTAAAATGGCAACAGAGTCCTTGCAGCTAAAGCAACAAATAGAAGCACTAGAGAAGGCACAACTCCAAGCACAATTGGAGTTGCAAAAAGAACAGGAGAATGCAGCCTACTATTACAAGGAAGTGTAACAATTTAACGAGGCGAACTTTGCATTGGAGGTCGAGTGCAACGTCTCGAGGAGGAGTTAACCAGAAAGGGAACAAAATGAGAAGCTACAAGGCTCGTATGCTTTGGTTAGCAGATCTCTGACTTAGCTCCTAGCCATACAAGAGACCCCCTCCTCCTCAACGACGACTGCAAGATCTACCTCGTTGAGTCAAGAAATCAAAGAGTTGAAAGAAGCCCTGAATCAAGAGAAATATGACAGACAGATCATGACGGCTAGTCACAAGGCCCTACAACACGCCAAGGATGAGGAAATCGAAGATTTATAAAAAGGCAATTGGTTGAGGCAAGAGGGGATTTAGCAACTCTGAGAGCAGATCAGACAAAATCTTAGCAGGCCCCAGGGGACTTTGAGCAAGGAGAAGGATTTGAACAATCAACGTGTGAAGCTCATCAAACATAGGTGCCCACTACTAGCACAAGAAAAGGAACGCAAGAATCTGCAGATCCAACCACGACCTCCACTTCGGAGTCGACAAGGGATGAAATTCAAATGCTGGATCTCAAAATTTAAGGACCCTTCACACAAAGCTTATATGCAATATGAACTGAAGGTGCTGGAATTGGCTGCCCTCCTCATGATCACTCCAGATGAGGTAGTAAATAATCACAGGCACGAGATGATCGCACTGCTATTGATGCGGCAAGAAGTTAAACTATGGCAGCAAAAGACCAAATAGAAGAGGGGACTATAGAGAGGTTCTTGTTACTGCCCTTCAGATTCAGACAATCATAGACTGTCAACCCCTCTGGCGGAAAAAATGGTTTGATGCGACCAACCGATGAAACCTATTACAGGAACGCTCCCCAGCATCTCAGGATCGACCCCACTTATTGTCCCATCAACATACGACGATCCTGGGATAGTTTTTATATTTGGCAAAGCAAAAGGCAGGCAGTGCTAAACTACCCGGTAATCACAAAACCTCTCAATAACAACCCACCATCCAAGCAGTATATGGTTCAAACTCTAAAAGGAGTAATCAACATGATGAAGGAGATCCCAGATCTTGCATGTCAGATGCTTCTAAAGATTTCCAAAATACTCATCACATGCATTATAGCTTTTAGTGATATCGAAGCAGCAGAGCATCCCTCGCAAGTTTTTGTCAAAGGTACACGGGATATTTGCTGTAATTTGGAGAGAGAAATCCCAAGCAGGAATGTCATCATGGGATTATATGCAAGAGTCATGTTTTTGCCCTCTCATTACATGTAGACCTTTGAAGAGGCTTTCATGACAGGCTTCTTTGAAGTGGACTCTTCCATATTCAATCCAATGACAAAAGATATGTCATCCCACCACATTGCCTACCAAAGTACCCTCAGTAATAATCCCTTCAGAGAGCTGGCCACCAAAGTCAAGATTGCAGCAAGAGCTCAGAAATTCATAAATCTCACTGCAACGCTCAAAAGAAGGCAGTAGACTTGCTCAGAGACAGCTTGCACGAGGACGTGCAATGAATAAGAAGGGGGGAATGTTTGGTGGATACAGGCATATGCACACCAAACCCTGTAAACACTCTATTGTTTTGAAGAAAGCCATGTAATTCAACTTAGGATGAGTTGTAACCGTGATGTAATTAGACAATACCCTCTCTACTTCTCTAAGTATACACCCTTGTAAGAGGCTGGATGGCCATGGGAAAGCCCCCTTAACTTTTAAAGTCAAAACCCATAGTTTTGAGCAGAGAATTATCATTAGCTTGAAGAATTAAAAATGTGCACTGTGGAGGTCTCTTACTGCTCCAAATTGTAATCTTCTTTCTCATGAACTGGTAATCAAAATTCGTTTCTGAATAGCATACTGCGTTCCTTGTCTCTTGCTCTACAATCTAAGTGTGATCATTTCCAATTCTGCTCTGGTTTGCGATGCATTGTTTGTGAGCTAAATGCATTGATTTGGAGGTTAAAATGGTTGTTTTTTGATGTTTTGACCATGGATAAGTGTTTCTATGCTTAAGGAGGACCTTTTCGAGTACTTCTGTTTATGTTTTTTGCACATTTTCTGTGATGGATCGTGATTTATGTACCTTCCCAGATTGTGACAGAACTTGGTAGGACTGAGCCCTTAGGTGTTGTGATACCTCTCCTTAAGTTTCGTTGAATTCCGGATTCGTTTGGATGCCGAAAAGGCGTGATGACCTAGAGTGGTGAGATTGGACGCATATAGATTGTCTGACTAGAAAGTGGTTGATTTGCTTTTGTCGTAGAACGAGGAGCCCCCTGAGTTCAATTTGGTGAGATTGAAACTCTCATTAAGCCTCCATGCCCCTTCTCGAGTCGCTTCCTTGCATATTGACATTATGTTAGTACAAAAGAGCCATGCTGCAGACGTCCTTCGTTGCGACGACCCGCTAACATAGGCCAAAAGATCTAAAGGATGGTACGGATGGGATGATAGATCAAGATTTCCAAAGTGCCAAATCAGTGCTTTGAAATGAAGTGTTCGATGTTCTCTAGAAGTCGGTCCAAACGGCTCGTCAAACGGAGCCCCTGTGTGGAAGATACTGAAGTTCAAAGTTACAAGGTGTTGCAGATCCCCGACGGGCAGGATAGCTCGAGACGCATGGCCCATGCTGCTGTCCGTGGATGCATGTGTAGAGATCAAATTATGGAGCATGCCTGTTTTCTCGGACTGTGGATCGGAGCTCGGGATAGCAAGTTATGGCTATGTGAAGATTTTCCGGGGGCCTGGTCTATGCCCACTTGCCCGCATCGGAGGATGCGCTATCTGGCATCTTTTTGGCCTTGCCAAGGTTCTGAGTGATAGTATGCATCATGTGGAGTTAGCACAAATCGACAGCTTGTCAATTGGATGCTTGGTCAGTAAGATATGGCGAGTCAAAATTGGCGGTAGGTGCTAGGGAGGACAATGTAGGTAATTTTCTTAGTTTTTTGGCGCCCTCGGATAGCGAGCTCAAAAGGGTTAGAAGAAGGCGGTAACATTTTCATGGCTCGAGACGGACACGGTGAAGATCCTGCACGGCTTGGCAGTTCAAGCTTTCGACCCCGGAGAAGTAAGAGGGAGCATGGACATGGGAGCAGTAAAGGGGAGCATGGGGAAGGAGGGCCCAAAAAAGTCTATACATGAAAGTTTTTTTGGAAAATTGCAAAGCCTTTAGAGGCTTGGTGGATCCAGTGGTGGATGCCACGTGGCCCACGACATTAATCCCACATTTGCAGACGCAGATTTGGACGGGAGGCTTCAAGAGCTGGGCCATGAGATCTACTTGGGGTGTATGAGAGAGTGAGAGCTCGCTTGGAGCACTGGCTATGGCCTAGCACAGGCGGCTCTGTGCGGTGGCGCATCGGGCCGTAGATGGTGGGGTTTTGCCTTGGATAGGAGACGCGGAGCGGTGGCCGGCGGCCTGTGGAAAACGGTGGGCGGCTTGGGGGAGCACGCGGTGCTGATGTGTCTAAGGGCACCCAGTGGGGCCAGTTCACGCACCCACTGAAGGCTTTTGAAGGGGAGGGGAGACCCCCATTAGTGATGTCGCTAATGCATAGGGGGTGTCCCACGATGGTCAAACGGGAGGTAACAGAAGAGACATGCAAGGGGGCAATCCCATGTGAAATGAAGAGAGAGAGAGAGAGCCCTAGGGTGCCGCCATGTGTATAAGGAATGGGCGGGCCCGTTTCAAGGCCGACCAAGCAAAGGCAAAGGCAATGACTGCGGCCGGGCCCAAAGGGGAGAAGGAGGAGAGAAAAAGAGAGAGAGAATACTGGTAGGAGCTAGACAGAGATGGTCAAAGAGAAAGTCAAAAGGGTAGTGCAAGGCTAGGCTCCACAAAGGGTAAAAAATAAAGAAAAAAGTAAAAGTTCCTAGGGGCAATAGCAACATTGCTAATGCCCCCCCCCCCAAATGCAAAGAGATCAGAGGAAAGCAAGGCGGCTACCTCCTCCTAAAAGTTACCAAACGTGAATGCCAGATGGGCCAATGAAAGAGCAGTTTCCAAAGTTGTAGGCCCCTCACTATAAAAGTCAAATTTTAATCAAAGTAGGGGCTTTTTTTGTGCCGTTTGAAGCCTACAAAGTGGAGCTCTTTGACAAACTAATCCCTTTGTACCTTTTTCTTGAAAATGGCCATGGTGATGGCATTGCAAGACTTTGTACATGCCTCTTTGGCCCCGTTTTGCTGTTTTTTTCTCCTTCTCCCCCTCTCTGTCTCCTGCTCTTGTGTCTCCCCTTGGTGCCGGCAGTGTGGATGTGTGTGCCCCCCTGGACCAACGGTGTTTTTTGTGAGAGAGTGAGATTGAGTGGTTGTGTGTGTATGTGTAAGGGTGGAGATAGACCGTGGCAGTAGGTGTGCGTTGTGTGGTGGATTTGTGGAGTGTGTGAGCAGTGGAAATTGAGTAGGCGGTGGTCTTCTAGTGAGAAGTGTGTTTTTGAAGGTGTTTTCTGAGAGGATAGGGGTGCTGTGGATACCCTGAGCTATAGAGAGGCCCTTGTGTTTGTGCCGGGCGTGTTCCCCCATTCCCCCTCTCCATCTTCTAGTGCCCCCATGGAGGAGAGTGTTGATGCTCCTAGTTGAAGTCAAAGCGGTGATTTTGATGCCAAAGGTGCAGCCTTTGAAGAGCAGGTGCTGCTAGTGATGGCTTGGACGGGATTTCCCATTTTCACTCGGGTCGAAGGTGCGAAAACCTGGCGTCAAGACTATGGGTTGTTCGTGTTGGAAAGCGGTTTATCCAGAGGAGACGGTGTGGTACATGTGTTCCCACTCCTAGTTCGTGGTAAAGCAAGGCTATGGTTCGATAGCCTTGGTGACGAAGAAAAGGCAGATTGCAAAGCCTTGGAGGCGGCTTTTTGATGTAGATTTGTAGAGGATGCACATCTGGATGAAGTAAAGTGAAAGCTGGACGGATTAAAGCAAAGCACAGAAGGTGATTTTCAAGCGTTCGAGTGGGAGTTTGAAGTCCTTTGAGGGAAATTGGTGAAGGTAACTACTGCAGAAAATGCCATTTTTTTAAAAACTTGAGCAAATTTATGGATTTCTTGCATGAGGAAGTGCATGACAAGGTTGAGATAGATGACCCGTTGTCATATGAAGAGGCAGTAGCTCTAGCAAAAGGACGGACCAAAAAGATTTTGAAGAAGCACGAAGCTAGGCAGGGTTTGCAAGGTGCAGCGATGCCAGAGCGAGTTGATGTGGTGGTAGCCGAGCCACATGTGGTACAAGGAGAAGTGCAAGGGCGAGAAGAACCAAGGTTCCTTTGGCTATAGAGAGACAAGGTGGTTCCTATGCCGAAGATGCCGGCTAAAGCGGCTCCAATTGTGGAGGAAGTGCAGGTGGTTTCATAGTGGACAAAGGATGTGCTGCCAAGTTCGCGTGTGGCTATTGAAGCTCCATTGAAGTACAGTAAAGACCAAACAATGCGGGTTTGCAGACGAGATCAAAGCGGTAAAGCTAGAGGAGATTCCTGAACTCAAGATAGAAGAGGAGATTGAGTCGAGCAACAGTAGCTCTATGGACGCAGACAACACAAGTTGAGAGACTGAGTCGTCTCAATCTAGGTATCATGAGATTTATCTCTTACATGTGAGTAGAGAAGAATTAAATGTGTGCAAGGAGCAACATGAAGTGCAAGCCAATATGCCTAACGAAGGCAAAGTGGAGCAGCCTAGGCCTACATGTGGTGAAGAGCAGGTAAAGTTGGTGTGCAGTGCCATGCTAATGGCCATGTCGGTGAAAGTGGCAGTGGAATGTGCCATGGTGGTGCAACAGATGCAAAGTTTTGCCATGAGGGATAGAGCAGTCGTGCCTATGGAAGAAGACAAGGATGATGCGATAGAGAACACGTTTCTCTCTTCCTTGGCGGAGCGTGATGTAGCGGTAGAAGAGCAAGTGATTGCAGCAGACAAGTAGGTGTTTCTTATCGACCTTGAAGGGCCAGCTGAAGAGGAAGAGCTCGACGATGCTGGAATTGAGTGCATGGTAGGCCTGCCAATGAGTCCTCAAAGTGGTAGAAGTATGGTGATGGCAGTTTGGATATGGAGCTGGTTATGTGCCTTGGTATGGCACTATGCAAAGGTGTTATAGGTGGACGAAAGAGATCAGTGGGATGGTATTTGACCCAGGCCATTGATGACAGGTAAAGTAGGGGGTTGGGCAACCCACTTGAGCAACAACGACGGGTAGTAGATGCCCGTTTATGTACATATGCTAGGTGTACAGAGAGATTGTTTTGGGTGTGAAATTTTTTAGTGCAATAAGCATTTGTGTGGTCGAATATAAATGTTCAACGAGGGGGTGGGCAATGATGGTGCAACCAAAGTTGATCCGAGATGGAAAGTGGTCTATGTCAAGCGAGGGTTGCACGCAGGTGCAGTGTAGAAGGCTAGGGCAGTTACCAAGGTCCTGGGCAACCAAAGGGTAGCGAGAATGTATGTCTAAAGTTGTTTTTAGGCCAAAAGAGATAAAGGATGGTCCGGATGAGATGACAGATCAAGGTGCCCAAAGTTCCAAATCAGTGCCTTGGAATGAAGTGTTCGATGTGCTCTAGAAAGCCGATCCGAACGGCTCGTCAAACGGAGCCCCGATGTGGAAGATACTGACGTTTAAAGTTAGAAGGTGTTGCAGATCCTCGGCGGGTAGGGCATCTAGAGATGGGTGGTCCACGCTGCTGTCAGTGGATGCATGTGTAGAGCTCAAATTATGGAGCATGCCTGTCTTCTTGGATTGCGGATCGGAGCTCGGGATAGCAAGTTATGGCTATTTGAAGATTTTTTGAGGGTCGAGTCTGTGCCCACTTGACCACATCAGAGGATGCACCAAATGATATCTTTTTGACCTCACCAAGGTTCTTAGTGATAGTATGCATCATGTGGAGTTAGCACAAATTGACAGCTCGTGAATTGGATGCTTGGTTAGTAAGATATGGTGAGTCAAAATTGGCAGCATGTGCTAGGGAGGACAATGCAAGTAATTTTGTTGGTGTTTTGGCGACCTCGGATAGTGAGCTCAAAAGGGTCAAAAGATGGTAAGATTTTCACGGCCTGGGACCGACTGACACAATGAAGATCCGGCACGGCTTGGCGGCTCAAGATTCCGACCCCGGAGCAATAAGAGGGAGCATGGGCATGGGAGCAGTAAAGGGGAGCATGGGGAAGGAGGTGAAGGAGTACGAGCGGAAGTGCGACGCGAGAGAGAGTGCGAGAAGAAGAGAACGACGATATGGTGAACTCGCTCTACTGTAATGTGTAGAGCATAGTGAGTTCTTATTAGGTTTTTACAAAAGAATATGTGTACATACCTGGCGGCCCGCCCACTTACCTGGGCCACCACATTGGGCTTTATACCCCAACAACCTCCCACTTAAAGTCCAATGTGGTACTTTAAGTGTGAGAGAAGCTACTATACAAGCTAATATACAAGAGATGTAGAGAAGTGATGTACTACCCTACACCTAACTGCTTGCGAAAATGCACAAAGCTCTCTGAGGGAAGTCCTTTTGTAAGTAGATCATCAGGATTTTCTGTGGTGTGAACTTTGACAAGCTGAAGTTGCTTATCCTCGAGCATTTCCCTGATGAAATGATACTTCACATACACATGCTTTGTCTTTGAGTGATAAACTGGATTGCGAGCCAATTGTATAGCACTTTGACTATCACAATATAACACAGGCATCTCTTCTTTGATTCCCAAATTTGTTACTAGTCGATTAAGCCAAATTGATTCTTTGCATGCCTCTGATGCTGCAACATATTCAGCCTCTGTAGTAGATTGAGTAACACAATATTGTAATCTAGAACGCCATGATACTGCTCCACCAGCCAATGTAAAGTCATACCTTGACATAGACCTTCGGTTGTCTAAGTCACCTGCATAATCTGAGTCTGTAAAACCCTTTACACTTAGCTCCTGACTCCCATAGCATATACGCATACTCTTTGTAGCTTTCAGGTATCTCAATATTCCTTTCACTGCCTCCCAATGTTTCTTGCCTGGGTTTGACATGTATCGACTTACTACTCCCATTGCAAATGCAATGTCTGGGCGAGTAGCAATCATTGCATACATCAAACTACCCACTGCAGACGCATATGGAATCTTATCCATTTCAGCATGTTCTTCCTCAGACACAGGACAATCTTGTTTGCTAAGTTTCACATATGGTGGCAATGGAACACTCAGTGCCTTTCCCTTCTCCATATTGAAACGTTGCAAAACCTTGTCAATATACTCTGTTTGAGATAACCAAATCAACTTCTTTGATCTGTCTCTCTCAATGCGCATACCAAGTATATGACTTGCCTCACCCATGTCTTTCATGTCAAACGATTTTGCCATCTTTGACTTCAAAGCTGAAATTTCTTCCAAGTGCTTGCCAGCAATCAACATGTCATCCACATACAAAATAAGGATCAGCCAACTACCATCCTTAGCCTTCTTTGTATATAGACAGTGATCGAACTCACTACGTTTGTAGCCTTGAGAAAGCATGAACTTGTGGAATTTATGGTACCATGCCGTCGGTGATTGTTTTAAGCCATAAAGACTCTTTAACAACTGGCATACCCAATCTTCCTTGCCTTTCTCAACAAACCCTTCTGGCTGCTGTATGTAAATTTCCACATCTAAATCACCATGCAAGAACGCTGTCTTGACATCCATTTGGTGCAACACCAAATCTAATATGGCAACCGATGCAAGAAAGCATCTCAATGTAGTCATCTTGACCACCGGAGAGAAGACTTCATCAAAGTCAATGCCTTGTTCTTGCTTAAAGCCCTTGGCAACAAGCCTTGCTTTGTACTTTGGCTGATTATCATGAGCGGTGATCTTATACCTGTAAACCCATTTACAAGGTAGAGCCTTTTTGCCCTCTGGTAATTTAACTAGCTTCCATGTCTTGTTTTTATGCAGAGCTGTCATCTCTGACTGCATGGCCAATTGCCAATTCCCAATTCCCGGAGTCCTTCATTTGCACTGCTTCCTTGTAACATGAAGGCTCATTGCAATCAGTCAACATGATATAGTTCATAGATGAAACAAACCTATCAGGAGGTCGCGTGACACGTCCAGATCTACGCACAATAGGTGGCTCAGGCTCAGCCACAACCTGTGCTTCCAATCTATCCTGTCCTTGCTCCTCTTCAGCCCTGACATTTTATCTTGCACGTGCAGGTCCATCTTCTTGGAAGACAAATCTTCTAATCTCCTCAACCCTCTCTGGTTTAGAATGATATTTGGATTCATTAAAGTGAACATCATTGCTGCGGACAACCTTTCTGGATTCGGGATCCCAAAGTCTGTAGCCCATCTCACCAGAATTACCATAGCCTAGAAAGATGCACTTTCTACTCTTTGGCTCAAGTTTGTTCCTAAATTCCTTTGGAATGTGAGTATATGCCTCACAGCCAAAGACTCTGAGATGCCCCGTATGAGGGCATTTTGCCTGACCATACCATCTCTGGCACTGAATCCTTCTGCAAAACCTTGCTAGGAGATCTATTTACAAGATGAATAACTGTTGATACAGCTTCAGCCCAAAACCCATTTGGCAGTTGTGCATTAGACAACATACTTCTGACCTTCTCTTGTATGGTCCTATTCATCCTCTTAGCAACACCATTTTGAGGAGGATTGTAAGGAGCAGTAAGTTCACGTTTTATACCTTTTGACTCACAAAAGTCCTGAAAGGCCTTTGAAACATACTCTCCACCATTGTCAGTGCGTAAGCATTTAAGCTTCTTGCCACTCTGATTCTCCACAAGTGTCACAAACATTTTGAAAACAATAAACGCTTCATCCTTGTGCTTGAGAAAGTAAACCCATACTTTCCTCGAGTAATCATCTAAAAATGTCATAAAGTAAGAAGCTCCCCCTAGAGATAGGTTAGGCATAGGTCCACACAAATCACTATGAACAAGTGCCAACTGTGTATCTCTTCTACTGCTTCTATGCTTATGTGGCTGCTGTGTTTGCTTACCATATAGACAAGGTTCACAGAATTCAAAATCATTAAATGAAAAGCCAGGCAAATAACCAGAACGAGACAAGATTTCCATTCCCTTCTTGGACATATGTCCTAACCGGCTATGCCACAAAGAAACGTTCGGCTTCTCGGTTACATTGAGTACATTTTTAGAGACATTTGATACATAAATCATGTAAAGTCCTCCAGACTTTACTCCATGTGCTACTGTCATAGAACCCTTGGATATCTTCCACATGTTCTGTCCAAAAGTGGTGACGTAGCCAGCATCATCAAGTAAACCTGTGCTGATCAAGCTCTTTGTAATTGTGGGAACATGTCTCACATTCTTCAGCGTGAAAGAAGAGCCATTCTGAAACTTCAATTGAACATCTCCAACACCTAAGATCTCACATGTCTTCCCATTGCCTAGCCGAACATGATCTTTAGTGGTCACATAAGAGGTAAACCACTCCTTGTTTGGAGACACATGAAGTGATGCCCCTGAGTCTATAATCCAGTCACTCAGTGCATTTCCATCAGATGCTATAAGAAGAGCTGAGTCCATTGTATTCTTCAAGAAGTAGATGTCTCCTGACACTAGACTGTCATCCTCTGCAACAGTGTTTGTCACATTTATTTCTTGAATCTTCACTGAGGACTTGTTCTTCTCACCATGGTCTTCAGCTTTCTCTTTGCCTTTTTCTGCTTTCCATTCTTTGCAGTCTCTTTTCATGTGACCCTTCTTGCCACAATGGTAGCATTCTATGTCACTCTTGCCTTTAGCACTGCAGGACTTGCTACGAGACTAATTCCTCTTTCCACCTTTGTATTTTTCTTTGGTCCTTCCCCTGACAACTAAGGCTGTTCCTTTGCCTTTGTCCATTGTCTTTCTATTGGTTTCTTCAGTAAGCAGACTTCCTTCTACACCTGCTATGTTCAAACCATCTGGAGGTGCAGAACTACTCAAAGCTGTGCGAAAAGTGTCCCAACTTTCCGGAAATGTGATCAACAGGAACATAGCTCTAACAGGTTCATCAAACTTGACACGTTGAGCTGACAACTGACTGTAGATTGTGTTGAATTCATTCAGATGATTGGACATAGGTGTCCCTTCTTTCATCTTCAAATCAACAAGCTTCTTAAGCCAGTATACCTATGAAGTTGCACTCTGCTTCTCATAAAGATCACTCAGCTTGAACCATGCTTGATAAGCCGACATCTCGTCTGCTACATTGAAGTAAACGCTTTCTGCCGAAGTCAGCATAATGGTAGAAAGTGCCAATTCATCCATTTCGCTCCAT